>NW_020799117.1:9422529-9426418 GCF_003259725.1 Athene cunicularia | reverse complement strand
ATAATAATAAAAAAAAAAAAAAAAAAATTAATTCCACAGTTTAATTCATCAACGAAATCTGAGCGTTTCCCCCGATACTCTGCTAACTGTTCACGTCGGCAAAGTTTGCTGGGAAAAATGGGATTTACATTTACAGGGGATCAGAGATCTGCTCTGACAAGGGTATTTTTCTTTCCGCTTCAAAACCCCCCTTTTCTTAAGCTTCTCCCCCTTTTCTTAAAAAACAGATAGTCCTTTCCCTTCTCAGTGACGAAGCAATTAGTGCCATGAAGCAATTCCCTTTTTTTGGAGCTTCCCACAGATAAAGATTTATATAATAGAAATAATTTGATTGGGGTCAGGATTTCTGCTCGATATAACCCAAGGGTATTCTGAGAATTGCTTAGATTCTGGTGAAATCCCACTGGGTGCCAATCAACACTGTCCAGCTTCAATTATGGGTTTAGATATTTTTTCCTCTTCCCTTTGCACAGGGTTTTAAAGCTGAGATATGCAAACACAGGCCATTGTCAAATACTCCAATGGGAGACTGCTCTTCAGCTCCTTGAATACAATATCTTTTGCCTTCTTGCATAAATATTTTAATTGCTAATTTGCTGGTCTCATTTAACACAGATTTGGCATTTATCATTTGAATTTAAACTTGTTAAAATTGACAATTTTCTTGGTTACCTATGTTAATAATTTAAAGGGAAAGCTCATTATTAAATTATTATGGGTAATTATTTTGTAACTAGTGTGGAAATTGTCATTTCTGCAGCCTTAAAAGATCCAAGAAGTGTGTGCGGATCAATATGGATCAAATCTCAAAGTGTAAAGATGCACAGTAACATTGTCTTCTGTATAAAATTTTATGTAGCTGGGGAAAACTTTCAAAATTACAATTAGAATTGAAATATAGTTCTTTATACTCACAACTCTGCTGAAGCAAAGTGATGTAGGGTCACAGCAGCCTTTTTAACTCTGGGTTTCAATTCATTCTGAAGCAGTGGCTGTGAAACTGGTGGGATGGGATTTGGGGGAGTGCACCTTGCAGAGCTCAACAGGAGAATTGTATATACTAAGATGTTTTCTACGTGTGTTTTGTGTGGGCTGTTTGTGCAATGCAGATGCTGTGGGTCTGCCAGACCCACCGTCCAGCACCTTGCTGCCTTTTGCGTGGCTAGTGTTTGTTTGTCCAGCACTTTCCCAGTGTGTCTAAGACTCCTGGAACAATGGGGGGAAAAAAAATAAAATGTTTTGCCTTAATTTTTAATTTTCCCCCTGGAAGGTCCTGAGTTCAAAAAACAACTACCCCAAATATTAAGGTTTGAAGCTTTGTTGTGGCACAGAGTAAAGCACAGGCTTCACTGTTTGCAGAGTCTATGGTCCAAGAAGACTGTGCAGTGCATGAAGTGAGCACTAGCACACATGGAACAGGATCAGGGCTATTGGTAGCAGTTCACGTTATTCCTGGGTGGCACTGATACTTTTTTCTTTGCAGGAAGATGTCAGGTAGCGGTTAATGCTCTGGATTCCGCTGATGAAGTAAGTTTGTTTTCTCTGATAAATGATACTTAAGAGTGATGAATAAAATTTCTATTTCCAGATATCAAAACCAAATGCAAGCAAGAGGGACAGATCATTTTTGCACACCCTGAAAAAGGTGACTGTCAGTTTTGTTCCTGTTTGTTAGAGAACACACTTGTTAGGGTGCTGTTTGCTGGCTGCACTTTGAGATCTGTAACTCCAGCACTCCCATCTAACATGCACTGTACCTGCTGAAATGGTGGGCAGAGAAGGCTGAGTCCCAGTCCCGCAGGATTTCCAGGGGTCAGGTAAACACTGCTGGTTTCAGTGAGTCAGTGCTGAGCTTTACTGGGCAGAAAAATTCCTGTTCTGACCCTGTAAACTGTGCGGAGGAGCCTTTCCCTGCCTGCAGCACCAGACTTCCCACCCTTGGCAGGTGTTTGTGGTGCAGTCAGCGCTCGGATGTTTTTGCAGGTACAGTGCACCCCCGCGCACCAGCTCCTGGCCCCGGCAGCTGCCTCCATCCCTGACGCAGAAGCACTTGGCAGAAGCGTGTTATGTTCAGGTGGTGACACCGTCATCACAGATGAATTCCCTTAAAAAGGATGTTTTGAGGTGCAAGGCGTGTTACCAAGGTAAGTGATTCCATGACGGCCCCTCTAGCGCTCCCCAATTTCTCAGCATCCAGACAGCGCTCTCCACAGCTGGATTTAGCCCATAGCACAAACGCGGAGAACAATGAGGTAAAGTCAAACCCCCTCCCTCCTCCCGCCAGATGGCCCTCACGCTTTTTTAATTTCACTCTAAAGGGCTGGTAAATGCTCTGCAAGCACTTGGTGAGTTTACAGGGGATGCGAGTCTTTCCTGTCACTTTATTCTGGGAGCAGGCAGCATGGACTCCTGGATGGTGCCAGCGCCTGTGGCGGACACTCCCCCAACTTTCTCAGTGGTCCCCCTGTTTTTCTGGGTCTCTAGGTTGAGTCCTGAAGGAGGAGCACTGAGGGACTTCAGGAGGGTGCAGAGCAGGTCCTGGAAACGTTGCTGAGCTGGACCTTGCACATGTGTGTTACAGAGCACGTCTAGCGCGTGCACCTGGTGCTGGTGCTAGTTTGGAGGCAGGCTGGGCTCCCACGGGCCGGCGGCTGTTTCTTCCTCAGTCATCAACCCTTGGTCTCTACCCATCAGCGGCTGCCAAATTCTGCCAGAGATGCTTTTTGAGAGCAAAGGACAGTTTGGGAAGTACTGAATTAGGCAATAACTAATTTTTCTGTTGGTCTCAGAAAAATAAATAAACAAACAACCCCCCCAAAAAACAGTGAAAATAAAAGGACATTTACTAATTCCCTCTCAACTTTATGGTAGTGTTACAATATTGAGAAATTCAAACAGAACTTTTCAGCTTGCAAAATTGTGAATTTCTGGGTTTGGCACTAGTATAAACCAGTTCTTGATCCTGGATTTCCTAATGTTTGCATCTTCCCCCCCTACGCCAGGATCATTTTCCCTCTGAGAACGATACCGGATCTGGCTCTCTCGTACTGTGATGTTACTGGTGTATTTTACTGTATTAACTAGTAGATTTGTTTATGCACAGAAAAGTTCTGCCCAGACATCACTGCTGTAAGCTTTTCCATCTGCATGCCCCCATCCTGAACTTGATCTACTGTAGGGCTGAGGAGGGCTTGTGCGTGCTCCAGCCTTGCAGTCTTTTCTATCGGGATTAGCTTTAAGGGGCTCAAGTTGTTGAAGGGTTTTTATACTGATAAATGGATTGAGACATATTTTAATCTCACGTCATCAAGCATTCATCAGATACTCCTGGTCATTACTGACAGAGCCAGGTTTGAACTAGTGACCTAGCAGTAAAAGGTCCCATTAGCAGTTTCCTTAAACTGTCAAGTCATTGCGTAACATAAATGAAATGTGATGGGATTGGGTTTTTTTTCCCCACAGGTAAAGACATTTGGTTTCTGCCTAATTTTTATTTACTAATGACTGTGTTACCAAAACACTCCATGTTAAAGTCTTTATGTAAGCCAGACATATGAAGAAATTCAAAGCTATGGGGTGTATCACCTGAATGCAGCCCCTCCACCCAGGGAAGTTGCGTGGTCCTGCAGTGCCATGCAAAGTTCACCTGTTTGTTTCCATGAACTGCAAGAGTCCTAGTGGCAAATCCCATCCTCACTGTGCCAGGCGCAGCACTCGCACCCGTGCCAAGATGCATCCAGGCTGCGTGTGTTGCACTCTGTAAGCAATAAAAACAGAGACTGACAGGCGTTTAGAAAAGCTTTTTTGGCTCACATCACACTGCACTGCTCTCTTACCAGCAGTTTTTGTATCCAAGTTCTTTCTTCATTTGAAGAAATAATGGGGGGGG
>NW_020799117.1:9420197-9422479 GCF_003259725.1 Athene cunicularia | reverse complement strand
GGGGGGGGGGAAGAAAAATTACCTCCGGCAGTCATGTTATAATGGCTCTTGTGCTGACAGCCCTTTGGGAACAGTGGCAGCAGCAGGGTAAGTATATATGACATCTTTGTAGTGATAAAGAAACAAATAAATGTTCCCATTAACACTCCATCAGGTCAACAGCTATTCCAGACCAACATGATGTTAGAGGAACCGGTTTGATTCATATCATCTAAGACACACTTCTCTTGCAACATATCTTCTGGAAGGCACATAAAACAGAGGTCCTGCTCTAACCAGGTGGAGTCATTAAAGAATCAGTGAACTTTTTACAAGTTGCTTGAAATACCCTGGCTGAAATCCAGCTCCAGCGTTGTTGCTGTGTCTGTTCAACAGCTCCTTCATCACAACATGACAATGACTGTTTCAGTGCTGGAGGAAGTAATTTCTCCATACATTGTTTGTAACGCATTTTGGGAGGCTTCTGAACGTTTCCTAAGCCCTGCAGTGAGATCAGTGGGATGTGAGCCTTACCATAACAATCTGCTCGGGCAGCACGAGCAGCATTTGTATATCATCCATAATGAATGGGTGTGCATATGGAACAAACACACACATACAGATGCCTGCTCAGACAGACCCTTTTCCTACGCAAGTCAGTGTGAGTTGTGCTTGAATAAGGACCACGATGTCTCTCGTTCCCTGCAAAAATGCTAGGTAGTGAACAACTTCCAAAAAATTTCTGTTCAGGAGAGTGTTTAAGCACACTTTAGCTCTGCTGAAATGCAGACTTTAAAGCAGGTACAGACTTTCTAATTAACATGGGATAACCCAGAGTTCCTAACGAATATGGTGCTTCCTTCCCATGTAACGGGCATTGTCTGGTTGTCTCCTTACCAGAACTTTTATTACTTTTTCACACAGGTTAAATATTTTTGAGAAAAGGTCCTGAGAAGGGATGTGAGAAGTTGGGGTGGATGTCTTTGCCTTGAGTCACACAGATACTGGGCAAAGATAAAACCAAAGAAATCCCCTCTTCTGGATCATGCAAAACCAGGGACTTGAACTTCAAGTTGTCCAAGGCACTGGAAAGTACTTATAAAAGTGAGTATCTCTTTGCATCTTAAATTTCATTGCAACCAAAGCACTTCTATGCTCTGTTCTGGCAAAATCTCACTGGTCAAAGGTGTGTCTCCAGCTCCAGGCAAAATGTCAGAGCCCAGATGAAGAACTTAGTTCTGCTTCTGTGGAAATCATAAGACTTTCTGATGCTAACATGAATGCCAGAGAAAATAGGTTTCAAAATGGTCAGCTCAAAAGGAGCAGCCAAATCCTGAGCAGTCAGGTCCTAGACAGAGAGAACATAACACTTGCCAACCCAGCCAGTTATGTCTCCCTTATTGCTCCCCTATTTGAAGAAAGAGCCTGGGATTTTGGAGTACACCCCTCAAGAGAGCTTGTGCACCTCTGAAGTCGAAATCCCAACATGCAAAGTCCTCAGAGTTTGTGTTTAAAAGGAGATGCAGATTCTTAAGTCGCTTAAATACTTCTGATAATATTCAGTCTTGATTCAGCAAAGCGTGTGACAACTTTAGTAGATGTTTAAATCCATTCCATGTAATATGCTTAAACTCATCCTCTCAGAGGGAGGGAGTGCATGCCTCTGGGTTTCTCCCTTTCCTCTTAAATGGGAGACATGTACTTACAGCTCCCCGAAGCCAATAGCAGTTGATTATATGCTTTGCTGAACTGACAATGTAAAAATCATAGCAAGATTTTGTGTGATAAAATAACCATAATCTGTCCAGTGGCTGCCAGAATAAACAAATAAATACAAGCTAGCCTTAAACATATTGTAGGCTTGTGTGAGTACAGTTGGGAACAGAAATCTGCAGCTCTTCATCTTTGGCATAGTGCAATTTCCACCGATACACTAAAGAAAGAGATTTCATCTGCTCTTAGCTGTGCAAGCAGAGGGTGTTACCCCCTGTAGGGACGGTTTGCCCTTTCGGCACGTGTAGGGCAGCCAGGAGGGTCCTGGGGGGCGTCGGGCCTGGGGGCACTGCCAGGCCAGGGGTGGGCAACTCCACCTGCAGCCCCCTTTGCCCCAGGACAGCTGACAGCGGACCCCTCCGACGGCTGACAGCGGCGGGGCGAGACCCCGTGCCCTTGCCCACGACCAGCAGCCCCGCAGGCTCCGTGAGCACCCCGGGTATGTGGGGTGCCCCGCAGCACCCCCTCCCCGGCCCGGGAGGGTGACTCTGCTCCGCGCCCTCTGGGCTCAGCACCAATTCGCTGTCGGA
>NW_020799117.1:9416830-9418921 GCF_003259725.1 Athene cunicularia | reverse complement strand
CCACCCCACCCCACCCGGGGGGCTTCTGCCTCGGGCGGTAGCGGGGGGGAATGAGCTCGGGGAGGGGGCGTTTCCTCCCGTCCCGTCCTTCTTCCGACGGGTCCCTGGGAGAGGGTTCGACTCGTCGGACTCTCTCTGCCGCCTGACAGCCCTCCCTGCCCCGGGGTCCCGCACCCCTCCTGCTCCCAGGCACTCCGAGGTGGGTGTCCCCTCCTTCCCCCCCACCCCTTGCAGGCCTGGCGGGCAAACGCTTCCCTCAGCGCCCCGCTGGTTCCGACCCGCAGGAGTTAACCCTGCCCCAGGGCCGGCAGCATCCCCCTGCCCGAGGGAGGCAACGCGGAGGTCCCCAGCTCCAGTCCCCAAGGTGCAGGGGAGACATGAGGAGGAAATCTCCTGCGTGAAACGTTTCCGTCTAGGTTGTTTCTTCATGGCAGCTAGGGTAGAAGTGGGGTTCTGCCATCACTGTGCTGTGGACAGACCCTCTGGTCCCAGAGGCATCCAGGCTGCTGCCTCCTGAACAGGGCAGGCAGAGCATCCTATCCCAGTTCTCTGAGCCTTTTTGTTCTATTCTCCATCTCCACAGGAGCAAGCCAGGTAGAAAGAATACAATACCCCATGTAGCTGAACAGTGTTATCACCTGCCAGGGCAGACACTGGATTTATCCGTGGATAGAAAGTCTTTGGATCAAAACAGGAGCCTGTTGGCTATAAGGAAAGTACTCATGAAAAACATTTGCTGGGGAGGATACAAGTGAAGTGTTCCCAAACCCTCAAGCCCTTTTGACCTCGGCATCAGCAGAAAGTACAGGTATGTGCTTAGACACCTAGTGCTCTGCTTTCCATCCCACCTTGAGATGAGAGGCTGCTTTTCCCTTTCCCCCCATCCACATGCCCCCATTCCTTCTGAGAAGGGCAGGAAGGAGCACAGTCCCATTGGGGGTGCCTCATCCAGCTGCAAAGGTCAGGGAGGAGGGAGCAGAAGGATTTTCTCGTAGAAATTCCCATTTCCAGCTGCTTCTTCCCACCCTTGGGGTCTGTGCAGAGGGAAGTGGGGCCTGACTGTCCCCCCTGTGCCGGCAGCCCAGGCAGGGGGAGTGGGGACTGGAGGCAGGAGGAGGGAGTTGTCCTGGATAAACTCCAGGTCAGAGGCCAGAGGGGCCTTGAGCCCACTTGGAAACGGCGTCAGGGCAGGGGAGAGGCCTTTCCCCACGCAAAAGATTCCTGAGCTCTGGGACCTCTGTCTCCAGCCTCAAAGGGGTTGTGTTTGTCCTCTGGCGTGAAGCCTCCTTCCATGGCCCCCTTGTTCAAAGGCCTCAGAGCCAGTTGTACCCCAGGAGCCCTGTATTTTCCTATATTGATCAAGCAAACCAGAGCCCTTTCCTCCTCTTTTCCTTTCCACTGGCATTTGGATCCCAGCGTTGCTGCATCCCTGCTATCTGTCACAACCGGGGACACTGTGTCCATGTCCCAGTCCAGTTTGTAAGCTGCTCTCGCCCACGCTGCGAAGTTGCAGATCATGGTTTTGTGTTGCTGGGGTAAAATCCACAGCTCAACCGTGCATCTCTCACTCACTTTGGGAGT
Source organism: Athene cunicularia (assembly GCF_003259725.1). Lineage (NCBI taxonomy): Eukaryota > Metazoa > Chordata > Aves > Strigiformes > Strigidae > Athene > Athene cunicularia. The sequence continues at coordinate 9,417,340 of NW_020799117.1, read as the reverse complement.
GAAGTGTTTACTCGCCCCTGGGAGCAAGTTGCAGCCTGCAAATCTGTGTGTGTTTTATTCGGCGTTGTATGTTGGGAGCATTTAACTCAGGCTCGTAGGGAAGCCTCCCTGCCGTGTGCCTGAGTTTCTTTCTGCAGCAAAACAGTTAAACGCCGAGTCCCGGCCAGCCCACCAAGGACTCCCCCGTGTCCTCCAGCTCAGTTTGCCATGCCGAGGAAAGGACAAACTCAGCTTGCCACATGAATATGCCCTGGCCTCCTACCCGGGATGACAGCGGTGCGCACCCAGAGCGGCTCTGCTGTGGCGGTTGCTGGGGTGCGGTGGCCTTGGTCCAGAGAGCAGACCCAGGCGGTGTGGAGAAAGTGCATACTAAAGGCGACTGGGAATTCTTTAAAATAAAAACCCCATTACACTAAGGTTGGCCTCTGTGGTGTGGATGGAGCACAGAAGTCTCCTTGCCTGCTGCCAGGTCTTTTTTTTTCTTCTTCTTCTTCTTTTTTCCTTCCCCCC
>NW_020799117.1:9380473-9414815 GCF_003259725.1 Athene cunicularia | reverse complement strand
TCCCCGCGGGACCCTGCCCGCCGCCGGGCTTGGGAGCTCCGAAAAATACAGGGGACCCCTCCCGCCGTCCTAGTCCGGGCTGGGGCTGGTTTTGCCGCTTAATTAGTAAGAATTAACCTCCGGCCTCCGCCGGGCCACCACACGCCGCGGCTCAGGCGCGGGGCTGGGGCTGTCCGGGGTGAAGTCGCGCTGCCGCCGGGTCCCGGGGCTCCCGCTGCAGCGGCCGCATCGTGGCTCACGATCGGAAAAGTCCCCCGAAACGCGGCGCGGGGAGCGGCGAGCTCGGGCTCGGGGAGGGCTGTCGGGCAGCAGACCTTGTCAAGGGATTAAGCCTAATTTTGAGCTTGCTCTTTAGCTTCCTAAACAGAGTAATAGCGTGCGTGCCTACCTGCAATAAATACTTTCCTGTATGAAAACAGCATTTTTACAAAGGGACTAGGTGAACAAATCGATTCTCTCTTTTTAAAAAATTTGTTCCTCTAGCTTTTCCTTCTGCTCCTGTCGGAATATTTTTCTCTTATTATACGTTTCTTCTCAGTAAAGCCTTTTTATCCTTAAGATATGTTTTTTTCCCCCTAATCTGTTTTACTTGTTAAAGAAAATTCTTAAATTTTATTTAGGAAAAACATCAAGCTGCTTTTTTTTTTGCACCGATAGGAAAAGTCAGTCCCTCTATGTTGTCTGTAGGGAAAAAAACTCTTGGCTTGTATTTGGGTTTCTTTTCTACAGCAAAACATAAAGCTCTAAGGGCTGAGTTTGTTTTAGAAAACTCTCTTTGATGGTCCCAAAACATCCTTTCCTGCTATTGAAGACTTTCAACAGAAAAAAAAAAAAAAACAAGGAGAAAAAAAAAAAAGAAAAAAGGAACTCGGATGAATTTTACTAGAGAATCCACTATGCATCTGAACTCTGTTAAACTATACACTTTCAAACAGAGCCCATTCCCTGTAGGAATTAAAACAGCAGCAACATACTCTCCTACATAACAAATCTTGGACAGCATTTGCTGTCATTCCTTGTTTTTCAGGCACAGATTGGTTAGTTTGTGTTAAAAGTAACAAAGTCTTCCTGATATATGAACTCTTTTTAGTCCTTTTGGAGCTTATGTGTTTCACTGTAGACCATATGAGAGAGACCATCAATAAATATTATCTTTAAATAGCTTTCCTATCATTACGGAAATGCAAAAGCCTCTGTTCATAATCCTGTTGAAAACAGAGCCCTGAACTCATGTAGAGCAGCGGATTCAAAATAATTTTCTTAACAAAGGCATCTTGCATATGAAGAGTTCATCCTAAAGCACTGTTTGACCTCTTGGTCTCTCATTATTATCGTCATCAGAGGGTCTTTGGAGAGAAAGGGGAAAAGAAACCCCGAGATACAGTTTATTTGTAAAACCTACCATGTAGCTTTAAAGCACATTTACAGTGAAGAAGAGTGTGTATATATATATATATATATATAAAAATCTGTCTGATTTCAGGAAGTCTTACCAAAAAAAAGTTAGTGCAAATTACAGATTTTGGGGAATGTGCACTGAAGTTGAGAAAGGAGGATTTAAGAACAAAAGTTCTCTGAATAGATTAGAAAATGGTGAGCGAAAGGCTATTTTAGATGCAAACATGTTTGCTTACGTATTAATTTCTTTAATATAATTTCTTTAGGCATGACTATAATTGCTTATGAAAAATAGGGCATTGTCATGTCAAAACTGTGGCATGTGTCGCTCTGACTTTTTTGGGGGCATCGGGGGCTAAATTCTCCCTCCTCTTCTTTTTTAATTATTTCTTTTTTAAAGTGAAATTATTTTAGAGTTGCAATGGCTTCAGTTACTGCATGCGTATTAGGAAGCGAAGTACGACACATGACAGAAGCCCACCCAAATGTTGAACATATCATTTATGTTTTACAACAGTGAATTATATAGAAGATTCTCAAGTAACTTTCAAGTCATCAAACTGTAATTAAATATTGCAAAGACTGTCTGAAAAATCTTTAATTTTTAATGAAAGTTAAATATATATTGTCAGTCTACTTGAAGGTGTAGTATTTTAATGCATGACGTTCAGAACAAATTGGATAATGAAATGATTACTTTTAAATGAAACTGTTGCAGAAGCGTACACGTTTCAGCTGGCAAGTATCTTCTCAATACTCACACTCACACAGTCACACACTCAATAATTGTGAATTCCCAGACTGAAATTACAGCTACTCTGAGGTTTCTGGTGGCAAATTAAAAATCCCACAGAAGCAAAGCTTGAATGAGTTAGGTTCCCCGGAACATACAGGAAAGTATTCATGGCTCTTTTATGTATTAAATAATTATTTTTAAAAAATATGGACACATCAGATTTAAATGTATTATCTTTGTCTCACAGTTATAAATTGCAAGGTTTTGTACAGTTGTGGATTATTAAATTAGGTAAGATAAAATCCGCTCTGCAAATTAGACCTAGATATCCGTATGTAGGATTGCTACTCATAGATTTAACATAAATGTCCCATTAGCAGCATGCTCTATATCAGCAGGTAGACAGGCAGGGCTTTGCTATGCTGAATGCTGTGTATGTAATAAATAGGAAATGTTCCTGCTCCCGTAGAGTTCTTGATCTGAGTAAGTCAGGGATCTGTTTGTGAGGCTGCGTCCAACTAAGAAATTCATGGCAAGAGTCCTGTCATAGGTGGAATACGGGGATCTGTGTGTCCTGGTGAGCGTGTGCGTGTTCTCTGTCAGCTGTGATGCAGTATGGGAAGCGGGGCTGGAGAGTGCCGTTGCTGAAGTAACCAAGAATTTTGTTGTGAACTACACCCCAGGGCAGATCTGGGGTGTAGGTGTGAACTATGCATGCGCTGCCCCAAAACGTGAGCTTTCGCTGCCTGCTCCTTGGTAGCCTGGGCTGTGGGGCTTCCGAATGGGAAACCCAGGCAGGATTAGTCTCAAAGTGTATCGTTTTGAGTTATATTTGGGATAATGTGCTTGGCCTTTGGTGGTAGCCCCAGAGAAGTGTTGGGTGAGATGGGAATTACATGCCTTTGAGGGGTCTCGCTACGTTTCCAAAATGTGTCCCTGTCATTTAAAAATTGTAAATGCTACGCACAAATGGTTTATGTTGCGGAGAAGTTATTTTCCGTTAGGATAACAACATTCGGCGTCAATACTGGCTTAATTAAATTTTCTTTTATGTTATCTTGGCACCTCATTTTATGTCGGGATCACATTCCTAATGCGTTCAAAACCCTGTAGGATCCCAAACTTTATAGCTGTTGCTTTCCGTAAAGCAGCAGCTCCTACTGCAGTAGGTCTGGCTCTAACAATGATGCATTTTGAAATTGCCTGCAAAATGTGAAATACGTCTGCTCTAATAAAACCGGAGTTTTTAGGCAAGTCTGAGGATTTTAATGTATTTACGGAGAAGAGATGCCTTCTATTTCTTCAGCTGTATTTTCATAAAGTTGAGATATTTCACTATTAGGAAAGATGGAGGAAATAAATCTGAAATACTTGTTCCCCACCCATTTTTCCTTCAGCCTGTTCTCATCCATAAGATATAACGGATGCTAATATAGCTCAGGCATCTTAAAAATCATAAGTTTTGCACGATGGCTGTTGTCTATTGCTGAGAGTCCTCATGAGTCAAAAATCTTTCCTTCAGCCTTAGACTTTGTTTACATTTTGCTTTTTTTCAGTACTTTAACTCTGGATGCAAATGGTTTTTCTGTTGACTTCTCTATCATTCTCTGATGTCTGCAGATATTTGATCAGCTCTCTATTCTGTGTGTAGCATGGCCCTTCTCTGGCAGCTCCATGCATGGGGGGAAAAAAAAAAATGTTATCAATAAGTTCAGAGGAGCCTCAGCAGACTCAGGGAAATTTCACACAAACATAAAACAAAACCTAACCCCTGTGACGGGGAAAGTTTACATTGTGCCAGATTTTAGCAGCTTTCTTGTGCCTTTGGTGAGATGTCAGAAGCGCAGGTGATTTTAATTTTCTTGTACAGAGAGGAATGGAGAAGTTTGGAATTTGCATGCATGATCAGGACCTGTGTTTGGGAAAATGTAAACTCATCACAGTGGAAAATGTGTTGTTTGGAGTCTGAGGGTGAAAACAAAGCTGAGGATTTTGGAGAGACTGCCTGAGCCAGATGGCCTGGTGCATTCCCAGTCTGGCAGCCCAACTGCTCCCTCCTGTATAATATACAGCCATTTGTTCTGGGATATTTACGCTAGAGCTGTTTCCATGTGAATGTTTGAAAACCATTAAAAATGAACATATTAGGAGAGATAAATTTATTTAATTTGTGTGAATATGTCGATAAGCAGGCTGTGTATCAAAGGCAGAGGGAGACTGGATAAAATAATTAGATGCTTCTGAATTGTGCGTTGAGAGACACAGCAAGAGCTAACCGTCCTCGCCCTGGGACCCAGCGCTCTGCTACTTGTCCGGGATAAACCGCGCTGGGATGAGTTGAAATTTTGCCTGGGGAAGGGGTAAAAACTCGGGTAATTAAGGGTTAAGTATTCGAAGCCAAATAAATGTAATTCACAGTATTTTCTGTGTAGATACATAGTGGATACAAGCCTAATCCTCTCTGGGTGAAATTCTGGCCCATCTGAAGTCAATTGCAAAGCTCCTATTGAATTCGGTGGGGCCAGGATTTTATTTTCTCTCTGTGTGTATGGCTGTATACGTCATTCCAAATCATTTTAGTTCTGTTTTCAAAAAGACCCTCGTTTTAATGAGTTTTTCTTCCTCTTTTATTTCAATGAAGGAGATAGTTTGTTTTGTGAAACAGATGAGGAATTTGAAAGCGAGTGGATTTAGATGCATGTTGATTTCTCTTCTCTTACTCTTTTAAAATCAAGGCCATGACATAACTGAATAATATAATGACCATGATCTCATTCCTTCAAGATTATTTTTCGTCCAGTTCAGAAAGCAGGATTGCTTGACTGGCAAGCTGACACCACGAGACGATTCTGCCCTCAGTTGTACCAGCATAGATCTGGATTTATTCAGGAATAGTTAAGGACAGAATCTGGCTCTATATTTTTCCAACTTATGCGTTGACTTTTTTACTGCTTTTTCCTGCCATATTTACTGGGGGAAAAGTGGATTAAATGAGAACTGTAGTCTTGACTTTTATATTACACACCCCACACACCCCCTCCTTTATTTCTTTATTTATTTATTTTTATGAACTCTGTCACTGAAAGGTTTAGGGGAATTGTCTGAGGCACATATCACCTAGAAATGACTGTGGTGTGTTCAGTTTAGTAATTTTTATTTGCTGGCAAGCAGTGAATTGCATTTGATTTAACTTATAATGCAGATTTTATTTAAATGGAAGTAAGGAAGTCTTATATTTTGATACTAAATTTTGGGGCCTGATTTTGAAATCGGTGCACAAGTGATCGTTACTCACCGGGATTTCTTGTAGAAAGGTTACTTGCACGAGTAATGGCTTACAAAAATGGAAGATGAATTTTGTGGGGAAATAAATTTAAGTTGTTCAGGAGAAGAAAAGCTACTTTGAAATGCTTATGAAATAACTATGAGTTAAAACTACACGAAGTAAACAAAAAGAAAAAAACAAAGTCTATAATTTTGCATTTCCTTTGCTGGTGTTTTGTTGTGCAACCCTGATGTGTATTTGCAGGCTTATTTTTAGCTCTGCTGTGGTCTAAGTTTATACACTGCAACTTTCACTTTATCTCTCATTGATGTGATCCCTATTTGTAAAATCACAGCGATGTTAGGGCAACAAGGAATCCTGCCACAGTCACCCTGTTTTAAAGCCTGAACTTTAAAAAATAACAATTGAAAAAATATTTAAGATATTTTTGTTAAAAGGGTAGCTTTTTAAATCTTACGGTTAAAATTTTTCACACCACTAATATTGTAGACCCTTCCTGTAAAAACACTTCTGGCAGCTATAACGATCTGAAACTTTAGCAGTTCCTGTTTCCTTTTTGAAACTAATTGCAGAATTAATGCTTTAAAGCAGCGCAGTTTGCAAGACGGTGGAGTATCTGTAATACTGTCGGGCAGCCCTTCATGGACATAAACAGTTGGTGCTTTACACACCCGTTTGAACAAGCAAATTGGGACATAGGAATGAGAGTTGGGGATGAGTTGCTCAAAAATGAATTCAGCAATTCCTCCTGCTCTTAGGACTTCCTAGAAATTCCTGCAGGAATAGGATATACTGGAGTAGCTGCACTTAATGCGGAGAAAACAAAACGTGCATGGGTGCAACATTGGTAATTAAATGCAAATAAAGTGAAAAGCAAATCCTTAACGTAGAAGAAGGCAGAAGAATGTCATGCGCGCAAAGGAGGGATCACTGATGCTAAACACAACAGACAAGGTGATTATGTACCACAGTGTTGACTCTGCCCGTTCATTATTGCTATTTAGTTGAGTTATTTAAGCGGGTACCTGGAGGTTAAGTAAGCATAGCAGCAGGAAGAGAAGGGGAAGAGAAAGGGGAGGGGGAAAAAAAAGAAAGTAAATTTTGTGTTCTGGTTTGTCATTTCTAGTGTTTCCTTGGCTTCACTGGCAAGAAGATAACTTGTACTGGGTAAATTTATTTTAAGATTTGAAAGTCTTAAGAAGAATGGGCCATGTTCGGCAGTCCTCTCTCAGGCACTGTTCCCCCCATGTCATGCTGTGAGTGTCTAGAGGTGAACAGGGACCGGAGGTGTTTGTCTCCACTAAAGGCCTCAGGGGTAGAGCTGTTCTTTACCCCCACGCTCTGCACTCTAGAGGCAGATTATTCTTTAATTATTGATTAAATTCAAAAACTGCTGTGAGCTTTCCCCTTGCCTGGCCTGTCCCACTGCCAGGTGGAACCTGATTTGGGGTTTTCTAGAGTCTTTGCAATGTCCCTGCCGACTGATCCCATCAGGTGTCAGTGGGTTACTTTGGTTCCCTGGTTTGGGCTGAAAGAAGCTTCTGCCCATCTTCCCCTTTAACGTGTGGAAATGAGGATCTCCTGAATTTGTCCCACCTCCTGATGTAACACATGGATGACTGCAGTGCCATATTCAAAGGCTTCCTGCAAACCCTCTCTAGCTCTCTTGGGCACTGGTGAGGAAGTTCATCAAGGTGTGGGCCAGCAACTGAGCGGGGCGTGGGGTCCCAACTGGGGTTAGGGGGGTTTGCTGGTGTCTGTGCTGTGGGGACCTTGCATGCGTCCTGTGACCACTTTCATGTACCCTTTATACAAGTGCTGTGTTCGCAGGTTTTGTGCCTCACTGGTGGGAATGGCAGGGCAGAAGTCAGGTGAAACTCCGTACCTGTTAGTTGCAATGACATCAGCGACCTGTTTTATCTTAGCAGAAAAAAAAACCCCACTGGCTCTCAGGTTTTAGGGGAATGTGCACAGCAAAACCAAAATGAAAAAATTAAAACTAGCAAAGATAAAACAGCCCCACTCCTGATATTATTTATGTAGTAATTAAATAATTTTATAATGCGTAATACTAACATTGCATATATTACTGTTAAAACGGTGTTAAAAATCAGCTCATGGTCCTTCAGATTTGTGTGTCCTGAGATCCGTGCCCCCTTTGCAGGTACAACACCTCTTACCCTTGGTGGGTTATATTTGTAAGGACTGGGGAAAGCAGTTCATATGATCTATCTTTATTGTATATTAAGATAACTTATTTTTTCTCAATATTTTCCACACTTCCATTTCAAAGTGGTCTCATTCTATAAAATGTATTTAATTTGTATAGCATACTTTTGGTTTCTTATTTTCAAATCACGACACTATTTTATTGTTAGCTTTAGGATACTCGCATCAGATGTTATTTTATCTGCAGAGTTTGTTCCCCAATTTCTTCTTTTTAAGTCTGTATTATAGAGGCAGAAAATGTCACACCAAGGTCAAGGGTAGAGCTGATGCTCAGATGCAGGGGTGGTCGTACTTCCAAGGCTGGGGCTCTAACCATTGATCCCAGCTCTGGAGTGGCACCCTAAAAGATTTAGGAACCTCAGTGCTATCAAAAGATGCTTTTGAGAAGGCAACTTATTTTCACTCTTGTTTTGCTGCTGGGGGGCTGGTGCCTGGGACTAGGGGTGGTTAGAAAACAACTCTGTCCTGATCAGATGGAAACCCTGTACTGAGCGGGCTGTGAGTGCTAACCTAGTTCATGTGTAATGCCGATCCCTCACTGTTGCTGCTGGATCTGCTGGTGGGAGCACTGCAAACACAGACTCTTCTTGAAATGTGAATACACTGACTTTCCACAGTTTTAACTTAAAGGATTCTCCCCGTGCTCTCTCAAATTTCCCAGGCTGGTTGATCCTCTGTTTGTTTTGGTATCCTCTGCTCTGGTAGGGCCTGCTTCTCACTTATTTATGTCCCTGTAACTCCAGAGTTCTCTCTGGAAAACGGTGCATCGTGAGGGTCAAGGAGAGAATCAGGCCCAGGCGCTTTCTCGGGAGCTACCAGGAAAATTCCTGGGCTGTGTTGCTTTTGTAATTAAAAATATATGAGCTCTCTCTTTTCTTTTTTTTTTTTTTAATGAATAGGACCCAAAGTATGCCAAGCCTTGCTGTTTTTTTCTATAAATGCTATTAGATTTATATTCTATTCTGATTTTAAAAGAAAACTGTGGTTGTCTTGACTACTAAAAAAACCCATCCTACACACTCCTTGAGAGATGTGCAACAGGGAGGAGAGAATTTAGCTGTACTCAGCTTGTGCTGTTTTCCAACTGCAAGTCTTGGAGCAGGTTTGGTGAGACGCAGTCTCCTTAGCCTGTGACTTGGCTTGCAGCTCCAGCTGCGCCTTCAGTTACTGCGATCTGCTTTTATTTTCTCCAAACTCAACTTGCTAAAACAGCTAAAAATCTGTTTTGTTTCTAGGCAATAGTATATGAAGGCCAAGACAAGAACCCAGAAATGTGCCGAGTTCTGCTCACACATGAAATAATGTGCAGGTAAGAAATACCCCGCTTCCAGTTAATTAGTGATGAGAAGATGAACGTGTCTCTCAAAATCTAGGTTGAACCTGCAGCTATTTTCGGACTTAAATTTATCTTTCTTGCATTAAACAATCCCAAAATAACACAGTTCAGTGTGTGTAATTAGCAGCAAGGTCTCAGTCGTCACACTAGTTTTCAATTATTTATAAAGAGTTATTCTTAACAGAACGCTACCGGTTTTCATTTAGACACCATAGCCCACAAAAGGTCTCCTCACCAAAATTAACAGTCAATTATAGTCTTCTAGCACTAAATGTCTCTGTCCCCAATTCCCAACAAAAACTCCTCAGTTAGATGACAAAATAATTTTTTTTTTTTTTTTTTTTTTAATTTTTTTCTGGGTGTGCATTAAGACTTGAGGTCAAGAGTCCTATTTTGTCCTGGTTGCTGCCCACACAAGGTCCCTGCTCGAGTGGAGCAGAGTAGGTGATACTCGTCCATGCAAAATATGTCTTCTTGTTGATTTTCTTTAAACTTCCCTGTGCAGATTTGGCTCTGCCCTGTGCTCTCCTCCCCTGAACACGCCTGCCTGGGGTTGGTCACTTAAATTCAGGACAGTCAAATATCTTTTCTCCCAAAGATGGTACTTCTGCAGCTGCTTCCTTCTCTTTTCTAGCTGATTGAAATAGGTGAAGCCTCTTCTACTTCCTTTTCACTGCAGAGAAGGCAGCATCTTCTCGCAGACCACTTCGACACCTAGGAGAGCTTGACCTTGCAGTCTCATTAAAGTTAGTGGGTGTTTTTTGCATGACTGTAAAAATAATTTGTTACATGTTATTCGATGGCAGAAAATAATTGCCTGGTGGAAGACGAGGCAATTCTTGCATAAGCTTATTGTTACAATCAGTTGTTTTAAGACTGTAAAAATGCCATTGCATGCGTTGTAACTTTTACAAAACACATTTACTAAAAAGGAGTAACTTGAGGGTAGAAACTAGTACCCACTTCTAAGAGAATAAACTTGGATGAGGGTTTCCTGGTGGGGGAGACTTTTAGACAAAATATTCAGATGGAAACTTCTCTGTTGGTTGATTTGAAAAAAATTTTTTTTTCATTCTTGGTAATCTGCATGTTTTGTTCTCCGCGGCAGTTCCTCCCTGATAAAATCCTGCTGAAGGGCTGACATGCTGGCAGAGACAGAGCTGCTCTCCTTGCTTTGCCAGCCTGGGTGAAACCCTATGCAGCTCCCCAAATTCTTCCTTGCAGATTTGGGGGAATTTTAGTTCTCATGTGTATTTTTCTAGGCTGCTTCATTTAGTAGGTTTGGCTTCTTCCAGGAAACCAAAGATTACCCACTGCAGCCCGAGAATGATCGGAACAGACAGGTATCTCCAAGAGGTGCCTGAGCTTCTGCTCTCGTTGGGAGCTGCGGCGTTGCTTTGCTGAGGACTCCCAGCCTCTTCTCCCGACCACTTCTCCCTTTCCAAATGGCAACCCAGTAGTGCTGACAACTCATAATTGCCCTAAAATTCATTGGCCCAATTAGCACCACTTTCACACTAGATACCTAGCCAGGAACAATTCATGGAAATATTAAAGGAGGCCCCTGACCTGATAAGGCTGAAGTGCGTGCTTTGCTTTTCTCCTGTAATAGACCAGTAAAACAGTGGGACTGTTCACATGAGTAAAATTAAGCACATGCTCAAGTGCCTTCAGCGTCAGGGTCTGAATCTGCTGTTAGTCCTGGGTGATGTGCCCTCCTGATTCTTAAACAGCAAGGTTATGAGGTAGGAATTAGATCTGCCTGCCACTCACCGAGCCATCCGTGCCAGAGTAAGAATCACCTACTCTAATGCATTAATTTTCTTACAAATACTTCAGAAGTTTAAAGAGTAAGAAGTAAATTGAAACTTTATATAGAGGGCTGAGTTTTAACCAGAAGATCAAATACCTGCATCAAAGATTTACAGCCGTTCAATATACTTTGACTGAGATAAAATTATTTCCGTTCTGGGAATGTGGAAAGATGTGCAGTCTTTCCTTTTATTAAAGCACTTCACTTTCTTTGTTCTTAAAATTCACTGGATCAGGAGCTTTATTCCTCTCCTTATATTTGTTTACTGCTAGTCCTTGCTTTGTGTTTCATAACCATAAGGTGGAGGGGTAGCAAAAAAAAAGTCTCTGACCACAGTAGGCAAATATTGTGTGCCTGACAGGGTGGGGGAGACGTATTCAAATTTCTTACAGCTCATATTAGATATTACCCATTTCCTTTTTTGCCTATACATGTGTAAGAGGGTGCTGTTTGTTTACTAGGCCGCTTGACCCTATTGCACAAATCTGTCATCTATTGTGCTGCTAACACTCTTTTAAATTGCAAATCTGATGCTCTTTAGGGGTCTAGAAGGGAGAAAAAAAATATCTCTCCACACCATTCTGTTTCTCTTGATTTCTTGCCTGTTGTAAGTGGAAGTTGGGATGTGCTGAATTTGCACCAGGGGTGCAAATGCAGCCTCAATTATAAGCATAAAATTAGAGTCTGTTCCCCATTAATCAGCTCAGCTAATTGCTATGCACTACCATTAGCCATATGGTGTGAAAGACAGCTTGCTCTCCCTAAGATGAAATTTCTTCATTTCAGACATGAAATAGTGAGGGCTCTGTATTTTAAAATAGCTTGTTTTAGATATTTAATTTCTAAACAACTTTCAGCAGTGCTTTCTATCAAGGCTAACTGCACAATAAAACTTTGCATTTATGTGACAAAGCTGGGTATTTATAGTATACTACAACTATGGCACGGGTAAGACAAAGAATTCAAATGTATAGGAGAGTCCTAGTTGTGGTAGGAAAGTGGGGCTGTGGTTTGCTTCAGGTGGCTGTTTATTTCAAAGGATTTCATTGTGTTTTGTCAAATATAAAAATCTACACTGTTGGCGAAAATGTTAATAGCTGGGGAGAATTCACAGCCTCTGTGGAATTTATTAGTATTGTAGGCAGCATGGGGAGGGACATCTATAGTTAATATTGCCTCAACAATTTCCATTATGAAACCTTCAGTGGCTTACAGCTTTGCCAAACTTAAACTGTTCTGGCTGAAATGTCCTTTGCAGGGTGTCAGCCTCAGGCTGACTTTCTTTGGAAAGTTTCAGCTAAAATGGTTCAGTGATTTCTGAGAATGAGGTTGGAGTAAAATATGGTTTTTGTCTGTGTAAAATAAAATCTTACAGCTGTTTTGGCGAGAAGCTCCCGTACCTCCACGCTTCGGGGTGAGGAGCCTGTTTGGGGCAGGGGTTGTCCTGACCACATCGTCTGAGGGATGAAATCCACCTCGCTGGGAGTCTCTGCAACATCTCCCACACGGACTCGCTAACGACTTGTTAGAGCCTGGCAGCTAAATGATCGGAAAGTCGCATTGGCGCTGGCCCCGTGCCATCGCCCCGTAATTTCTCATTGTTCATTGTCCCCACAGAAAGCCCGAGTGCACAGATACACAAAGCAAGGCTCCTCTCACCAGTGATGCTCCTGGTCGCCACTCCAGGGTGGGAACAGGAGGATCTGGGAGTTGCCAGATGTTGAGGCAGGGGGGGCATCTCCTGTGCATCTGCGGCGGGGCCGGGCAGTGTGGGGTAGAGATGCTTCGTCATCACCGGGAAGGCAAGGGGAAGAGGAAGGTATGGAGCAAGACGGCAGGAGGGCAGCAGGTCTCCAGAGGGTTGGGGTGAGGACAAAGGCAGCCACAAAATATGGAAGAGGTGGTGGCCAGGGGATGGGGAGGCCTGCAAAGGGGCAGGACAAGGTGTAGGGATGAGACCTGAGGGTGGCAGTCAGGTGAGGGGGAAACTTGGGGTAGGCAGAGCTGGAGTGCAGAGCTGGAGGAGGTTGTGATGTCAAGAGGCTGCATTACTATTAAGGACTACTTGTTTTAGAAACAAGCAAACCCTCAAACAAATACTTTTTTTTTTTTTTTTTTTTTCTGTGGGCCAACGTGGTGTTGTGCCTGAGCTGTGGCTTCTTGCTCTGCTTGGGGAGAGGCATCACGGATGGACAGCAGGGATGAGTCCTTGTCCTCCTGGATGCAAGAAGCCAGCGCTCGGCACCTCTCCCTGCGCTTCACAGAGCCTTGCTGGGAGCTGGGGGGCTTCTGGGTGACTTGGAGAAGCTCCTAGGAATATTTAAATTCTTTCAGGGAACAGAGAAAGGGCGCTAAATATTTAGGAATTTATTTTCAAGTGTTAAGAAGGCACTAAAAGCCAAAGCTTTCCAGGCAAGTTGAATTAAAAGCACTTCTCATGCCACGCAACCAGGTCTCAAACTCAGGATTTGCGTGATGTTTTAATTCTCTGAATAGAAAAAGTAGGGTAGATGAGGCCTCGGATTCTGCTGTTACAGGAAAGAAATGCAAAAGGCAAGCCAAGAACATGTATCTAGAACATGAAAGAACATTTGGGGTCTCTTTTCATGCCACAAAGCCACCAGACGGTAGGATGTGCCAGCCATGTACCTCTTCCACATCACCCTCAAATTGTGGTGCGAGGAGTGAGATTTCTTAGTATTACTCAGGATTATTGGGGTGCACTCTTGGGAAGACCTATCCAAACGAGGGGGCCACCCGATCAGCAACGTGGTGTTTCCCCCACTCTCGAAGCCTGGTTGTGCCCATTGGCCAGTGCCTGGCTCCAACCCGCTCACGGCAGGAGGTGAGACTGAGGCGTCCCCGTCTCTGGGCCCCCGCGGCCGCCTCTCCTGCTGGGTTCGCTCCCCGGGAAGGTGCCGGCCTCCGAGCCTGGTGGTGTGTGGATGGTGGTATCTGCCCATCTCGGGCTGGGAGCCTGGGAACCTTTGCTCGCCTGAGTAAGTGTGGCAATTTCTGTCCCTCCAGTCTGCTGTGAGAATGTCAGGACTAGCCCTGATTTGCTTTAGTCACAAGAACTGCATTGTCTTAACTTGTGCCAACTCTGTTTCTAATTACATTTTAATCATTTAAAAATGATTAGCAGTTTTTATTGCCTTGTTTGTGGGTAAATTTTCTCACCCCACACATTCTAGCTGCACTCCAAGGACAAGTCCTTTTATAGGCAAAAAAGCCCCCTGAATGTCCACATGACTATTTACCTACAGCATATTTTATTCCTTCCTAAATTTTAATACTTTCTGGGTGCCAAGGCTCTTGTATTTTCTGGTGGATCAATTGTGGTATTGTGCTGTAAAATTAAGCAGTTTTTTTTGGCAATCCCAAACAATGTAACTTCCACCGAAATGAAGATACCGCACATGTGTTAACTGTGAAAAGTTTCAGCCCTGAATAGTTGCCTTGAAGCTTTTTGCGGTGAAAAGAATTATGTATTTTCCTCTCTTTGAAAACAATTTTTTTTTTTTTTAAGCCATGTTTAAACAAGCTGTTTTTGTAAAAGGCCCCCTTTTTTTTGTTATCTTTAGTGTGGTTAGTTGCTTTATTGCTAATCTTGGTGGGTAACTGTATATTATTCACTCTATTGTTCAGCAACACAAGAGAACCTTTGTCATACTCCCAACAGGGCTATTTATATAGCGTGGCACTTCTGAGGGCTTCTTCCTGCCCTGATGTTCTTCCACCTTCTGGGGAAAAGAAAATAGTTATAGTTCATTTGAGTGGGAGTGAGAGCAGTGGTCGCTCCTGCCAACCGCTCAAAGTCAGCTGCTGAAATAAGGGCAATGCGCAGGTACCCAGGATGGCCTTCGGAACAAACTTGGTGGTTTCCAAAGATTTGGTTGCGTGTGGTTGAAGTTTACCAGAAAGTTTACTGAATGGAGAGATGCACTCAGGTCTGGTCAGGGAGAGCAAACAGGGTGGTTGTCACTGCCTGTCTGTTTGGTGCCATCATGGGATGGAGTCCCTGCAGTCCTTCACCCTACAGGAGCTGCCTGATCTTCATCCAGCAGGTCCTTGGAGACCAAGGAGGGCTTAGGAAGACCAGGAGCTTCTTGTTTTTGTTTTTGGTTTTGTTCTTATTTTTTTTAATTCCTTGGAGTCTTGATTTCAGTGGGGGATTCTCTGTTAAGGGACACCAATAAACAGGAGCTTTCCTTGCTAAATGGGTGTTTTGTTGTGGGGTGTGTGGGTGGGTGAAAGCCTGAGGCTTTGCTCACCTGCATAGCTGTGACTTGGTCTCATGGGCTTAGATGCACTGCTGGGGAGAACAGGGCAGCCTCCACATTGCTCAGCTGCAGCTCTAGATGCACCAGGAGGGATTCCCATCCTAAGCAGAAAGGTATATATTGCCTGCGAGCTTACCTGCAATACATTTATGGTTCCTAATGGACAATAACCTCTGACAAGGAATCATCACAAACAACAATTTAACTTCTCTTAGGAAACAATGAGCCACCTTAGTTCAAAAGAATCCCAGCCTCGAGGTCAGCGATGGAGCAGTGCTTTGGGAGACGGAGCTTATATTTCACATGCCTGCTTTGTATCTGACCTGACGCAGGGCACCAGCCGCCGGAGCTGTGCTCTCCATGGCATTAGAGATCATTAACATGCTCAGAAAACTTGGGGAAACAGGCACGCTCGAGCATAAAAAAGCTGCTGCCAATGGCGCTTGCATTTTAGCTCCCCCATTAACAACAGTGTTCCTTAGAGGGAGAATAATTGTGCTTTTGGATATGGGGGGAGGATTCCCAGTAGCTGAGAATTGGGTTCTGTGTAGAAGCAGGAATATCCTATGGACGTGTAACATAAGCGTTAAGCAAATGCAAAAACCAGGCTCAGCGGGGAAAAAGCTGCCTTATATTGTGTGTGAGTGTATGTGGGACAACTGTTAAACCCTATGGAAAAGAGGCTACAAATAAGCAGGTCTCCCTGTTTTGGGTGATCCTTGAATTATTATTTGTGAAAGGGGCAAAACCCCTCTCTTTTTATATTTTCCGTTGCTAACCAGCTGTGCAAGAAGTTAAACATAGTAATTAACCCATATGTGACCCACTACATTTGACTGATTTCCAGGCAGGGACCGAGCAGTAACTCTAGCCGGCAATTTGAACCTACCATGTTCGTAATGATGATTTTACAGTGTAATGGTCGCACTAAATCCTTTCACTTTTGCTCTGTAGCCGCTGTTGTGACAAGAAAAGCTGTGGCAACAGAAATGAGACTCCATCAGATCCAGTGATAATTGACAGGTAAGGACTGCTATTGTTTCCTTCCATTTTTTTTCTCCCCCTCCTCATTATAATGAAACACCTGCCCTGTGTTGCTAATGGGGAAGAATTAGGAGTATATACAGATGAAATTTTGTTTTTGATACCGAATTAGTTGTGCTTTGCGATTGCGATTGCCACGGAAGGGCCATATGGAGGAGAACGGAGCGACCTGCTCTTTGGAGGGCTCCGCTTCTTGTAACTGATTCATGTGCATAAAGAGGAGATTTTTCTTTCTGACTTTCTGTGGCTCAATTCACATGCTGTGCCAGGGAAGCTTCAGGAATAAAATAATAATAGTTTGTGATTTATGAAATGTGGTTGGGTGCTTATAAATATTTAACTTTTATTTGAAAAATGTTTGAATCATTATCACTTTTAGCTACAGTAGTTCTGTTGGATGCAATCCATCTACATTTTAAGGTTTTTATTTATGCATAAAAACAGTTAAAAAAATAGATCTGCAAAGTAAGGCTTTTTTCCTCCTCTTATTTTCTTTCGTTGGAATACTATTTTGACTGTATTGTCAGTTGATTAATTCATTTTTGCCTGTCTTAATTATTGTGTTTTTAAACAGATCCATATTGCTAATCTGACAGCACCGACTAAATCACTGTAGTGTGATACATCTATTTTAGTTGTGCCGAGCCACGTGTAGTTTCTGTGCTTGCAAATTATGCAAAATGGTAGCCAAATAGTCATTTTTACATTTTAATTGTCCAGACTCATTGTATAAAGCCATGTGCGATAACCAGGTTATTATGCAGCATTACTCTAGAAGAGTTAAATGGCCATGAAGTACTGAAAGTGTCTGTCATCAGCTGCGGAAAGCAATACTCTTGCACGAATCTGTGAATGGAGGGACCCTGAAGGGAAACTGCCTATACATACAGGGCAAGAGCATGGAATAGTGTGCTTCCCCTTGCATTACTGTCTGAGTTAATGTTTGCTACATTAAGTTTAAAGTATCTGCTGTGCCAGTGCATCCATTTTATGAAAGAAGGCGAGGAGGGTTTGATGTATTGGGTGCCAGGTGCAGAGAGCGGTCCAGGGATGTGGCAGAGCCTTGCCTGGCATTGTGCTCATCCAGACTCCCAGATTTACGGTTCTTGTTTGAATTTGGTAAGAAAGTGCATATACTGGAAGTTCATAGCAGATGTTTTGATTAGCCATAATAAGTAATCCTGAGAATGTTTAAGTCTCAGAAGATACCTCGATCTATTTTAACTGGGCAGATTTTCATCTTCTGTGAGCATTAGGTAGTAACAGGGAAAGTGGGGGGGAAAAAACCCCACAGTGAAATCTGTATAGAGATGTGTTTTATAAGCATGCTGCAGAGTTGAACACTATAAACATGGTGCTGAGTGGCATTTTGAGCAACATGAAAGCTACAAAATTCACATGAATTTTTCATTGTACTGGAAAGTGAGATGTTAAGATGCTAATGGCGGGTTTACGGAAATATTTTGTTTAACTATCTAGTATGCAAAACTGCTAGTTGCAAATCATTTTAAATTATGAAAGCCAGAGATGCTGTCTGTTACATGCTTCCTGCAAAACGCGGAGAACAGTTTCATGAAAAAAAAAAGCAGATTTACCTTCCTAGCAGTGATCAATTTATCAGTCTTTACGTAAATTGATGCAAAAGGTACCAATTCTGCAGATTATTTTTAAAGTGCAAGCTAAACATAATTTAAAGATGGTAATACAAACCCTACCTCACCACCCATACTGAATCATGCTTGGCTTGTGAATGGGTTAAGCTTTTAAGTTCTTCGCTTGGTTTTAAATTGTGACTTTGATACAGAAGGTTGATATGACTGTGGTTTGAATAACATTTGATTTTGACCTGTTCCTGTGGGTTGCAATGGTATAAGAAATTTGACTCAGCAGTACTGTAATTAGCCCTCCCTGTGTTTTTGAAACAGGATTGGGTTACCTGGATTGCATTAGTGTGGCTTCTATTGTTGCCGCTTCGCATCTGTCCCAGTAGGGTACTTAAAACCTTTTCTTGGCTGGGGCTAGTTCAAACAATTTAGGCCAAATAAGTATGTGCTTTATACAGTTAGTGGCTTTAGTGATGTTTCTCGTGACATTTATCCTATTCATTTTTTTCTCCCCCGTTTGGTTTGGAAAGGATGAAGTGATCTATATGGAGCCTTTTTACCTTAAAACGACTCCTTTAAAATTGTTCTAACATTAAAATGCCTGCACAAGTCAGAACATGTGTTTAGTTGTACTCCATTGTCACTTCTCCATGCACACAATTTTTAACTATTATGTCAATTGATATGCAAAACCATATTTAGCTATTTTTATTTGCATGTGAGCTTAGAGAATTCATTTACCATTTGGGCTAAAGCACTCCCACATGCCTTTACGCTCTGATAAAGTCTTGCCTATGGATTTAATCTAACTCTTGCATCAAATACTGCGAATCCACAGACTCTGACCTAACATAGAGTTTAACGTAGAATCTATCCATGGGATTTTTGACATATGTACTTACATGGAAATGCTATCCTCTTCTAACATGCTGAAATACTATTTTGGATTGATTAATTCTCTTTGATGAGGCTAGAGAAACTTGGGGTAGAGAGCAGTCTGTGGCGGTTTAGTGAACTTGGTGAAGAGGCTGTTTGGCAGCTTCAAAGTTAGATGTGTTGTGTTCTTTTTCCAACCCTAGATATATATGAGAAGTAAATAAAATATTTTTATTTAATCAAAATGTGGGGTTTAAAAAGAGTCTGTAGTTGTGTTTGAAACAGGATATGGCTTTATCCTTTATGAAATTGCTTTATGTTCTGCTCTATTATAGTACCAGCAGATACAGCAGTGAAAGGGACCTAAAGAAATTTATGCTTATATAGTGATCTAATTTTTCTCTGGAGAACAAAATAAATCTATTATGCTTATAGAGCAGTCATTTCAAGGAAGTTTCTTGGAAACCTGTGTGTGTCTGAATCATCTTCTTAGCATAGCCTGTATATTTTATCACTAATCCAGTTATATGTGTTGAGGTGAAGATCCGATGAACAGGAACTCATTTTAAAAGGGGTATTATTGTCACAATACAAACGCTCAATTCCTCCTACGAATGCAGTGGCAGGGCGGTATTGTAATCACACTTTAAGAAAACACAGAGCACTTCCTGTTATTAAATTAAATTCTAGATTGATTTAACTTTCAAATTGTAACTCATATTTGAATTTAAAAGGTTTGCAATAAAATTCTTGAGAAGAAATTGAATAAATCGTAGTTTTATTACCACTTTGGATATCCTGGTGTCCTAACCTTTTTCCTTACAGTTATCTTAGTTCAATAAATAAAACCTCATTAGACTATTCCCATTTCAACGAGTTTATTAAATTTTACAGGAGTAATTAGCATAAGCTGTGCTAATTTTTCTGGAAGACTAATGAGAGAGCTTCCTAATTAGGTTTGCTTTGTAAGAATCAGAAAAGATGATAATGACAAAAGTCACATAGGGGAGAAAGTGGGGCTTTATATTATTCCTTGGTTCAGGAAAGAGGTTCCTCTCTCAGCATTCTGTTCCAAACTTTAAACCCAATTTACCATTGTCAGGACTGATATTTAATGGTGTTACCCATGCCTGCTGGGGCTTCTTTACCTTTTATGGCTGCATCCAGTAAACAGGAGTCCTACTGACTGATGGAATAGGAATAACCACTGCAATCCCAAATATAGTGGCAGAAAAAATCTCAGCATTAAGGATCTATACCATATACCTCCAGCTTGTGATGCTGCATGGGAAAAGGGCTGAGAACAGCCTGCTTGGCAATTGCTGGTTCATCCCAAATTTTGCTTCTTCCCAGAGTACTCCAGCAGGCTGATGGCAGTGACCTGAAGTTGGCTTTGCTGAGATTTACCAACACAGATGAGGCCTAGTTAAGAAATCTCACCGCTGTCTATCTTTTGGATAGATAAAACTTTGCTGTGGTGTAAGTCAACGGGCTTTGTGCTGGAGCTCCCCGCCCCGGGCCAGGCTGTGCCCTTTGGTCAGCATGGGGATGACCAGGGTCTCTTCTGGCCCTTGTCTGGCAATATATAGAAGTTCTTCACGTGCTGCTTTGGATGCAGTTTCTGAGGAATGAGGCTCTTTCTGGCTTTGGAGAGGCGCCTTGCGCATTTCCAGCGCAATCGGAGCTCTTGTCTGTGAAGCAGGGGTGAGGAATCATGGATTGAAGGCTGTAATATTTTTTACACTTTACTATCAGATGACACCAAGGTACATTTTAGTGCACGACCTGCTACCAGTGTTTGAAAGGCCTGTGTGCTTTTGACGCCTGCTCTACGGGACCCTCGGCTGGGCTCTCTGTACTCTGTCCCCAGCACACCCAGCTGCCACGGCTATGGGGGGAGCCAACTTACCTACATATGTTTTTGAAATCTTTCAGCCTTTAACCTGAAAAATTTTATGTTTGTGGGTAGGATTTCACTGTGCAATGACATGAAAAGAGGCGTGAATGACTTTCAGTGTCTCCATTTTACCTCTTTACAAGTCATCACGTAGTGGATTGTATTTTACAGGTCTGATCATCTTTTCATCCTAAATACCAGGCAGGTAGAAAAATGACACAGAGGACTGTATCGCACTCACTGCATCCTCCCCACAAATACACTTGTTAGGCAGGTGTGGCGATTAATGCATTTTGCAGTGGCTTTCCATGCCTGGAGGGAGAGTGATGGAGATGCAGGAGGGCTGGCAGAGGAGGCAGGCTTCGGGAGAGGTGCTGGCATGAGGATGAGGTGGGGTTTGTTTGGGAGGGAGCTGCCAAGGATTGCTTTGCTTCAGGGAATGGGATCAGCGCCGCAGCTGATCCTCAGCCAGACTCCAAGGATGTGGGCTCGTCATAGCACTGGTGTCACAGCAAAGTGACAGAAGATGCCAGGCGCTTTGGCAGTGGTTCCTTTGCAGGAGTCCTAGTTCCTGCCCTGTCCTGGTCACATCCTTAGTCCCTCCCAGCCATATGCAGTACCTGAACCTGGCTGTGTGGGGTCAGGGGAAGGTGTGTGTACTGGTGTCCTGCTTCCCCCTTGCTCACACCAGGGATGGGGCTGCAGGAGGCTGTGGGTCCCATCTGTCCAGGGTCCTTGGGTGGGTTTTGCATGCAGGAGGGCAGGCATGGTGTGCTCAAATAGGTCTCAAGACATAGGTGAGAAATGCTCCTGAGCTTGAATATTTGGCTGTTCTCTTGAGTCTTGTACTGGAAAGTGCCCACCTCATTGCTGTGCCCCTTCCAGAGCCAGGCGGGAGTTACTGATCCAGCAGGGAGGGAGTCCAAGGAGCAGAAACCAGGTGACAGAGGATTACCCCCAGCACTGCAGAGATGTGTCCCAGGCTGTCTTTTAGGGCTCTGCTGCCTAAACCCTCTGGGCCTCTAAGCAGTGTGTTCAGACTGGCAGAAGCTGGCCTGGAGCATTTCACGCGAGCTCCCAGAGCCTGTGAACCCATACATTTCTGAGAGGGGAGGGACTGAAACACACATCCTTGAGGATTTGGTTATGATTGATGCAGCTGAGAAGCATTACCGAAAACATTTCCCACATGACTTAGGCAACCAAAGGCATTTGGAGCTGTTGTGAGATAAATGGGAGACTCTGATCAGTAGATGCTTTTCACACAGATTCAGACATAAATGCTTGCCCCTCTACCAACACTCCTCATGCATGCGATGTCAGTCCTCATTCTGGTGATGAAATCACTAGAGCTGGGGGTAACTTTGCAAGGACTCTTAAAAATCTTTTGGTTTCAGCCTATTGGGGTTGGCACATATCTGCTGCTTCAAAATTGATTTACTTTGCTCTTGGGGTTGAGTGAACTTGGTCAGGGTCAAACCAGCTTCTGCTTATTGTTTTTTTGATTTCTCTATCCTCTGCCTCCAAGAATTTTTGTATAATCTCAAAACTATTATGCAAAAAACTTAATTTGGTCTCAGCTTCACTCAGGAGGTTTGTGATTTTCTCAGGAAACCTGTTCTGAGTTTTCAGTTTGTTATAAAACCCCAAACCAGGCATGTTTTATGTGGTTTTGGGTTTCACTGCAAACATTTCACACTACTCTATTAGTTACTTGCTTCTCTCAGTGATGTCTTTTGAATCTGCAGCTAGTGTTTTGGGCTTTATTTCACTGTGATCTTATGCCTGATTATTACTATTTAATATCATGATGATGTAACAGAGGCTCCTATCGCAAAGAAGGCTCATTGTGCTAGGTGCTGTGTAGTCTCTAGGTAGGTAGATGATCCTTTTCTTGGAGAGACATGGTTCTCTTGATGCAGTTTGAAAATTGAGATTTTTCTATGGAGAATAAAAAACTTAGGCTTGTATTGAATGTCCTGGGGATAAGGGAGACTGAAGACCAGTCCACTCTATTGCTTTTGTCATCTGACTGTCATCTTTAGTGCTCACACAGCCCTTTGGGGCTTGGCCAGTTGTGCTGTCAGACCATAAAAGTGATTTGAGTGAACACCTGGGATGTGCTGGACCTGCTGCCCCAAGACCCCAAGGTCGGTGTATCCGTGTCCATATAACTCTGCTGTGCCTTGGGTGGATGGCGAGCCTGGGGTGAGCAGCTCTGCACCTACTGCTTTCAGAGCTGTGGCTGCCAGCAGGTTGGTAAGTCCCTCTGGCTCTTTCTGAAAATCTCAGTCTTGGTTAGCAAGGGTCAACAATTTTAGGAGGCTGCACTGGTTTGTCTATGTCCTTGAAGTCCATCCTGAAGACCCTATGGGTTTGCTTGTGCAGAGGAGGACTCCAAGGTCCTAACAGACCTCGTGGGTTACTCTGCTGCTCCATTCAGATGGCAGGATTTGGGTATCCAAGCTTAGAGGTGCTTTAAGTTTGGCTGCCTCTGCAGTGACCTCCCGCAGCATCAGAAAAGCTCCAAGTGCACCGGCTTGGTCCCAAGGGGAGCCCAGGGCCTGGCAGGGTGATCTGTCCCTTTGTTTCTGGTCACAAAACTTCAAATGTGCTATTCATACCTATCGATTTCTTAATAGGAACTCCTACTTCAAAGCGTGTCCTGCAGCAGGGAGGATGTGCTCAGCGCAGTGGGCTATCCAGCTCCATGCAGCTCAGTGCCAGTTCTTCTCTTTCTCAAGAGTGGGGATTAAAAAAAAAAAACAACCCTACAAAAAAACCCTACTGGCTTTTTCTCATATGAAAAAAAAATAAAAATATACACACACACAGAGTTTCTGGTGTGGATAAATTTCCTGTCCCATCTCAACACCTGATTTATTTCCATATTTGCTGTCACAGTGGGATTGCACACACGAATAAGAGTGATAAGAAAATGTATTTGCAAAGATCAACGTCAGTTTTAATGCAGATTAGCTAAAATTGTTCTGAACATGAAAAATGTATCTTACCTCTATCCCAGTGTGTATTTAGTAAAAACATAAACCCGAGCCTTATTCTGCAGAAGCTGAGGTGTATGAGTAGTTTTCTTCCTCTGAGTAGTCATAGATGTTTGCATGTTCTAGCCACCAAAATGTATTATTATAAGTAATTGGCCACATCTACAAAAATAACTATGCTAAATTCAAATTCACTTCTGTGTGCTGGAGGCATATAATTTTAATACAACATCTAACGAATAAAGTTAAAAGAAAGTAAGAAACAATTGTAGGTTTCTGTGTAAATCATGACTGAGATAACTTCCTAGAAATGCATTTAACGCTGTCCTCAGAGAGAAGCAAGTCTCTGTAGTAGTAGTGGTAAATACTGGTATGAATTTTTCTCTTTCCCTGTAGCATCATGGGTTTTTTTCTGTAACAGTTCTGGAAAAGTACAGAAAAGCCATACAAAGTTCCCAGTGTGTCACATTAGCAACTCTGCATAGGTAGTTTGTGATCAGAATATATTACTGTATCAAATGAGTGTTTACTTTTTTTGCTAAGGACAGTATTTTAGAGGCTTTTTTTAAAGCCGAACGAATAATTTTCTACCCACTCTTTAAAAATAGTGTTTGGAAATAGGAAATGTGAAAACAAATTTTCTAGTGCTGTTAATATGTGAATTATATGAAATTAGTTATTAAAAGGCTTTATTTCAAGTCACTGAAATTATATACTGGACAGTAGTAAGGTGACCCAGATATAGAGCCTTTCACTGCAATCATTGAAACGCTATGAACAGTACTGTTTTGTCTTTGGTTTCTTGCTGCCTCTAAAGGTGTAGGCAGATGAAGATAACTTTAAAAAGAGCTATTTCTCCAATTACAAGCTTTTGTCCAAGAGCAAAGAAAGATTTTTAGACTAACAGCATTCACTATAACAAAATTAAATTCCCTTCATCTGACAAGAAGCTGAGTTTGGCAATAGTCTGGGATTTTTTGTTGGAGATATAGCAGAAGCTGCCCTCTATACCCACTGTTTTTCCCTGCAGCGGTGAGCCTGCCAGACCTGGAAGGCAGTGACTGGAATTTGAGGGGGGAGCGAGGTGAGGAAGGGGGGGTGGGCGCTGGGTGGTGTCACACACGGCCAGAGCAGGGTGGCCACCAGCCCGGGGACACCACTTTCCCCTTTGGTGGTGAAGTGGGGGTTCCCCTGCCCAGTGGTCCTGGGGAGGGGGTGAGGGAGCAGCATCACCACTGCTGTCCCCCCCCGCCGGGCCGGGCCTGGCCGCCTGGCCAAATCTCTCTGGTTTCGTAACAACGTGGTAATGTCCAAAGTGGCATTCCACAACTATGCCATCTCACTAACCGGCTGAGGCACAATAGTTCAGTAATGTAATATAAAAAGTAATGGTGTTAGCTAACACATCCTTAATAAGATATTGTCCGCTGCTCTGCCATATGCTACCGAGCAGGCTTTCCCTCTGTGGGGCTTTTGAGTTCTCTCAATAAGATTATTTCAAATACTCTAATCCTGAATCATTGACATGAATACAAAAGCCTAGTGACATCTAATAGATGCCTCTTAGCTTTGCTTTTCCTCTTGTTCCTTTCCTTTTTCTTCTTTTTTCACCTGACAAAAAGCTTACAGACACTTGGGCTCTGTCTCTCAGTACCAGCATGTGGGTCCCCTCATGAAATATAAAGGAGGAAAAAGGGCTGACATAGGGCTGATAAGCCACAGAGCAAAGGACCATAGATTAAAAGTAAATGCCAGTAAATCCTACCCTGTACACTCAGTTGTTCTTTTATTGTTTTCTTTAACTCTTCCAGTGCCATGCCGGGCTAGAAAAAGATGAAAAATGGGGTTAAAAAAAAAGGTAATGCTACAGTGGCATGGTGCCAGGGTCCTAAAGGCTTGCTGTACACTTGGATTTTCTCAGCTCTCCTGTCACCTTGACTTTCTAATCAGAGTTGCAAACTGTTTCAGCTAATCGCATCATTCAATTAGCTGAATGTTTAGGTCATTTTTTTCAAAGATTAATTAAAAAAAAAAAAAAAAAAAAAAAAAAAAAAAAAAAAAAGAAAAGAGAGACACCCCCAAGTGACAGATAGTGACCCTGGAAAGGACGAATTTTATATAAAATAAGTGTTAGGAAGAATTGATATCCCACTGTGAGTGTCTAGCAATAAAAAAAAGGATCTTCCTCTTGTTAGTATTGTCTTGATGACTGTCAGAGACAGAAAATCATTGTCTGTTCATCTTCTTTTGGGCTTTGCCAAACTGTTTATCTGTTGATGCCACAGTTTGCCTTTGGAAAAAAGTTATTGGTACAGCATACAGCCCGTGTCTACAATGGGTTAAAAGGAAGCTGTTTAAAACATAATCATTTTCCTTAATTTTTTCCATGAGTTTGCAGGGAGACTCTCAAGCTTTCCTGACCAGGATAACCACCTGCTTCCACCCAGTTGAGTCAGGTTGTCTCTGTAATCTCCCTGAATATAATCTTTCAGTTGGATTTTTTGGCATCTGCATCACTACATAACCATTGGCTGACTTCCCAGATGTTAAGTCACTTTGATAAGTGGATGTTAAAAACCACTTTACCTAGTTCAGGTTTTGTAGAAGGATGACACAAGAAGAGGAGAAATGTATTCTGTATTCATTATAAATTTCTTTGCTCTAAAAGAAGGAGAAAATTAGCCACACTCAGAGCTATTAAGATCTGATGGTAGCATCTCCTCCAGTCTGCTCCATGTGCCTCTGCATCCCTTGCACAGTCCTGCACGAGCCAGGGTCCAGCTGCAGACGGGAGCACGTCCCATTGCACGTCTTGCTGGGTGTTATGCAGGCAGGAGAAGGAAAGGAACTGCACATAGTTTGCGGTAGCTGTCCCACAGCTAGGACCAGGATTTGGCTCTTTTTAAAGAAAAATGAGGGAGTCCTGCTGCATTACAAAGGAGTGCCCTATGTAATCCTGGACTCTTCTGGGGTCTAGGGCAGAATTTGTTTCTCAAGCTGGGGCTGCTTATGTGCTAAAAGCAGCTCTGTAAAACTCGGTGTTGTTCTCATCTCTGGGTCTTGGGTGCCCATTGGAACTGTGGTCTGATGTTACTGGGATCCACTGGTCTCTGGGCTCTGTGGGGCTGCGGGGCTTTGAGTGCTGCTGAGTGAGGGATGAACAGCGACATGGTGAGAGAGTCTCTACCCCAGAGAGCTGTTTAGGGAAGACAATCCCTAGGCTACATCTACCTCTTTTTTTTTTTTTTTTTTTTTTTTTAAAAAAAAAAAAAAAAAAATTGTGAAAAACAGAATAAACTGTACTGTGGTGTAGGAGGAAAACTTCTTGCTAAACCCCATTATGTGTACACGAATTGTCGTCTGTTGTATACCGCGTGGCAGGAGAGAGGAACTTTTTTTTTTTTTCTGAAGGATTGCCCCGCTGTGACAATGGTAACTTAATTTGTCAGAAGTTACAAGAACATTAATACATCATGCCCTAACGCGTCATTAGCGCAGTAATACTTTCAAAGTCATCTGAGTTTTTCTAATAAACGCTTTCAAAGTCGGATGGGCATTCATAAATTTGAGTTTTCACTATTATAATTGTAATCGAGACACCTATTTTCTCTGATTAATTCCTGGAGTTTGTGTGTAACAGTCAGCCTTGTTGACATTCGCAGCCATCCGCACTTGAAAGAATAACATACTGTTAGTTAATATTTGTGTTATTGTAAAGTGGCATGATTTGAAAAAAAAAAAAAAAAAAAAGAAAAAAAAAAAAGGAGACTGTTCTCGGGGAAACAAAAGAGAATTTTGGGAATGCTTTTTGCCATGGTAACCCAGTTATCGCTCATTAATCTGTCACATATGAAACAAGTTCCAGACTACAACACACTTAAACGAGGCAGCGTTCCCGGGGGGGTTCGCCCCCTTGGCTGCTCTACCTCTTACCTGCAGGCAGCCAGTGCTGGAAGGGTTAACCACGGCAGCAAATCCCATCATGTGCCTGGTTGGCTCTGAAAGAGGGGAACCCTCTCCCCGCTTGGGCCACCTGGGCTGCCTGGCCCTGCCACCCCAAAAGCAGCTCCCCGGGGAGGTGGGGGAGCTGGCCCCGATGGGCGCCACTGCTCTGGCTTTAGGGGCTGCCTGTATCTCCAGAAGGAAGGAAGTTTTTTTTCCTTCATTTCCAAGATAAGGTGTCATTCATGAGAGCAGCGTGCTGAACTAATCAGGTTAATTGAGAGGCCCTGAATAGCTCTCATTGAGCGGATCCCTCCTTCCTGCTCAAGGCAGATAGTGCAGACAGAGAGATTATAAGTGCTTTAAACTCTTTCTCTCCATCTCTGAATTTCACACTGATTCCAGGATGATGAGGGTCAGAGTAGACGTGTGACACGGGGGTTGTACAATTTAGCTTTGTTGGGAGCAAGGCGGGTTTTGTGTTTTGGTTTTTTGTTTGCTCTGTTTTCTTCTTTTAATCATCATGATGATGATTATTTTTTAGTGCAGGCAGAGCCTCACAGCTCTCCTGATGCCAGGGACACCCTGCTGATTTACACCAGCTGGAGTGGTGTAAATTACTCCACTGTTTTGGAAAGATGTAGAAGACTAATCCAGACTCTAGACTGACCTGCTCTTGAGTGTTGTTAATATTAAAATTATTTCAGACCTAACTCATGGCAGGGCTGCAGGAAACATTAATTTTAAAAAGATGTTTTCAGTGTTTGAAGCAGATAGCAGTTGGTTTTATGGCTTTTATGGTATCATTTCCCTTTAAACCCTTCTAATCGAAGTGGCTGTACATAATTTTATTCAAGTTTACCAGAATGCAAAAGCATTTCCCGCTGGATGCTCTTGCCAAATTAGGAACATCCAGGCTCCAAACCTCACTCTAATCTTCCTACTTGCCACAGTCTATTACATTTTCTTTGCAAATATTGTAACTATTACAGTGCAGGAGAGAGAATTTTCAGGAAAACAAATTCCCCAAAAGTAGTGTGTGTCATCCCCCCCCCTTCTCCAAGCCAAACCAGTTGCTTAGTTCAATTTAAACATGAGCATCGTTGTCCCCGTTGGTCCCCCTCCTCCCCCCAACTTCTTTTCCTTGGAAGTTTCAGGAATGACTTTAATTATCTCTACAATCAAATTCTCACTGCTGTCCCTGTGAAAGCGTGTAGTCATGGATTGCTGGGATTATTTTCTTTAGCACTTGGGGATAGAGAAACTGGTTGTTTGGAAATGAGAACCAGCTGGGTTCTCAGAGCTGGCGTTTGGAGGGAGCCACTTTGCACACAAACCCGACGCTGAGCAGAGTCGTGAACTCAGCCCCCAAATTACCGGCGCTTGGTCTGCCACATGGGATTATGCAATATCGGGGCTGATTTTTATCTAATTAATATGCATCTTTAGGGTGGCTGCTGCCAGAGCTTGCTTTAACTCCTCGTGAAACTTTATCGAGGCAGAGGTGTACTCCGCAGTCCAGTGCCTGCGCTTCACCTGCCTAATGCGTAGAAAGTAAAATTAACCCCCCAATACTTGATAACGTTATATAACACACATGTTCTGCAGATGACAGGTAAACAGGTAACAAGAAATTAATGCAATAAAAGAAAAAGCAGAGATAACTTCTGTTATCTTGCATTTTTTGTTGCCCTAGAAGACAAGCTGCAGGGATGATGTTCTTCCTTTCTTTCCAGCTTGGAGAAATTAGTTCTTATTAATCTGTTTTAGTGCCAAATTCAATTCGAAATTAGGACCATACGTCTAGTCAGAAATTATATGACCTATGCTTTTAGATGAGTATTTTGTAACAGGGAAAGTTGCAGAAATCTTCTTCATTTAGTTATGAGGATGTAAATTCGGAGATATTCCACTGGATTTAAGGCAGCTGCTTGAGATTTCTATCTTTTTAATAATTTTTACTTTCTCACACGCACGCTTGCACACAGCTTGTGTTTCACTGCAAACTGTTGTTAGGTGCTTTACATTTAAAATTGTGAATTTTTAGTGTTTGAAATGCAATAGTGACTAAATCAATAACTTAAGAGAAAAGGTCTAGAAAAGAAGTCTTCCAGTTCTTTTACTGAAAAAAGTTTATAGCAAAGAAAATGATTGATTGCTGAGCTTTGAACAGCTACTTTTATATGATTTGATTTCTTTATTGCCTGAAATATGACTTTGACTCTATTAATATCCCCTTTAGCACAACTAAATTATTTTTTGAAAGATGAAACCATTTAGTTCTGAACATGCTTAGATCATATCATGACCTAAATACTCTCATGGATCACACACATACACACACACACACATGTTTTAGAGTTTTAGGCTGAAACAAATGTTCTGCAGCCACCGTGACTAACATTTGAGAGGTTTTCCACTTCTGCACGTTTTCTTCTGCCGATACATTTATTCAGTGTTTCAGTTTATCATTTTATGCGTATGTATACACATTCTCACACGCAGACTGTGGTTTTGTGCTTTTGGTTTTATTAATCTGGATTTTCCATGTTTTTTCCCCAACAAATAACTGCTGCATTTCCAGTCACTCAAATTTGGACAGAATTTTACTTCCTGTTTCAAAGGTCAAGGAAAGCTGACCTCAACAGCAGTGTTGAGGCTGCTGAATTATTCATATCATTGACTTTGTGTCAGCTTCCACATTTGTGCAGAGGGATGTTTTATTCATTTATCTCATTTAGGGACCTGCTCTGCACCTGTTTCTACCATTAAGTACCCTGTAATTTGCATTTGATGCTAATTTAGTTTCATATCAGCCTGGTCCCCCCTTGTTAATTTAATTTTCTAAGACCCTTTTCATTACAGTAGAAATGTTTCCCTCTTTAAAGCAAACATCTATACAAGTAATTGTATAAACTGCCTTTTAAATAATATCTTTTAGAAGATTCCATCGTTTAATTCCTTAATTCCTATAATTAGCCATGGTTTGATTAATGTTTCAAAGGGTTAAATTAAAATGCAGAATTACTCAAATGCATACTTGAATAATTTTCTCTCTGCTGATAACAGTTTCTGCATTGCTGCTTTTATTCTACTCGTGATTTTGAATGTTACATGTACTAACAAGCACTAATTTTTCTTATGTAGTGATTTTCCTCTGCTAAGCAATAGCTGTTTTTAATGTATAATTGTTGGAAACTCCATATTGCCAGTGGGATATTTAATTGTTTTCTTCTGATTGACTGTAAACAGTTAAGGAGAAACGCTGTGACTGAGGAGCTGCTCTAGGTTTCTTTCCAGATTGTAAGAAACTTAGACATCCTTTATTTTGCCAACAAACATCGCTGCTGTGTTCTCACAAACACCATGATTAGCACCAATCTCTACAGAGAATAATTTGGAAATATTTACAACCATCATGGATTTGTTTGTGTGGGTGAAAATTTACATATGCTGTGATCCTACAGGGCAAAATGTTCTGCGATTGTCACCTCCAAGCACATTTATGCCTTTTCAGTGCAAGAATACGGTGCCGGGGTAAATAAATGACCAGAGGGGCTGTAGTGGAAAATCCAAGTCCCTTCCCTCCCCAGCGGGTTTATTTAGAGCGAGGTTGGATAATTGCAGCCGGGGGTGGGCACTGTGCTCCCATCTCCCCGTGCTGGGGCTGGGGGATGGACAGCGTCCCCTCCTTCCCCAGCCAGGGGGAAATGAAAACGGCGACTCGGGGCTTCCAGAGGTACAAAACCCCCAGTCCTCGGTAGGTGTCAGAGAGGGGGACGGGGAGATCAGTAGAAACACGGGGCTGGGGGCAGTGGGCAGCTGGGTTTCATTACCCCAGCAAAACAGCTCATGCTAATTCCTCCCTCTGCTTGCTGTGGCCGGGGGGTGAGGGGGGGGTGTGTGTGGATCAGGGCATCTATCCCGGAGGACCATTCCCCCATGTCCTTCCCTGCCCTCCTGGGGACAGCAGAGATTTGGCATTTGGCTCTGCTTTGACACTTCGGTGAGGGTCTCCAGTGCCTGGTCGAGGCTCCAAGTTGGTGCCAAGTCACCGCTGTGGTGCCACTCACGGCAGGAAGGATGCAGGTCCAGCGTATAGCGTCAACTTAGCATTAGCTTTTGTTTTGCCCCACCAGAAGGTGACACTCCTCTTCCTCCAAGTCCCCCTGACGTCACATCGAGTCTGGGGAGAGAGATGCTTGCAGGTTTCGGCTGAAGGATGCTGTCCTGCTCTTCTGCTTTCAGGTGGAGCTGGGGGGCTCCCGCTTGAACAGTGCCCAGGGCTGCACCAGGGGCTGGGTTTGGCTGTGGTGGTCCCCAAAGTGTCCCTTACCTTACACGACATGCTGCTTAGACAGACAGGCTGGAGACTTGGGCTCTGGAGCTGCTAATAGCATGAGGATTTAATATGCAAAATTTGGGTTGAAACAAAACCTCTGTTTTTGCACTGCTGTTAGGATGTTTTGCTTTTACTCTTTCTGGTTGCAAAGATGTCTCGTGCTGGCAGAGCCCCCAGATGCTGGTGTTGGGGTCTCGAGTGGGTTTGTGTTGGGGCTGCGCTCCTGAGCTCAGCTGGTTCTGGAAGTACTGGGGGTGGCTGATAGTTGGACATGAACCCTGCAAACATCACCTCTCTGAGCAGCCCCCAGATTCAGATATTCATAATTGCTCCCCCTTTATTTTATCATATACTCACAATAACGGCCTCAGAGCCGGGCATTTCCTGAGTATTAATGACCAGCTGGGGTTAATGGCCCTTGCTTGTGCCTTGAGCCATCAGCTCCTCCCGACTGGTCATTAATTCCCAGGGAAAGCCCTCTGTGGAGGTCATTATTGCTTAATTATCTCCATACACTTTAATGCCAGTTTTGACAATGTACAGTCTCATACTTTGAGTTATAGGTACTTTATAATTCATTAAATAGCTTATCATTAAAACTGCAGATGATCTTGATTATTATTTATTAATGTTTTCCCTTTGATTTTTTTTTTTTCTAAATCTGACGCTCGCGTGCTGTAGTAAGGAGGGGACAAAGGTAGATGGAGTATGGCTCTGATGCTGAAAGCCATCATGCGGTGGCTCTCCCTGTCTGGGGGGTCTCCCTGGCTCTGAGAGGTCCTCAAGGCACCTGCCAGCAGAGCCCAGACCTCAGCTTTGAGCTCAACTTGCTTGGCCCTCAAGGGCCAGCAGAAAGACTTGAGGAGTGGGATGGCCACGCCTGCTGGAGCTCCCTACGCCAGCCCTACGCTGCGGAGATGCTGGCAGGATCCGGCCCACAGTTTTGGCAGTTCGTGCCTCACTTTTCTCCTCATAGTGGACCTGCCACAGGCTTGGGGTTTGCTCTGGGAACCCTTGCTCACCTTGGCGAGCTGTTCATGTGGTGAGCTCTTATGGGGTTCATGGTTTGGCCCTTCCTCCAGCAGCATCGAGTTGGCAACGTGTTTTAGTGCAGTTAGGCGGTGTGGAAAGTAGATGGGACAGGCTAAAGCCAAGTAGAGAGACTTTAATTTCCACTTTCTAATAAAAGCGTGCATCTCTTCCTCCTGGGAGAAGCTTATCTTTCTGTCACTCAGGTGTCCCTCTGTGTGGCATGACAGGAGCTGCAGCTGTTTCTGGCTTTGCACCTTCGAGAGCAGAGGCTGAGGGCGCTGCCCGTGTGTTCGTGCCGGGGAAGGGCCCATACGCAGCCCAGCCCAGAGGGCTCTGCCCCGGGCTCCTCGCTGAAATCGCGACCCATGGCAACGGCCGGAGGGCCACGGGCATGTTCTGGTGCCCTCATTCAGGTAACGCCGACCCTGGGGGAATTTACTGCCTTATTTGCCCCAAATAGCCAAATCCTGTGACTTTGTCTAGTTCTCCCCTATTCTCCACATTTTTTCCCCGGGCTTTACCAGTGAGTATCTGGATGACAGAATGCTAAACCTTTGTGTCCGCAGTTCCCGTGAGGTTTCAGTGTGTAGGAGCCTCAGTCAGCACTGAGCGGGGCTGTGACCCTGCTTGGGGGACCCCTCCTGCACCAGCTTGGGGTCCACGATGCTGCCCTGTGCTCAGGGGAGCTTGCAGTGGCAGGAGGACTCTGTTAGCCAGAAAACTCGTTTGGATGTTTGCTCCCTGTACTCAGTCATCACTTGTATTTTCTGTTGCTCTCCCCTGACAGCATGAAGTTGTTTAGGCAATAATAGCACAGATTTGGAGCTGTTTTCTCCATTACCTGCGTCTCTGTTGGTTTTGTGTTTGCTGGAGGAAAAGTTGTGTGTGGATGTGAAAATACTGGCCCCATTGAGCTGTGCCATCGCCTTCAGAGGAGGCCAAGATTTCACCCACCGTATTTGCTTTTCTACCTCTGAGCTGTGTTTATTTACAAAACCTTCTTCTGAACTGCTCTAAACCGCCCAACCGATCTGACTCCCAGGCCCAGTCAGCTCTGGCCTTCTCCCGAAACCAGTCCGTTTTGATTAAAATCATAATGGTCATTTGAAAGCAGGGAAACAAACAAACCCAAAGCCTTGCGCAAAGTTTGAAAGCAGCTCGTTGCTGCTGAGAGAAAGAAAAAAAAAAACCAAAAAACAAACAAACCACCCCAAAACCAAAAACACCAACCAAAACCCAAAATCCAGTCGCAACGGGTCTCCTGGTTACACCGTCAGGAAAGTCCCAACGGTTTGAAGCTGAAGAGTTGCATGTTAAAAAAAAAAAAAAAAGTGCAAAAGGGAGCAATGTTATTTATTTATTTATTTAAAAGCCTAAAAGATTTATGGTAAAACTAATTTAGGAGCGCGCTCTATTCTGAATCCCTGCTGCGTGCGCAAGCCGGCCGGGCGCAGCGGGGCCGGGCGTGGAGTTCGGGAAGAGGCGGCGGAGCCGGGCACACGCCGGTGGGGGGGTGTGGGGG
>NW_020799117.1:9345142-9380423 GCF_003259725.1 Athene cunicularia | reverse complement strand
TTTTTCTTTTTCTTTTTCTTTTTCTTTTTC
The DNA here is from genome assembly GCF_003259725.1 of Athene cunicularia. Taxonomy (NCBI): domain Eukaryota; kingdom Metazoa; phylum Chordata; class Aves; order Strigiformes; family Strigidae; genus Athene; species Athene cunicularia. The sequence continues at coordinate 9,380,393 of NW_020799117.1, read as the reverse complement.
TTTTTCTTTTTCTTTTTCTTTTTCTTTTTCTTTTTCTTTTTCTTTTTCTTTTTCTTTTTTCTTCTCCCTTTCCCTTTCTCTTTTCTTCTTTTTCCTGTTTTTTTTTTTTCTTTTTCCCTTCCATTTTTTATCTCTTTTCTTTCTTTGCTTCGCTTTCCTTTTCTTTGCTTTCTTATCTTGGCTCTTCTATTTTTTTTTTTTCACTTTCATCTTTTAATATTTTTCTCTCCTTTCTCTTTTCTTTATATTTCTTTTCTAGTTCCACTTTTTTATCTTTCATTTATTCATTCACTTTTTTCTCTTACACTTTTTAATATTTTTTTACTTTTTTCTCTCCTCTCTTTCACTGTTTCCTCTCCTCTTCTGCTCTCTCCTCTCCCCTTCTCTAATTGTTCCCTTGCTAAAAGCCAAAGACAGAATTACAAACGCTGCTTTGGCATTGCGGTTTACGGCATTCTTTGGGGATGTTTTCTTCTGCACAGTGTGTTCTGTATCTTCCTTTTGGATCGTCATCTCTGCAAAAGAGAAAATATTCCTTCTCTGTTATGAGTGGAAAAGCATGGAGAAATTGCGAGGCATAAGGAATGTACAATGCTTCTTCCCTTTCTCAACATCCATATAATTACTGTTGAGACAAACCAAAAAGCGTCAGGTTTAGAGATCGCTAAAGTTATGTTTCACAAGACAAAAACTGAACTTGGTACTTAAAAAAAATAAATTGGTGACCAATTCTGTGTCATAGACTGTAAAACCACGCATGATATTTTGCTAGGGAAAAGCAGAAGCATTCAGGTTTGTTACCATATGGAATATAAAATTAGCTTTATTTACATTTATTCCTTTCTTCCTGCTTTGCGGAGAGCAAACTTAGCTATTAAAACTCTTGGGTTTTTTTTTTTTTCCAAAAAGAATAAATAGCACAAATAAAACATCGGGGGGAGGAAATAGATGTGATGTATAGTGATGATGTTTCTTTTTTTTTAAAGTTTTAATTTCAGGGTGGGAGCACTGTAGCTGTGTTGGATGGGAAATGTATTCATGCAATGAAAGGCTGCATTTGAATGCAGCCTTTTTGTTTACTTTTTCAGCAAAACCAAGATGACACAGCTGGGCATGTTCAAAGTGAAATAAAAATAGGAATGAATAAATAAATAGTAGTAAAGAATAGTAGTAAATAAAAATGAAATCAAGCGGGCGGCATGCTGAGCCTTGCGGCAGGTGCCCTCGGCCTGGCCAAGCGGCGCCGGGCTGGGAAGGTGGTGTGAGCCCGTGGCTGGTGGCCGGTGGCTGGGGAAGGAGCAAGGTGGTCGGGTGGCCCAGGGAGCCAAGGGAAGAGGCCGGTGGGGCAGGAGTGGGGCTCGGCTCCCCTGCTGCAAGCTCTTCCTCCCGTGCTGCAGCCCCGTGGCTTTGACCTGCCCAGGTAGCTTTGCGCTGCTGAGAGCCGAGTATTTTCTTGCATGTTTTGGGGGGTAATGTTTAGTTGAGAAGGGGAAATTTTGTCTGCCCATGCCAAATGCCATGGAGAAATCTTCTGCCTGCAGGCAGAGGAAGAGGAAGGGTTGGGAAAACTGGGGAGGCTGCTGGGGGGCTGGGAGTTGTAAGAGAAGAAGAGTCTGGGAGACCTGGAAGTGGCAGGCAGAGATAGATAGCAATTAGGATCTAGAAGCAGACTGGGAGATAAGGAGTCACTGAAGATTTACTGTATGTATATGGACAGAAAGAAAGAGCGAGTACATTGGGAGCAGAGAGGGAGGTGTGTACGCACAGTAAATCTCCGGTGATGCCATATCTCTGGCTGCTTCTGCATCCTAATTGCTATCTCCTTGGCTGCAGCTTTCTGGCCTCCAGCCACTTTCTCTCCATTTCCCTTCCTACCTCCAACGCCACCTTTGTGAGCCAGGATTAGGCCCCTGTATGCTTAGGGCTGGGCAGGGTGCTGCTCTCCTGGCATGGGCTGGAGCGGTTTTCCTAAGCCTGCTGTGATTTATGCTCTGCTATCCAGGGCTTCCAGTGAACAGTGGGAACAGCGGGGCTGTAGATGCTGTGTGCTTGCTCCTTGTGGTAGGACTTCGGGACACAGCTAGGTGACCTGCACAGCTCAGTCGCCCTGGGGTGTTTATCCTACCAACTGTAAGACTCCTTTGCACCAGCTAACCAGGAATCAGGCAATTAATTACGTCTGTAACGGGGAATTCAAGAGGCGTTTCTGATTATCACCCTGGGGATGAAAGGCAGCCCCGAGCTCCAGCTCATGCTCTCCACAACAGCAATGATCTTTGCAGACTCAAGAGTTTGGTCACTGCCACCACTCTTAAATTTATTTTTTGAATCCTGTTCTTCACCCAGGAACATCCTGGAACTGAGTCTTTGGGAAGATCTTTCCTCTCCTTGTCAACATTCATATCCACATAGTTTCACGTGTGATTTTTCTTGGGTCAAGTTGTATTTGCTTTAGCAATGTGAGTAACCCCAAGGACTCTCTCACAAGGAGGATTTACCTCTTTAGGTCAAAAGGATGGTCGTATCTGCAGTATTACACTGAATCTTGTGTGGCTTCAACTTTTAAGAATTTTTTTTCCTGCCAGACAGGAATAAATGCCTCTTTGAAGTGGAGTATCTTATTCTTTCATGCATCTTAGAGATCATCTCCTGATTTGTTCAAACTCATATTAGTATACCAGTAATGCTTAATTAGAATAGTTTTATATTGAGTAAATATTTTCTTAAATGCATAATTGATTGTGTAGGGAAGGAAGAACTGCAGGAATGGAAGTCATACATCATTTGATTATTAATGGCAATGTCTAAATAAAATGCAGACCTTGTCATATTTAATGGATGGCTGAGTCCATTCTGCTTTAAAATGCAAACTGGTTTTTTTTTTTTAAAGGTGCCTGCATAATTTCAGCCAGTTTAGGTGGAATTTAATATTTCCATAACTGTGTTTGAGGGGTTTTAAGTTTGTAGGACGTAAACTAGGTTGTCTCAGAGCAAACCAGTAAGGAAATGGTCTTGGCATAGTGTTGAAAGTTAATATTCTTTTAAAGTTCTCTTAAAGAGATTTTTTCCCAAACTAAATTTATTTAGGGATTTTCTTACAAACTCCATAACACCTAATGAAGGTTTTACTTTTTTACTGTATATAAAATTGAAGCTGGTGGGGCTCTGCAGGTTTACACTCACTGCAGCTGTGGTTCCTAGTGTTACCAAAGGACAAATTCTGTTTCTTGTCCTTTTATTATCTGTGAGGGCTGACAAGTGATGCTGAGGTCTGAACATGATAGCAGATGGCAGCACGAGCTAGCCTGTCCTGTCCATGAAGAGCCTGGGATCAGACAAAGGATAGAAGGAAGATGTGGTATATGAGCCGTCCCCTAACATCGATGGCTTTAAGCATTAGAGGGCGGCAAGCAGGGGATGGGTTCTAAAATGAAGACCAGATCTGCTACTTACTCAGTCCCTCAGTGTCTGGCTTCAGTGGGAATGGCAGCACTTGGGGCTGTGTTATGTTTGCCTCCACACGTAGAAACCTTGAGGGGTTTCCTCCGCATGGCAGTCTGCACGGCAGAGCAAAGCCTGCTCACTGGAGAAGTGGTCTCCAACGGCCTGAGGTGGGGGGGTGCACAGCTCCGTCTCCTGGGTGCAGTCCCACCGAGCTCTCATGGAGAAAAGTTTCCTGAGGTGGTTGCATGCTGGAGGCACAACATAGTTTCTTGCCCTTCTTGTGCCTTGTCTTATGGACCAGATCCATCAGGGTGGCATTGGAAGCTCCTTTCAGCAGAGCTTCCAGACTTTGTTTTAATGCTATGCAAAGCTGGAGAAATTTGTCCTATTGTCTGCTCTGTGAATGCCAGTAACAACCACATGTTCCCGTGACATGTACAGGTGCCAGACCTGGCATGGGCTAATTTTCTTCTGGCAGGATCACCTGCTCTGTATCATGGTAGTGCCAGGACGGGAATGGATCAGTGTCTGAGTAATGCAAGTGATGAAAACTGTCCTTGCTTGGGACCGCTGCCTGCCGTTTGGGTGACTCCCAGCACCCATGCACGGCTCCTGACAACATGGTGGGAAGGCTGGAAGAGGAGAGCAGGGTGACTGCAGGTGAAACACAATGGTGGGAAGGAGAATGACTGAACTTGAAGTATCTTGGCAGCCCTGGGCACCCGCTACAGCTGGTGCTTGCAAGAGGATGTCGGGGATTTTGTTCCTCAGTGTTTGGCAGAGCTGTTGTGTCTTCCTCGCTTAGCACAGACCACAGAGGCCTTTAGATCTGAGCTGTGGAGAGCTCCTGCTCTTCTCATCTCTAAATCTTTAAAATATTGCAAATAGTTCATTTGTTTTAAAGCTTTATACTCAAACCTTTGATGTTGCTTTTAGGAAGTTAAATAATAAAGCACAGTGTTCTCCAAACGAGGGCTTTTGTCAGAAAACCTTGCTTTACAATGAAAAGAAGGAAAACATAAATAAATGATACTCAAATATTTATAAAGGCGTTCAGCAGATCAAAATGTTTCATTCTGCCTTTATATTGTTACTTCGTGTCTCCCTGTCTGAGGCTATTTTTTGTTTAAACCATGCAATGCAGAATGTATTTTGCTTCTTATGTCATTAATTTGCAGTGTTTTACTGAGTCCTTTCTCACAGGGACATCAATAGGGCATTCAAGGGATATGTATGTAAATGTATGAACATTATTGCTTTGGCTGTCAGTTTTGTGCCTCGCTGCTACGGATGGTGGAGCTGAGCTCAAAGCAGGAGATACAAGGCTGCTCCAATGATAATATTAATTGTCTGCAGGTTGACTGATCCCTGTGTTTGTGTATTTCTGTTCATGTGTGAGAGGTTCTACTGCCCCTGACATGTATTACATCCTGCTGCTTCCTTCTGCTCAGGGAATATGGGATTCCCTGCTCCCATCAGTGGCAAATCCCCATCTCCAGCTCCTCTCAACCCAGTGGTGGGAATGCACCCTCATCCTGCGTTGGGCAGGGAGATCAGTAGTCTTCTGTCTGCTTTTTTCCCCCAAACCCCTCTGGACTGATGGGGCACAGTGGTAGGGAAAGCTGCCCAGGACCCAAGAAGGAGGAGTCTCTAGAAACAGAAATTCCAGGAGCTCTTTATGAGTCATGGGTTTTTTTCCAAATAAATAGTTGGCATCACTTCTGGCAGCATCTGAGCTTATCCAGGTCCTCATCTCTCCACGTTGCCCATATACTGTATTGCCATCAGTAAGGTTTGGTCATGGTGTCATTGCCTGGAAGAAAATCCTTTCATTATGTCAATAGGATCTTGCCCAGGTCCTTGAAACTCCATTACAGTATCGATATATGCTGCTAAACAAGAGAGGGAAATACTTTGGCACCTTGAGCCCGCATCGGGTTTTCTGCATGCAGGGTGTGCTTTGGAAAACCACAACAAAGTAATAAACCCTGTGAATTTTAGCAGAAAAACAAAAGTCATTGTTCACATTTATAATTTGCCTGGCTGGGGGCAGGGATTCAGAAAAGAGTCCTGTGGTTATCTCTGGGGACTTTGAAGAGGTTTTCAGATGTGGTTCTGAATCCATGGCATTCATTGCTTCCTGCGACACATGTGACCTCTCTCAAATTTTTTTTTCTTCTTTAAATATAAATAAAGTTTATTTATTTATTTATTAGTCAAGTTCTGTATTGCAGGTTAGTAAAAAAAACCCACAATCAGTACTTGCTATTGAGCAATGTAAATTCTGCTAAAACCTAAGCCTGAGTGAGTTGTAGCTTTTGTTCCTGGAAACTCAAGGATTCCTGGGATTTTCACTGGACAATGAGATTATCTATTTTTTTTTTGGTGGCTTTGAATTTAACATTAATTTTCTGCTGCTTGTTGTTTAATCACCCGGAGTTCAAATGCAAAAGAAATCCTGTTGTTAAGAGGGCATTTGAAATGGATTAGAGAACTCTTGACAAACTATGAAACCCGTTAAAGCATGAAGTTATGTTACATTTGTACTCTGGTGTTTTGATTTTCTTTGTGGATGATGGGAAAAGAGAAAATGTAAATTGACCCAACATACTGGCAGTTGGAGAAAGCTGTTCTGAACCCTCTTATTGATCACTGGTAGAAAATGTTGTCCTGAATTTCCAGGGCAACTCATCAGGGTGCTTGAATTTCTGGGCTACCAAGCTTTGAGTTTTGTGGGGGGTCCTGATTTCCAGAGCAGAGATTTCCTTCCCACGGTCAATATTTCACGGTTTAGCTTCCAAAACCACTGTGTCCCCCAAAAGTGCAGACCTGAGAGCTGAAGCAGCCAGAGGCATCTCTGGGAAGACTCAGCAGTACGGTGCAAAACTCTTTGTGCTGGAGGAACCCCACCTGGGCCGCTCTGGGGTGGTATCTGCTCCCCACCATCGTTACAGTCAATTAATTGAGGTGTTTGTTTCTCTCCCTTCCGGCTGCGCTGTTGCTCGCCGGGGAGTGGTGCCGCTGGTGCTTCATCTCCTGTGGTGCTGTGATCTGAGGGTCGTGCAGAGCATCCCTGGCAGTGTGTGTGATGAGGGATGTGGTCGGGGGGACCTTGACAGGAAGGTGTTCCCAGCAGCAATCATGTTGTAACGATGCAAGTAAACCTGTTTCCTGATTTCTTTCCAATGGGGCTGTGAGACTGCGGGGCCACTCCGCAGCGCTTTCCATGTGCTTCCCAGCGTGAGTTTGTGATGACATTTCACTCTGTGCTGCTTTCCACCCTGGAGTTTTCATGGAAAGGGTTGTCTGATTATTTTCCTTTTGCAAAAATATATGTAAAAATGATGCTATGTGCTCTTATGTGGCTGTTGTGGGTGCTGTCGTGGAACTTGCAGTGGCCCTGGGCAGAGAGGTCAGGCAGGGAGGGGAAAGCTTGGCCAGGCACAGTTATCTGTTCCCTGCCAGCAGCCGATGGAGAGGGTAGGAAAGAGAAAAGGGGGTCACATCATGGAGTGACAGGAAAGCAGCTCATCTTGCTTGCTCCAAAAGGGGGTGATGCTGTGCTGTCCCCACGGGACATGCCCAATCTAGTGCTCCCAGCAGGACCATGCCACTGCGTGGCCTCTGGCCTGTGGCATTGCCTGTGAAGGTGAGGAGCTGATTTCTATGTCAAGGAATGTGCTTGTTTTATGGTTACTTCGTCTGTGGTCTCAAGCTGCTGCTTTTAGTTGTGGCTTATCAGGCAGCTGGTCCTATATGGGCATCTGCCTGCCTGGCACCCCAGGGGCTGCCCTGCAGATCTGCAAGGCAAGGGGCATCTCTGTGTGCCTGTCTGTCGGTCCATGCAGTGCTGTGGGGCTCAGCAATGGGTTGGTTTAACCTGTCAGGCTTTGCAGTCATGAGCCATGTAAAGCCCCAGAGCCCCTGGCTTGCAGCAAGCTCTGTGTGAGCACAGTGGGGACTTGCCTGGCTCCTTCACATGGAGGCGGTGGGTGGGCAACTGTCCATCTGTCCTGGGAGCATCAGTCGGTCCTGGGAGCGTTCCTCTACCTCCCGAGTGCCCTGGGGCAGCGTTGTGTCTGTGTGTCCTCTTACATTACAGGGCCCTCTCTGTGGCTTCCTTGGCCTATTATAATACAAATAAATAATCATAACAACAGCCCATGTGCCTCCTTGGGAAAATAACAGTTTTCACATGCAGATACTCAGGAAGTTAAAATTGGCAGTTCTGACTAGTCCTGCTGATTTGTCCACACATTTATTCTGATATGATGCTTAAATGGAATCAGCTTTCTGCTCTGGCACTTGCAAAATGCATCTTTCCTACCCCCAGTCTCAGCATAAGAGGAGTGGAGATGAGAAATAAGGTCTGTTTCTAAATGAGTGGGAGAAGAATCAGGTATGTGACTCCTCTAATTCAGACAAGGCTGTCTCTTATTGTTTGGCAGTTTGACTATAGCTTCAGTACATGGGAAAAATTTCTCTTCCAATTACACAGCAGTTTTGTGGTGGCTGAGTGCTATAAATGGGAATGCTTTGCAGCCAAAGATATCTCATTCATAAATCCCACTGTTCCACTCTATAATTTTTCTCTTTTGGATAGATCAGTATTCTGTGGTCATATCAACCACAATCATGCAAGCAAAAATGAGTAGTTAAATATTGTGACAGTCCTATAAGTCTTCTTAAGGCGCTGTGCATAACACAGTTATTCAAAAGTGTCACTTGGTGGATGGAAAAGAATGACCCTTTACTAATATTTTCAGTAAAAGCTCTTGATTAAAAACCATAAAATGCTGAAGATACCTGGTCTGGTTGGCCAATTTATAAATTTTACTCTAAGTGCCAATATTTTGACACACATGTACGTAGATACACGTGTATATAGATGCACACAGATCCATTTGTGCTATAAAAATGCAACTATGGTGTATATGCACTCTTATGTTATCCTTTGTATTGGGTTTGCGTGGCAAAGTTTTGGTAGCAGGGGGGCTGCAGGGGTGGCTTCTGTGAGAAGCTGCGAGAAGCTTCCCCTGTGTCCAGCGGAGCCAACGCCAGCTGGCTCCAAGGTGGCCCCACCACTGGCCAAGGCTGAGCCCATCGGCAACGGTGGGAGCGCCTCTGGGATAACAGAGTTAAGAAGGGGAAAAAAAACTTGAACAATTGCAGCCAGAAAAGCAGAATTAGAATATGTGAGAGAAACAACTCCACAGACAGCCAGGTCAGTGCAGGAGGAGGGAGGAGATGCTCCGGGCGCCGGAGCAGGGGTTCCCCTGAAGCCCCGGTGCAGCCCGTGGTGCGGCAGCTGTGCCCTGCGCCCAGGGAGGCTGACGGAGGAGAGAGACCCACCTGCAGCCCATGGGGTCCCCACGCTGGAGCGGGGGGATGTGCCCGACGGAGGCTGTGACCCCGTGGGGACCCCACGCTGGAGCAGGCTCCTGGCAGGGCTGTGGCCCTGTGGAGAGGGGAGCCCCACGCTGGAGCACGTTTGCCAGCAGGACTTGTGACCCCGTGGGAACTGCACCCCATGGGGGACCCACGCTGGAGCAGTGCATGCAGAACTGCAGCCCGTGGGAAGGATCCACAGGAGAAATTCATGGAGGACTGTCTCCCGTGGGAGGGATCCCACGCTGAAGCAGGGGAAGAGTGTGAGGAGTCCATCCCCTGAGGAGGAAGGAGCGGCAGAGTCAAGGTGTGATCAACTGATTACAACTCCCATCCCCTGCCTGCTGCGCTGCTGAGGGGGAGGAGATCGAGAAAACCAGGACTTAAATTAAGCCTGGGAAGAAAGGAGTGGTGGGGAAAAGGTGTTTTTTAAAGTTTTGGTTTTATTTCTCATTATCCTACTCTGATTTCATTGGTAATAAATTAAATTAATTTCTCCAAGTTGAGCCAGTTTTCCCCATGATGGTAACTGGTGAGTGATCTCCCTGTCCTTATCTCAACTCATGAGCCATTTTGTTATATTTTCTCTCCTCTGTCCAGCTGAGGAAGGGAGCGATAGAGCGGCTTTGGTGGGCACCTGGCATCCAGCCAGGGTCAACCCACCACATCCTTATATGCTCACTTACTTTCTACAGTGTGTGTTTATGAATTTAACATGACTCTCCCTCTCTATTTGCTGTCCCTGGGAACACCTCTAGCCAGCAAGCTAAAAAATGAAATACACATCTAAAGAAATGTTCCCATAAAAGAAATAACTCCCCGATACCAGCACTCTGCGCTCCCGTACCCATTAGCATTCAGTGCAGCAGCTGCTTTACACAAACCTCGTAGGAGAGACCTGGAGCTTTCAGCACTCCCATAGACCCTGTGTCACCTGCTCAGCTGGTGTAAATTGGGCAGTTCAGTGGAAATCGTGGACCTGAGCTGATTTACACTACCTCAGAGGCTGGGACTGGCACTGAACCTTGGGGGGACTGAGCGAAGACTCTTCCTTGCAAGTACACACACGCTTATGCACATCTTTGAATGCAGCCCTGCGTGGTGGGAGGACGAAGTACGTGTATGCAGTTGCCTACCTATGCATGTTTCTGTAGATGTCTATTTTTTTCAAAGCTGCCTGCTGATCAAAAATGCACAGAATGGTATTTTTGTTTGCAAAACACCCATAATGGATTTCTTCCCCTCACTGGTATCTTCTTCTTCCCTTTTTAAAAAAATTTTAAACTTAAGCAGAGCTGTCTGTCTAGAAGTATATATTCACACTGAGAGGTCTAGTTTTCCCGTAATAAGCACGTGTAACTCCCATTAGTGTCAATGAGAACTTCACATGCATATCAAAGGGGAGAATAGATTCATATGCTGTGAGCAGGATCTGAAATTCAGATTTATAGTTCATGTTGCGTTTAATGGATAAATTCTTTGGCAGAGAGCTAAAAACTCTGAGGTGTTTATAACATTCCAGGTTCCCTTCCTTTTTAGTTAAAAGCAATAGCAGAACAAAAAATGTAACTACCATTCTGTTGTATTAAAAATGTACATATTTACAGCGAGTACTTTTTTCCCTTGCTCTTCTGATTTTTCTGTAATGGCTTTCCTGTTTTTAAAAACTCACAGATAGTGACCTCCAGGGTCTCTGAGGGCTGGACGCACTTGTGTGGCCAGAGACCAAACTAAAATGAAAGATTAAAGCAATTCTGAAAGATTTCCTGATAGGCCTCTGCCAGCGCTATTTCAGAAAAAAAGTCCCCTGTCATCTGGCCCTCAGCCATTTCCCCGGCCACCTCTGTGGGTGTAGAGCAGATAGTCATTTCAGAGCTGCACTCAGAGTTTTTGTGGAACTGTTTATTAAATATTTAAGCTTTTCCTTTTTTTTTTTTTTTTTTTTTTTTTTTTCTGCCTCTAATTCAGCCACATCGCAATGAGAGCAGGATTTCCTAAAGGTATTCAGCTGCTCTAGTGCCTGATAATGCGCTTTTTGGGAGGATGAGCCTTTATAGCCCAGCCACGTTTTATCAATGGTTTAGGGCAGGCTTGCTGCTCTGCCTTCTCTCCTTTGTGTGTGTTGGGGGGACACAGGGACCGACAGGGTCATGCAGAGATTTTGGCTGGTGGGGGGGCCACAAGCTTGGAGCAGGGTTGCAGCCTGTAAGGTGTGTCCTAACGCAGTGATGTGGGATCCTTGACTGCCTCAAAACCATCCCACAGCTCCCGCTGGTCCATTAACGCCATGTCTCCTCCCGCTGTGGGCCACCTTTGGGCTGGATTGCCCTGCTCTGGCATTTCCCCATGCAACCAGCTGCGTTTCTTCCTTTTTGCCCACTCTGAAGAAATCATGGCCCGGGGAAATGGGATTTTCAACTGGTTTTGTGTTTATGAGTAGTGGGTGCCGTGGTCAAGGCAACTCATCCCAGCAGTGCACTGGGCAGTGATCCCACAGGGGCCAAGGGGGTCCCCAAGATCCTGCCATGTCCCCTCCCCTGCAAAGTCTGTGCTGAGGCAGCCACGCCGTCATGCTTTGCTTAGGTAGCACCCCATGGAGCCAGAGGATTTCATTTTTTTTGGACAAACAGCTGGATAAACAGTCATTTTTATTATGTTTAACTGAATTGGTTGCCACTGAGAAGTGGCAGGGTGTTGCTGTTGTCTATGAGCTGGGCAGGCAAAGGTCTGATCTTTAAATAAATTCTGTTTCAGACCCTTTTTCACTCAGAAATAATGTTCTGCATTCCAGCATCACCCAGGATTAGATATTAAGAAACTCAAACAGAACTAAACCTTTGGAAAAGGGTTCCTAGGGGAATTTTGGGGCAGGGATAAGAGGGGAGCAGAGACTCAGGGCTGCCCAGCCCCAGACTGCACCCCAGGTTGCACCTAGGGCCAAGAAGAGGGTCCAGGGGTGAGGGCAGTCCAGCCTGCAGCCTGCAATGTGCTAATAAAGTCGATTCACTGTCTCCATGTAGGAAACATACGTTTTCTCCACTATTTTAATTAGGTTTTAAGTGGAATCAGTGGCATAAAGTTGTTTAAAAAAAAAAAAAAAAGCACAACAGAAACCACAGCTGATCTTTAAAAACTCTTTTTCGGAGGGAAATGGTGATTATAAATAAGAAGGCAGTTTTATAGCTCAATTACTTTAGTAACTTGATTTAACCGCTTGTTTTTTAAATCTACACCAAACCTAAGATAAAGGATTGATAATGTAATATGTAGAATACATTCAGCATAAAAACTGAAAATCCTACATCATACCATTGGAAGAGAAACATAAATGCATGCTGAAGTCTACAGTGGTTTCATTTTAACTAGTATAATATAACAACATGACATGCTGTGAAAAATAAATAACTTTTGAAAATGCATTTTCCAGGAATGAAAGTAATATTGAAAAATGACTGAAGTAATCACTTTTGTATGTATTCTGAGAGCAAAAGAGACGAAAAGAATAATTCAGAACTCAATGCAGTGTTATACGAAAGCATATAAGGATTTTTTTAAAATGCGCTGCTCCAGCCTGGGCTGTGTATCTGCTTATGGGCAGATGTGGTGAACTTTGAGTGGTCCTTTTTTCTGTGAATAGTCTTATTAAAAGTGATGTATCCTGCTATGCACGCAGGCTTTATTCAGCCTTGGAGTGACAGAATATGACCTGTAGACAGAGCATATGAGCTTCTGGACTCTTACTAAATGCCATTTTTGCTTTGATTATCATTATTTGGTGTAGAACAGGCCAGCTACAGTGGAAATGTAATCTGGTTCCTGTTAGCCTCAGTGGGAACAGCATCATGTCTTCACTTTTTTTTTTTTTAAATTTATTTCTCCTGAGAAATCTCTCCTATTATTTACATACAATTTGCTATTATATTTTTTAGCTCATAATACAAGTGGGATGCACTACTTACAAGTCTTGAAGTATTTACCTCTTGTTTAAATCTTTTTAGTATCAGAACAGTAATGGAACCTGATTTAGGAACTTTGGGGTCTGAATCTTCTCTCAACTCTGCCAGTGTAATTTGGGAATAAATTCCCCATAACCAAGGGAATTAGTTATATGTGATATAGAGAGTATTCCAATAGCTGCACCTCCTGCTTATTCCTATGGATAGTGTTCAGAAAGTAAAGAGACTTGTACTTTGGGTAGGATACCTCATGTCAGGCTCTCCATTGGGCTGCAGCACTCGTCTCTTCAGTTAAAGGCACAAAAAGTAATGTTTTTATTCCTGTGCTTGAGATGGGGTAAGATGGCAGTTGTTGCAGCACCTTTTCTGTGTGCTTCTGCTAGTTTTTTTGGAAAAGGAGGTGGTGCATCATTTTCAAAGCCTGTTGATGATGTATTTAAAGGGGACATAAGGCAGGTGGGGTATTAAGTGAATGCTTGTTGGGCAAGGAAGATGCTTTTCTTTGCAGGGCTTACATTTCCACTTGGAAGTCTGGGCAGGAGGTAAGGGAGAGCTGACATCTTGGTGGCCAGAGCTGGGTAAGGGCTTCTGATCCACGGCACTGCCAAAAGTGTCTGTGCAGAACCCTTTGCATGGTGCAAAGGGAAAGCCTGAAGGTCTTAGACCTGAAATTGTCTTCTCCCGCATTGCTTTGAATATTCGCAAACTCCCACTGGGATCAGACAGGTCCTTGATGGGCAAAGGATACAGGAGTAGTGCCTACGGAGTTAAATGTCCAGAAAAGGCGCTTTATGTGGCTTTATGTTAGCTTTAATTTCCTGGTGGAAAATGCGGTTAATCTCTAGTGTTCTCCCTTACACTGTGTAAAACAGGATATTATACCTATAGCAATATTAACTCACTTTTATGGAGGAGCTTTTATTTTTGGTGCAAAACAGTGACTTGAGCATTGTGTAAAGTTGGTAGCCGTGCGCAAAGGCAGTCATGAATAGGAGTGATTCAATGTCTGGGGTACACTTAGGACATTCTTTGCATCCTGTTAATTATGTTAGTTTTGGGATGGACTTGAAAACCCTGTGCTGTGGCAAAAATTGGTGTTTTGAAGCTAGAACAAAGGAGTCTGTTAGGTTTGCTTTACTCAGACCTACAGAGGAGCATTTAAATGAAAGAAGCCTGTCGTTTTTCTCCTACAGCATTACTGTATGTATAAAACAGTGTGCAGGCAAGAGGGGGTTAATTCAATAAAATAAATATAAAATACTCTCCAGGCTGTTGGACAGAGCTGGAAGGGGTCAGAGGTTGCTGAGCTGCTTCACTAGCACACTAATCGATTTGCTGTCAAGGTAGTGGTGCTGGGGTTTCAAGTAAGAGAAGAATTGAGTGCCGCTCGGGCCCAATTTCCATAATTGCTCACTGCCTTTAGTGTACAACCTTTTATGAAACACAAAAAATATATCACTGAATTGTATTGATTAGCCATTGGTCTGAATAATTCACTTAGTATTTATTACCTGACCCTCAGAGGTTAAATAAATCCACTATCTAACTTTGGCTTGTGAGAAATATTACTTATTCATTGAAATGTGGACTGATTATTACACAATAGGAGTGTATCTTTGTTGTTCTTTTTATCTCCTCCTGGAAGACTTCGTCTTTGCTGCATCTTAATGGCAACAAGTTAAAAGAAATATTTATGGGTAGTGAAGAGCGTTTTCCAAGATAAACACTAACGCATCCGTACTAGCATAGCTTGGCTTTCTTTTGTGAAGCTTTTCTTTTTTTTTTTTAGCTCACCCCATAGTTTGGGTCGCATTGCAGGGTCAAAATTCAAAATCCTCCAAAGTGAACTTTTATGCGCGATGGTAAAATATATTCATACGCAGAGTTTTCACTGCAAGCATCAAGTCTGCATAACAGCTTTATTGCTTGTGATGGGATCTAAGTCCATTTTTATAGCACTATTTTTGGATAGCTCCTGAAGGCCATAAATCTTCCTATCATATTAAACACCCTCTGATAATTAAATTCTCAAAGAAAACAGAAACCTTTCCTAACATGAAAAGATAAAATTTAAACCAGTCAACCATGGACAGCTCACTGTCATTACAATAAAAATGATTTCACATCACCTTAAAATGTTTTGGACATAATCTGCAGGGCATTTTATGGCTTTGTCAAACATTAAGGCAATAATCAATTATTTATCAGAGGATGGTATTTACATATCGCTTTTAGCATAGCTAAACAGTCCTTCTTTTGTTGATGAGCTGATATACCTCAAAGACAATAGCGTGGCTCTTAAATTTAATTATATACTCATTTACCATAAGATCTAGTCATCTAGATAAAATTGTTCAGTAGCTTGAAGTATTCCCTCCAAAAAAGATTTCCTAACTTTGTGTAAAAGTCTTTCCTCAATTTCCGGCCTGCATCCTCCAGCATCCCAAAGTATTGTTTTTGAAGTTTGATGGAATTTGTGTTAGGTCAAGAGGAGGAAACTATGTGAAGCTTTTTTTTTTCCTTTTTTTTTTTTGTTTTTTTTTAAATGAAATGTAAAGGAAAAACCTAATGTGGTTTCAGTGCTACCCTGTGTTTGTTGATAGCTGTGTGTGTCTGTATCCAGGATCTGGGGGCTTACAGTTAGCAGGAGCTCGAAACCCATGTTCTTGGTGTTATAATACTAAACCTCTTTTCCTGTATCACATAATGGAAGGAAAAGTCTGTCAGAAAATAATGGGGATATAATATGTACAAGATCCTCTAACATTTACCCAGGTGGCCAGTTTCCTGAGTCCTGAGCATGGAGTGATAGCGATAGTATTTAACAGCGTTTCAGACCCTTCAGCTCGGAGACCTCGCGGTACGTCCCAGACTGTGCCTGGGGTCCCCAGTGTTGGGAAGAGGCAGCCCCATGGGATGGGGGGGGTGCCTGGGCACAGATCCCAACCCAGAGCAAGGCACGGCCGCAGGGGAGAGATCGTTTTGCATCCATACGGACCTTCAATTTATAAAGTGCCTGCTAAAGTGCCTGTGCGCAAGGAACTGCTGGGAAGTCCATTTATCTGCCTCGCGGGCGGGAGCGGCTGTGAGAGGCACCATGGTGTTGGGGAGCAGAGAACGGGGCTCTTCGTGTTCACAGGGGTGGGTGTCCATGAGGGCTCATCAGCAACAGCCGAGTCCTGCTGGGCTGTTTAATTCAGCGAGGGTTATTCCCTGTGCTAAGTCCAGCCGGTAACTCTTGGCAGGAGCTGAGCCCATGGACGAAGCTTGGAGAGGGGTTTAGCAGCTGGTAGGTCTGATGGGGCTCCCGAAGTGGCTGCTATAGGTGAGGGCACCCTGGCAGACATTCATCCCTGTCTTTAGGTGCCTAAATACCTGCACAGATTTGGCCTTTGGCTAAACTTCAGGCACACAAATTCTGCCTGATGTTTGCCACTGCTTTACACCCAGTTTGCCATTGCTTTACACCCAGTTTGTATTAAGGATTTAAGGGATGTCCTAATGTGTTTTTCTGCTGTTAACTGGTGTCATTTTGATGTTGCCCTCCCATTTCAGTGAGAGAAGGATTAAGAAATGTGTCTTTCATCTCTGTTAGGAAAAGACAAATTCACTTCTTCCTGAGCTACCATCCCTTTGTTCAGGTAAAAACTTCCTGGCTGGGATGTACAAATGAATAGGAAAATTACTTGAAAAAGTTTATGATGGTATCTCAGATAATTCTGTTGTGGATGTTGAAAGATATGTTAGCTGGACGTTCTCATTTGGAAAGCCAGTTATACAAATAACATTTTAAAGCAAGCTAATGTCATAATAAATTCCGTCATAACAATCAAACAATCTATTAGTAAGAGGATCCTCCAACAGTAGCTCTATTCTCTGAAGAAAGGAGGTTTATATCGCAGTTGAAGCCCCCTGTTTTGTTCACTCCAGGAACTCTCCTATCCTTATGCTTGTCAGTAGCTCCAAAGTGGTGATGTCCTGGTCCTGGCTCAGGGATCTGTGGTCTGAAAAATCACCCATGATTGTCTAAGGTGGGCATAAAATTCTCTCAAGAAGTATAATATTTTGCAAGTTTATATTAAAACTGGGGCTTCATTTTGGTTTTGCCTGCCTTTTCTGGTGGGAAAAAAACCCCACAACCAAACAAAAATAGAAAAGAAAAGCCTCCTGGCAGTCAAGGGTGAGAGAGGCTGGTCCCTGTGCCCAGTTACATATTAGGAAGGGGCGCAGGGAATCTGACTTTCTTCCAGTGTTGCTCTGCTCCAATGCAGAAGCAAAACCAAACCAAACACGCAAAAAAAAAATCCTAAGCTGGCTCCCTGCCTCACTGCGACCCGCTCCTGGGGAGGGAGCATCTCTTTACGGCCGAGTAGAGTGGAGCAGCGGGTGGAAGGCTGAGAGGAGCACTCCCACCTTCCCGCAGAGTGCTCCTACCCTGCCAACACTGCCCTGAGATACAAGATCCTTTCCATTTCCCTTCTCCCAGGAGGCCCTTGATGGGATGAGGCGAGATAGGGAAGGTACCCTGCGTGCAGGGTGTGCAGCCAGCGGCTCCCCGTAGCTGCTTTTCCCCCGCGCAGGTCACCATGCATCTGTCTGTTGTTTCACGGGTGATTTGTTCGGCTTGTGTCAATCATGATGCTGTGCACCGGCGTGAGATGCCAAAGGTAGACGTGGCAGTTCAGAGCTTTTGTCCAAGGAAAAGGGAGGGGAACTGTCTCCTTCCCTGTCTCTCCTCCCCCTCGTACACTTTTAATGCATCCTGAAACACGCATTCTCTTTTCCTTTTAGGTTGCATTGTACATAACATTTGAAAAGCTCTGTCAAAACAACTCATATGGGGGGAAAAGTAATTGTCTTGATACATGATGATTATCTAGAGCTTAAGCAGCAGCAGAGAGAGGGTTATTTTGTTTGCAATTTAACTAGAAGTGCCCAAGATTTCCCAACTGTTCTATTTTTGCAAATGTAAAAGTTTCATAAAAGGGTCAGATTTGGGCCCCTGTGTGGGAAACAACTGATACTGCCAACAACAGGGCAAGATCACTGCTGTGTTGTGGTTTAGATGTCTTATTGCATTCCATGCATTGCTGAACTGTATATAGAATGGATGACTCTAAATCTCTAGGACTTTGTGTGAATTACTAACCCTTTGATTTTGTTTTAACATTTATATATTATTTTTAACTCTAGATGTTTGTGACTTCTACTCTCCCCCCAGTAAATAATCAGCTTCTAACACAAGAAACGATTGGGGCAGTTATAAACAACCCTTAGAAATGGAGACCACTTCTCTTTCTCTTTTTGGGCTCTTATCTTTTTAATATTCTCATCCGGGTGGTTTTGGCCCAAAACTAGAAGCAAACGGAGGACAGGGAATTGCCATCAGTGCAGAAAATATGTAGATTTCATGTGCAGTAATGATGTATCTCAGTAGATTTAGTAAAACTAGAGATGTCACATTCACAGCTGGTTAACATTTTACACTTGAAGTCCTCATAACATTTGTATATGTTTCAACACTTCTTTTTTTCTAACTTGGGACCATCTGTATTCCTCATATGTGACACTGACTGGGAAGCACAAACTTTCACAGAACCAGCAAATGACTAGTTAGCTCTACCAGATGTCTGTCTCTTCCCACTTTATCACTCTAGATGCTATTAAATTGAAACTGGGTGGGGGAAACGGTGGACTTAGGAACTAAGAACCATTCTCCAAAGAAGTTTCAAGTGAAGAATTTAGTTCCCAGGGTCCTTGCTGCACTTAGAATAGCAATAATAAGGATGATGGATTTGCACAGAAGGAAGACTTTTTTTTTAATTTTAAAATAGATAATCATAGACTAATCTAAGCAGGTATTACATCTGCAAGAAAGGCTGTTAAAACCTATTCTCCTAAATTTCAATTTGTCCTCCATGTATTTCTTTGCTCAGCTGTATAGATCTCATCTTCTTTTCTTCTCTTTTCCATTTAGCAAAAGTTAATTTCTCATGCTTGGAAAGGATAAATGTATGAAAAAAAAGTGCTTGCTTTCCTGCTGCTCAGTTCCCATTAGGAAAAACCTAGAGAAGCAACTCGTGTTCTTATTGCATCTTTTCTGAGGAATCCTACCCCAGTGATTCATTTTTCCTCTCTTGGCTGCTGTCAAGTCATCCAGTACTTCAGTTGTTTTGCACCGGTATGTTGACTACACCCTTTTGCCTTTGAAGAATCTTGTAATGGATTTGAGTGCAGTCAGCTACACAGGCTGGGGGAAAGCTCCAGCAGATCCAGTCATAAGGATAAACAACAGCTTGGTATGGGTACAGTGCAGCGTGATGGGTGTCACTTGAAGTCAGAGACCTAAATTAATTACATTTAATCAGCCCATGCTGAACAACTGAGCTAGACACCTCAACCTTATGCTATCGCTTTAATGTCCTGCTTACACTCAGAGCTGAGGTTCAGGGGATGGATGTGACCATGCCACTCTGGCACTTTGCTGGGAAAATCAAAGTTCTCTTCAAATGGAAGATCTGTGGGTATGCCATTAAAAAAGTGATACATAATGCTTGAAAAGAGTATCACAAAGTTGTTTCAAATCACATTACTGTGAGCTTTCATTAAAGGGAAAACTTACTCCTATTCTAAGGTGTACATTGTCAGTAACTAAAGTTAGCAGGAATCTGATTCCATTTTTTACATTCAGACAGACCTGTAGAGACATATTAAGTAGAAAATCCACAGAAAAGGAGAACCACCTATAGGAAATCTTGCAGGGTTCAGACAAGGGCAGTTTCGTGTGACCTTGTAGATTGGATATAAAAAGGCTGCTATTAGTTCCATGTCAGTTCTTGTAGCGAATGTTGCAGAGTAATGGAGGGTGTTAAGCTGTCAAATACTAGCAAGGGTTAATAAGGTTAAAGAAGAAGTAAAAGCAGGCCAACAATAAAAAAAAAAAAAACAACCCACATGGATAAATATGCTGTAATAAATGAAGGATGGCATATCAAGGGGGAAACTAAAGTCATAACTTGGGAGCAAAGCAGTCGGAGAAATCCGAAGCAGGATAATACCACGTTGTTTCTTTTGTGCTGATAATACGGCTAACTCCATGCAGTGCGTGATGCTGCGTAGCAAAGCTGAATCCCCGTATTTCCCACAGATATTTTTTGGGGAAAAAAAAAAAAAAGTAGCTGAATCCCCTAAATGTTCTAAATATAAATGGAGGGATGCAAATGAGTGAATAAATGCATACATGGACTAAGTAATTAAATAAGAGAATCCCAGGAACAGGAGCAAAGCACCTGGAGTTAGATATGAGCCATGTTTTGACACTGTCCTCTGAGATGATTTGGGTTTCAGTGCTTTTTTGTATCTGAATTCCAAAGTAATTAATATCTGTGTTTCTGTTTTTTTTTTTTAAAGGTAGAACTTGAAGTTCTTATGGCATATTATTATTTCTAGGATTTTCTAGCATTTATCTAATTTTGTCCTGCTAGAACATTATTAAGGAAGGCATTTTAAAGCGCTTTTTTTCTCCTTTAGGAATATTTTGCCTGTTTTATAAGTCAGGCCTGAGTTTTGCAAGTACTTACATGCACGCCGTCCTTCATCTCTAGGCATGGTTTCTGGCAGCTCAGTTATTCCAAGGAGAACAGAATTGCTTTGTATAAAGTTAAGGCTGAAGCAGCATTTGCAGGTGAGAGCTACTGGACTGCAAAAAATGCTTAGCTGTGATCTCAGTGGGCATTTTGATTTTAGCAAAATTGCTGGCAGGTCTCACAAGCTGCTCTTGGGGTGATCTAGCTTTCTATTGCGAATGCAGTCAGCAAGTTACCCCTTTTATTGGAAAGCTTCATGGATTTGTTGTTTTGTTTATAACCAATGCAAAGAGCTTGAGAGCATATTATTTTGCCTTTTAAGTACTGGTCTTCAGCCTTTTTAGCTGTACCTCCACCTGTCTTATCTGGAAAAAATAATAGTCCAAAGACTATCCTATGAATTGTTGTCAAAATGTTTTTATTTATACCCAAACTTTGAATGTTTGTCTTTGCTTTTGCTTTTCCCCATTCTGTTTGCTCGTCAGCATGCCCATGAAAGCATCCAAATATTTTTTATTTTTCTTCAAACACGCTGTCAGTCATCTCACAGTCACTTACAGACCACCAGCAGACAAACATCAGGTTGAGAAACACTAAGAAAAGATGTAATGAGTCTCGAAATGGCTTTTAAGCTGCCGGGTTTGCCAGCAGGCAGGCGATGGTCGGATGTCATCTGAGTTTGCTGGGACCATGAGGCTGCAGACAGCCCGTCGGTTGTCCCCACTGACAGCCATCTCCCTGCCAGGGACAGGGGCCTTGCAGAATGATGGGTATTTTTGCAGCTGTAGGAAAATATTGTCGCCATCCCATAATACTCTGTGCAACCATCTCTTTCCTTTTGCCCTGGGAGATTGGTTCAGTGGCAGGGAGTTTCAGTAGGGAAGAATGAGGAAAAGATAGTATTTATTTCCTCCACGAAGGAGCCTGAGGATCTGTCTCATTCCAAGACATCTGATTAATAGCTCAACTGAAAGAGCATTGGAAAACCTTCACATCATTTATCAGTTTGGAGGAGGGAACTGAAAACAAAAAATATGTTTGTTTTCATTTGCTTCCCTTCTTTCCCTCCTCCATCCGTCCTCTCGTCCTCTGGTCCTCCCCTCCTCACCGCGGGAAGGGAAGGAGGGCAGGGCAGGGAGAGGCGGTGGAGGGCAGCCCTCAGCGCACTGCCTTCCCAAACCCAATTACAGGATTCATTGTTAGTTTTCAGCAGAAAATTGGAACATTTCAGCAAATGGAAAATCTTCTCTTAAGATGTTCTTTTCTATCCAAAACATGCTTTTCCAGAAAACTATTTCAATGATTAAAATTCTAGTTATTTCTGTCCTGGAAAACCTAACTGGAGTTCAGATCTGAGCTCCGAGCTGGCCAGTGGCTCCTGGACCTCTTGCAAAAGTTACACATCTCTCTGTGAGCAGCGCTATAGGATGCTTGGAGGGGAGCAATATGTTTGTTTTTAATGATGCTGCTAGTTTTCGCTATAAATTTAAACAAAGTGGGCGGTATTGGAACCAGCTGCTAGAATTTTTTTGTTTGTTTGTTTTCATGAGAAAAATGGTAACGTACTGCAATAAATTAAACAATGTACATATTTTTACATAGCGCTGTCTCTGAGTGTCTAGCTGCTAGGAAATTACAGAAGCTGAGGGCAGCATTTGGCCCTGTATTCATTTCACATGCACTGAAGTAAAGCGACAAATGTTTCAGAGTAACTGGATTTCCTTTTAAAGTGACACTTTATTTGTGCTTGAAAAATGTAATGAGCCTTCACTAAGAGATTTTTCTGGCTGTGTTCCTTCTTTAATGACCTGCCCTTACAAAATAAGCTAAGGAAAAAATAATAATAAAAAAAAAAATAGGGGGGGAAAAACCCAAATCCATTTGGTCAACTACTCTTTTCATTAAATGGAGAGCAGCAATGCTTTTAGATGGAGAAATAAAATGCAGCGCCTTGTAGGTTCCCATTAATTTCTCAGCCCATCCTTAATTAGTGTTTTACAGCTAATCCTCATCATATATCTTAAGGAGTTTCACTTGAGTTGGTTCCCCACAAGTTTTATTGCATGCAAAATACTCGGCGTGGCGGCTGGGCGGTGGGAATGGCTGTGGTCTTGGTGCGGAGGGAAAGCTGCTGCTCCTAATTGATTGCTCACTGGAGCTCGCCCCAGCTCGATACCCCCAGGCCTGACTTTCCTCCATATGCCTGGTGTCAAATTTGGGAAAGCAGCTGGTCACTCAGAGCTCATCCTGCGGGAAGTGGTGGGAGCTGGGGAGCGGCGGCACCGCCAGCCGCTGAAGCGTGTTTTGCTGCTGGTTCTGCAGCCTTTAATTGAGCTGCGTGACAACACCATTCAGGAACTATCAAAATAAAGCCTTTGAGGAGATTTGTGTTAACAAGTTTTTGAAGAAACGGGGGCTTTGTTGCAAGCGTAATATGCAGATCAGACGCTTTTCAGCGTTGCAATATTCTTCCTCGTGGTGGAACCAACTGAAATAGAGCTGTAGAAAAAGGCCCTTTTTAAAATGCAGTGGTCGTCTGGTGAGCACCCCCCTGTATGGGCCGGTTTGGAAGTTAACTAAAGACACTAATTTTAATGCCCTCAGTGTATAAAATGCAAGTATTTTACAACTAGCAGCAGTAACGGGAGTGGACTAGACCTCTCCCAGTATCCATAATTGAAAAACGCTATAGGGTCCATTAAGGCCATTTAAAGTTGCAAGGCAGTCTAATGGTATTAAACTATTATAGAGATCACACACGTGGCATTAGAAATTAATGCCCACAACAGAGAGCAGCCACTCCGCATGCTTTTTTGTCAACACTGCAGTACTTCAAGAATATCTCAATTGTTTCTGATAATTTAGACCTAATGTTGTGTACTTTTTCATAAAATATTACTAATACTCAGCAGAGGGGCCGGGAATTAGCATTTGATTAAAGCCAGCTTGGAAATAAATGCTTTTTGGTGGCCTCTCTCTATGCCATTCAGCATAAGTTTATTTTGCATTCAAATAACCCGCGTAGAAGTGATGGGCTTCCAGGTTTCAAATGATTTTCAGTAATTAAACCAAAGAAGAATGACTTGCTTCCGTCCACCCTCTCCCAGCTTTATGAGGACATTTGTCACCTTCCTACCTCTCGCAGGCTGCAGCAGCCAGCAGGTATCAGCTGAGTAAGGCTGTCTATGGTACAGTAGATCTTGCTGCCTTTTAAGCACTGCGGTTCTCTCTCTTGCAGAAATCAATCTGCCGGGGAGCTGTATACACCATGGATGGAAATGAGAGTCTCGATTTCAATTTACTAAGCAAGAAAGTTGCATGGGAGGGGAGGGTTAGGAAGGGAAAATCAGAATTCCTTAGCATGGCCTTTGAGCTGGGTGATGCTGTGCGCTCAGCTAGGAATAGCACTGGCACCGGCCCAGGGGGAGAAGCTGTCAAAAACTTTGCTGTCTGTCCATCTACAACGTGTAGCAGGTCACATTTAAAAGGGTGAATTTGAAGAAGGCAGAAAGAGGACAAGTTCAGGGGTTGTTTTTTCATAATTTTCTGTTCTTTGGCAGTTTGGTTGGGTTATTTTTCCTGTGCCGCTGGATCCTGTTATTATTATTATTATTATTATTATTATAATTTTTGTACTGCACACCAAATAGTTTTTTAAGCCTGTGGCAGAAGTGTCAGCATAAAGAAGTAGTACCAGAGCTCTACCAAACATTAAATGATACTCGGTGATCAGAATTTAACAGCAAAGCAGAATCTGTGTCTGAGGGAATACCCACAAAACAAGTGAGGAACACAAACATTAATGAGCCTGATATAAAACATTTTTAAAGCATTTTTATAGTTGCTATAGAAACACCTTGGCCTTCACTCTTGCTAATTAGTTGGATTTTGCACATTTTATATTTGAAAATGCAAATTGGATTTCATAAATTATTACTTATTTTTCATTTGTATTTACAGTACTGTTATCCAGATACACGCAGGAAGTCTGAGATATTAATTAGTTATATAACACAAATAAACGTGACATTTATGGTCACAGGACATCTCTTGTTTTAAATACTTGTCTGGTAAATGCTTGGAGGAATTGTGCAAAGATTAATGCTTTTGTAGGAGAATTAGGTAAATATAAATGAATGGGGCCTAATGAGTTTTTAATAAAGTGCATTTTTGGAGCAGTAGAAGAACTATAATTATTTTGGTCTCAGGAATGCAAGTTCATCTTTAAGTGGTTGTGCAGGGCTGAGAATATTGCTCGGATTTTATCTTCTTCACCCCTCTGGAAACCATCACCACTTAGACGGGTGTAAGTCCAGTGAGGTCCCACGGACAAGACTGGTTTTGAAATGATGCTGCTAAGACCGCATGTTTAAAAGTGTTGTGCCAATCAATGTACCTTTCTGATGTTCTATGAAGTGGTCCAGGAAATACTCCAAATTCTTCTAAAATATACACAGTACCGTTCTCTCAATTTTTCGTTCAGTAAATACTCCATTTGAGTTAGTGAGGGCTGAGCTGAGGAAAAGGCTGCAAAGATCAGGCTGTGTTTGTGTGTAAGTGTGTGCAGATTTACCCGTTCACTATGGATATGCATTTGGAGACTGAAAATACAGTTCTTCTTGTTCTTATTTGATCTGTGGATTTAGTAAACGAGCAAAAGCCTTTTTGCTTGGCAGTCTGGTGGATTTTCTATTGTACTTCACTAATTTCACTTACTGTTTTAGTGATAAGCAAGAATAGCCTGTTTTCCTGTGTCTGTAGTTCCATGTAAATCCATATTTTTCCACATGCTAGATGCTAAATAGTTTTAGGAAGGCACTTGAATAAATATCTGAAAAATGTGGTTTGTTCATGTGTTATCTTGTTAATCAGTGACTTCTGTAGATGCATGTGTTCTGGACTGCACTCACTACAGTTTAAATCAGTTTATTAGCTGAGAATCCGAACAGCTTGTTCAAATCTAGTCTATGTAAGCCATATAAGTAAAATACTAAACAGATTTACTTATATGTTGCAATGAAAAAGAACAAAAGTTTGGAAAAGGCTTCTTTTCTCTTCTGGAAATTGAAACCGATATTAGCAAACACACGCACATACGCTTGATGTAGCCGGTAACAGGAATGCCGTGGCAAGCGGCTAGCGAAGCGCCGCAGACAATGCTAATGGAACAGCTCCCAGATCTAAAAACATTTTTGTTGGCTATTTGATACTTGAAATGCCAGCAGACAGCCAATCTGAAAAGGGAAAAAATTACATTTCTGATATGTTACATTGTGTTAAATTGGATTCTGTTGTCATGCCATGTACTGCTGTGTCATTTCATGTATTGACTTTTAACCGGCTGGAACCATGTCGTTTTTAGAGATTGCAGCGTGACAAAATCCAACCTGCGTTATTGAAAGAGCAGTTGCTGTTTCTCTTTTGGGGTTCTGGAAACCAGAGGAGGAATTCACTCCTGAGTATGGAGCGAGATGTATGAATATGGAGCGCATTTTTATGCTGATTACTATCTTTCCTGCCAAGCAAAAGAAAGGTGCCTGTGGAAGTGAGGTGGGAGGATAGCTGCACACACAGAGGTCCAGATCCTGCAAAGTTAAATGATACGGAGAAATGGGGAGGAATTTTCTTCTGTGCACTCCACAGGGCTGAACAAAACTAAATGTGAGCTGTGAAACTTTTTGCCCTGAGTTCTTCTTGCAGCAGCTTTTCCTGCCACCCATTCACACCCAGCATTTGTCTGGTAGATAGGATAGTACCTGGATAGATCGTGCACTCCAAAATGTGGTGCTTTTTGCTGTGATGGTGGGTGTTCTGGTGCAATGGGTGGCTGAGCATATGCAGAGGCGGCTGCCTTGGCTTTACAGGGTTTGAGGAGTGGGCTAAAATGGGGAGAAGAATGTGATCCCTTTTAATGAGTTCCCAAATTAAGTGTCACTGCATAGAAAGAACAATAAGGCCATCAGAAATGCTCAGGCAGACAACGACATGGTTTAAAAAAAAAAAAAAAAAAAAAAGGCCACATAAGTAAAAGTTCAGTAACTCCTGTATAACTGAGGTTGGAGAAAATATTTGCAGACCGGGACTCAGCCTTCTGTGAGCAGTGTGCGTGAAACATGGTAATGGTGAACGTAAACACAAAAAGAGTTAAAACATGAAATTTAAGGCACAGTTCAGTGAGGAGTCAAGAAGGACAGTGTGCACTCCTCTTCAGTCCAACACATGGGCTGCTTCGCCAGGACGTTACTGCACTGGTAATTCTGTCAGGAGCAGACAAGCTGTTCCCTGTAGCAGTGGCCTGCATTTCAGCTCCAAACTGGGAGAAGGGGCAAGGGGACAGTTTTTATTTGGTTGTTTTCTTTTTATGGACATCACCTCTTCTGCTCTCCCAAGTCTTAAAAATGTTTTTGTTTTTTTGGAATGGAGTAAGCAAACGTTGCATTTTTTTCTCTGTTTCTCCCCCAATACTTTTTTGTAGAAGGAGGGCAGGAGACAAAATGAAGTAAAATGCAGAAGTTTTCCTTTCCAATTTCTTTGCCAAAATGGAGTTAATGAAGTCAGTAGCCCTCTTGGGATTTCTCTCTCTCTCTCTCTCACACTCAAATTTTGGTATTTGTGACATTTGCTCCTCATATGAGGAAATGCTCCTAAAAAGTCCTGCACCGAAAATGTCAATAAACAAAGCAATAAAAGAAGGCGGGATCGGTAACAAAAAGGCATTGTATTTTGGTATGTGGTGAACAACAGGCTGCAGTGCGAACCTCTCAAAATAGACTTCATCCTCCAGGACGAGGCCCCCCATACCTCTCTTGCAGAGGATAAATTAAATGGCGAGGCATTTGCTGGTCCCCAACCCCACCAAAGCAAACAAGCTCTTGAATTCAGGGCTGTCATCAGCACCGGGAAGGCCCTTGCAGGATCACAAAACAAATCGAGTAGCAGAGGGTTTCCGGGCAGCCAGCTAACAAAAATATACTATCAGAGGATGCAGTCCGCTGAGCTCTGCGTCCGACGCAGCAGTGGGCTGCAAACCTGGGCTTCCGCTGCACCGCTTCACCCCACATCTGGAGGGGCTGCGACCATCAGCGTCAGACCATTTTAGAAATCAGATACTCGGGGTATCAGGAAGTTGATTCGACTTCCACTTCCTTAGCAAAACACGCATTAATATTTAAGGTTTTCTTTTATAAAGCTGTGTTCTGTCTTGAGCACAGGGTGAAATTATGCTCTGGGAAAATTCACTGGGATGGAGCTGGAGCGTTCAGTGATTTTGGGCCGTTTTTAAAAAGCACAGGCTAATTGAATCCTGCTGGTTTGTTAGTGCTCTTTGACAGCTTTATATAAGTACTAAATATATATTTATAAAAAATAGATACGTATGTCTACATAGGCATACACACACCTACAGAAAGGAGGAAAAAAATCTATAAAACATTTCCACACTCAGTTAGAAAAGAAATCATGTGTATTATACTTGGTTCTGCACTGTGTTTAGCATCTTTCTTCAATTAGATGTCCAGATGACACAGATCTTCCTGTTACTTTCAGTAAGCACAAGCTTCACTATCAAGGTTGGACCTTTTGCTTTTCCTTTCTTGAAAGACAATTTCCCTTTAAAAAAAACCCCCATATTTTATTGTAGCAGATTAATAGGGTGCCACAAAACTGATAATGCAATCTTGAATGCTGTGTGGAATTCCACTTCTAATCCAAAAGTCTCATTTTTCATACATTAAAAAAATGTTTCTTGCTTATGAAAGTTTTTTTTTTTTCCCCTTTTAAATGTTGCTGGGATAAAAAAACAATCAGAACAACAGTTCTTTAAGGGCTTTACTAATTCTGTGTGAATAATCTATTTTTTTGAATAAACAGCCTGTATATGTTAATGTTGGTTATCTGAAGTTTCATGGTCAACAGATGTTCAGTGGAATAACAGGCAAAGGTTTAAATTTAGGCACTGAATGTTCTTTCATGGGAAGTTTACCTTGTGGATCCAGACATGTTGTCCTTTTAGAAACGCTAAATCCTTTTTTTCCCCTTTTTTAATCAGAAATTAATGTAAGTGTGCCCTATACAGCAATACTTAAAACAAGCACAACTTTTGACAGCTTTCTACCCGTGTGCTCCCGTCTGCAGATAAAATACAACAGTCCAACCTCTGTCTCTCCTAAAAATCAGACTTAGGCAAATAGCTGAGACTTAAACTCAACAAACTCGGTCTCTGAAGGGCTGATGGTAAAAGAGCATTCCAGAGCCAGGAGTCATGTATCAGCGATGGCCTGTTTCCCATCCCCGGTTGCTCAGAGCTGGGAACAATTAACAAGAGGGCCACAGCTGATCCCGAATGATGGGCTGACAGATTGGGAGTGAAAGTGATCTCCTAGGTGCTTAGCCTCAAACCGCAGCCTTAGGGATCTCTGGCAGAGATTTGCAGAGCTGTGTGGGGGGCTGTGCCGCCAGCTGCTGGGGCTCGGCGTCGGGGGCTGCTGGAAACGGTGTGTGGGTGCAAAGCCCTGGCATTGCGTCTTGAGGTGAAGAGGGGGGGAGAGGAAGGGAAAGGAATAGAGAATTTCGTTTGTGGAAGCAACCGCCCCGCACTTCCAGGTGGTCTCAAATTAATATTAGAAAAAGGGATTTTGTTGGTATTTAGGGCATTTAATTAATAAGCTGCCAGAGAGGGAAAACAGATTTGAAAGTTGGCTTGGCTTTTTTTTGCAATACAAGATGGATTACTGTCCCCCTTTAGCTCATGTTTGGCAACTCTAATTGTTGCCTGCTTCTCTTGGTGTGAGGAATCTAGACCACAAAAGCTTTGTTTCCAACATCCATCTGTCCGTCCATCCTCAGAGACATGTACCTTCTCAGAATTTTGTTTTATCAGCCTTGACTTATATGAATCTGGCGTGTGCTGCAGCAAGGAGGAGTTGGGGCAGGTTTGAATGAGGTGTGTGGAAGGTGTAACGCCAGCTGATGTTCTCAGCCCCAGCCCATGCACAGGTCCCCACCCCGATCCACAGCAGACCCTGCAGCTCCCTCCTTGAGCATCGCTGTGCGGGATTGCAAATAGCTGCCACATCAGCTCCCAGTCCCTCAGCTAAGACCCATCAGCCACAGACAAGGGGCAGTTGGAGTGCTTAAAATTTATAATTTTTTCCCATGGGAAGAAGCTGACGTGCAAACCTACCTACAGAGCCCGGGTTTGCTGCTGCTGCTGCTTTACCTGGATGCTGAACTGGGCTTTTAATTGGTTTCCCCAGCCTATTTTCCAAGTGTAATAACTAGTTTTGGGTCCTGAGCAAGTGTGTATTGTTATTGTTAGGGACATTGCTGTGATTTTCCAAGGAGGCTGAAGGGGTGAGATTCCCAGGTCCTTTGAAAGTGTCAGACTAAGCCCATTGTGCTACCAAGCTGTAAACTGATAAAATAACGTATGTGTGTGTGTGACCCCTTCTGTGTGTCCCTGTGTGAGCAGGCTGAATCTTTAATGCAAGGGAGAGGAAGGGGCTTTCTGCAGGTGAATATAAAAGAAACGTTGAGGTTCTTTAGAGGTGGCATCCTGGAGATAGTTATATGGGAAAAGTCAGACATAGCCTAGGGGTGCATCTTTATTTTATTTATTTGTTCGTTTGGCCTGGAGCTGGACTCATCGTATGATTGCAGCTGCTGTAAAACTTATGTAGGGCCAGTACTGCAAAGTACGACTGAGTGCCTTTTTGTGAATTCTCTGAGCATTCAGAGAACAATTTAATAAATAGACAGAGAAAGCCATCACTTTTTAGGTTTCTAAAATAACACCTTTCCCTATCATTTTTCTCTTAACCATTTTCTATTAAAATTTTTTGAGAGTGAAGTTAGGGACACTGAATAATTTCACTTTAAAAAGATGGGAGTCATTTTAATAGAAGAAGTGGTGGTTCTGGAATGGTCTGTGAATTACAGGATTTACTTTTTTCTTAAATCTGATGCCTGTGCCCTCACTGCAGAATGTTTCAATGAGTAAATCCTTGCTGGAAGGGAACAACAGATGAGACACAAGATGGACTCTGACTTGTGACTCTAGAGATGTCAGCTAATTCCTGCTCTAGTTTTTCTGCTAGGCTTCAGGTACTTGCCCCCAGGTTTTCCTGAGAAAACCTCAGCAATTTGGATGCTACATTCTTCTGAAAAGGGGGAACTGAAAGTATTGAGGATTGCTGAAGACTTGAGGTAGCTGTTGTGCCTGGGCACTTGGAAACCTGTCCTTGCATTCGTCCCTCTGTCCAGGGTGGTGTTCTGGACTGAGACAACTCAAGCTGCTTTCCAAAGAAGATGGGTCTCATGCCCAGATTTGCATCTCCTTTGCACAGGTGCACAGCAAGTGACTTGTGTCTCGGCCAGTTTTCTCCTTACAAACCAGAACTGCTGTGGTTAAAAGTTTATACAAACCTGAAATACTTGATTCCCAGCTGTGTTCATCTTAGGAGTGTTACCTTCTACATTACCATGTCCTCAGCATCCTTAATGAAGTAAACTCTTTTGTTGTTAAAACTGAGATTTTTTTTTTCCATTGAGGTGTACTTTCCCCTGTAAGGTATGAATGTTTCCTTTTATGCTCCTTCTGCTTTTTTTGGTTTGAGTACTCCCTTGGGTACCAATGCAATGGCCATTTGGTCATTCAGGAGGAAAAAATACATTTAACAAATGCTTTTCTGACCCATATCTTGCTTTGAGATGTGCAGAAGATGGATAGTCCTAACAGATTCTGCTCTCTTCCTTAGATAAAGCTCCCCAGATTTCATAGACAGAATGTATGTTTTCCATGATGCAAAGTTCAAACTGTGTTGTCATCCAAACTGTCAATGTTATTTTTGAGGTGTTGTAACTATGGGCATGAAACAGTGCAACCTGCATGTAAGACAATGCAAAATACCCCTTTAAATTATAAATACTCAGTTCTGCCACATTTCTTAAAAGCCTGCTGACGAATGGCTTTATGCTGGGAAATGGCTTCCTAAGCATGTTTGGTTGTGTGTGTCTTTATAGCTGAAAATGGGGATATTTTATTTTAGCAAAGATTCCCAAGAGATCTGCATGTCTCTCGCTCTTTACCCCTGTTCTTTCTTGATTTGTGTGATGATGAGTGTAATGTCACTTTATTGCATTGATGGGATCATATTTAGCGGCCTCTTTGCTTGGTTCTTATGATTGCCTGGAAACTGTATTGACACTGATCACTTCAGAGCCTATTATACTCCAAAACCTAAAATACAGTTGACAGAAAATGGTATCAGTCCTATGGCATTTGCAGAGGCTTTTCCATGGCACCGGAGTCTGAAGAGCTGTAGCTTTGCAGAGATACACAAAGGTTGGAAGGAATCTGCATTCACTGCTCATTTTTCCTGGTTGTTAGAAAGTAAGGAAGAGCCCAACTTGGACGGGGTTTTTTGTCATTAATTTTCAATGAGAATGTGATTATGTTTTAATTGATGAGCTCTCCTGTGAAATCTCATGGCATAGATAATAAAGCTAACAGGTATCTTCCTGACCTGGGGAAAGAACAGACGTTCCCTCCATATAACCACAGTGCTAATGACACTTAATAGAGAACATAATTTCACCTATTTCTTTTCTTTTAAAATTCTGCTCCAAAACACACTAAGGACTACATTGTCAGCAAATGTGTACAGCTTCATATATTTTTCAAGATATGCTTGCTACCTGTGTGATAAGCCTCATTTTATGCCCCATACGAGGCCCTCTACCAGTCTGGGTGTTATTTGTTCCCTGGCCCTGGATTATCTTGGAGCAGGCACTTCTGCAACGCTGTGATTTGGTGATTATTGTTCTTGACATTTTTCTCCATGGAAAAAGAAGAAACTTCCCTGTGACTGCATTTTGCTGTTCCAGGCGCATGCACTGCACAGCATCTTTACTATCTACTGATACCCTTTCTGAGGTTAATCTATTGTAAAATTAGATTGTAAAAATGGACACAGTTTCCACATTTACATGCCAGCACTGAGGGACCTGTGGAATAATTCAAATACTGTACAATTCCTTTTGCAGAAATCACTGCAAAATTCATTTGTAAGTGACATGTAAACCGTGCAAATTAGCATGGATCCTTCCTCAGTTCAATTCATCTTTCAGAGGTTGTTACCCTTCCCAATCTGATTGCCTTAAGATCACAGATTGTCTTCTCTTGATGGTGAAACTGCTTTAATCCCCTTTTCCAAAGGTCAACTAATCTCCAGTCTTAAGTGCAATAGATGCAAATACAGTTCTCCTCCGATGTTCCTTCTAATTTAATTCTCTCCTAAGCTTTCATGTATAAACCTAGTAATGGATCAAGTTTGGAAGGGGTCAAAAGGTTCCTGTTCCAGTAAAATTTAAATTGACATCGCATACTGATAATGGTTTGCTCTACTTTACAATAAACACTAGCTGCTACTCTATTGGCATATCATTTCGTGCAACAACATAGTGATTCCAAACAGCAGCAGAACATATTCTTTGTTTTGTTGCAAAAGTTAGTGCCTGCAACCTGTGATACAAGAGAAGCAAAAATGCTTTGTTTTTAATTCATGGTTATTATGCAGCATCTTTGGCCTACTTGTTTTATTCCATCATCCCTAATTGCATTTATAAAACAAAAAAAATGATGCAGATTGCACACAAATATAAAATTAACAATTAATTACCTGCCTATTGCTGAGACCTAAATAAAGGCTGAAATGTGATTATTTTTTTATTACTTAAAAAAAAAAAAAAAAAAGGCTCAGTATTAACCAGCTGTATGTAGTTGCTGTTTTGTTGGTCTTTGGTGTAGAAACTCCCCATCTTTAAAAGCAAGTGAATAAGCACAGTCCAGCATCTGATTGACAGCAGGAGAATGGCAAGCACATTGTGAAATATTGACAACGGTGTTTTCATAGGTGGAACATGCCCATGACGTCCTACTGAGCTGGATCACGCTTTCTTGTTAAATTCAGAAAAGGGCTGGTGTTATCAGCGAGGGACACTTACAGGATTTGATTGATAAATTTACTGCTCTTGTGGATTACCTCGTCCTTTGTGCAGGACTGGCAGAGTGTCAGGATTGGGTCTTGACAGACACCAGAACATATGTCCATACTAATTTACGGTGAAGACCGGGGAGCCAGGGCATCGTTAGACACCAGGCCACCGTGACATGGAGTCGAAGGCCTGGATTTCGTTGGATGGCACTTTTTCCTCCTCGAAGGCAGCCTTTGCTCTAACTGCTGTGTATGATTTCACGATGTACTAGAAGTGCTGTGTGATCATTAATGGAGTACGTGGCAGGGCACAGCAATAAAAGATGGGGTTATTGATTAGCTTGTCTTTTAAAACAAAGGGTTGTACAGAGCTTATAGCTTTATGCGAGGAACTTAAAATATTTTTTTGTTCTAACCTTGTTAGAGTTTCTGGACTGCCTTTTTTCTACAGTGAAAAATGGAAGGTGTGTTGGTGTTGCAGCCATCCTGATCCCTGGTCGTGCCAGTGGGTTGCCCACACTCTCTAGGAAACCCTAATGAGTATTTTTGAAACAAACACTGTGCAGGGTATCAGATTCTAGCACATGAATTATACTCTGTGTGTCTGTTTTTCACCAAAGCAGATAAGAGCGGAAGATAAACAAGGTATTACATAGTTGGGGGGTATTTTAATTTTCAGACTACCCTAGAATGAGGGCAGGGAGGGAAGGCTGCCATGAGGCTCTGTTTGTCCTGCTCTCCCCTCCCAGTATGCTCCCACTGGGTTGGAGTGGGGGGCTTGCTGGAGCCAGGACCACGCAGTTCTGCTCTTTGTTCCCCAGCTGCCTGAGGTAAATGGCTGGGAAACTTCAGTGAGCATCTTTCTTCAATTAGATGTCCAGATGACACAGATCTTCCTGTTACTTTCAGTAAGCACAAGCTTCACTATCAAGGTTGGACCTTTTGCTTTTCCTTTCTTGAAAGACAATTTCCCTTTAAAAAAAACCCCATATTTTATTGTAGCAGATTAATAGGGTGCCACAAAACTGATAATGCAATCTTGAATGCTGTGTGGAATTCCACTTCTAATCCAAAAGTCTCATTTTTCATACATTAAAAAAATGTTTCTTGCTTATGAAAGTTTTTTTTTTTTCCCCTTTTAAATGTTGCTGGGATAAAAAAACAATCAGAACAACAGTTCTTTAAGGGCTTTACTAATTCTGTGTGAATAATCTATTTTTTTGAATAAACAGCCTGTATATGTTAATGTTGGTTATCTGAAGTTTCATGGTCAACAGATGTTCAGTGGAATAACAGGCAAAGGTTTAAATTTAGGCACTGAATGTTCTTTCATGGGAAGTTTACCTTGTGGATCCAGACATGTTGTCCTTTTAGAAACGCTAAATCCTTTTTTTCCCCTTTTTTAATCAGAAATTAATGTAAGTGTGCCCTATACAGCAATACTTAAAACAAGCACAACTTTTGACAGCTTTCTACCCGTGTGCTCCCGTCTGCAGATAAAATACAACAGTCCAACCTCTGTCTCTCCTAAAAATCAGACTTAGGCAAATAGCTGAGACTTAAACTCAACAAACTCGGTCTCTGAAGGGCTGATGGTAAAAGAGCATTCCAGAGCCAGGAGTCATGTATCAGCGATGGCCTGTTTCCCATCCCCGGTTGCTCAGAGCTGGGAACAATTAACAAGAGGGCCACAGCTGATCCCGAATGATGGGCTGACAGATTGGGAGTGAAAGTGATCTCCTAGGTGCTTAGCCTCAAACCGCAGCCTTAGGGATCTCTGGCAGAGATTTGCAGAGCTGTGTGGGGGGCTGTGCCGCCAGCTGCTGGGGCTCGGCGTCGGGGGCTGCTGGAAACGGTGTGTGGGTGCAAAGCCCTGGCATTGCGT
>NW_020799117.1:9326533-9345092 GCF_003259725.1 Athene cunicularia | reverse complement strand
GGTTTTCAAGGGGGGGGGGGGAAGAGAAGGGGGAAAGAGGGAAAGAGAAAGACAGGAGCAATCCAAATGTGCCCTGCCAGCCTGAAATAGCTCGCCACAGGTTTGAAATCCATTTCCCACAATGGTAAGAATTAAAAAGCCACAAAAGTCGACCTGTACATTTGTGCTGTATGAGGATTGCTGATACACAGCAGAGCTGTCATTTTAGGAGGAAATCATCCATCATCTGCCTGCTAGTCCCCAATAATCACCTTCTATTACAGTCAGATTGAATCTTCAATCGGTGGCGTAATGCCAGTTTTTCCACAGTTCTCAGTTTCCTGTTCTTTACAGAGGTATTCAAAATAATTTGCCATTCAACTCTACAAACGTAGCACTTGTAGAGAATATTACTATTGTTAGCATGTTGTTTCTAAAGCGAATCTGTGCTGAAGCATAATTTGCTGTATTAATCATTGGTCACCCATTTACATTCTTCTCCCCTTATTTTACCCTCACACCCGGTTACGATTTTGTAATTGTTGTTGTTGTTGTTGTGTTTCGTAGACACTGATGCAATGTACCATTTGAAAAAGATGTTGAGCAACGACCCTATTGCTAATGATAAAAGCAATGACCTGATTAGAAAGATTCCATCAAGCAGAAGGCTAAGGGTGCCAGTGCAAGGAAAACTCACAGAGATAAAATGTACAGTGAAAATGGCAAATGTTAAAACAGAGTTTAGGATGGGTTTTATGGCATCTCCCTCTCTTCTAATTGTTGGTGTATGGGAATACAGAGAAGACAATGAGGATGTCCAGCTTGACAAAACCTTAAAGATTCTTGAGCAGACAAGATATCGTGGGGAGTATTTTGGGTGTACTGAGGGCCCAACAAAACTTACCCATCTTTTAAATACTTTAAATGTATGTGAATTTTCACATCTCCTTTTCCCCTTCTCCCCAGTGTGAATTAAGATTCAGCCTTGTACTAAATTGAATCTCTGCCTATCTTTCGCAGTGCTTGTGATTGCCTCTGCTTTTCACATGTCATTTTAGTCTTCACCAAATAGATTTCTTTTAGCTTTTTGCACAAAATTGAAGTACTGTATTAAAGCAGAAGCCTTTAGGGCATACCATTGGTTTTTTTCCTTTTGGAAAATAAATAATAGTAAAATTTAATTACTGTACCTACTACTTAAGTAAAGTTTTGGTTCCTCTATCCAAAGTCCAATTTCCTACTTTGTGGTTAAAGCTCCAGTATATTTTCAGGGCAGTGTACTGTTACATGCCTGAATTCAGCAAAGGAAAATAGGAAATAATTCACTCTGGCTTGAAAAGGGTGGGGATTTCTTTGTTTCTTTTTATATTTATTCAGGAAAAGCTGACAATCGTCCCACATTAATGAACAACACCATCAATCAAAGTGCTGACAATGAGCGGAAAAGCGAGGTAGATGTCAGACTGACGGCATATTGCTTTTTTCAGCTAGGCCAGGGCTGTTTATAGCACTTTTCACTGGCAAAACTCTGGCTGCAGCTCAACAGGAATAGAAAGCAGAATCAGAAAATGCATGCAGAAAGTTGCTCCTGTGCTTTGTAATTTGAAATTAACATTGAAATCCAGTCACTACTGCGTTGTTTTCATGGTTTTGCTTTGAAATGTGGCAGGGTTTTTCCTATCTCCTAGTGCAGAGATGATGAACCTTGCTTCAGTAGCCAAGAGACAGCTCAACCAATGGCTACAGCACCTTGCAAATAGAGCAGAGATGAAAACATAACTTGGATTATAGTCCAGTCTCTCCTTGGAGTGCCCTGAATCCTCCCTGTGGGCACTTTTTTCTTGTCTTTTTCTTTCTGCACAGTTTGCTTGCAGCAAGGAGAAGCTGCCAGGTTCCTTCTCCTGTGTGCCTGGGAAAGGGTTGCTGATACCAAGAGGTTTTCTGCCCTGCTTTGCTGTGTAGGAAGGGTGATGGGCCACCTGATTTATGGAGGATGGGGGGATGTGAATGCCCAAAGCTGAGTGGTTAGATGTCAGGGGACCTGGACTGTAATAGAAATAAAAGCTGGGACACAACAAATGAGGGTATTTTGTCTACTGCCCAACCTGTCAACTCATCTTCATCCTCACTTGCTTTTTCTGGAAGACGTGGGTTACCTCCATCAACTCTGAAAATAGTTACCTAAATGCCTATGTCAGGAGTCTCCCTCTCTTATTCGGGTTCTGTAGTTTAAAACACACGTATCCATTCCCTCTCTCCTCCCCTCACAGCTGAACCAATGCCAATTTTTGCTTAAAGACTTGGCTTGACACAGTGCCGTGTAACTCCTCTGTTGCTGCTGGGACCGTGTTATTCTCTGCAGCAGCGGCTCAGGACAGTGAATCAAGCACCATTTCTTTAAAGCCTTTACAGAAATGACTGTGTTATTGGAAATCACTTGAGTCATTGCCCCACTGTGTGACCTTGGGCAAGTCATTTCCCCTCTCTGTGCTGCCGTTTCAGCCCTCACCCCACATCTGTCTGGTCACTATAAACTGTAAGATCATCAGGGCAGGGCTCTGTCTCTCACAGACCTTGCACACAAGCATGAACACAAGATAAAACAGAGACTTCTGGCTCAAAAAAATGGGGGAGGGAATGATGAATACAAAACCTAGGAATGTTTTGGTCATTTCTGCTTTGAGAATTTCATAAGAAAACAGTTTCTCCTACTTCTCTGCCGATGTGTGGGAAAACTTTTATTAAACTTTTTCATATTTGAAACATCTGAGGGTTTTGAGTTTCCCTTAATTGTCTCTTTCCCACCCTCACTCAGCGCAGAGAAAGAGGAGGAAAATGGGGAAAAATGATTAAACTAAAAAATAATGTCGGAGGGCGTCAGAACTTAATGTTTCCTTTTAATGCTTTGGAACTTTCCAAAGACGAGGAAGTCATGAAAGGTTGGAGCAGCAATTAAAAACAAATAAAAAAAAAAAAAGAAAGAATCCCATACAAGGGATTTCATAGAAGGCTCTGAAGCTTCAGGAGCTTTAAATAGGAGATTTTTACAGCTGTTTCCCTTCCTCTGCGTTTTCAGTGGAAGAGCATAACACAACCTCAGGGTAGAAGCTGCCTCCCGTGACCAGAGAGCATCCCGGCAGGGACTGGCTTGGTCCAGATGGGAGGGTTTTAGCCTGACATCTCTCTGCTACTAAATACCTTATGGTGTCACATGGCAGACTCTGATATTCTCTGCCACGGGAGGGGTTCATCTCGGCTGGCTG
This sequence comes from Athene cunicularia, assembly GCF_003259725.1. Taxonomy (NCBI): domain Eukaryota; kingdom Metazoa; phylum Chordata; class Aves; order Strigiformes; family Strigidae; genus Athene; species Athene cunicularia. The sequence goes on along the minus strand of NW_020799117.1, from coordinate 9,341,850 downwards.
ACATCGGGTCACTGTTTAGGACTATGGCACACAGCAGATTTGTGTAAAACCAGAAAGGGCTGGTTCTGTGTTAGGAAGAGCCTCGGAGGGCTCCTGTGGGTGGGCCCTGAAAATCAACGGCACAACGCTGTCTGGCTCTTGCAGAGGGCTGGGTTTAATCCCCCTCCTCTGCCATGGCCGTCATGCTGGGTCCTGGGCACATCTCTTTATTCTCCCCAGTGCTCCCCTGGTAATGTGAAGGTGTTGCAGCTCACAGGGTAGTGGGGACATTGGGGCTGGCTGGGTGTTCAGGCTCTGCAGGAATGGAGACCTGGGAAGGCGTTAGCCAGAAAATCACAGCATCCAGCTCAGACGGATGGGAACAATGTGAAGAAGTGAAAGATGTCTAGTAAGCTTTTAGTTTAAACTTGTCCCTCCACACCTGTTTTTATTCTTATAAATAATCAGTACTTAGGCAGCCTTCTTCCCCTTCCATGCTTATGCTGCAGTTGTATCACGTTCAGGACAATGTTAGCCACTGAGAAAGGTGCTCTCTTCATTTAGCAGCCTCCAGTGGCCCACGGGAGAAGGTGTGAATCCGTGAGTGGTGTTTGTGAAAGAGCAGAGGCAGATCTCAGCAGGTTACAGTGTGTAGGGTGCTCTGTGGGAGACATGGTACACCAGTATTCAGGCTCTGGCCTTTTTTTGGTGTCCCTGGGATGCATTTCCCACCAGACAGCCTCTTCTGGTTGCTTGTACCCTTGCAGCAGCATGCACGATTCAGTGGAGGACTCAGTGCAAAGCTGAGTGGGATTTGGCTTTCCTGAGACATCTAACTCTTGTTAGTGTTGTCCAGAGGGATGTACCTTAGAAGAGCCTTGCTCTTTCTTTCCTCTGAGACGTGCTGTGCTTTGCCAGGGCCGGCTGCAGGTACCAGTTTAGGGGCATAGAAAGGGAAATACTACAGGAGAATGAACATACAAATAAGGCATCTTGTACAATGAAAAGCTCATAGTGGGGTGGAAGTGGGTGGAAATACTGACTCTGTTGAGCTTAGGGAAACAGCCGCCCTCACATCTCCTTCATCATCTGAAACAAATGAAAACTGGGCTGATAAAATTCATGATGCTATTCCCAGCTGTTTTGTTTAAAGGAAAGTTTCCTTACGTGCAAAGTAACTGAAAACTAGAGATGTAATTGCTACAAAATGTAACAGTATCTAGCGAAAATTACAGCTACTCGATGAAATATATATTTTATCAGCATCAGCATAAAAGTAAGAACATTCTCATCCAGAAATGGTATGTAAATAAATAAACTCTAATTGGTTTGACAATGCCCCTTTTCCTGGCAGTGCCAAGAATCCTAGCATTGTAATTACACAGTTCTGGGCAGACATGTGGTTTCCATTAAGAAAGACTTGTGATTGACTGAGTTCATGAGGCATGTCAGAAAAAACACATCAATGTCTTTATAAAATGAAAAAATAGATCCAAATTTACTTCCAACTTCATGAGAAATGTGCATTTGTAAATACTCTGAACACGGTACAGTAAATAGAAGTAAGGCAAGTTGCTATCAGGAAAATTTGCCAAATTCATGTTAGAACATAAACTTAGACAACTAAATGCACTTACTTGTATTTTTGTAAGAAGTTCCTGCATTTTTGGTGAGCATTTAAAGTTTTCCTAACCTTTTTTTCCCCAGTTGTTTCTATTCAGCAGTGTAGTAATTGAAAATGTTTCCAATGAAAATGAAAATGATATTCAAAGTCTACCACATTTTGTTTTACCTACATCACGCAAGAACACTTAGAGCTAAGACACAAGCTTTAAGAGAAAAAAAAACTGCATACAGTTTTTTTCTGTGGAGAAGGAAAACTGGCTAGTTAGGTAAGGGAAAATTTTATCTAAGAGTATTTTAAACTGAAATTCTAATGACTTGTTTTAATCACTTAAAGTGACTAAAATGTTGGATAGTTTATTTTCTGCCTTAGCATAAATACTTTTAAAATGACAAACATTTTAGGATGCTGCCAAATACTGTCATCTCTTGGCAACCTTAACATTTTATGCTAGATGTATTTTTCTTGACAACAAAACAATTCTGTCTGTTTCTTCTCTTCTCTCTTTTGAAAGACAGCAGTGGCAAATACAGGATGTTTTTTAAATGGATTATATCTGTGATGACTTCTGCTATATATAAATACAGATTTAAAATCTACTGATTTAAAACCCCACAACTTTTGGGGTCACTGACTGTGACCTTTTACAATTGTGCTAAATAATAAGATTTCTTTCTTGACCCCTCCCAATATAAATTGAAAAAAAAAATCTTAATTCTGTGACAAGAAGCATTACTTTTATGGATAGGTCACAGCACAGCGAATCTAACTGTCCTGCCAGTGACTCACTGCTCTGCTACAGGCTCCTGGCATGGTCACGGGCAAGTCGTTTAATCCATCTTGGGCCTTCACCTCGTTGTTGTGAGGTTAAAATCCACTAATCACTGTGAAGTGCGTGCATGGCACAGTGGGGAGGATCAGAGAAGTACCTCGAAAGATACGCCAAATCTAGTAAAGGATTTAAATTGTGCAGTATGCCTGCAAAGTGTTAGAATACTTTTTGAACTTTTAAAAAAATACTTTTAAACTTTTTACACATTTTAAACTCCTAAGAAATGTTGAAGTGGCAGGAAAGACTATTCTGTTCAGGTAACTCTAGACAGTGGTACCAGGTAAAAAAAATATAGATATGGTCTGAGCTGTTAAAATGGTACGGGAATAGGAGCTGATCCATACACACACAAGTTTCTTAAATGCTTAGAAAGATTTAGAAGATCAAGCTGTAGGACATTTGTAAAGTTCATGGGGCAAGATTACATGTAGGGAACCAAAAGCAAATTTTGTGGCTCATGAAAAAGAGCACCCTATCACTTTCAAACACCTTTAGAGCTTGGTCAGTATGTTGATGGGCTCTTTTAGCTTATTTCTTGCACCACAGAGTTAATTTGGAAGTATGATTGATTTAGATCATTCTCAGTTGTTGTTTCAAAAAGCCTACAGACTGGACAAAAGGGCTTGTCTGATGCCTTTTGACCAACCAGTCCATGCTATTAAATTTGCTCACAGCAGAGAATCCTGTCTTGCAGAAATGGCTTTTTCTATGTATTTTAAGGAACAGTGGGAACCACAATCAGTTTTTAAGTAGTTCCTCAACAACAAACTCCTCAGGACGGAGAAATGATGGACTTGCTTCAAATGATTGCACAACATAAAAATCTGTGTTCATTTGTTGGCTGTAACCGTTGTGTGCATGCTATATTGATACTGCTTTTGTAAATAAGCTTTTAGGTAGTGTGCTTAGAGGAATGATGGTTTGCAAGGGATGTATGCAAATTTTGGAGATCCACAGCTGAATTTCTGATCCTGGTAGTGAATTTATAGATCATAGCAATCTGCATAGAACACTTAAATGCGTCTGTAGGATATCACATCGACCTAAGTGCCACTGAAGGAGTATCTCTACTCACTTTGTTCCTTGGAAGAGGCTCTGAGTGTTGTAAAGTGTGTGGTCAGCATGAAAGTACCTTGGAAAAATCCCCATCTTCACTATACCAGATGCGCTCTCTCAAAGGAGAGTAATAGCACTGTGAGGGCTTGGAGGAGATGAGGAGGTTTTGAGCATCCACCAGTAGCAGAGCCAGTCTCTTTATCTGAATATGATGAGCATTTTCTGGAGCCATTGCATATTTTATTAAAAATGCTTTTTATAGAGAGAATATTTCGTTCATAGTTTCTCATAGTACAATTTAATTATGCTTTGCTTTTCTGTAGATAGTAATAGTATTACTGATCAGCCCTATTAGCAAGGTTTCAAAAGAACAATTGTGTCTCTGTAAAATCCTGGTACAGCAGTTAAAAATAAAACTTCCAGACTGATTACAAAATCATCACCGTACTGATGGCAAGAGAAATGCTCCCTTTGCTGGAGCGTCTGCCTGTTTACATTTTGAGCCTGGTGTCTCGGTTTTAGAGTCAGAAGGACGTAAGGACATTGGACTCTGCTGATGTAGCCTCCAGTTTTGATGGGTAATCCAAAAAGCTTAAAGCTATTTAAAAAAAAAACAAAACAAAACACCTCAGTTTAACATAAATGATTCTGTGATGGAGAGACTGGTTTAATCCTCCATTTTTCTAGGTTCAGTGCCAACCCTTGCCACTGGGATTTGGTGTCTGGGGCTGATGACAAGCACCCAGTGGTCCAGCAAGCACCCAGCACACAAATGATCCCACTGAGGTCAGTGGGGGTGTGAGAAGAAGGAAGGAGACTTTTTGCTGAAACTCCCACGCAGGTCGCCTGCTTAGTGCTCTTACCATTCATTCTTAGTTGCTCACGAGACTTTGCAACTTCTCTTCATCATGCAACAGAGAGTTTTTTCGTGAATATAGTTTGTGTTTTGGTTGGCTTGTGGAGTGTCAGGGAAGATAGAGATGAAATCTGTCATATTAGTGTCTGTCTGTTGCGGATGCTGGAGGTGATACAACAAGGTCCCACTTGTTAACGAAGGGGTCGATGGTGCTGTAGCACTACAGTGACATTAGTCATGCAAGAATATTTGGGAATCTTTTGCTTGTACTTAAGCAGAGCTGTAGGAGTCTTTGTGCCTGGGAAAAGTGGGCTGTCGGTCTGGATGTCTAGCTTGGAGCATTTGCTCAGTGCTCAGGAAGTTTGTGACAAAGTGGACACGTTGGTGGCAGTGGCAGAGCCTTTTCCTTCTTGCTTTGTCTCTGATGATGGCCCCAAAGCCCTGCCATGCAGACAGAAGCAGAGGAAAGGGGGATTGCCAGTGTGAAATCTGTGAACAAAATGGTGGATAACTCATAATTACCGGCAAGAATCTGCAATCCTCACTCTTACTATAAGCTTTACAAAGCTTGGAGGGGGGGGGAACCTGGCCACCTCGGAGTAGCTGTGTGAGAAGCAGTGCATCCCCTGGGAGCTCCTCCACATAAAACTGTTTGGAGCAGTGTTGAGCTGTGATCCAGGATTTCCACCCTGAAGAGCTGTGGGGGGTGGTTTCTGATGCCAGACAGCTGTGTGGCTGCTGATCCAGCTGCATTGCATTTGGGGAGAGGAAATTCAGGAGTCAGTACCACAGGGGCAGGCTTTTAGTAGCATCAGATGTTTGGGGCTGAGTTTTCCTATGTGTCTTCTAGTGCTGCTTTACCAGGCAGCTATACGTCCTCCGCTGAGTCGATGTTGCTAGTCCGTCTGTTCACAGCTCCAGAGATGATAGCTCAGATGCTGAATGCTGTGTTAGTGAGTAACTTAATGCCAGATTCACAAAAATATGAGGATCTTAGTTGCTCTGTAAGAGCTTGCTTTTCCATTGTTTTGAAAGGAAAGTTAAGCATCTAAAGTTTAGGTATCTAAGTACCTTCATGGATCTTTCATTGAAGCAAATCACTTAGGCAGTTTTGAATATGATATCCATAATATATCACTTTGCTTCTTGTTTAAATATTTATGGGGAAGACTTGGGGCGAGGCAAGGGGGTGATAAGGCTGACTGTAAAGTGAGAGAGGACATTGGGCTCTCTGATGTCACTGTAGATGAGTCACTTGTGCACATTAAGACGAATCTTACAGTAGTTTATGAGCCTTACCAGTTTAAAAAGAACACTTTGAAAATATTTATAAAGCCTTTAAAGTGCCTGGGCAAGTTCAGCAGATGGCTTTTTTGCTTGTCTTTTTTTGATTACTATTTGGCAGGGAACTGGAGACTAGAGGTTTTTCGCTTGTTGGTTGTACCACCAGAAACCCAAATTCCCCCAATGAGAATATCTGATGTTCTCTAGAACAAGAGGATTCAGGGAGTTCAAGCTGCAGGAAATTCCTCTTTTGGGGCATATAAGAAACCCCTAAGTTCAGTGGAAAACCCCTATATTTGCATGGTCTTTCTCCCCATAGATTAAATACTTCTCCGTATAAATTTCCTCTGGATTGTCTGAAGAGGTTAACCTTGGTGGGGAGACTCCGTCCTCCCACCCATGCACTGTGATCCATTGTTCTCAATGGCGTGTACTGCCCTGTGTTGTCGCATCCACCCGGTAATTAAATGTGTCTTCAAGGAGCGCTGAAGATGGCTAGTCTGCAAGCTTGCTGCTTAATTACTTTAGCTTTGTCCCGTTGCTCCCCATCACCGTGCAGTCGGTATCACTCGCTGATATTGGAAACAGATACCTGACGGTATGGCCCCTGAGTGACTTGGGTTATAGTGTAAGGTAGTTTTAATAGGAATATACAGTCAATTACACTTTCAGGAAGGCCGACAAATGACTGTACCTTTTCAGAAAGCACAAATTATATACACAAAACCTCCTCATGTTTCCCTTTGGTTCCTTTTTTTTTTTTTTTTTAAATCTGTCAATTTTCAGGAAACATAACCAAGTAGGAGACAAAGCTTTTTCAGTGAAAATGCCAAATATAGTGCTTGTCTCATTTAAATACCTGCCTTACAAAGCAATAATCTTATATTTAGAAAAAAATTGCAGTGGAGGATAGAGGGTAATGAAAATGCAGAGTTGAGGTCTATTTGTCCCTTCTGAGGAAAAGCAGTGTTATGGAAAACCTTCTAATGAGGTGAATAAGTTCTAATGCACTTTTTTTTTTTTTTTTTAAATACTCAAGCTCTTTCTGAAGACTACTTTTAAATGTTAAATTAAGAAGTGATTGTTTTCTGCCTGTTGGACTTCCCCCTGCAGCTCCAGCCACACCTTGCCGCTTAAACTGTCCCATTTATTGTTCTCTGAGCAACAATTTAAAGTAACAGTGGCATCTGATATCCCATCCCCAAATACACACATCGTTTTGCATGTTCAGATGTGATGTACGGACCTAAAAGCAAATTAACGTGTGTGACGCTGTGGGTCTGTGTGTGCTGTGTACAGTTTGTGATGTTACAGAACAGAAATAATACAGTATTTAAAATGGAAATGGTGATACATTTGCAGGTAGTACTTGGCATTGTTATTTCCTAGGAGAATCTGGGGGCATTATGATGCCTCTAAAGTATGTGTATTCTAATAGTAATGCATGCTGCAGTGATAATCTGTACCAAAACAAATAATGCATATTAGAATACAGAATTCAAAATTTTTATCATTGTTAGGTAAAGCGATTTTCAAATTAGCTTTTAATGAGTTCTAATATTTTAATACAACACAAATTTTCAAGTTAGAGGTGCTTTTTTAGGTTTTCTTTTTTTGTTGTTTTAGACAATGGGATACAGTATTACTTCATGGGATAACATTTAATTAAAATATACTAATTTATGTATTTGTTTATTAGTTTTATCCCTAAAGCAGCAAAAACCTCTGCATAATTTTTATGAAAAATGTAAATGAGGACTTTGGCATCACTAATAAAGTGGAATTAGCATACATTTTAAAAATGGCTTGTTTCACTTTAATAGCATTTACAGCAATAACTTTAAAAGTGCTGCTTTGATTGGGAGTGCAATGAGTTTGCACTGAGGCAACAGAGGGGACTTTTCTTTCCCTGGACCAGATTTTGATGCTGTGTTTTATCATCCCATTCAGTTTGGTGGGACCTGTGTGAAGCCCCCCTTAGTTTGTCACATCCTCGGCTCGTGCCCGTGGTGCGATGCTGATTTACGCACTTGGTGTCTGGGTGGACGTGCCAGTGGGAGTCTGGCTCGAATGGGACTGAAGGCATCTCTAGCATTGGCTTTAGCCAAGGCAGGATCAGACTGCTCAGGGAATAACCTTCCATTTTTGTAATTTCCTTTTTAGCTTTATTAGGTTTTACCTAATGAGGTCTTGTCAAAAAGAAAAGTTTCCTCTTATTACTTTCAGCATATGAAGAGTTGCAAGGCGAAAGCCCAGTTGGTCCTGAGACGGACAAAATTTCCATTGAAGTTTATAGGAATTTTGTCTGAGAAAGGATTGTTAAGATCAGGCCTCAAATTTTTATCCCGTGATATAATGCATCACTGCAAGACAAGCAGGGTTGCTGGCAATCTGCTTAATGAGACTGTTTGTGTTTGAGTTTCTTTGTTGTTTTAATCATAAGTATTTTTATAATATCCTGTAACTTGTTGTGGGCTCGATCATTGGTTTCGGGGAGCTGTGCTCTGCGGGGTCAGCTCCGGTGAGCTGAAATCTGCAGCAGTTGGCGTGGCTGGGCACAGAAAGAGGGGCTGGCTGGGTCAACTGACAAGGTCTTGATGTTTTGTGCGTATTCGGGAGTATTTGTATGTGTATAATAGAAAGAAAAAGCAGCATCCCCCTCCTTCTCCTCTCTCAGTTTCTCATCTCTTCCTTAGTCTGCTTATAAGAATAATAAAATTGAAATATAGAAAGGTAAATAGTTTCAGAAACATTTTGAGACCACAATCCATTCAGTGGCTAAAATCCAGAAAAGCTGCAAACTGGTGCTCCGGGGGGCAGTCTGGCGGTGGGTGGCACTGGGATGTGGGCAGGGGGGGAACCCGCCCTCTCTGTGCCCCCCTCGCTGGTCGTGGGCCCCCACTGGGCCCCCCCCTCAGTACCCAGCATGGGGGGGGCTCCTTGGGCCCCTGCCTATTTGTGTGAAATGTGAAGGGTTGTCTTTGCTGCTCCTTCGTTTAAACATCCCAAGGGGTTTAGATGCCTCCGGGGATCCCCATCTCCCTGACCCCACACCTCCTTCCCTGCGGAAAATACTCCAGAAACGCACCATGCTCTCCCCCGCCGTTACTTCTTCGAGTTCACACATCTCTAGTTCACTGTGTGCCTTCGCCGGCAGCCTGTGCAGGGGCTGTTTGTTAACAAACTGTCAATAAACATACGGGTTTGGGGGAAAATAGTGAGTTTTGCACACAAGCTGCTCAGGCCGGCGAGGTGGCAGAAGGCAGGGCGCAGCTGTGCTCCGGGGGGCCGGTGGGACGTTTGGGACAAGGGGAGGGCTCTTGGCAGCAGAAGAGCCCAGAGCCATGAGGAAGAAGCTGCGAAGGGCTTCTGAGCCTGGCTGGCAGTGCTGCCACCGAGGGATGGCAGAGTCCCCCCGGCTGAGCGTGGGGATGCAGGGATGTGCTTTTGTGCAAACCTTTCTCTTACCCTCTCTGCTGAAGTGAAGGTGATGCTGGTTTGCTGCCCATCCTGAGCAACTTTGCAGAAAGTAACAATGATTTTTACTGTTGTTGTTGTTTTCTCTTTCTCCCCCTCAGTTTTTTTTTTGACAATTATCCACGTCACCGAAATGTTTTAATGAGGAAATCCCAACTGCAGAAAGGTCAGGAGATGAAAAGCAGAGCTGATTTTAAAAATAACGCCCAGTTTTACTGCGTGGCCAACTCCCAATGCGTTTTGAGATGAAAGGGAAAGAAAAGCTTCACAGCATTTAAGCAATAAAAATACTACAAGGAAAAGCTCTTTCATAGTCTTTGGCTGGCATGACGGGGTGGTACATAAACGGGGGAAAGACAAACAACTTCTTCAAAGCAGTGTAGGATGTAAAAAGTAACACACACAGAATCAATACTCTCCAGATAGATGTATATACGTGTGACTTGATATTACATATAGTCATAAGCAGATGTAGGGCCTGATTCTTCAGGCATGTTATGCAAATTAGGAACTCTTTTTATCATGAACAGTTGAGATGATCATAAATTGAACTGATTAAGCACACGGTTAAATCAGCAGGATTTAGTTCACGTACTTATTCCTATATTCCTATACAAGCCTATATTCCATCAGTGTAAAAACAAATTACCCTAATGTGACATTAATATCTATTTGCTACCATCTGAGATCTTTTAAAATGGTATTTAATTTCTTAATATTCTGAGACTTTTTTTCCTTAAAAATTTCATGTATCATTAAAAAAAAAAGTCTAGTCTAAGTCACAAATGCATCCTTTTTCTCATGTATATTTGATACCAGGCTCCAGTCTAATCTGATAAAGTGCACTTTGCCTGTGGTGTCTTACAATAAGCTGGCTGCATTAGTGCCGGGAAAAATCAATACCGATTTATAATTTACCATCGCAAAAACCTATCACTTTTTATGACCCTCCATCCTGGCTCATTAATATTACATTAAAACACACACACACACCACTGCAACAGGGTGAAATTGTAAGCTTGTCAGGTTTGCAGTCATAAAGAAAGCTTTAATTGGTCTTGGTTTGGGAATTCAGCATTAGATTTTGTTTATTTGTGCGATTATTATTTCTTTAAAATCTCCCTTACTTTTGGCGGATTTCTAAAACGCATCCTGGTAATGCATCGATTTCTCAGCCAACATCTCCTTTCAGTTTTCTTTTTTTTTTTCTGCACGAAGACATGGTTTTCAAATAATGGCTAGCTCTCTAAAATTTTAGCAAGGTTAGGTAGATCACTCAGAGGCATTACTTGTTTGGGATTTTCGCTTTTGATTGGAAGTGATAAAATATAACAGGTTCTATCCACCGGTAACATATTTATTTTTCTAATCATGGTTGGATTTTTGTTTGTTTTCCTTTCATCAGAGTTCTAGAAGACTGTTTTGGGGCAAAATATAGGAATCTAATCATTGTATGTTACATTGCTTATCTCTTATAGAATGCCTTTGTTTTCTGAGCTGGCAAGAGCAAAGTGAGAAGTTGGAAGTTGTTGGCCCAATCCTGCAGGGTATAAATGGCCCAGTGCAGTTTACAGAGCACCAGCATCTCCAACTGATTGGAGTGGATCTAATAATTTCTTCCCTTAGGTGCGCACAGAGGATGACAAGAACTGTGAAGTATAAAATCAGTGGTGAATTCAATTTTTTTCTTACATACTTTAGAAATAAAGTTTAAAAAAATCAAAACAAACCAAAACAATACTTCACCCCCTGCAAAGAAAATTAAAACAGTTTCATACTCATATGTTTTTAGACTCCAGAACTCCTTATATCTAAATTCTTTCCAGATAATGTCAAAAATAATGATGTCAGTGTTTATATTGGCAACAGAAAGGTGCTCTTTATTTATTTCATATTATTCCCAGAGAGTTTCCAGGGATTTTTATTTTTTCTTGTTAGTATCACGGAGATTCCATCTTAACAAGATGGTTCATTCTCTTTCTTCCTGCATAAAAGGTTAAGGAATAAGTAGGTAAACAGAGTGTTAATGCAGAGGTTAAAAAAAAAATAAAATTAAATAAATAAAAACCCCGGGAAATTCAGTGTGTTCTCAAGTGTGCAGTAGATCTGCACCATGCAGCAAGTACATGTCGTGATTGGGTTTTTAAAAGACGTTCGCCTCCCCACTGACTGACAGGGCCTATTGATTTTTTAGGTTTCTGCCGTCATCAGTTTTCAGCCTCACAGCGGCCATATGTCGAGGTCAGGGCGCGCGGGGGCTCGGGCAGGCAGCCTTCGCCACATCCAAAAGTGAAGGGCCGCTGAAAGAAAATCAATCATGTCATAAGTGGGAAGCATCAAAAATTTTCCCCCTGTATGGCCAGGGCCCATCAGGCTGTCTCCACTCCCCAGCGAAGGTTAGGCATCTGTCAAACCGGGCTAGGTGAAAAGTATTAGAAATGCCAGTTAACCCGTGGTACGGCTGAGCAGAGCTGTGCTGCCTCTGCCTTTGTTTGCCTAGAGAATATGACAAGGTTAGCATTTTCACTTAATTTTTGAGACAAGGGAGCTCCTTCCACCCCCCTAGTTAATCCGCAGAATGTACTGTACTGGCTCAGGTTTTGGCAACCGATGGCGAAGCGCGCAGGAGCCGGGCTGGGAGTGGGCACACAGGCACGCGCAGGTATAAAATTCATCCATTCACATGGATGTTTCACTTTGTTCTGGGAAGTCAGCACAATCTGTTCATAAGGTCTCCAAATGTGGTTCTGAAATGAAGCATCACCACAGGAGCGCAGCTTTTTGAGCAGAACGTGTAAGTTTTCAATGGTTTTTGTTGTTTTAGTTTTTTTTTTTTCTTTTTTTTCCCCATTAATGATAAAATTATTTGCTCCTGCCCTGTGCTGGTCTGGATGTTGCTTGACTCTTGTTTCAGAATATTTTCACTGAATTGACAGTAAATATTTCCATTGTTCCACTAATTGGGGAAAATCTATTTCATGCACTCTGTGAAAGTATACTGCTGTGCTGTATGATTTTAATCTTTCTCCTCCTTGTTCCATTTAAAATCCATACAATTAGATTGTGCAATTATGCTAAATAATCGATCTTCTGTATCTTGTTTGCCACTTACATGATGCCTCTCGCAGAGAGGAAAACATATCTGAGTATGTCCACTAAATTTGAAATACTGATTTGGTAATACACTGGGATATTTAAGATTATGTTGGCCATCTTTCAAGCTTTCTGATTGCTGATCATGTGCCCCGAGGAATATTGCAGTAGGCTATGGATAATAGAGTGCGTGTGGATTTATTGTTAAGCAATTAGGCAAAAAGAGAAAACAAATTTATCAGTACAAGAATGGGAGCATAGCCTCTTTTTTTTTTTTTTTTTTTTTGCTACTTTCAGTAAAGGTAGATTTGCTCCTTTACTTTTTAACCCCACCCCCCCCACACACCATTTTCCTCATTTGAGGCCGATTATATATCCCATCTCCATGTGTGTGCCTTGTTGACTTAGTCGAATAGAAATCTCTCTTCCATGAGCAATGCTGCCAGTTGAAGATCCTGAGGGGGATCCTCCTGCGAGCGTTTTTCAGAGGAGCAGAGCAGCAGCACAGCTTGCTCCAGCGCTTGTCCCGTGCTCAGCAGATGATTCTAAGGAGATGATGGGATGGGGTCTGTGAATGAGACGGAGAGCTGTAGTGCAGCTTACCACTTCAACATTGACTTTCGCCGCCTGACCTGAGATGTGTACTTCCTAATAAATGTTTTAGCTCTCTACGCTCCAGTGATTACACTCTCCATTGAATACAGATAAAAAGACAAAATGTTTCTTTAATCAGTACTGTGATGTGAGACCGTTAAGGTAATAGTGCTTGAAACTATTAGAATCTTGAAGATATTGACTGGTTTGCTTTTGGCATTGCAATTATAATTGTATTTTTAGTCTGCATTATACGGTTTTATAGTAGTTAGAACACAGAAGGCTTCCCTGTCCAGAGCCTTAACTGTAGGGAGATACATAGGGGAAGAAATTTTGCAGTCCTGACCTGCAGGTGGAACTAGCATATGACCTAATTGGGACTGATATAATTTGGTTTGAGAGTGTGCAAGGAAATCCAGGTCATCCCTCTGGAATCCACAGTGAATGAGCATAGACAGATTTGAGGGGGAAAAGTGTTTGAAACCTTCCTCAAAGTATATTTTAAGCTCTTGAAGCATTATGGGGAAGACTGGTGACAAAAGTTATCTTTTGTGAATTTAAGCCGGAGAGGCTGCGTCGAGCCAAAGAAGTCTCCCCTCTGCAGGCGTGTATCCCCCGTTCCCTGAGGAGCGAGGGTCTCCAGGTGCAGGGCACTTCAAACTTCATCCACTGACACCAGTTATCCTGCCTCGTAGACGCAGAGAACTGAAGTCCAGAAGAGACCGTGGGTGATACAGGCTGACCTGCTTAGCACCTCCCAGGGAAACTTACCCCTTCACTACTACATCCAGCCTGTAATGTATAACCAAACCCTCTCTTGGGAGGGTAAGCTGGATGCCTTGTGTGAAAACACATTTGCAGTGACTCTAGCAGGGTCATTTCCACCAGTGTACACCAGTGGTAACTTTCTCCTCACTGGTGGCAATGCACTAGTGTGAGAGGAGGGTAAGGCACAGAAATTCTTACTATACTCAGTTATGGATATCTAATTCAGAAGCTATCATAGCTTGCATAAAAATGTTCAAGAGCGGTCCTGTTTTTCTAAATCTTATTTGGACATAGATTAAAACGGTTTAAATGTGTTGTGTTAGGCATTTGCAATAGTTTAGTGAAACTAATGCCCTTTGCAGTATCAGCAGGCTTATTGTAAGGTTGGATCTGATGACATATTTACATGATACGGTACAAACCATGTTTGCTAGCTTTTAGCTGATACTTAATTCCAGCTATTAAGGAAAAAAAAAAAAAAAAAAAAAAAAATAGCATTTTAGAATTGCTCTAGATTTGGTTTGGTGGCTGAGCTGTGGTTGCAGCCACAACTGGGTTGTTCTTTGAGGGTCTTTATCTCCTCCGTAATTTCCTCTTGAGGGTTTGCTGGAGGCTGCTTTTGAAGATGGATCGGTTACTGTCTCTGGCACTGTGCTTTCAAGATACGAAGCACCATGGAAGTGTTGTCATTATAATTGTTCTGTATCAGCCAGAGAATGTTTCTGAAGAGCATGAACCAGTCCCTACCCACTGACATGGACAGGCCACCTCGGCTGTCTGATCCACCTGATGTGGGTCAGAGGTGTCTTCTGATGGTTCTGCCCAGGCATGAGCGGGATGCTGGCTCTATTTCTTCATGCTGGCTGTTCACCTTTCTCCTCTTCCATCACTCATCCACAGTATAGACCAGTGTGTGGGCTGGGTTTGCCTAATGGGCACACAGGACAAGACTCAAACAGCCGTTGCTATTTAATCTCAAGGTGCTGTTGTGCAAGCACTTACCTGGGGTAGCTGTCAGCTCTGCAGCTCCTGCTCACCCAAATCAACCTTTTTACTTCTTTATTTCCTTCCGAGCTGGCATGTTGTAACATTGCGGTATGCTGGAGCAGTGCTTTCCCTTGAGCTAAGAAATAGTTCCCCCCCGCTCTTTCCTGGAAATTCTAGACCTCCTCCTCACTGGATCTGCTACCAGGACTGTGGCTCTTCTGTACCTGAGCATCTTAATCATGTGGGTCCTCTCCCTTCTTGTCTCCCTCTTCCATTGCCTTTCCTTCTTACACTTCTACTTCCTTTTTTCCTGTTTCCTCTCTCTCATTTTTGTCTGATAAACACTGCTGCTGTATGTGCAATAACATGTTCCAAACTTCATTTCAGCCCTATTAAAACAATAAATTCTGATAGTTCCATAGAAGCTGTTTAAGATCTCTTGGGCCAAAAAATTTTCCTTTTTAACAAAAACAGTCCCTGAATACGGATTTACAAAATACATTTCAGAACCATTATGGCCTTCTGGGTAAATAATGTTCATTTAAAAAAAAAAAGTCTTTATAACATGTTTTTAAAGTGTTTTAAATATGACTTTTTTATAGTAGACCACGACGGGTTCTAAAGAGCCATTATGGTTTATCGGGAAATCATATACTTTTTTTAAAAAAATTGTATTTTAAATACTCATTCTGGAATTGTTGCAACCATGGTGCACTTCTAGCACAGGGGACTTTTTTCTGGCGATTCCCTCTCCCCCCCCCCCCCCC
>NW_020799117.1:9297269-9326483 GCF_003259725.1 Athene cunicularia | reverse complement strand
GCCAACAGTTTCCCATCCCCCCCCCCCCCCCCCCCCCCCCCCCAAGAACATTTCCACATCTCTGTCTGTTTCTAAAACAGAATGTGATAGTCTGTCTTAAACTATCTGCACATTAGAAACTCCACCTTCAGGGTGCAATATGCTTTTCTAAAATCGTCCATTTTAAAGGGCAGCTGATGTATAACTCTTTCCTGAGACAGCCTTGTCACATTGCATGACATTACCTACCTTGCAAGAGCTTGGTACAGCAGGTTACGTAATAGGCAGCATCTCATTATTTTTGGATTATTTTTGGCATTCATTGAGAGGAAGAGGCTGAGTAGGGACTTCTCTGCATTGACAATTCCCCCATAAGGCAGGGTGTGAAGAAGGCCTAAAGAGCCACCACAACTGTTCCAGAGTTTGGGGGCTCTTCCAGCCAATTTCTTGGCATGTGCAGACCATGTTATTCTTGTACTCTGAAAGGTGGGATGATTCAGGGAATGACTGGAGACTACCTCTTCTCCAGCAGCCTATGGTGAAAATCAAGACAGGGATAGATATGTCACCTAACTGAACTCTGGTTCACCAGAAAACGTGATTTGAATGCAGATTCTAGGTGTTGCTTTCATTAGAGTCAGTGTGTCAGAGGAGGGCCTGGGATGAGCTGAGAAATGCCCACAGGCCGTGGGGAGAGGAGAAATCTCCTGCCAAAGCCTGTGTGAGATGTCCTCAATTTTACAGACACCTTCAGGGTAGTCACTTCCCTCCCAGTACTCCCCACTCCGCCATGTGAGCATTATGGTTTATACAGGGGTTTCTGGAGAGTCAGACCTGAAGCATTGTATAACCTTTTTCTTGCCTTCATCAGTTGACTGAGGCTAGGAGGTAACTCAGTCTCTCACCAGCCCTCTTGAATCTGTGTCATATCTTTATTACCTGCTGCAGAAATGAAATGGAAGGAATGGATCAAAGGAAATGTCAGTTTGAAAAAAGTCCTTGCAGAGCTGGAGAGAAGAGGTTGTAACGCTTCCAAATTTTTCTGGAATGAAGTGGCATTGTAAAGAAGTCAGAGAAAGTTAAATATTTGTGCTATGGTCACACCTGGGACACCAGATGAGCACTGAGGCCCCGGTGTGCCAGATGCTGTACAAGCAGACAGCAGATGCCGCAGGTGTCCTGGCACTGGTGACTGCTGTATCTTCCAGTGATGCCATAAAGGGGACTGCAAAGTGTAAGATCAAGACACACAAAAAATACAGAAAACCCATAATCCAGACAAGAATAATTCGTGGGAAAACCACATTATCTTAGTTTACAAGCAACTATCTGTGAAATGAGATAATTGGCCATTATGTAATAGTTCTGTGCAATAAAGCTAAGGTATGTGCATTTGAACAGTTAATAAATGGACAATGCAGACTGAGATGTTGGTGGTATCATAGACAACTGGGTTAAAGGAAAGTTGTTCTCAGAAGTAGACTAGTTTTTTTTCATGGATATTTGTAAAACTACAGAAAATTATTCTTCCCAAATGCAAGAGTTAGCAGGACTGAAAAGAACAGATGGGTGATTAACTAAGGATGCATGCACCAAAATATTAGGACAGAACACAAAGATTTAATTAAAAAGTACATATATTTTTGCAATAGTGTAGAAGTGATCATAAAGCAACAGAAAAATGTCTGACATAATGTAACAGTAGCATGTATGCATATTATCCTGAACTAACCACAGTAAACATCAAAAGGACCTGTTCATGGCCATTTGGGAAACGAAGTGTGATGATGAGGATGATGCAGGACCCGAGCCTTCTGTGGAATCAGTAAGGAGTTTCCGAAATAAAGTTCTGTAAAGTCATAGACATGTCAAACAGTGCAAGGCTGGGAACAGTCATCTCATTTTTAGAAAGCTAAACTAAACTGCTGTGCAGCACAGTGAGTAACTTTGAAATAGTAAGTTGCTGAGACTGGATTTCCAGGTGAATTGACAGCAGATAATATACAGTTCATGAATGGCTTATTTCAGTAGTTCCCTTTGACATGTCAGGTCAAGAATGCAGAGCTCAAGCATTGACTTTCATATTGGTCAACTGAAAAAATCAGTATGTTGCAAGGTGTTTAATCTGGAGACATGAAGCTTCAGAGGATGCAAAACATCAGCGCATGATGCTTTCCTGGTGCACCATGTCTAGAAAAGTTCCATCACAGTTGCTAGTTTGGGAGCTTGTCACTAGATTACTCCTTTGATGGTAACATCTAATGGTTCTTTGGGGATCCTGGTAGAGCTGTGGAGCTACAGAGTTGCTGCACTAACTTGTGTGTATGTGTGAGTCTCCGTGTGTGTAGGCACACAGGAAAACCTGAAAAGATACAGTGTGGTAAAGGATGCTCAAGGGGACTCTCCTGGGAGGGGGGCATGTAAAGAGAAAGTAGCTGGCAAATCTCCTGTAGTGACAGCCTTGCTCGTGGTCCAGCACCCTGACCGCATCTTGGCATCAACCCAATACCAACCAGACTGAGCAGGATGCTGTTGGATCTGGCTCGACCCGCAGAGCACAAACGAAGTCTGATAGCCAGTTACTAGCAGTGGAGGGGCAGAAGCAGGGAATGCCAGCAGATTTCCTCTGCAGAAGGGTTGGTTTAGTGGTGTTTCCTGCTGAACCTCAGAAAACAAAGTTGTGTTGAGTGGGGCTTGTCTCAGCCCATGTCACTTCTGATCCCTGGAGCTGTGGGAGTCATTTTAACTGGTGTGTAAAGGGAGAGGGCATGGCATCCCTGTGGAGTCTTAGGATCTGTAGCAGTGGCACTTCTCATGGTACATTCTTGGACCCCAAAATGCCTTCCACCAGGGATGAGCAACCTAGATTTCACTGGCTGAATTCTCCCTTCCCATGGGACCTCTCTAAGGGAGGTAGTACTCAAACCTTGGAGCTTTTTATGTACCTCACAGAGTTTCCATCGTGCCAACCCATCTGGGAAATGTTCATGAAAGTAACTTCCTAAAACACTGCGCACGTCACAGGCAGTGACCGCGGCAGCTGAAATGCAATACAACCACACTCTGAGGGATATTTTTATGAGCTACCCACACCTTTTCAGACTAAACTATCACAATAAAATGTAAGACAGGTAATTAATAATTGTGCCAGTGACCTTGAAAATTAATATTGTTTGTTATTCCTGTAAACAAACTGAGTTTCCTTTCCTTATTATATTTTGTATGGTAATTTGGCATAAACACTCCTTTTCACATAATTTCCCCAGTTGACTTTTGTCTCCTTGGTAATTTCCGGCTTTAATAAAGAAAACCTAATTAAGAAGGAGCTGTTGATTGGTTTGCTAGTGTAATTAACACAGGTGATGCTAATGAGTTTCAATGAAACCAATGGTTTATAGGGAAAAATAAACAGAGTTGTGCTGCATATGGTGTGAGTGATATCTGCACTTTGGGAAGATATTATTGTGATTTTCAAGCCTCATGTGAGTGGTTTGTGAACATGGGCGGGGGAGATAAAATGTTTTATAAGATTCATTAGTGGTGTTAGACCAAGTTGAATAAGCTTCGTGGCTTGGGTATATTAAAAATCAGTTTTTTTCTGACCCCGTTAATAGCATGTAAAGTTTTATCTTCCTGAGGGAAGGAAGAAATGTTAACTTTTTTCTGTTTTGTCTGTGCTAAATCTGCAGTATGACTGAAGCACTGTGCAGCTGGGTCCTGACTCTGTGGGGCTGAGTAGGTCACCAGTCCCCTGAGAGCAGTGGGGGGTGCGGGGGGAACCCCACTGCCCCTATTATCTTCCTACAGAAAATGGAAAAGGCTGGGGATAAGGCTGTGCAAGGAGGCTTTCTGTGATTTCCTTGTCACCTCAGGCAGTTCTCTCAATCTTATTTTTCTTTTTCCTGACTCTGAGAGCAGGATTTTGCCCCATGTGTTTAAGTTAATGCAAAATGTGAAATATTTGTTAGTGTAGATGTGCAGTGCTATATTCTGAATTTCTGCTAGAGGTACAATTCCTTTAACATCATGCTGCTACCAGTTTTGTGTGGCAGTTTCTTTAGGAGGAGCTGCTTACTTTTGTACTAACATTGATAACATTTTATAGTTGGTCTATATTTCTAACAGGCATTTGTTGATTCTTAATTTACATAGCTTTCGTTCTGCAAAGCGAAATAGAGTTATGTTTTATATTTCAAGGGTATGCTCTTTTGTTCATTCCTGTCCTGCCTTTACATCTCCCTTTTATTTGTTTTTTTCTTTTTTCTTTTCATTTTCATCTCATTTTTCATCATGATGTAGTTAATTCTTTTTTTCAGCTCATGCTACACTTTGTCTTGTCTATTGCTATGTGACAGAAAAGCCAGAGACATTCCATGTCTGGCAGTACACCTCCAGGGACATCTTTTGAACTCTCATAATTTGTATTTATTGCCACCCACTTTGTAAGTTCACAGTTTAATTTGCCAGCAGTGGCAGTGTTAGGCCGACACAGTAAAACAAGATAACGTTAAAATGTCAGAACGAGAGGGGGCATGAATGATGCATTACCCACTGCTAGAACTTGCACTTGTCATGCCTTTCCACCAAAGTGATGTTAACTACCTTTTGAGAGCCTTATCTGACTGGTATTACTCAGAAATAGGATCATTAGTTCACTGCTCTGATTAGAAGGTTGCTATGGTTGATTAACTCTTCTGGAACTGGGATCACGGTGGGAACATAACATGAATCACACTGGATTATGCATCTAGAACTAATTTTATAATTATTTTTTGCATTTATTTATAGTTGTTTACATATGTATTTCCTTAATTCACTCCTGGGCTGACAGAACTGAGGATAGAGGGGAAAAAAAAATTGAGCATATTTTAATGGAAACATTCAAGGTAGATTTCAGTTGAGCTGTTTCTCCTTCAGCACAGTGTGCTAACGGTGACCTATTATGCAAATTACTATAAAATCAGGAAAAACTGCAATTTGATGTGGTTTCTAGAGTTGCACAGATAGTGTGAGTTAAAGCCTCAGCAAAGAGTGACAGCCCAAATCAGAGTCTTGTGTCAGGCGCAGAAGAATGCATCGCTTACCAGAATTGGGGGTGAAGGAAAGCCAGCCAGGGTGAGCACAAGGGGTCCCTCTAAAAGGAACATGGCACGGACCATCTGATGGTTGAAGCTGGTTTTTCCGAAGTGCTTCTATAGTGCTGCCTTGTGAGTGCTTTCCTGAATTTGCAAAATGAGCAGTAATCAATGCACTGCAAAAATGTTTTTTAAAAAATCATAAGAAAATTTTGCTACAGCAATATTCCCATAACCAATGTAGGAGTTTATTCTTGAATGTTGTTCCTTTGGCTTCTTCACTGTAGGGATTCCTTTCCCATTATGACTCCAGATACCATAATGGACAACTAACATTAGTGTTATACTAAAAAAAAAAAAATCCTTGTGATGTGGACATTAGCAAAGATGCATTAGTAAGAATAATGTCTCCTAGCCCAGCAAGTGCATGTGCACAAGATGGCTCTTTATAATTTCAGTGCTTCCTTCTGTATGCAAACAGTTTTCTGTAGCAAGCTATTTGATGCAGGCAATTTCAGACTGAGTTCAGGCAGTACACCTGAAGACCTGACTGAAATACCTAATCCTCTACCGACGTTATGCAAAATGGCTCTGATCCAATCGTCTTTGTAGTCAAGGAGAGCTGGATCAGATCCTAAAAGATGAAGGGCCAAGATGGATACAATTTAATTGAGTGAGTAGCATGACTGATTCCTACAGTTACATATCTGAGTAAAATGAGGAGGCTTTGGACAACAATTAGCTGAAAAATGCAGTTTGAAAAATACAATCACACTGTTGACAGTGACTTTGGAGAGTAGATTTTGGCTGCTGAAGAAGAGATTTTGCTTTAATGATAAGAAATAAAGATTCCTTTGTACCAGAAACACATTTTAATGAAGTTGAGACATCTTGAGGCAGAATTTACAGTTGCCTTCTGCCACAGACTGTGTGGGTACATTAGAGATAAGACCAAATTTTATATCCCTTACTCAGTTCTTCCTCAGACAGTGATGAAAGAGTTACTTAGACTTTGGTCATGACTTCATGGGGGCTGTTCACAAGAGAGTGATCCTCAGAACTGGATCATGATTTATAGTTCGCTTTTTCATAGACAAGTATCCACCACTGTCCTTTTCTTGCTGGGTTTCAAAGGCAACCTGTAGATGAGTTGACAGTTGCTGGTTCTTTCCTGGCTACATCAAAATCAACCACAGTGTAAATCAGTGTTGCGTGTCTGCAAAGGAGCTGGTGTTCTGCAGGGCTTGTTTTACTAAGACAAGCTCAAGAGATGTAAAAGCAGATGTAACCTCTACCTGTTGCTAAAACAAGCCGCATGAATACAAAGCCACAATTAAGGAGTGGTGCAGCACGTAAGATTTTTTTAACTGTCACACTGAGCGTAGGAATGGAGTATGGTGCTGGCTTTATAATCCTGGCACTTCCAGTTTTGAGGGTGGTATTACTGTAGGAGCCTTTTCAGGGATTGCATTTGAACAGAAGTTTATATATATATACCAGCTTTTTTTTTTTTTTTTTTTTTTTTTTTTTTCATGGTATTAAGCCCACATAATATATCTTGGAAGTATTTTTTCTCCTTTTTAAAAAATAAATATAATAGATTATCTTTGGCATTAAAAATATCCAGGCTGCCTTTTGGAAATGGTAAAGTTGGACATGATCTGAAAAGACCTCTATTTTTATTAAAATTAAATGAATTTATGAATGACAATCTTAAATGTTGGATGTGTTTTAAATAAGCATTGAGAAAAGGCTGTAAGGGCAGAGCTGATGTGTTAGGCTGACAAGACAGACCTGAGATTTTTCCTCATCGTGACAGGTTTTTCAGGGACCAGAGAATCTCTCTGTCCTTGCAAAACAATTATTGCACCTGAATTACTGAGTTGCTCAGCAGCCCCTCTCTCCGAGCTGTCGTCTTACTGCACTTTCTGCATTGCCCAAGTATGCTCATGTCTTGTGTCATATGGAAAAAGAAAGAGAACAAAAAAGAAAGTGTCACCAATTTTTGCCTACCTTTTTTTTGCTGTGAGCCAAGGCTTTTGCAGCACCATTAGGATGTAGATTATCATATTTAAAACCTGTGATGACACCATTGTACCCATCTGAATGATTAATCTGCTCATTAAAAGAGTGCCGATGGGCTAGTCTAATTGGAACATGGATCTTCTTAAAGGACGTTGCAGGGTCGGGAATAGGAAATATTACTCATAACATAAAGTAGGGATTAATTATGCTACTAAATACTACTGTGTGAAATTTACATATGGGTCTGGTCATTGGTGAGGGGTTAGGAAAAGTGTAAGCATCCCATTTTTATAACCTTAAAAATGTAGGTGGTACGTTCATGGCAAATCTTAACCCCTTGTTATTTCAAAGGTAAGATCTGCTCAGATGCCATGGGAGGGACAGGAACACAGTTTCATACCAATTAATCACTACTGCTTAAATTGAAATGCTTTTCAATGTGCGGATCGCAGCAAATCCTCAAGTACCAGCAGTGGTTTCTAACTGTGGATTCCTGTGAAATGCAGCCCTTCGTCTGTACTGTCAGAGGGCATGGTGGTGGGGTGCTGGGGGGGCGGTGAAGCACAGTGGTCACTGCGTGAAATTCCTTAGATTGCTCTCTGGAATTTCACTGGCCACGTGAGTGCTTTGGCTGCAGTCTTGGCTTGGAAGTGGGACTAATCATTTAATTACAGGAAATAGGCATTGTTGCTCCAGTCTGTGATGGTAAATTTTGCCTGTTCTTAGGTAGTTCTTGGCAGCCGTTAGGCAGTATTATTTAGTTGCGTGGACAGCTTGTACTGTGTGTTTGTCTCCTGGTGGTTGCTGTTGGGAGGTTGCTTTAGCTATGGATTGGCAAACAGTACTGTGGAGCTCTGCTTTTCCTGAACTATCTTAAGCCAATGTATATTCTTGTTTAGAGTCACCAGTCCCCTATGGCAGTGGTAGTCTATATGTGCTTTCTGAATTAACAGATGTCTTTATCCTATAGTTGCACTGTCAAGGTGACCTTAATACCAGTTTGGGCAGAGACTTAGAAATCAGTGGAGTTTGGATAGGCTGCAAATCAGGGAAAGAAAAAGTGAAAGTATCACTGGTGAAACAGCCTTAATATAAAGTCTACCTGACATATTTTAATGGATTATGTCCCCTCTGAAGTAGTGATGTGCTATTATATTGAGATTTTGCAGCAGAGATGAAACCAGTTCTCCAAAGAAATCTGTATTTAAGCTGGGATCCTCTTCTACATTCTGTATCTCCTAAATCCCTGGGCAGTTCCCTATCTACTAGATCTTCCTCTCTGAATATTAATCCACACCGCAGCCAGACCTTTGGAAATCAATTTTTCCCAAGTTGTATTTCTTAAACCTCACAGGATCACTCTCCCTCTAATAAGTGAATATATAATAAGGAATTCTTATGAATCTGAAAAAGCGAGGCAAACCAGTATGGTCTGTTTCCTTAGTGAAAAGCCCCTTGAATTGATTTTAAAGGACTAATTACCCTAAAGTTAGCTTTGAATCACATCATAGCATCCTAAACATTGACAGAATTTGAGGATTTCCCATTAGAGAAAGCATGATAAAATTATCTTTTGGTTTTGTTTTTTTTTCACTAACCAATTTTATCCAAGATATCTCAATGTCCCGTGGGAATTAAAGATTCAGCAAAACTTTACTTAGAGGGGAAATTTCAATGAAATTTGAAGGGGCCTACTCAGTGGGTGGGGGGTGGTCCACGCATTTGAGGAAGAGTCTGGATGTATATAGTTAAATGTATAAGCATGTCTGTGTAATTCATTACTCCAGTATCTGGTCACTGGATAAACATCCAGTATATAAGACAACATTCACAATGATGAAACTCAGGATGACTTTCCCAGTTTTATAGCTGGAGGAAATGAAGCATGGCAGGGCAGGGCTTGAATCACTTGTACGAGGTTACGGATGAGTTTGTGGTAGAGCTGTGAAAAGTGAATCTGGCCATCAAGCATCTGCATATTTGGTGAGCTGCCTTCCCTCTCTGGAGCTACATGAGCATTTAAGTGTTTTGTTGGATAGGGGCCTAGATGCTTTTAGGGTTTGTTTTGAGAGCTATTGTTTTAAAGCACTTTCCCCCACTAATGTACAGATCTGTTTTTGAGGTCTGCTATGGAAAGCCCTACCTTATGGAAAGGGCTTCTGTATGTCATAAGACACTGAAAGACCTTTGGGATCCACTTTCTGGTAAAAGCTCTTGAGGATGGAGCAAAGGAATGGGTCACTTGTCAATCAGCACAGGCAGACTGTCCCCTAAAATGGTTCTTGCCCATACCCAGATACTCCAGGGACTGGTTCTGCCTCAGGATGCAGATCGTGGAGGCAGGGATCCAGCCAGCTAACCAGATGGCCAGGATTCACTGAGCATGCTTGTGGTGCAGAGCCTCCAAAGACTCTGGCAGCTCGCCAGCAGTTATATATAGCAATTTGCTTGGGGGATGGAGACGGGGGAATACCAAGCTGCTTATTGGCCATCAGAGTGGGAGCCGTTAAAAAATATTGGCTCTGTAATTGCATTTGGCCTCCCCAGTGGCAGAGGCTGTAATCCCTGTGGAAGCTATTTTCAGGTTTTATTTTTTTTTTCAACAGAAGAGCCATTAGAAGAAAAATATGAGAGTTTTTCTTTAAAAATAGAGTCTGCTGGGATGATCTAAGTGATGGTTGGCAAAGTGATCCTTGTATGCCAGGATTCTTCTGTAAGTAATGAGATCACTTGGATCAGCATGGGAGAATGGGATAAGCCAATCCTGTAGTAAGTGAAAGCTCTGATACAAAGCATGAGTGAGCTTGTGAAGTGTGTCACTGTATGTTTAGCCTCTATGCATAAAATAACCTTGTACTTGCTTCCTAATAGTTGTAAAGAATACAGTAATGCTAGAAACAAGTGTTCCTGACACATTTGTCAGTGTTTCAGTGAACCCTGATGCTATATGTCATCGATGTGTGGCTACAGACAAAGAAACTTTTTTTTTCCTTTTCTGTCTTCCTTCCTGTTTTAAAATATTATATTTTTTTTATTAGTTTAATAATGACTGTGTGAGATAGAGGCTGCATTTATTGATGGGCTATGTTGTTGACAATGTTGTTTACATATTTGGAATGACGCCGCCCCTCAAGCTGCTACAAGCTTATCAAATCACTTTAACTAACTCCCATGCTACCATCAACATTAGTCCAAATCTGTCACAACTGGCAACCTTCAGTGTTTGTTTGAAAAAATGGTTAACAGGTTTGAATGTCGTCAGAATTGCAAGGCATAAGCAAATAAGATTATTGCACAGAGTGTATTGTTAGATGCATTAAATAGATGGATCACATAGGCCATGTGTTAAATTCTTTGAATGTTTTATTAATAATGACACTCCTGTGTGCTTTTTGGTTTTCAGGAAAATGGTTTTCAAGTTTTCTTTCCAGTAACTTTCTGAATGGATACATATGCATGTATATGTAGCTAATAAAAATAAGTAACACTTTTTTCATAATAAATTAAAACCTCCGCATTTTGGCACTATGAAGACAAAAGTCTTGCAGGAGAAAAGGGATAAAACTAGGGATAAAGTAAGTTAGGTTAGGGTTAAATAAAATATAGTGTATCCTTGACAAGGACCCAATTTAAAGTAAAAAAGTTTAACTCCCATACCGCACTAAACCCAGACAAAATAGCTTCCGTGGCCTTTGTGTGACGTGGAAGGTGAACATAGAGCATCTTCTGTGATATTGCCCTTTTTGGCTTACAAAATGTATTAAGTTACGTGAATGGAGAAAGTTTTGAAACAGGCCTTAGAGTTTGACATAATATCTCTCAGTTGGAACCAGTGCTTATTACAGTGAATACTTTTTTTTTTTTTCATGTCCGTAAAAGCGATTGGGTGACTGTTAGCAAAGCCGTGATATTGGCAGTCTGTGCCTTGACCTGGGATCTGATACTCTTCCCAGGGGTTCTTGCTTAGGAATGCTTATGGCAGCAATGCTGCTAATCACAAACGAAGAGGCAAAACACCACTGGCTTTTGTCTCGATGTTAATCAAAAAGTAGTCTGGAGGGCAACGTGGACTGCCTTGTCCCAGAATGGTGGGGAAGTCATCTGTCATGGCATTAAAAATGTTGGCAACATGAAGGTGATCTGAACTCTGTGTGATGTAGGCATCATCCCATAGCTGATCTCTGTATTTAAAGGTGTGGCAAAGCAATCGGTGCCACAAATTAGAGTCATCCGATTTGCATAGATTAACGAGGGAAGGTTGTAGCCTGGTGACAGGTCAGGGGTGCCTCCAGGGATTTGAAGAAAAACTTTGATTCTTCCTTTTTTTCCTTTCCATGAAGTAATCGTGCTGTTCTATTGTAAAAGGAGCTCTGTTACTTATAAAGGAAAGCTTGTCATTTAAATTCATCCAAGTTAGGACACCACTGAGCACTGTCAGATGTCAATCACAATACAGCAGGGAAATGTTTTTCAACAGATTTCTACCTTCATTTTTCCATAACACAGAGCGGTGGCATAAAGGGGGTCTCTGAATGTACTTCTTAAGGTTAGATTTTATTTCTTTTCATCTGCAAAGGACTGTTTTTGAAGGTATGTAGTAAAGAATCGTGGTCATTTCTGTGAGAGGGAGGGAGGAGAGTGAGGTGAATGTTGTTTATAATATCTTTTCCATTTGGGAGATGTTAGTGGAAGGTTTTTTGTATGTGCTGAAGCTGACATTCTTTCTTGCTGGAATTGTTGATTGTGTCTCCTCGGCAGAAGTTGCTTTGAAATATTTTGGCTGGCGACTTGCGGTCTGTTCTTTTCACCAAACCCCTTTCACCTCTGTGCTGCTGTCCTACATTTTTGTCCAAGCCTTGTGGAGATTGAATGTTTGCCCTACCTGACATCTGCTCAGGAATGAGATTTTGTACTCTGGCCAGTTCTGGCAGAAGCATCAATTTGATGCCCTTGTCATCAGTTTCATAGGGAAGCCGGGGACTGCATGATTTTTAGCGCTGAGCTCCAGTGACCTGCCAAGCTTAACTGTTGGTGTATGGGGCTGGTGGATTTGCAAGTGCTGGACCGGCAAAGGATTCAGGACATGGTAACAGGGTGATTCCTTCTTTTTGTGCTCTTCATTTTTGCGTATCCTCAGTAAGTTTATTTTGATCTGACTTTTCTCAGCATCTGTAATAATCATATGAAATCGCAACAGTACTTACTGAGAAAAATCTCTCTCTGGGCTGCCACATGCTCTAAGAATTACCATCATAGTTTGCTAAGCCTGCTGTTCTTGAAGATCCTGGTTCATCTGATGGCCACTGTGTAGGTCAGGGCTTTTTCTCTTGGAAGTGACACAAGACCACGCTGGCATCTGCCCTTAGGAATGAGTGAGGAGGACTGTGTCCATACGGCTCCCAGTCATGTTAAGCAAAGAACAGATGCTGGACTTGTGAGCAGCTTGGTGGCTGAAGACCAACTACAGGGGAGCTTCTGGCAGCTACTGGGGCCGACGGTGCCAGCAGGCGTCACTACTGTCAGTCAATGGCGATTTCTGCAGAGCGCCGTCATTCACTGGTGGGCATGTTTTCTCCAAGAGTCACTAAGTGAAACACTTTCCTGTAAGGAGTAAATAAAGAGATACACATAAACATAACCCGTTGTTTGAAATATTATTGCAAG
Source organism: Athene cunicularia (assembly GCF_003259725.1). Classification (NCBI taxonomy): domain Eukaryota; kingdom Metazoa; phylum Chordata; class Aves; order Strigiformes; family Strigidae; genus Athene; species Athene cunicularia. The sequence goes on along the minus strand of NW_020799117.1, from coordinate 9,313,740 downwards.
CATATGTGTGTTTTTTTTTAAAATTAGCATTTTTTTTTTTTTAGCCAGATGATTCTTTCCAGATCCTGCCTAAGTCCTTTTTTTGGCCTTAAGTAAACCTACGTGTTTATTTAGATATGGAAGGATTTTAGGCTTGCAAGACTTGGGATCAACCATGCATTGATCTAAACATTTACTGAGTAGCAGGCAGTTGGACACAGAATACCCTGAGAAAATTATGTTTAATCATGTGGAAAATTTTGCCATTTGCATCAGCACAATGATACGTAGATAAGTGTGCTTTCAGTTCCTCAAACAAAATAAATGCTGTAACTAAATGCTTTATGAAGTTGAACATCATATTGTACACAACTTCGCTGTAAAGCCATTAGAAAAAACACTGTGAAAATCCCCTATTATGCAAAAAGGTGTATGCAGTATTTCCTGAGTAAAATGAGATACAGTAAGAGGTATAACTTTATGGCTCTTTTTTTTCTATTACCTTTTTGTTTACAGAAATTAGGTGAAGTACCCAAGCACAAATCTGCTTGGAAATGAAACAGCACTTGGAATCCGCAGTATATGTAAGTGGGTATCTTATGTTTAAACAGGTGAGTAGTCTCCTTGACTCAGGACCTTAATGACAGGCCGAATAATTGTACTGCAGCTTGCTGAACGTGTGTCCAAAACTACAATTTTAGCCCCCAGCTATTCAGTCCAGTGCAATCCAAGCTCTTTCACAACTTTTTCTGGTGGGCTGATGACTCTTACTGCATTTTATTTCGGGGACCAACTTCTAAAAGAAAAGTTTATGAAAAGATGAAGAATCACATTTGCATACTGTAATGGTAGCTTGGGAGCACTAGGAAGAGATTTGTTTTCCCTGAGTATCTTTGTAGGGACAAATTCTGCTCCATGGAGAAAGCCTGCTTTTGACACTGTCAGAGAAAAGTGCTGTCTCTATTTAAAATAATAGTGTTGAATCAGTGTTAGGAAGAGTAGTATTGAGTCATAAAAACTAATTATCACTGTTCAAAACATTCTCAAATACACTTAAGTGGAGGTTTGTTGCATAAACATACAATTAAAGAAAGAATTTGTGATGAATGTAGGAATACGCAGCTCGCAGACTTACTGTTTACTGGTGCAGTTAACAGATGGGTAGGCCAACTGATTCACAGATGTGCAGCTTATAAATATAAACTAACGTCTTACTAGTGATGTATATCTGCAAGTGGCAACAAATTACTTTCTCTTTAACTCTTGGCTGTATAGTGGGGTGGATTTTAATAATACAGTAACTGTCATTAGAGCTGGTGATGAATGATTAACAAAAATACACTGCGCTTCCTCACTCTTAGGGTGCACTGCTGCAAAGCGCTGGTAGGACCAATCTTCAACGTATTTTGGGGTTTGTTTTTGCAGGAAGTGTACAAATCTTGTATTCTGAAGCACATCTCTGATATTTTAAGTAAGGCATTCCTAGCAGATGCTAATAAGAATCACATCGCTTCTTGTCCTTGGGTTCCTTTGAGGGGATGAGGGCACTGGAACAGGAAGAGAAACTGGAATCTTTCCATGTTCCAAACTATGATTTTTTTTTTTTTGTTCTTAGTTAATAAGCCCTTCATCATCTACAAACCAATGCACTGATGAAAATAGAGAGTTAAGGGGGGGTGGGGGTGGGGGTGCGCGCTGAATTCCATTGTTATATTTGCTCTTTAAATAATTCAGTTGCAAAAAAATCTGAAGGCTGTTTTAGCATTAATTAATTATTCATTAATGACATGCTAATTACATGGTACCTTTGAATATTTAACAAATGCAAAAACAAGCACTGTAGTTATGTTCTTAATGTAGGAAGAGATTTTTTACTATACTACCTCTTTTGTAGAAAAAAATAGAACTCTTTTTCGATGGACTAGGGAAAGTCATAGTAGTGGCCTACTTTCTATTCACTATCTTCAGTCACTCTTTGTACAGTGGAATATAATGTCCTTATCTAGACTTAACAATTGACAGGGTGGCAATCCCTTGACTTTTGTCCAAATGATTTCTCAACAAAAATGGGTTAATTATCGCTCTCCGTAGCTTTTTGAATAACAAAAGGCCACGGTTCCTTTTCTTCTTTTCTTTCCTATTTACTGTATGGAAGCCTTTGAAATGCGATAGTTTAATCGGTGACACCTTCTAACCGGGGATTTCTGAGTGCTGGAGCTCTCTGCAATGAGCTCATATTGCTGTGTGTGAACATTACCATGATTAGGAGATATGACCTTTATTATGCCAAAGCCACCCTGGACTTTAAGGATGAAAATAAAACCTCTCCAAACCTCTCCATGCACTGAAGTAGGTTTGGATTGTTTCACCTCATAAAAGCCAAGCAGTGTGCTAACAATGTCCTTTTAATACACAGACTCACGGAGCTACACTCTTGACCAGCTTGTTAAAAATATTAATTGTTAGCTATACCGCTCAACTGTTCTTTGATGAGTGTGTTTAACTAAACCAGATTAGACCTTTTCAAATCTTTTTCCCTGTTTGCGAACTAGCTTGGACATTTTGCAATAGACTTTAATAACCTGGCTAGCTATTTCCCTTCAAATACTTTGTTTTGTTGTGGGTTTGTGGGTGCAAAATGTAAGCCAAATAGTCAACAGAATTTAGAGTCACTGCCCTTGATTTTGCTCTACTCTGTAATTCCTCAGCGGGAAGATAAGTGACATAGGCACTACTCTAATTTGCATCCTATAGCCTAGATTTTGTTCTCCTTTCTAATTAGTTGGTAACTCCCATTAACGTTAATAGTACTTACAAATATGCATCAGTGAGAGAATAGATCCTAGTAAATCTGAGCATTATTAGGGCGATACAAAATTAGCATGTAGTACACTTCAAGCTCATGCTGAATTTTATAGCCTGCCTGGCTATAAAGGAGTAGAAATGCATTCAGTGACAAGATGAGGGAAAAACAGAAGTACTTAACTCGAAGAAATAGGAATGCTCATGCATCCTGCATGTGATTGTCTTCCCAAATATGCCTTCAATTGAAGTAATGTAATTGTTTCAGAGCTGGCTCGGTCTCTCCCCCTCTTTGTTCTGCTGTTTGGAGGATTCTTCTGGCATCTGTAGCAAAACTTGTAACGGCAGCCAGGCTGGGTTTAGACTGTGTAGAAGACGACAGGCAGGCTCTTCTCCTCTTAGATGTTCCTTTTGCATTTATGAGATTTAATCCAGTGACAGAGAAGGCCAGAAGTAATATAATTCATTACTTGGGTATGGGTATTACTTGGGTATATTACTTCTTTATTCAGTCTTCTGGGAGAGGTATTTGGCCTGTGCATGCCTGAAAACATACGGATTAAAAAGTCAGGGAAATATATGGCAATGAGCTGGGGAGGAAAGTTCAGTTGTGCTCAGGAACTTTGACAGGTACCATCAACACCACCTGCAGCATCTGCTCTCCAGGTGGGGTAACACAATTCAGTGAAACATTAAACCTGAGTGCTAAACCTTGCAAGATGCCATAGTGACTCCACAGCTACTGATGACTGGTGTGAAGAACTGGATCCCTTATTTCAGAGCACAGTGGAGAGGCATTCACAACACACTAGACCCCAAAACTCTGTTCATCAAATAAAAGCAAGACACAGAGCTTTACTTTGAAAATAGCCAAAAATGTACCTAGCTGTGAAGCTCTGTGGAAAAGTGGCAGAGGACTAGGGTAAGGTCTGCTTATTGCAAGATGTGAGCCATTCATGGAGTAACAAGTACAATCAGGGCTCTGGGTTCCCCCACCTGGGACAGGACACAGATCTACTTGAAGAGACAGACGTGTTCTGGTGAGTAGTTTCCAGCTCTTTATTTTTTAGATAACTATTTTTGGCTGCATAAAACCAGCTCCTATGTTACTTTTCTTCACCCTGTGGTTACTGGTCAAAATGTTAGCCTAATGCATATAAAACATGTGGAAATTTATGCAGATGAACTAGGGTCATGGTAGAGAGAGCAATGATGCATTATCCCAGACAAAGTATTCCCAGTCTGCCCTATTGTTATTATTTATTATTTGACATCACCAAAGATACAATTTTTATGCTGTTTGGGCACTTTACAATGCAGCTAAAAAGATATGATCCCTGCTTGAGATAGAGGATAACAAATTAATTTCAGACGTGGCAAAGCAAGGAGAGGAAGGGTATAAGAGGGGGAGAAGAATAAGTGTTAGAAGTGGTCTGAAGCGTGTGCATAGCATGAAGGAACAGTGTTTTTTTTAAAAAGGAACATTGTATAGGGTAGAAGTGAATCTTGCTGGGGATAATGTGATGCAGAGGGTAGTGACAGTCTTCAGGGCCAGACAAGAAGGATGGTCCATGTTACTTGATGTGCCGTGGCAGAAGAAGAGAGATGGACTGATGGCATGTACTGGTTAGTGTCACTGATATAAAATACCATAAAGACTACCACAGCAAGCCAAGCTTTGCAGGAGAGCACGATTCCCTCAGTCCCTGCACTCAGCCCTGACATTGAGGCAGGCCTCATGCAGATGGAGTGTCAGAGTTATTTTGGATGGACATGGAGGTGGTAACCCCTTTTGCAAGGACTCGGTGCAATGCCACCGAGCACTGCATCTGAGTGAATTGCCCTCATGTTGCACTTACACTGTATGTCAGCCGAGTGCAAAGTGAGCTGTTTTACTACTTCCACCCACTTGCTTCTGGTTTCTGAATGAATTACACCTGATGCGCAATTTACAACGATGTGTCGGTTGCAGAGCTACTCCCATCACTCAGTAGCATGCTTCCGCCAAAGTCTTGAAGGTTTAAGGCCAAGAGGTGCTTTGGTTGCAGAGCTGCAAAAGAAAAGGGAACTTGGTCAACCTTACCTTGTAAGGATACTTCTGTTGCAAATGTGACTTTTAATACCAAATGGCAATTAAATGCCAGATTTGGGTTCCTGACTGCAATTAAGTGTTTGGATTATGAATTCATATTTGTGAGATATCATGGCATTAAATATAATAAATTAAGTGAGGGGAAGGAGAAGCAAATGAGAGGAAAAAAGGTCCTGCTGAAACATATTCAGACATGACATTTCCTGATGTCGATAACCATCAAGGGCTTTGCTTCTCCATCCATAAAGACAAGAATGCCACCTGTCAATCAAAGGGAGAGCCACAACAATAGATCAAGAAAGAATGAAACAAACAAACAAAAAAGTCGTCTTCCTTTGGGAAAGCATGGGCTGCTTTTTTTTGCTGATGATAATATTTATAATGCCCACATGCAAGCGCAAGGTGTATATAGGTGGTGTGTAGCTTATATTACAATGCTTCATCTCCTTTTAAAATTGTATTCACCCAGTGGGAGAAATTATACAAATAAGGCATTTCAAGCCACTGAAGCACGACCCATGTTTGTAAGAGTTATTTTAAAATAGGTTCTTACTTTTGGTGCTCTCCGTGACTGAGAGCACCTTTTATCAGTACTGAATGTTCAGTTTAAAATAAAAGATAGTTTTTGCTAAATCACAGAAGTTTGGTTGCAGTGTCACCAATTCTTATTTATAAAAGAGAGTTTCTAGTCTTTATAGTTCAGAAAAAAAACCCTTGGAAATCATGTTGTTTAATATTGGAAAAGTCTTCTGCAAGTTTTCACTTTTAACATTCCATGATTTTTAAAACGACCTCATGATGGACAAGTGCTGTTTGCATACAGCACATCTGGAGTCTGAGGTATGGGGATGAGTAATACAGCTGCATTAGGTAGATAATCAATAGAATGTATATTTTTTTTCTTTGTCTTACACAGACTAAAGTTAATGTGAGTGGAAATTGTCGAAGTGGAGCATGGTTACGGTATAAGTGCAACACAGATCTTAAAGTCTGAAAAAAATTAATAAAGAAGAATAAAACATGGATACTGAATACATCATAATGTATGTTTCACATTTGAAAACTTTTCCCATCTAGAGTAATTTGAATTTCTTCATGTTGCCATCCTTTGGTGTTCTGATTAGTTTCTATATTCCTAGCCTATGGACGAGCTTTTCCTAGATGGAGACCAAGTGCAAGAGAGGGCCAAACAGCATCTCGATAATAAGCTTTAACTTTGAATATCAACCCAGTGCTGATACAGTCAAAATAATGTCAGACGATGTAACTTTTACAGTTCAGTAAAAATCTCCTCGTAGTTTGTGAATGCAAATGGCATCCTGTCTTTTGCAAGCTGAGAACACATGACAGGAAGTTGAGAGAAAATAAAACTTGAAAATGAGGGACAGGAAATTAAGACACAGATCAATTAGATGGGAGCCAGCCGTGCATATGTCTGGCCTGGGAGTAAAACCATGACATTCTTTTGATGGGTGAGTTTGAACTTCCGAAGAGGCTCACCATCCATGTCTGATACTATATTCTTTTCAGATCTGTGCGTTTTTGAGCGTATGTCTGATACTGTAGGCTTCTGGGAGTGAAGTCATGAGCTTCAACAGGAATTGAGGAACTGTTGGTTCCAGAGGTCCTTGGAAAGGCTGGACCCAACTGGGCAAGTTCAATACTGCTGACTGAAAACCAAGGATTCCAGTCTGAAAAAATGTCAAAGTCTCATTTAATTTTCTTCAACTTCAGGAGGAAAGCAAACTTTAAATACGCTTGCCTTTTTTTTTTTTTTTTTTTTTTTAAATAAGAAAATAATTTCAAGAATAGATTATTGCTCTGCGGTAATAAACTGCTCTGGTGCATTAGAGGATCGTGGTTCTAGTCTGCGCCTAAAAGCAAGGAATGGAGTCCAGGTTTTAAACATTTCAGACTAGAGTCCTTGACCCAATAGCTCTTTTAGGCAGAGTGTACTCTTTTTGCTTTAAAGATCTACTTTGGGTCTGAGGTACATGGAAAAATTGGTAGAAATATTTGCAAGAAGTTATATCACTGAGGAACTTCCATTTGTCAGTGTAAAACGTGCTGCTGAAAACCTAGCACTGATCACCTAAGAATCTGTCCCTGACCTGTGTTTTGAATATCTGGAGCATGTTGCATGACTCTTGGCAGTCATGCTGACTTTAGCAGGGCCGTGCCTCTACTGTGAGGCAATTCTGTGCTCTGCCTGGGTCTCTGGGTCCACAGTACGGATACCTTCTGTATGCATGTCAGAATAAAACCTCGAACTCATTGATTTCCTACAGGCAAGTGGAGGAGCAGCAGCAGGATGCTCCTACAGGTCTTTAATCCTGATGACTGGGGACAAGGAGTGTAGACAGCTAGGATGTACCACAGTGTGCATCCTGAGAGTGGGCTGCAGACACCACTGAACAGTCAGATGATAAGGATAAACATATTATAGTCTTTCTCTGAGACCTTTTCTTAGCAGCTGCAACATTGCTTAAGAGTTCGTATATTGATGCCTCTGTTCTCAGGAAACTGCTACTTTTATGGTTGTGTTTTATTTTTTTAATTGTAAAAGAAGCCTACAAATTCAATTAGTATCACCAGAAAATAAATGCATGTCTACAAGTCTGCAGCTTATCTGGTACTGTGCTTTATCTGTTTTTCCCTTGAATATCCTTGAAAATTTTTGTCACTTTTCTCTTATCTCCCTCTAATTTGCCAGTATTTCTTGTCTAATCTTGCTGTCCAGAGGAGAACACAGTGCTGCGGGTGTGCACCCATCAGTGCCGTTTGACCACTGCATGCCGCCTTTTGGACATCTGTCTCCAACTCACCGATCATTTTGTAGCCGTATCGCATGTTTAATTTGCTGTCCACCGGCAGTACAGTGATCTTCTGGCATCTCAGAATTTTCTTTGGAAGTCATCACACCAACAGTCATTCTGGATAGGGACATTTGGGTGCACATGTTCATCAACTGCCCTTCAGAAAATGTCACGGTACTTAATATATGGGATGTATTTACTGACTGCTATCAAGTGCTTCCATAGAAAGCTTCTATTTACTGGTATCATGATCTGCAGTTGTGCTTCTCTTAGTGTTTACTCTTCCACATCCACCTCAATGTCATCATTTGGACTTGTTGCTAATGCAAACCTGGTGTGTTCAGGAGGGTATATGGATGGATTGGCACAGAATGAGCACTGAGAATTTGTAGTAAGGCTCTTCCCATGGTTGTCATTGTCTCTTGTGTTACAGTACATGATATAAGCTCACATTTGAGACTGCTATGTGTCAAATATAAGCTAAGGAAAGAACAGAACTCGAATTGGCCTTCTTTGTCTGATTTTTGCCACAGAGGTGGATCCACTCACATGAGCACAATGATATGCTAGAAGTCAGCTACAAATGACTAAACTTCTGCCTCTTTGAAGATGTGGTTTGGACACCCCAGTGACGCTGCCTCCAGTGGTGCTTTCCTCCCTGCAGTGACTAAACAGAGTGTAATTTTTCTCAGAGAATCTGAATGTGCCTATAATCACATGGGAAAAAAAAAACCCAGTGGGGCATTTTCTTGGTTGACATCTCATGTTTGCATTCAGGCTGAAATCCTGCCTCCTCCATGACCCATGGTTACTCTGTGTGTGGGCGAAGAGCTAACCATGGTGAATGCACCTCTGTGTCGTGCAGGCTGTACAGCAGTGCTTTTCTCTTTTCTCAGTACGGTGGAGGCAGCAGGCAGAGATGGGGCTGGAGGGAAGCAAGGTAATGGCTAGAGGGCACTTAGCCCTTCAGATGCAGTGAAGCTCCCTTGAGTGTTTGTGGACATCAGCTGCACCTTTGCTCCCCCAGGTTTTGCGCCGTGAGGGAGGAATCCCTTCTCCAGACTTTACTTGAGAGGTTGAGCACATAACTTCAATACAGCAAGCAAGTTTACATCACAAAGTTTTAAAAATACTTCAGTGATTTGGAGATGCCCTTGAAATATGTCTGTGATACAACACTGTTCTCATTGCTTATATCAGCAGCATCCTGAAATGGAGCAGCTGAGCACCCATGAGCAATGACATGGTTTGGACTGGTTTGAACATGCAGCAAAGGATTTGCCTGAAATACTTCATCTTGTCTTCAATTTAAGAATCTAGGGTTATCCCATTTGCAGAGGTGCTTTACCTTGAAGCCTGTACTCATCAACAATGTTTATGTGCAGGGAGGCCACACGTGTCTGATGGGGACTAAAGTTGTTAAGAGCCATAAGGCTGCTGATCAGTGACTTGAGAGACTCCTCTTGGAAGTCCTGCTTTGCCAGGATACATTCCTTTACATAAGTTTCCTTGGTCTTCAGTTTCTTAATAGTAAAACTGGAAGAGTAGCCCTTCATTAGTAGCTGCAGTCTACTAAAATTGGCAGTGGCACTGCTGATAAGCAGGGCTGGTGAGAAAATTTTAAGCATCATGGGAAAAGCAGGTGGGTACATCCTCCAGCTCTCAAGAAAAATGTCAGAGCTCAGATATCAAGGTGCTTGGCCCCGTGAGGATAACTCCCATCTACAGAGGGCTGGGCTGGGCTGGGCTGGGCTGGGATGTCCTCTCTCACATGGATGGCTGATGTCAGGATGAGCTCCTTAAGAAGATCACAGCACAACGCAGCTCTCAGCTTTGATGGCAGACTAGGAGATGGCATTTTGTGAAGCTGGTAGAAACCTTCTGGAGATGTAGACTGTTAGCTTATAAACACAGCTCCTCCTCAGCATTTTGTACTAGGTGGGATAAAGTTTTCTGTCATCTTTTATGTTTCTAGGGAAGTTGCATTTTTGGATGAGAAGGTGTCTTTGATTTCAGACAAAATATAGATCCTGAAGTGGCTAATCTGCAGAAAGAAACTGATGCCTGCTTTAAAAACATACAATTTAGGCAACCCAACCTATTGACCTTCTAACTTTGGACTGCCAAGACTGCTTGCTCAGTACATCTGTTTTTCTATGTTTCTGCCTGTAATTATGTTGTCCTCTGCAGTTACGATAGTGGTTTATCCTGCTTTAGAAATGTTATGTTTTGAGGTTAACTTTCCCAGGGGGTATGTTTCTTTCTTTCTTTTTTTCCCTTTCTTCTTTTTGTCAAAGCAAACAAAACATAAAATCCCACGCGGGAAACAGAAGCCAGGAAGAAACCTATTAGAAAGAGTTAAAGCACCTTGCGCTGAGGGGACGCGTCTGTCAATGGGAAATACTGTATAATGTGGTTACTTGAAAATGGCAAATAGTCCTGCATCTTATTGAATGAAAAAGGACAAATGTCACAGAGCCTGATGGAAAAATAAAGATAAGGTTAGGGGTCACGTGACCCAGACGTGTCCCCTGCTGTCCACATGAAGGGCAGCTCTCCCTGCATCTTGCTGCGATTCCTGCTTTTTACTCTGTGTGGACAAAATGATGATTTATAGCTCCTGCCGTTGGGGTGGTGGGTGAGTTTTCAGGCAATTTCTAATTCTCTGCTCCTGACTGTAACACAAAAATTCTTTTCACATCTTACAAACTGAGATGGTCGGATGGTGCCACTGTAAATATTGTTTATAAAAATCACTTTGGGGGCTGTTTATTCCTCATTAAAGGTCCAGTCCTGCCCCACTGAAATTAACAGGAGTTTTGCCAGTGACTTCAAGAAGGAAGGATGAGACTCTTTTATCTCCAGTATATTCTGATGTGTCACGTTGCGGTGTTAGCAAATGCCAGGGGTAGTAACTGTGGGAAGCGGGTGGCTTTGCACTGTAAGGCATGGATCATATTCCCAGGATGAAGCATCTCTCTGCAATATTAATTCAGGGAGTGCTGTGCTCTTTGGGTTGTCCAGAGGCTGCACATGGACCAACAGACACAAATGGCCTCGGTCATCTTTGTTACCCTGCAGGGTAAGGCCAAAGGACGAGGTGAATTTGGTGGCCTTATGCTGGTTAAGTTTGAGACCATTCTCCCTCCTGCCAGATGGAAAGCAATACAGTACGGGCCAGGTGTTTAAAATGGGATCTGACTAGAGACCAAAGCTTTGAATACCAGCTCTAAATTTGAACTGTAAGTAAAGATTTCCAGTATTAAGCTTGCATGTGCCATGTTGTATTTCACTTAGCAACTGAGCAGTGTCCAAATGCTATTTATTGGAAACACTGGACTTTCGCCACTGAAAAATATTTGTGGTCCTTTGGCTTTCTGAATAATTTGAATTTTGTTTGGTTTTGCCTCATCTGACTTTTAAAAAAATTTTCTTGGAAACAAACTGAATTTTTTAAAAAATTAATTTGATTTAAACTGAAACAAATTATTGCCTCCATTCTTCAGGGAAGAAAAGGGAGACTTTTCTCATAGAGCCCATTTCTCTAGTTTTTTAGTTTCTTGCTATTCTAAATAAGGAAAACTTCATAATCTTAGAACTGTAGTAGTTTAAAAAGAAGATATTGTAAATGTGAGCTATATTTTTAGTGGCCTTAGTATTAACATGTACCTAGTTCCTTATTTTTTAGCATACAAGGGCAGAAAAGTAACATTCTGACCTTCTTAATCATATGAGTGAAATTTTGGGGTTGAAGCGGGTTGCCAGGAAGTACTGTGGTCTATATTACATTCTGAGTAAAGCTGAATGTCTGTGTCTTTAACCTACTGCAAGGCTTTAGGACAGATGAAGCCCCTTTAAATCAGCTTACTGCTTCACTATGTTGAGATTACTACTTGAGAGTCCGCTGCTGTTTTGAAAATATTTCTGCAAAATGAACTTAAGATTGTTATCATTATGTTTTTAAATTCATAAATGTATTTGTCAAGGAACCAAACAACTTGAGGATTGATCAGACCAGGTGTTATTGATACAAACGTTGTCTATTCAACAATGCTTATCTCCACCAAAGGAAGATCTAGGACCCTTTGTGAATTTTAGCCCCTGCTCATGACAAACTGGTATAGACGTATCTAATCGTTAGCCCTGCTTGCAGGACTAGTATTTTTTGTGTGTATGTGCATTTATAGGAGCCATAACTTACAAAACATTTCTAAGGGTTTTTTTTTCCTGTGCAGATGTGGGACTAAGCAAATAATATTTCTACATGACCAAATTCCCAGTGAGGAAGAGTGCAGCAAAGACTCATACCTACTCCAGGTTCAGACCTGAAGAGTGTGAGAGTGTGTTTCTTCCATCTAGTTCAGTTGATCTAATAGATTACAACCTCTCCTTGCAAATGATGCCTTGCTTTACTAGATCCTTAGCCTATCGTGACCTCACCCCTATAACTACTCTTTCATTGGAATAATCATAGTATTAAGTGTACCAGTAGTTTACAGTTATTTAGCAAGCTGGAAATGATTCATTCAAACTGTTTGATTAGGACTTGCAAAACAGGCTGCAATCAGAGAATTTCGGGATGTACTTATGAATAGGTGGGCAGCTAGAAAAGCAGGGCTACAATCATCACAACCAAGCAGGTTACTCAAAGCTAGCTATTTCGGAACAAAAACCCCCTTACAACTACAGCTCATGCTACATTGCCTTTTAAAGGGATAGTTTTAGATGCAAATTCATTTACAGAGGTAGATGAGATGAAATGTGCGACAGACACACCTGACTAACTCGCATTTTGTATCTCTAACACTCAAAAGTACAATGCTTATGGTAATGAATTTTATCTATTACAAGGGAAAACAATCACCTTTGATGACATTATAGAATAAACACATTTAACAGCATGCTGAATTGCTGAAGTATCATTTTCAACGACCTCATTAGTGTCACTTAATTAAAACTTCCTGCTCTTGACTTTGATGCTGGTGCAGGCAAAAACACAGAGGGAATTGAACAAACAACAAAAAGGGAGGGGGTATCTTCTAGTGATAAATAGCAGTAGTTGCTAATGAAACCAAATTATGTACCTTTTTCCTGCAACTCCGATAAAATAATATGAAACACACAGCAACTTTGCATCAAACAAATTAATCAGCTGTCAGCAGATTCGCCTGATAATAATCTCCTGCCCTTATTGATAATTTAAGAAAAAAAGTTGTTTTTTTCTGTACACAATCATTAGGTTGGTGATAATTAAAGCTTCAGCTTCAGAAATGCCATAATAACCGTTAATTAGCAGGATGCTATTTTCAACATAATTTGCTAATTAGGGAGGGAGCTTATATAGTGTACGTTCCTAATTATGAAAGGGTCTTGCGCTGCAGACTCATGTGACTGGAGTGTAAATGACACCATTATGGGGGTCCTGGCAAATTTTAATTATTTATTTTGAAAGTATACTTTATTCAGAATTATTTAGCCAATTTAAGCATGTAGAGTAACTGCTTTTCCTCAAAATCCCTTTCCCTGCACTGACACATTTTGCCCATCAAATGCAAGATGCCAAGTATTTTGTTGGATAAACTCCACTAATTTCAATAAAATTAAGCTGGCAGAAAATTTAGCTCAATATATTTCCTTCATGTGGTTAGAGGACAGATGCCAAATACTGCATTGATTGCTGTGTTCTGATGTTCTAATTTCAGGGCAGAAATTGTGTACCTGCTGCTTGAGTAGGATAAATTTCTATTTCTCAGACCCAGTTTTTAGTACAGGACACAAACAACACCCACCCTTCGTACTTCATTTAACTAAGGTGCTTGAGTGTCAGGTATAAGCCTTTCTCTCTCTTTTTTTTTTTTATTAAAAATAAATAAAACACTATATTTTATGAAATAGAACTTGACTAAATACATTATTTAAAGAGAGAAAAGTACTAGAATATGAAAAAAAGGTGCTAAGATAACAGGCATATATAGCCTTAAAATTAAGCATATGTTTAGTTTCAGGATCTAAGCTCATAAATACATTAGATATATGTAATCTGTGCATACATTTGTAATTTTTTATATATATTTCCAGATCTGTATGCATGTACACACATATATATACCTAAAATCAAACATGTACATAAACCATATACATATGTACATTTATATTGTAAGCACATATATAATTTTTTAAATTTACCTTTATACCAGTGTTAAAACAAAATGCTGCTGTCACCCACAGATACATATTCTTGCTTCCTGATTTGTAATAGTTGATTTCTTTGAACTGTTTTACCTTGTTTCAAATAAAACTATATTTCTCTTTCCCTTTAAAAGAAATGAAAACTTAATTCAATAATAAATGAGCTTCAGCTCGGCATAAGAGTCACTTAACTTAAATCTTTTTGTAGAGGTTCCCACTTAAGCAGCTTGAAAGACAGTAAATCACGTTGGGGAACGGACATCCCGGCTTCATTGCCACGCTGCGGAGTGCTGAATTAATGGCCACCTCTTTAGAATGTATGGATGTGCCTCCCAGCTGCCGGGCCTGACAGTGTTATAGCTCAATTAATGTGATTTTGATGTAATTGCAGATAGGGAACATAGCGCCTAAAAATTATATTTTGCCATAAGAATTATATTTTATCATCCAGATGTGGGGATGAATATGTTAAGTAATGGGGCTTCTATCTATTTTTATTTTCTGGTAACTTATTTAACAGAGAATTATGTGGTTTAGTTGCTGGCAGTTGCAACTGCTTAAAGGTCTGCATGGGAGGCAAAACATTGTTATGGTTGCTTAGCCTGCTTGTGGCTAGTATGCCAACTGATTTTGTTGCCTTATGAAGCAGTGCTCGTGAGATGCTGAAGGAATGTCCCCTTGGCTTAGAGTGAGCAGGGAGATGTTGGAAGTGGTTTTGTTCTAGATGCGAGCATTAGTTACTGTGATTCTGGTGCGTTCACTTGTTGACCGTGAAAAGTCTTTGCTTTCCTCTGAATCAATAAAAAAGAAGGTAGGGAAGCATTTCAGATTATTTCTTAAAGCATGCATGGCAAAGAGATGGAGAAGGAAGATGCATAAAGGGTTACCTCAATGAGGTTACATGGGACAAAGCATTGTAGACGTGAACCTTCTGGGGCAGAGGTTATCTTTTCTGTGCCCAGACAGGAAGGTTACGGGAAGTCACAAGGATAAGTGATAGTTGATTCCTGGATCGCCCAATTACTCTGGAGGTAGAGAAAAGGTAAAGTGAATTCACATTCACAGAAATCCGTACTTATTCATGTATTTTGTTTTAAAAAAACATACATAAACATATTCATTTGCATTAGGGAGGTAGAGCAGAGCAAGTACAGAATAAACATAGGAACGGGTAAAAGCCGTACCCAAACTGCTAGACTGAACTGGCTGGCATTATAACAGATTTACAAAAGTAAGTAATAATATTCAGGCTTGTCCCTTCAGGTGAGCTCTGAGCTGATCAGTGATACTCCTGCTGCTTGGTTATGAAGGCTGTTCAAGATGCATATCACCCTCTCTGACCTCAGTAAAATAATTACAAAGGTTTCCTTATGCTTTTATTACAAAGTGAAATAACATGGACTCAGAACAGGTAAAAAAATAATGGCATCTGACCCATTTGGTTTTTACCCCCTTTTTGGTTTTTTTTAGCACCCATTTGGTGTTTACCCCCTTTTAATAGTTTCTCTGCTATTTGGCTGGTTTATTTGCTGTGATTTCAGGCAGTCTCATTAGCACTGGACTTCAGGGCAGTCCTAGTACTTTGCTTGTCTATCAGTCACCGTTTGCTAGGCAGAGCGTGGGGATTCGCAGAGCACCTACAATTCGTTGTCAGTAACTGTTGTGCCTGTAAATCCCTGTGCTCTGATCAGCCACTATGGTGTCTCAGCTCCTATAGGCTCCAGGACTTTGATTTCTTGTGATGTCTACAGCAAATATCTTGAAAGGGCTGGCTTCTCATCCACTTCAGCAAAGACAAATCCCCTGATATACCCTTGAAACGCAATTTTCAAGGTACTTAACCACCTAGTACTTTCAGGAGGTTTCATTTTAGATAGGTTCTCTGTTTAATACAAGTAGTGAGCCTTATACAGTGTCTGATATTACACAGAGCTTTCAGGGGAGATGGACCAAGGCTTCACTTTTCCATTTCTTGGTACGCCTCTTTCACACACCACAGTGGGAGCGGAGGAAAAAAGGGGGTTTTGGGGGGAAAAAAAGCACACAAGAGGAACACAACTGTGAAACCTCAACAGTTGGCCGGGAGTCAAACTGTAAATCCCAAAGCCTCATTTTGTATGTGTACTTTTAGGCTAACTGGATTGCAACTTGACTAGATCCTTTTACCACCTGAACAGGCCACAGTAAATTAACCTGGAGAAATCTTGTCTGTTAATATCCCGACTCCTGGGCAGCTATTAATGGATGGTGCCCAGTTTTCAGTGCATTTATGAAGAGATTAGCAATAATGCGGCAATATTTTTACCACAGATTAATACCATTATCTTGCATTATCAGCCTTCGGCCTCACGCTGCGAGGTTCCCCGAGGCCTCAGGGGCTGAACGTGGGTGAGGAAGCCCTGCCTGAGCCGCTGTGCCCACACGGGCCGCGTTTACAGCCGCCTTCTCTTGTCCAGCAGCACGGCGCGACAGCAGAGCCCCCGCCGCGGTGCCTGGCGCGGCAGGGGTGACAACACCGCCTTTTCCGGGGGCGCAGTGCGCGGCGGCGGCCGCCAGGTGGCAGCGCAGAGCGGCCTCGCGCCGCGGCTGCCCC
>NW_020799117.1:9215033-9297219 GCF_003259725.1 Athene cunicularia | reverse complement strand
GCAATGACATGGTTTGGACTGGTTTGAACATGCAGCAAAGGATTTGCCTGAAATACTTCATCTTGTCTTCAATTTAAGAATCTAGGGTTATCCCATTTGCAGAGGTGCTTTACCTTGAAGCCTGTACTCATCAACAATGTTTATGTGCAGGGAGGCCACACGTGTCTGATGGGGACTAAAGTTGTTAAGAGCCATAAGGCTGCTGATCAGTGACTTGAGAGACTCCTCTTGGAAGTCCTGCTTTGCCAGGATACATTCCTTTACATAAGTTTCCTTGGTCTTCAGTTTCTTAATAGTAAAACTGGAAGAGTAGCCCTTCATTAGTAGCTGCAGTCTACTAAAATTGGCAGTGGCACTGCTGATAAGCAGGGCTGGTGAGAAAATTTTAAGCATCATGGGAAAAGCAGGTGGGTACATCCTCCAGCTCTCAAGAAAAATGTCAGAGCTCAGATATCAAGGTGCTTGGCCCCGTGAGGATAACTCCCATCTACAGAGGGCTGGGCTGGGCTGGGCTGGGCTGGGATGTCCTCTCTCACATGGATGGCTGATGTCAGGATGAGCTCCTTAAGAAGATCACAGCACAACGCAGCTCTCAGCTTTGATGGCAGACTAGGAGATGGCATTTTGTGAAGCTGGTAGAAACCTTCTGGAGATGTAGACTGTTAGCTTATAAACACAGCTCCTCCTCAGCATTTTGTACTAGGTGGGATAAAGTTTTCTGTCATCTTTTATGTTTCTAGGGAAGTTGCATTTTTGGATGAGAAGGTGTCTTTGATTTCAGACAAAATATAGATCCTGAAGTGGCTAATCTGCAGAAAGAAACTGATGCCTGCTTTAAAAACATACAATTTAGGCAACCCAACCTATTGACCTTCTAACTTTGGACTGCCAAGACTGCTTGCTCAGTACATCTGTTTTTCTATGTTTCTGCCTGTAATTATGTTGTCCTCTGCAGTTACGATAGTGGTTTATCCTGCTTTAGAAATGTTATGTTTTGAGGTTAACTTTCCCAGGGGGTATGTTTCTTTCTTTCTTTTTTTCCCTTTCTTCTTTTTGTCAAAGCAAACAAAACATTTCGTCCCACGAAACAGAAGTGGCCCCTATCCCCAAGCAAGCGGGCCCTTTACTTTGTCAGCGGGGCCTCTGGCCTTCTGGCAAGTCCCTGAGCTCCATGCAGGAGGTGGCCGCGCATGGCGGAGCTGTGGGGATGCTGTGCAGGGCTGCCATGGAGGGAAAGAGGTGCGCACAAACACTAGGCGTAGACCCTGCACACACACAAGGCAGGGGCGAAGGAAGATGTCTGGCACAGACAAAAGTGAGGGCAGGCAGCCAGCACACCCCAGTGCGCTGTCACCTGTCTTGGATGGATGTGTTCAAAAGTTAATTCATAAAATTCATCAGTTGGGTGAGCACAGCTGATGCAGAGGGGAGGTATCAGGTATAAACCACAACAGTGCTGCATTGCTGTCTTTGAGTTTTGCGAGCTGGCTGGGTTATTTAAAAAAAAAAATTCTGGAGAGCTTATGCAGCTGCTCTAAAATATGTCAAGTTGTCCTTGGCTGCTATGGGCTGTTCTGGCAAATGGGGGTGGGTAACAAGGTAGAGATGCACCTGCCAAGGTGGTGTTGTCACCTGAGAATTCGCAGCTGATCCATGGCTTTTTGGGCATGTTCTTATTGTCTGAGCACATAGGTTGCCATGTTGGCACTACAAGCTGGATCCAGCAAGAGCTCTTTCACTGTGACTTTCAATTCACTCCAGCAACAGCAAAGAGATTTCAGACTATGCTAACACTTTGAGAAAACAAACTGATACTAGTAGAGTTTAGTAGTGTCAGCCATGACCATAGATCAAACTAGCGCTTACAACTTCAGGTTGATACCCAGGCAGATCATGTTGTCCTCTTGCCTTATTTTTTTTTTTTTTAATGTGTAACAGTGGTGTGAGAATTTCTGTGATTTCACTTAGATTAGCTTGGTAAGATAGCCTAAAGAGGAAAGCAGTGCATGAGGACTAAATTTTGTTATTAAGCATAAGTTGTAGGATTAATTTGTGCCGTCATTGCTGTGACAACAACAGCAACAACAAAAAAATCATTGTGTAATTGCTATTCCTTCTACCACAGACTTTTTAAAATTCCAGGCTTGCTCAAATCTGGTTAGATTTTCTTCAGCCAGTTCTGTGGAGTGAGAAAAAAGCATGACATGTTTTAACCCAAGGCTGTTTTGGGACAGTTGTAACTCACTGAAAACACAGTTTTGCATGAATGCTGTTTAAGCCTAGATTACACACAGTGCTTCCAGTTATATTGTGGGCTATGTCAGATGAAATATTTAAACTGACAAAAGCCAGAAATGGCCATTTCAAAAGTTTTCATTTCTTAGCTATTAGCAATTTGCATAGGATGACAGGAAAAAAAATGATACCTATCATGAAAACAAAACTAGGTTGTCTCCAGAGACTGATACATTTCATGATTTCCTCAGCTGCAGGTTTTCTTTCTTTCCTCACCCCTTTGCATAGGCACATGCAACCAAACTTCACATTTCTCAACCTTCTGCTGTGATTGGTTGTTGTACTTGGTGCAGTATATGTATGTTAATTTTTTTAGAGCTTTAGTAGTTTCATAGCTTCTTCAACTCCTTATTGTTTCAAGAGCAATATTTTAGCCTGAGTCTTTCATTAAGGGACATTGAAGCTCCTATTTGTCATTGTTTGACAATATTGGTGATTATTATACCTCTTGTGTGGTATGTACTTAGAAGGCCCAACTGTGGGCTATGTATAGGTTTCCATAATACACTGAAGAGGTGATCCATTTTCTGTAAAAGTGGTTTGAAGCATTTTTTGACAGGGAACTGGATGAAAACTTGGTTTTTGGGGGAATTCCAGCAAAGAGTTGATTGTGACCTCTGATGCTCTGTAGTGTCAAGGACAGATGGGAAGATGGTATGAATCAATATATGTCAACCGCACAGATGGTACAGTCATGCCGTGTCCATATCCTGATCTCCTATCCCTTTGAAACAGAAATTAATAATCCCTTCATTATAGGCAATAGCTGCCAACCAGCTGAAAGATCAGACTGTGACTTAGGGTGAAATTCTCTGCAAGGTTTTTTTGGAACAAGAAAGCTTGACTGAATGTTGATTTTAAAAAAGTGGGCCTGGGATTGATACTGGGATCTTTGGGCATAAAAGGACCCTAAATGTAGAAGGGCTGCAGGGCAGGCTGCTGTGAGGAATGTAGCGAACACAGCACCAGCCACAGAGCGTCAGTGCAGGGGGAGATTTGTGGCATGGAGGCCTGTGGGGTGACAGAGCAGCCCCACCTCTGCCCCTGGAGAGATTCTCAGGCCTGAGGAGAGTGGCTCTTCCTTGTGCCAAGCTGCTGGAGACATTAGCTCATTTTCAGTGCCCTGTGCAAGGTGATAGCAACACATGGCTTTTGGAAAGAAAACCTGGGAAACTTGGGACATTTGTCTGATAACCACATCCCTACTGGAAGATGCTAGTGCTGTTCTTGCAGTTTTATTGTGCTTTTCCAAAAGGCCCTACTTTTGTAGACGTGCAGTCACTTGAGAATTGCAGTTAATTATTGTTTATGCCTGTCTGATTTTAAAGCTTGTAATCCCCACAGCTATGGAGAAAACCAACTAGCCAACCTAAAAAAAAAAATCAGAACGACTCTTTAGGCTCAAAAGAGCAGAGGACAACTAAGACAGCCCAGTTTGTAAAGTTTCAACCAGTGTTCCGACTTGAGTGCAGTCCAGCAATGGTGTCAGTTGTGGGAGTACTGGATGAAAGTATCTGTGAAGTAGAAGCCAAATGAATGGGCTGAGGTGGCTTCTTGCACACTTGGGGAACTCTTGACATGTAAGTTTTCTACATTGCACTGTTCAGTGGGAGAGTACCAGTTTGTCCTTGTCTTTGCTTTTAGCAGCAAACAAGGTCTGATATTAAAGGCCACAGTTTGGAGGAGAATATGTAATATAATCAGCTACTGCAACCCACCAAAACGAGTATTGGCACGCCTGTACAGGCTTCACTGGTAATGATGAATTCAGTATTCACCACATGGACTAATTAATGCACTATAACATCTCCCAGTGCAATTTGCAAGTCACAGATTGCATTAGGTGATACAAATGACTCATTTGTGAACCTGAAGGATGACCTTTGGCAGGACTAACTTCTGACCTCAGAAATATTAAAGAAAGGTTATTTCACCTTGCCATTGTCTCCAAATGCCAAAATAGCCCAATTAAAAACCTTGACATGGAACCATAGGAGCAGATGCGAGTCCTAAAGGGCATTAATTATTTTCAGTGTCAGCTGGTTGTATAACTGAGGCCAAATGAGAGTTTGGAAAGCTATTAAGCCCCTGTCTTACATGGATTGGGTCTAAGGTTTGAATTGAAAATAGTGTGTGGTTTTCATTTGGGTAAGATACACTGCGTATAAGGGCAAGTTGTCCCAGTGAGAGTTGTGAGCTACCTTTCTATACAATAACTGTTAGATGATCTTTAAAAATGTACCCCTGCAGTAATAATAATCCATCACAGCTTCAATATTTATGAAATAATCATTAGTCACCATGCTGCGAGGTCGAAATCCTGTGCATATGTTCAGCATTGTTTCCTTGTGTGCTGTTCTCACCCTCCCTCCCTGGCCACTGATCTTGTTGTGTGTACGCTTTTTTCCAAATGCGGTGACAGATGAAGGTATTGCACCAAAACTAAGTTCCCATATGGCTAATTTCTACATTTGCTTTAACAACACACAGATTTAAAACAAATGAAAACACAAAGACTTGAGTAATCTTGGCGTTCTTTCCAGTGCTCTGTAATTTCTTCCTCCAGGTGGGCTTTTATTGACACATACTGAAATGCCTTGATGTGTCTTAAAAAAGAAACTAGTCAGACCATAATTCACTCAAAGACTTTTCATTTGTTTGGGGCAAAGCCTTGTATAACACTCACCCTATTTCAACCTTCCCTTCCCAACCTCAACAGTTTGAAAATACTTAATTTTCTTAGCTCAGCAAACAGTGAAGAAAAAAAAATATTTAAGAAACCCGAATAAATAAATTTGTCATCTACATCTATATCCAGAAGGGTTTATTCCACTGAAATCTGCACTGGCATTATGTTGTGGGTTTTTTAAAACTTTCTATTTCCACTTGGCATGGTTATTTCAGCATTAGTCACCAAGAAGAGCAAATGATCATGGTTCTTGGATGCCATGATAATAGGAATAAAATAAGAATAGATAGTTCCTATTTGTTAGAATGGTTACTGATATCACCCAAGGGAAGAACTTCCAAACTTCAGTTGTTTTCCCAACCGATATTTTTTTCTCACCTGCTGGAGATTGTTCTTTGCCATCATAATTCTGAAGCTCTACCAAGAGAATATAATACTTATGCTTCCCATTCATTTGACAGAGAATTAAATAGATGCATTTTTCTGTTCAGCATGTTGGCATGTCCTTCAGCGACGTCTCCAATCTTGCTAATTGTGGAAGGTTCAGTCTTACCCCACTGCAGAACCTAGAACTGTATTAAATGAAACTCTCATGTGTTGTGTGAATGAACAAAAGAGATTGTACTACGAACTTTTAATTGTGCTTTAGCTGAAGTATTTCTTGATTAAGATAGGTCTTCATTGCTCTTATGAAATCATAAAGAACTCACCTTCATTATATGTAGTAAAAGATACTGCAATCTCAGAATGTAGAAGATTTCCCAATTGTTTTGTCTGGTTTTGTGCATGCTAATATTTACTTACCCAGATAATCTTTGTTCAACCTTCACACATCCAAATGGGTAATGCTAGCTGATCTGCTTTTAGAATAGTAGATTTCTAGGGGAAAGGGAAGTATGGTCTCATGGTCTAGTCACAGGACTTCTTAACTTCACTGTTTGCATTGTATTATTAGTCTTGGTGTAGTCACATGGTGAGTTAGAGACATCTTACTGCCTCATTTATCCTGTTCCTTAATTGGGGTAATAATGCTCCCTTAGAGTTCCTAAAATGATTGTTGGATTCTTAGTGGACATCTCTTCTTAAGAAGATTGGGCCAAATGTTTATGAAAGTTGGAAGATAGTGAAAAGGGGTGTGATGGAGTTGCATATAATTTCCACATCCCATTAATGAGTGAAGTCAGGACATAAATGTAACCTTTCTTATGTTTACATGCATGACTGATAATTTAGTGAGTTTTTATGCAAGTCTGCTGGTGTTTTACTGCTTGCAAAGGATGCTTTTCCATAGCCACAGTGAAACCAGCAAGAAAAAAATAAAGGAGTTTAAAAGGGCAATGAAGGGAAGGTAGAAACAGAGATACAAAAAAGAGTATAGCTTTGTTGAAATAACACTTTATTCTGAACAGTGGAACTACTGAAACTAAACCCTGTTTTTCTACAGATTTGTATTGTTTCCTGTGCTCCTTTATCACAATAACTCCATTCATCATGTCCATTTGTCACCATAATGCTCCTTGATCACTGACATAACCTTTATAGCCCTCACTCCAATATTCTCACAACTTCCCTATGAACCTAAGTCCTGCTGCAAGCATCCAGTCCTCTCCTGCCTTCCTTTATAACTGTCCCTTAACTGTGATCCTCATACCCTGTGCTCCCTTCCAGTTGGGCTGCGCAAGGATGCACTTGCTGCTTGTCTGGTTGAGTTGTACCTGCCTTTCCTTCCATGGAAGAACTTGCTGCTTTTTCTGCTAAGGCATGCATTGTCATGAAAATTATCAGAACTACTTCTTTGGACACTTATGCAAAGAATGGACAAGGGGTTAAAACTATTAGGGGGAGGAGCTCATGAGCAGACAATGTGATCTCACAGATCCTCATTTCCTTAGGAAATGAGGCTAAAAAACAAAAAGGTCCGATTGCCTCAGGGGAAGAAGACAGGAAACTGGCCCACTGGCCAACTATGGCATTGTTTTCTCTGTAATGTGGTTTATTTGCCATACTGATGAGCACCGTACCAAGATCTGAGCACAGAAGTGTTTGGGTATGTCTGATTTTGCTCAGTGCTGCAGTAACTATATTTTCTTGTTGAAATAGGCTAAAATAGCTACACAGGAATATAGGTCAGGGTTAGTAAAGTGAACTAATTTCTGGCTTTGCAAATTCTAATGTTTACCTATAACAACACCTGTGGTTTGAAGCATTTCAGCTCCAAAAAGCCTTTTCCAGATGCTTGTACTTTTGACAAATGTTACCTCCTGTGTTGAAATGTTCTGCATTAGGCAAGATCTGAGCATTATCAGAAAGTGTGATTAAAAAAATGAGGTACTATTCTTGAGTATGTGAATGCATACACTTTACTCAAAGTTGTGGCCTTCCTGTAGGTAGTGCTGGTGGCTTGGTGATTAGAGTGTATGACTGAAATTTAGCAGAGGTTTAGTCCTTAGGTCACAGAAGTGTCTTTCAGTGATTTGTTGAAAATCTGGTTTGAGTTCTCAGTGCTGAAATGGTTTAAAAACGTACCTTGCACATACACACTGGCTTTTGTTATACAATAGCAGGCTTCTACAAATGATCTCCCAGAATCCACTGGCACTGTGCCTGTGCTCAGATGAAGGGTAGTCTCATTCAGCATGCAATTTCACTATTTTCAACTTGTGTTGTTTGCAAAATATAAAAGGCTGGATTGCATTGGATTCCATTTATACTGTGTGGGTGTATCCAGGATGTGCTCTATCAGGATGTTTGGGAAGAGGTCGTACTCTGAAGTTGCATTCAGAATTGTTCCATTGGCTGCATGACGGGGATATGGAATAATTGCATACAATAAATGCTATATGCAATGTATAAAATACAACATAGTTCCATAAGAGAGATGAATGATGCATATGGAGTCAAGTGTGTTTTCAGAAGAATATCTTTGTAAGAAGACAGGTGGAGGGCAAAAGGAAAAAATAGCCATATTTTTTTTACCATATCCATTTTGTGTCAGGATAGCATATCCAGCTGAACTTTTCATTCAAAAACTAAATCGATTTGGGAAACTGAATATCCTCAGACATAGCCACGGATTTGATATTTTTACTAAGGTTCACCTATATTGCTCACATTTGGGCTCATTAGATAGATTATCAGAATTGCAGCCTCTGATGAGTGCTGATGAGTGTACTGATTTAAAATGCCATTATGGGCAACTTTTGCATTGGATTACATCCTCCCTGACCCCTGAAGTTAATGGAATTAGAGGGAGCTGTGTATCAGCCCAGAGTTTTGGCCTACAGTCATCTTTCCCATTTGTGGCAGAACGGCATTGATGTCAGTGAACACGTGAGTTGAGGGAAATGATGGCCTCAGAGTTGGGGTTTTTCTTGGGTGTGTAGTGGCTGTTTTTTTAAAATTGCTTTTCTTATAAAACTGAAACTGATACCTTAACATTCTCCTGCTTTCAATTAGCAAAAGCATATTTAAAAAAAAAAAAAAAAGTTCTGGCCAGTTTGGCATAGTGAGTGCCATTTTTTAACCAATGGAAATACAGCATAAAATAGTGTCTGTGGTACATTATATAAACTGTGTTCCACCTGGCTTGCATTGTCCCTTTCTTACATTTATGGTGTGAACATTTTTTCCCCTCTCTGGAAGCAGCTGGAAAGTGTAAATTTCAAGTTTAAGTAGGTGTGTGTTGTTGCCTGTGGATCTTTTTTTTTTTTTTTTTTCTTTGAGAGTGGGTAATGGCATGACTGTATTTTGGAGAAGGCTATCATGACCAAACTAGTACTTATCACCCCACTGCACTGTCCCTTTAAATAAAGCATGCAGAGTTCACTTTCTGAAGTTCATTAGCTTGTGTTATCAATAATTTAGGATAATATTCCAGTGGTGCCTAAGTGCCTGGACCACCTTATTTTCCCTGTCAGCTTTCTCATACCCTAGCAGTCCAGTGAACTTGATAAGTGTCCCATCATCCTGTTAATCAAATTACTTATGAACCAAAATTGACAGTTTTCATTAATTATAAAGGATTATTCTAATTGCAATTCAAATTTATTCATTTAGAACAGACGGCATTCAGTAATATTTCAGGAAATTTGCATATTAAATGGAGAGGGTCGTCCATTAAGTATGGTAATGTATGCATATTTCCTTATTTTTAACTTCTGGGCCATATGCACTGCTGCTACTTCAGCAGGTGAAAAACCAGAACGTGCTTAATTTGTTCAACAAACACAGGGGCCATCGCACATCTTTTGGCACTAACCACCATTGTCCTTCTTCCTTTTTATTCCTCCCTCCCTCATTCCCAAAATAACTTGTATCCTTTGAAGAAACTTTTGATAAGCCTGTTTTTAAATAAATAGCTAAATGATTTTATTTAAAAAAAAATTGGTAGGCACAGCTGGTTGGGGTTGATTGAAATGTTTTGCCATCGAAGCTGTGTTCATTAATTTCTTCAAGATGCTGAAGCAGGCATTAAGGATGCCTGCTGGAGTCCTTCCCAGTGTCATGTGGAACAGCGAGGGGGCTAATCGTCAGCCTTGTAACATCAACTGGTTACCCCCCTCGTGCGATATGAACCTTTCCCCTCCAGTGAAAAATGAACCTGTCTGAGACAAAAGCAAAAACTATGCATGCAATGAGACAATGTCATTATTCAAACCTATATAAGGCTGTGCTCCCAGATCATTAAGAATCATATCTTCATGATATTAATAAGCACCTAGCTTAAATCTATTGCTAAAATTACATGCAGGTATATTTATAACTGTCCCTTTATTGATGGTATTCTAGATTAGGAATATGAAAGCTGGTGCATAGGATACTCGCGATTGACTTTCAAACTGTTAAACTGCTTCTGTACCTAATGTGAAAACTGTGTTGTCAGGCATCACATGATCCAGATAGCAATAGTTTAGTTAACTTACCTAGAAATTATTGCCATGTTGTCTTAATTATTTTAGTAAAACATCTGTTAACTCATTCATCTCAAAAAAAACAAAACAAAAAAAAAATTTCTTTGAAAAATGCATTGCTCATTTAATTTGTTTTTACGCAGGTTTCTTTCATTTTCTAGAGTGAAATGAAAATCTGGTGTTTCTATTTGCAAATATTTTAGTTGGATGCATTTGCTTCAGGCTGTTTATATATCACGTTAAATCATTTTTTAAACTGTCATATTGATTGAAAGTTACTCTAAATAGCAGTGTGGAAATTACAAGTGTGTTTTTTGAGCAGAAAGTGAAATTCAAATGAATGGAGTATGTACTGCAAATGTTAATTATCCTATGTTACTCTTCTTCTGTACTTCTTTTTGGACTCAGGAAAAGCACCAGGTAGGAGTGCATCTTGAGCATGCGCATAAGTGCATTTCTAGGACAAAGTTTAAAGCACATGCTTAAGTACTTTGCTGCACTGGGATCACAGGCAGGAAATGAAAATAGTATTGAAAAACTATTAACTTTGATTTTCTACGTGAACTCTGAAACTCACAAGGGGGT
This sequence comes from Athene cunicularia, assembly GCF_003259725.1. Lineage (NCBI taxonomy): Eukaryota > Metazoa > Chordata > Aves > Strigiformes > Strigidae > Athene > Athene cunicularia. The sequence continues at coordinate 9,286,740 of NW_020799117.1, read as the reverse complement.
ACATTGTCACTGTAAGAGTTCTTTATTATTGGTGAGGTATCTGCCAGAGGTGTTTTCAGGGATAAGGGGGGTTGCTGAGTAGAGAGAGACATTTGAGGGGCTGCAGGTAGCTTTTAAGTTACCAGTACGGTGTATGGACTTGACTCCTTGTTTCTGGAGAAGTTTGGCCATACTGTAAAGTACTCTTCAGTGCTGGCCAGTTGCCCTGTGGCAGACTTGGAGTTCTTTAAACAAACCTCAGACTTTGTGGCCACTTCATCTGTGCCCTGGAATTTCTATCCATGGGGGAGGAGGCACCTTCAGCTTTGGGATGAGACTTGTTGGGAGAGCAGGTGCTCTGAAACAAAGTGTCTTGAAGTCAGGGGTGCGGTCATTCTTTATAAGTGCCTCACCATATGCAAAATCCATATGCCATGTAATTTTTCATGATATTTTTGCAGCTATTGTGTACTCCTTGGTAAAAGGCACATGTTCCCTGCATTCAGACTACATGTGTGGCAAGTTCGACAGGGTAGGCTTTCGGCATGCATACAGAGCAACTTCATTGCAGGATCAGCAATTTCAGCATGTTGGTCCTTGTGAACTTAGACATGTGCATGCACTGTTATCTGTCCCAGACAGTTATTGCAACATTTATAGTCTTAGCCTTATCCACAGTTCCCTAGGCTCTTTCTGATCAGTTTTGTTAGGCCTTATTTGCCTTTCCTAAAGGCACAAGGGAGATGGCATCAACATTGTGCAACTGTCATCTCTGCTCGAGTTTTGTGCTTGCTGGGTCCTTCTTGGGTGATAAGTCCAATTTCCTGACTGTACATGCATGTGTAGAAATACCCTGACACACACACACAAAAAATCTTTAGACTGGTGTGACACATTCCCTTCAGATAAAAACCTTTAAAATGTAGTAGATTTCTCCAGAGGTCTCAATTTATTTGATCTGAAAATCATTGAAAAACCCTGTCCCTGATTAGCATTTGTGAAACTTCAACTGAATAGTCATGGCTGTTGTATAGACAGTTGACTATACTTTGCAAATAACAGATCTGTTGAAAATACTCCCCTCCTTTCTGTTTGTATTCTGATTTCACTCTTTGATATTTGCTAATGTATTCACAATTATTAGAACTTAATTTAATTGAAAGTCTGCAGGCTTGGGAAGCACATGATGTTAGCATTGGTCCTCTGGCTGCCAGTGTTTTTCTCTTGCACTTACAAGGCATTTGTAAATTGTTCCTGGTCTTTACACTTTCCAGCCCAGAGGTGGATTTCCATGTTCACTCAGGAGGAAAAAAAAAAAAAAAAAGCTTAAATGTGCAGTTCTCTCAAGGCAATATAGACTTCTATTCTTATGTTAGTCAAATGCATTTTTCTTTTCATCCCGTGCTTCTCTATATGTAGTACTCTTTTTATTTGCATGGCGTGCATATAAAATTTCTGAAAGTAGTAGAAGGTAGGTCTCCTGCTACAAGTGTAGCAGCATAGATGGAACGAGCCAGGAAAATTTGGTATTTGTGCTCTTTAATTTTCTTGGAGAATGAAAATCTTCTATGCCCCACACCTCTGCATTTATGGGTGTGACTTAGGGCAAACTTTTCAGAAATTTTTTTAGGTTGTGTATTTTTTTTGAAAAGTCAGGAGAATATGTAAAATTTTATGATAATGGAAAGGTTTTTTTCAATTAGCTGTACTTAGACAATCACAATTTGTACCCCAGAACTTCCAGGATTTACGTGCTATGCCACAAGCTGGCTTAGTCTTTTAATTAAAAGAGCAGATGTTTTTTGAAAGAAATATGTAAGCCATTGCTGATGTATACCTTTTACAGAAGCCAGGTTTTTGGCCTCGCAACCAAGATGATATTTTATTCAGTACACCCTATAAAGACCAGAAATACTCTTGATACTCCACTTTTGATGCAGTAGACTTCTGCATTATGTATGTGCCTGTGTGCATCTAGTGAGCAGACCATTCAGAAGAGGGGCTGTGTCCATGCTTAGTGGTGCATATAAGTTACGGTATTAGCAGTGTGTCAGGAGAGGTACAAATTATGATAGGGCTCTACAACTGTTCTGGCATGCCAGAATTTTAGAAGAGCTCAGTAAGGTACAAAAACATTACATGAAGCTGGTGAAAATGCTTGCCTCTGCCTCATTTTGCTTTAACAATTAAGAGTCTCTCTGATTAATGTCTGAAGAAAACTCTTGCCTGCTCAGCTTTTGGTTTTCTGTACATTATAAAGAAGGGCATAAAATGAACAGGTCCTGAGAAAGCAGATTTGGATTCTCATATGAGGAACATGACCTTCTTCACACTCATACACCCGTGCACATGTTATATGCTAAGCCCCAAGACCATTTGTTCTAAGAAATATTTAAAGATACAGGGAAATTATCAGGTATTGCTGAGATTAGTCAGAAAGTACATATTAATACATTTTTTATTATGAAAAGGAAATAATATATAAATAAAATATATGGTTTTTAAAAAGTCATATCTGCCTCAGTGATTCAACATGTGTCTTTACTCCACTAATTTCATCAAGGTAGCTCAAGCTCACAAGACTTTTTTGAGACCGGTGCTAAGACGCAGAAGCAAGAGTTTCTCCTTTTGCCTTTTCCTTTCTCTCCTTTTATGTTCTCTCCAGCACCTCCCTCTTCCCTTCTCTTTCTTTTCTCTTTTAATTTCTTATGTATTTCACATTTCTTTGTTAATTATTGACAAATGGGTTGTCTGTAAAACATCTGAGCAAAATGCCTGTGGGGATAATATTTTGAATGTTCGGTTGCTACATTTATAACACAACAAATTCTGTGTTCCTAATTCAGACCTTGAATCTGTATAGTCTTATGTATTACTGACAGCAGTGTGTACGGAAATGGAGACAAGATTATAGATACTCGCATGTACATGTGTGTGCTTACTTCAAACGTTCTGCCAAACCAAAGCTGGGTCCATGGGATTTGGGTAGGAAAATCCCTGTTTACCTGTGTGGCAATCTCGTTATTCCCTGAGGTTTAGGTGGTTTGTGCCTACTTTTAGCATGAAACATCGTAACTGATTTTACAGGTCATTAAAATTAGCCAGCCCTTTCTAAAATCTTGTTTTAAGTTTTTGTGCTGTTTTGTGGACAGTGCACTAGCTTGAAACACAGATAATTTGTTGATGAAATGATTTTGCTGGCTATGTAAGTGTTGTAGAGAATTTTGGTGAAGAAGAGTCATGTGGTGTAAGGTTACTGGATGGGGTCTCAGGAGAGTCCCTTGCTCCAGCATATATTTCAAATGCATTTTTGGAGAAGCTGTTTCACCTCCCTGAGTTCTGACTCCTAATCACTGCTTGTACGTTACGTATCTCGCCATCCTCCACCCAACTATCTAGACATTAATTTATTTTTGACAAGAATTGTCTGTGTGGTTTTGCATGACACAGGGAGATTTTGACTATTGTTTGCAGTGACTGTAGGTTCTTCTCTGTCACCCTTAGCAGTAGCAACCCCAACTGAGGCACAACAGCTGAGATTTGGACCACTGGTTGTTGCACTGGTGCAACATAGCAGGTGACACATTAGAGGGCACCACTTTTGGGGTACGTTTAACTGTTCAGTGTCATTTATGACTAGAAGCACCATGTTTCACTTTGTCATTTGGTTTGCTGCTACTGATGAGTTTTCTTTCCTAATGTGGCATAATATTAATGTTTCTGCCTGACAACTTCCAAGCCTGGGGGTCAGAGCTCATGTTTCACCACACGAGACACCCAGCTATAAATCTTTTTAAATAATACAGAAGGCAAGATGGGGTCACTGCAGAAAAAGCCAGCCAGTCTGAACGAAGTGGCATTGATGCATGGAAGAAAGCACGTAGATTTGGTTGGCATTGGATAGACACCGTTCGGAAGAAGTTTTTCTTAGGGAAGGATTATATGCCTTTTTTTCTGCTGAAAAAATCTTAGTCTTAATTCCAGTCTGTCACAAAGTTTATTAAGTCAGTTTAACTCTATTTTTATTTACTTATATTTATATAAATATACTTATTTATATCTATTTATTATTACCGTTCAGAATACTGAAGGCATGCTATAAGATATTCATACATGTATAATGGCCGCTGTATGCTGTGAGCTGGTAGCAAGCAATTGATTACTGGTAGCTGAAAATAAATGCATGAAATAGCTGCATGTTATGTTTTTAATATAAAAATCCAAAGGGAAAATCTGCACCCATTACATTAGTAAATATGGTAAAAGTTAATCCCATACAGTGTCGGTGTGTCAGTAGGTACAAAACTGTCATAGACTGGATCTTCTGTTTGTGCAGTGGTTTCAGGATTTGAACCACAGTTTGATAATAGATCTGTATTTTCTCACTTCGCACTACGTGTATTTATACTGCTTCTTATCTTTGCAAGATGGATGTCATATGTACCTGTCCTTAATATCATCTGAGCAGTACATGGCAGGTTTTGCTACATTAGATGTTTGCTTACAGGATCTACACAAGACCATAGGGACCAAGTGAGGCATAAAATCACCGGTGCACTTTTAATTTTTTTTGTTTTTCAGATAGTGGCTTTATGATTTTATATTCTTCTAGTTAAATGGAAGTTGCTGGTTCCTCTTGTAATAACAATAAAAATAACTATCTTTGATAGCTTATTGCCATTATTTCATGGCATATTCTATATGTATGGAACACAGTGATGAAAAAATAGAACCCCATTCTTTAATAGAAGCCACTGTATTTGATGCTAAGGATGTCATGGAGGTTGTCTGGCTTTTGTCCTCCTCTGTTAAGGAAAGCTGTAGTACTTGGAACTAATGGCTGAGTTATGTGAGTTTTTCAGACAACAGGCAATTAAAACTTTGTGGGACAAAACTGCCTTTTTCCCTCCTATATGCAAACACATCGTTGCATTTTAATACCACTTCTTTACATGTGCTTTTGTCCTCTAATTTTCTGCAGGTGACTGGGTGCATGAGTTAATACTTTAGACTCTCCCCAGCAGTGCCACATCTTCCCAGACAATACTGCAGTTGTTTAGATGACCATCAGCCACCCTGTGCCTTTTCTTGCTGGGTGCAACAAATCCCAGGTAGCTAGCATCTGTAAAAAATCTTGTTGAAGAGAAAGATAAATTCATTGACAGGAGGCAGTGTAGGACGCTTATGAGGCAGCATGATGGTAAGAACATGGTAACTTGAAGGACAATGCTTGTTTTATAAAAGGAAAATAGGGAAATAGGATGGAGCACAAAGATGAGAAAAATAGGCTGATAGCTAACAGCTTTAGTTAATTGTTACTGTAATGTGTTTTGGCTTGTGGATAAGGAGAGGTGCTATTCTATCATCTTCAAATGCGGCTAAGGAAAGTGTGACATCCTAATTTTGGAACAAATCAAGCAAGGAAAAGGGGCTGTCAAGCTAAAGTACAAGAGGAGAATGGTAGACAGCGCTCAGTAATTCTTGTGTGCTTGCTTTTCTGGCCTGGGACCCAAAAGCAATATCACTCCGGCAGCTACACGAAGTAGGTGCTGTGGATAAAAGGGAATCAAAGCAATATCTTTGTTCTAAAGCTCGAAAGCACTTAGCTTTATTTTAATGTCTCTCTTCCCATCATTTCTTGCCTCTTCTCTTTCTTTTTAATGGGAGGTGACTGCCTCATCAGGAGCAGGTCCTGAGCTAGGTTGTTGGTAGTTTGGGTCTTGACCCTGTAATCTTCTCCTGTGTGGAATGCCGTATGTCCCAACAGCATCTCAGAACAAAACCAGATGGTGAGTCCTAAGCTGGTACATGACAGTGCATTGGATGCAGTTTGGATAACGAGGGGACACAGAGCTCTCGCCTTCACTTAGGGTTATTTGTCTCTTTCTGGTTGATCTCTTACTTAGAATATCAATCATAATAGTCCCATATGTAAAGTAAGTATTTGCATAATCTTTTTCATGGAAAACAACACTTAAACCCTAGGTATTTGTTATTATGATCAGCTCTTGGTGTTTCTGAAGATGAATTCAGAAACTTTCATGAAAGCATTTCCTTTTCTCCTTACCCCATTTGCTCAAAGTAATTAACATTGTGACAATGCCATTTTCTGAGTATGCACTTAATAACCTCTGGAGAATAGATTAGTTTAATATTATTTACTTACAAAGATCAGTTTTGATAGGATTTTAAGTGTAAACACTCTTCCTTGTAATCAACAATTTCTGCTACTCCAAATTTTTGCATCTTCAACTAAAACATCTATTACACAGGCCACCTGTGGTGATAAGTGATTCTTGTCTGTGAAATTATTTTAAACACTCTCAATTCACTAAAAATGTGTATTTATTTTCTGCATTTGTAAGCTGCACACATCATTCCTCCCTCCCCCATACTTGGTTGCTCTGTAGTATCAAATTACTCCTAAGCCATTTGTGTATAAGATGTCTGCTTTAGAAAAAGAGGTGCATGACTGAAGGTTGCTTTTTTGTGTTTCCTTCTCTCCATCTCTGTTTCTTGTTCCTTTACAGCACTTTATGTATTTCATAGTGCAGGTGGCGATAAATCACGAGGTGTAGAGCTCCTAAGACATATGTTGTAGGTGGGGTAGTGAAGATCTCACTTAGGACTTAGTTCGAAATGAAGCATGAAAGAGCTCTCGACGGGTGGAAGTGGTCATTAGAGATGTGACTACTGAAAAGTAAAATACCAGAGTCTGCAATGATACAGGCAATCTGGATTCCATGGGTGTTAATACTGTGCATTTCTGCTGCTGGGAGAGGGAATTTTTACCAGAAGGTGCAGTCAGTAATGCTCTTGCTTTTTTGCTGTGTTGGTGCTCTGGGAGTATGTGGCATGGCTCTGCTTGCTGTTACCCCCAGATCATCTCTCTGAAATGAGCAGGTTCTGTGCTCACTGTGTGTCCTAACCTTCTGGAGCCAGATCTTGTTAGCTGGGCTGACAAGATGAACTCTTTGCAGCAAGAGCTGTTGTCATAAACTGAGAATTTTTGGTGGGAAAAGCTGATTGTTGTGGGAATAAAGAAAAGAGGTTACCAGAGCATTTCTCTTCGCTTTGTCGCTGAGGACTTGCAGCACTGTTATCCCCAACCGCTGAAAACGCTTGATCCTTACATCCCTTTTGGTCTTGCATGCCTGTCTCTGTTCACACTGATGGTGGTGGGTGCATGCTACAAGATGACAATTCCTGTGTGCAGGCAGCCCCCCAGAAGGCCAGTGTGTGTGTGTGTGTGTGGTAGTGGTCTGGCCTGTTTCAGTACCAAGTAAAAAAAAAAAAATGGTTTTATAGTTGTTTAATAAAGCAGGAGACAAATGTTGCCCCTGTGCAAAGAGGCTGAATTACATACTTCATGAACCAAATTAGTATCACAATGCTTTGCTTTGTTCAAGAGGTGATACGCATTTATGGGCCCATTTTTCAGCAAGATAAATATGACATACGCCAAGACTTCCCTGAAGTAAATAGTGTAAATAATAAAAGACTCTGCCAAGGAAAGCTGAGAAATGACTTAATCCTCACCCATTTATACTGTAATGCCAAAATGCCACTGACCAAATTGTAGAACAAACTGCCCATTTAATCAGCTCTCCCTGATGTTACAGAAATACACTGTCTTCGGTTCTAATGATATTCCACATTCTTTCATTTAGTTATTAAGCCTTTGACTTTAAATGTGTATCCAGACTGGACTATTTGATACTGTTGGAGGACTGCTTTATTTGCAGATGTTTTTCGACTATTAGCTTTTTTTGGGTTAAAAATGCAAATTATTTTACCTTTTAAGAGCAACAACCTTTTATTAAAGGAGTTGTTGTACCCCAGATATTTTGTTCCTTATTTCTGCTTTGTTAAATCCTTTTCTTCTTTCCCTGGCACCCAGGGCCTGCCAGCCTGGACAGAAATGATTAAAAGACTGTGTAAACATGTAGGATGGGATTTTCAAAAGTGTTCAATATTGGCCTAACTGGGGAGCATTGCCATTGAACAGTTATGTGAATGCTGAGTGCTTTTGAAAATCCCACTCTTAAAGTATCAGTGTTTTAACAGAGAACCTCCTTTGACACGGTTGCTCATCACAGGGCACACTCTGCATGTGTGACATCTTTAGTTACTGACAGTCAAGCCTGTGACAATGAGACATGGTCTTTGTTGGAACCCCACTGTGTTTTCCTTTTAAAATAGTCTAATAAGGGGATTGGAAAGCTGAATGTGGGGAACTTTAGATGGCAATTTGGGATTTAATCGGGAGAAGGGTGATTGCCTTTGGTTTCCAGCCACTAACTTTTGTGGCTGAAGTTAAGCCTTTAGAGGTTGGGGAAAGACAGCCAACAGAAGGCAGTCAGCTCTTTTTAGGATTGGAGCATGAGCTCTCACCAGAATAGGAATAATTTGCTTCCCAGGAAGAGTTGTAATTTAAAGTATGTCTAGAAAATCAGGAATACCTCAGAAAACTCTTTGCTCATATCCGGTGGAAATGTTCTTATTGGTAAAGAGTTTACCTGATCGAAGAGTTGGATAATTGAATTAATAATCATATCAAAATGTTAATATAACCCATATTTTTCAGCTAATCCATTCTTTTCTCAATGATCTGAAAACATCTCATCATGCATTACGCAGCTCTGGAGAGGCCCAGTGCCAGCTGATGAAGAGAACTCATTTCATGAAGGGTAATTTAGTCATAATATAATGGCTCTCAATCTGTGTATATGCCAGTGAGGACCCCACACATGAGCAAGAAAAAGGTGTTCTTGCTCCGAATATCTTGTAGTGTAAATGAACAGAAGTGGTGGCTATGGTGGAGGAGGCCATCCCCATGTGCCAAATGATGAGCTGGTGGGGAAGAAAGCAAGCCTGGCTGAACAGAGAGCTTTGTCTGGAACTCAGGGAAAAATAGAATTTATGACCTTTGGAAAAAGGTGCAGGCAGCTTGGGAAGAGTACAGGGATGTCATGATGTTATGCAGGGAAGGCCAAAGCCAGCTAGAATTTAATATGGCTACTACTTTAAAAGACAATAAAAAATGATTCTATAAATGCATTAGCAAGAAAAGGAGGGCTGAGGAGAATTTCCATCCTTTTTTTGCATGTGCCAGCAAACATAGTAACAAAGTATGCAGAAAAGGCTGAGGTACTTAATGCCTTCTTTGCCTCAGTCTTTAGTAGTAAGAGCAGTCGTTCTCTGGGTACCAGCCCTCTGAGCTGGAAGACAGGGACAGGGAGCGGAATGAAGTCTCTGTAATCTAAGGGGAGATGGTTAGCGACCTGCTGCACCAGTGAGGCACACGTTTCTCTGGGGCAGGATGGGATCCACCCAATGGTACCAGGGGAGCTGGCAGAAGTGCTCACCAAGCCACATTCAGTCATTTATCAGCCGTCCTGGCTAACTGGGGAGATCCTGGTTGATTGTAAGTGAGCAAATGTGATATCCATCTATAAGAAGTGCCAGAAGGAGGATCCAAGGAACTAGAGGCCTGTCAGCCTGACCTCAGTGCCAGCAGGTCATGGAGCAGATCATCTTGAGTGTCATCATGTGGCACATACAGGACAACTAGATGATCAGGCCATCAGCATGGGTTTATGAAAAGCAGGTCCTGCTTGATTAACCTGATCTCCTTCTGTGACAAGGTGACCTGCTTAGTGGATGAGGGAAAGGCTGTGGATGTTGTCTGCCTAGACTTTAGTAAAGCCTTTGATACCATTTCCCACAGCATTCTCCTGGAGGAAATGGCTGCTCGTGGCTTGGACAGGTGTACAGCCCAAAGAGTGGTGCTGAATGAAGTTAAATCCATTGAGCAGCCGGTCACAGTTGGTGTTCCCCAGGGCTCAGTATTAGGGCCAGTTTTCTTTTATATCTTTGTCAGTGATCTGGATGAGGGGATCAAGTGCACCCTCAGTCAGTTTGCAGATGACACTCAGCTGGGCAGGAGTGTTGATCTGCTTGAGGGTAGGAAGGCTCTACAGAGGGATCTGGACAGGCTGGATCAATGGGCTGAGGCCAGTTGTATGAGGTTCAACAAGGCTGAGTGCTGGGTCCTACATTTGTGTCACAATCTCACCCACCACTACAGGCTTGGGCAAGAGTGACTGGAAAGCTGCCTGGCTGAAAAGGACTTGGGGGTGTTGGTCAACAGCCAGTTGACTATGAGCCAGCAGTGTGCCCAGGTGGCCAAGAAGGCAAATAACAGCATTCTGGCTTGTATCAGAAATAGTGTGGCCAGCAGGATATGGCAGTGATTGTCCTCCTGCACCTGGCACTGGTGAAGCTGCACCTCAAATACTGTGTTCAGTTTTGGGCTTCTCACTACAAGAAAGATATTGAGGTGCTGGAGTGTGTCCAGAGAAGGGCAATGGAGCTGGTGAAGGGTCTAGAGCACAAGTCCTGTGAGGAACGGCTGAGGGAACTGGAGTTGTTTAGCCTGGAGAAAAGGAAGCAGAGGGGAGATCTTACTGTGCTCTACAACTACCTGAAAGGAGGTTGTCACGAGGTGGGTATCAGTCTCCCAAATAACAAGAGATAGGACAAGAGGAAATGGCCCCAAGTTGCACCAGGGGAAGTTTAGATTGGATATTAGGAAAGAATTTTTCACTGAAAGGGTTGTCAAGCATTAGAACAGGCTGCCCAGGGAAGTGGTTGAGTCACCATCCCTGGAGGTGTTTAAAAGACATGTAGATTGGCACTTAGAGACATGGTTTAGTGGTGGACTTGGCAATGCTAGGTTAACAGTTGGACTCAATGGTCAGCCTAAACAATTCTATGATTCTATAAATCCGTATAAGAACAGAAATGGGCTTAGTCATATATCAAAGATCAAGGGAAAAAAAATATCAGTCCTTCTGTACCCATAACTGTAAAAATATGACTGAATTTGGGGATGGGTTATCTTAAATGGGTTCTATTTCTGACTTTTGGAAAAGAAGGAAAGATCTTCTGCAATATCAGCATGTGCTGAACTGAGGGCTCCATGCTGCTGTGAAGAGAATGGTGTTTTTGGCTTGGCATCTGGTTTCTGAGATCCTCTCCAGTGAAGAGTGATTGATTTATTTATTTATTTATTTTAAAATTGATTTTATTTTCTTGGAGAGTGAAGTAAATGAAAATAAGAACTTATGGTATACCATCAGAATGCGTAGTCTTAATAGATGTTTATGGTATGGAAATTTCCCTCTGAATCCTCTTATCTTCTGTTTATAAACAGGACTGAATATAGTTGTGTGCAAACATTTCATAGTAGGTGCCCTCTGACAATTTAGCAATTTTCCTAACCTAATGAATAAATGGCTCTTTCACCTGGTATAATTCAAGAATGTAAGATTTGTTTGTTATTGTAGATAACGGGCTTGTGCTGGAGAAAACATGATTAAATGAAGTAGTTTTCCTGGAAAGCTTATAACTTAGCTCCCTGTTCCTGCATTGGTTTCTTTATACTGATGCAGAAGACTTCCAATTTGAATGCAGTATCCTGCTGCTGGATCAGAGCTCAGGACCTGCAAGGCCAAGCCAGTTAGAGGACCTGGTGAAGAGAGGGGAATTCTCTTGTCCTCTCAACTTTGTGTTTTCTTACCTTTCCATAGAAACTTGGTCTGGAGTCTGGAGGAGGTGATCTAGGAAAAGTGAAGCAATGTGATATTTCCTCTCTTTGACTTCAGAAGCCACGCTTTGTGTCACAATAATATGAATGAGGGATGCTCCATGCAGTAGCATCTCCAAAAAAAGGGCAAACTGCATGTGGTTGATTTGTACCTTCAGCATTCTGTATAACAACGTTATGTCAATCAGTGCTGGTAGTTGCAATTGGATTTTCTTCATTCATGAAATAACTGTAGCACCAAGGGCAGTAGGTTCTGTTCTAGTTCTGGATTGATAAGTAGGAGAAATCCTGTAAATGCTACACAGATGCAGGTGCTTTTATCTGCAGGGCAGGGATTAGGACCTCACAGTAAACTACAAAATTCCAGTGAATTTTGTATTGGTAGTATTTGCACAAGTGCTCTGTTAAATATTGTTGGATGTGGAGTATTTGCTTGTGTTAAAATATTTCTTTGATGCAGAGTATCTGCTTGTGTTACTGGAAACAAACCCTACTCAGTGCATTGTGTTTTGAGGCTGGTATCTCAGGCTTGGAACAAAATCTATAGGTTTTGGTTCTTGTTGGCTCAGAGTGCATCACTTGTGCGAGCTGGTGACTGAAAATCAGACACCTGGATGGCCTCTCATGGGATGCAGTGAGGTGAGCAGGTCTCTGCCCCTTGCTGCTGAAGAGAGTTGTGCGCCACTCCCCAGGGACATCACTGAAGATCTTTACAGAAGGGTGGTTGTGGGGAGTGTGTGGGGCAGAGCTCTTCTCCTGAATCAGAAAGTTGAGGTGCAGAAAGTGTACTGTGCCTACAGTAGCTTTGTTCCATGAATACAGAAACTACCGTGATTTCAGTGGACTTGGATTTGTCTGAATTTCAGTGGAATCAGCTAGTACCCAGGCTATATATAAATTTTTCTGAGATCTTTCCTCAAAAAAGAGAGAGACTTTCATTTGCAATAATGATTTTTTTTTTTTTAATTGCACACACAGATGTACACAGACATGCTCATCCACACACAGAACCTTAGAAACACTGGCTAAGATAACTTTTCTGCATCATCTTGCTTCTTTCTTTCCTGCTGTACCTCTTACAGAATTTGTAGCACTGTGTTGTTCCAACGCAAAACCGAATACATTAAACAAGCCCCCCTGAAAAGGCAGCAACAACATAAAACATCTGTGCTCTAGTTTTCTGGGAAATCCAAACGTGATCATCAAAATAAAATGCTAATAAGTTTCATAGCCATATTTTGGTCATTTTCCTAATTCCACATCCAGATATCCTTGAGTCTATTTATAACGAAACTCTTCTCTTGTTTTTTGAGGGTTTTGTTTTGGGTTATGGTTTGTTTTGTTGTTTGGTTTTTTTTTTGTAGTGACACATGCCTCCAATCACAGGAGATGTGTTAGCAGAACTCTGAAGGACACACAATGTCTGTAACATTTCTCAGATAATATTGTCATATACTTGGAGCAGCAGGCCCATTTTGAAACAGTAATTTGGTCCCTAAAGAGCTCTTTAGCCTCTGCCTTGCCTGCCCACCCTGGCCAAGCTGTCGAAGAGAGCAGCCCAAGATAGATGATCTGGATTTGTGTAGAGTAATTTAAAGCATCCTGCTTTTTTTTTTCTCCTGCTTCGTTTTCTTTCCTGGTGAAGAATTTACTTGGGAATATACTTTATCTGCAGCATTGCTTCTTATACAGGCATATACATCTTCTTGATTTTTTTTTTTATTTTATTTTGTCTTACTCTTACTAAAACCTTTATTAGAATGCAGATGAACCCTGACCTCAGCCGAGGATTAAGTGAACAGATTCTTTAAGTAATAAATCTAAAGGCATATTACAAGCAAGGAAAAGGGATTTCCCTTGTGTTTTTGGATTTATAAGTGCCAGAGGCTAAACAACTTACAAGGGCTCTAAGATTGCTCCTTTTTTCTAACCTGGGACATGTTCTAATATTGTGACATAGCGAAGAATTAAGCTGGCTTACTAAGTAGAAAACATGTAGAGTAATTGAAAATGCATCATACAGACAGGAATGCTCAATGCAACAATGTCCTGTTACAAAGATTACACTGATTTATAGGGGATGTCTTAACTCCTAATCCCAGGGACATAAGATCACATCGACCATGTATTCTTTCATAAGCAGCAAAATAAAAAAAGGTGGTTAATAATATATATGCTAGAGATTGAAAATAAGGGAGAGGGGCTGGGGCAGTGTTGACGTTCACGTTAGAAGAATTTAACAGTGCCAATATTTCCGTTAGGTTTTTGTGTTTGTTTCATCTGGGAAGTGCAGCTATTTTGTGTTTTGCAGCTGAGAGAAGTAACCAAATGGAGAAAGAATGAATTAGGGCTAAATACTGTTTGGTATAAGCTGTTCTGAAGAGCTCAGAGAGGAAATGGCTGGGGGTGGGGGAGGGAGGAAAGGTCACATGGACCATAGATGTAAAGCAGGGTGTGGAAACAGCTGGAGCTGAATCACCGTGTCTTGAAATTAAAAGAGAAGATGGTGAAAACAGTTATTTTATTTTGACCATCCAAAGGGGAAGACTCAGGGAGAACAATGGTAGAGCTCTGCAGAGCTAACGTCACTGATAGTGACCTCACCCTAGACAAGTTCAAGGACCTCTTCTCCTCCATTAACCACATTTAGAATAATCACACATACTCCTTCCTGATCCATTCATTTTCTCCCAGCTGTTGGTTCCTGCTCTGGGTCTCTGATCAGTCTTTTATCTTCTCATTCAGTAGGACCTCTTCAAAGATCTGCTGGAAACTGGAGGAACTTTTTCGAGTCAGTCCTCTTTCCATTCCTTCCTGCTTCTTATTCTCCACTCTACTTTGGGTTGCTTTGTGGAGTTCACGTTTTCAGCTGCTTCAGCTTTGCCAAGAGAACACAAGTCTATTATTTCAGTCTTTTCTTCTCCCCTATGTTGAAACTTTCTGCCTGCTGTGTCCCTTGTGATTTGCATTTCCCAGGTTGCAGAATGACCTCCTTTCCCAAGGCAAATTTTCCTCCATCTCTGAGTCAAATAGTAGGGGTTTGGTTTTTCCAGTTGGTGGGGACAACTCTTACATCACTGAGTGGAAAGGGATATGCAGAGCTTTTGGCTGGAGTTTGCCAGGAGTTGGAAACAAAAGTTTACGGACAGCATAAAAAACATGGAACTTCAATGGCAAAGCAGATGACAGAAAACCTTTTGTGTTACAAGTATTAAAATCTTTGCTATGCTTTTAGTTTTATCTGTGATATTTTATTGTTTTGTTTTGTTGCTGCACAGATTCCCCTGGCTTCTTCCTACTTTGTTATGTCACACTAAAGCCTGGTGTGAGAGGAAATTAGAGAGATTAATTTCTGAATGTTGACATTATGCAGAGGATTTATTTTGAAGTGAAGGATATTTGGGTAGTTGACTGAAGACTGATGAAGTGGCCATAATGCTATGTTGAACGCTTAAATATTTGGAAGAAATTATAATTTTTGAAGATGCAATTTAGGGGGACACTTGAGTAACAGGAGTTGGTACATTGTAGTTTAATGACTGCAAAAAATGTATGGCCCATTCAGGGAAGGTACTGTGGGTTTTGTCCCCATCTTGTGGCTGTCCAGATAAGGCATTTGTAAGTCAATCTTGAGACAAGCTGTGGAAGGTCCCACTGTTAGCTCTGAAGAGCCTGCCTCCAAGCCCTGCTGTCAGCCAAAGAGGAATTATTTGTGCATGCTCTCATGTAATCAATACACTAAGCATAAAAAAGGGTAATAGAAATAAGCAAAAGAATTCAAAAACTAGTAAGGAAACCTGAAGGCTGCAAAATGGCAGCTGAGACTGCAGAAAGAACTAGAGGGAAGTTTTGAAATTGTGTAAGCATAGCTGGTAAAGGAACTTTCTACTTAGAAGAGCCCCTAGAGGCCCCAAAGCCCCCACAGTCAGAAATATTTCACATCCAAAAGAAGAAACTTTCAGGAGAAAGCAGGGTTCTCTGATGGATGACAAGACATTTCTTGACAGAACACCAAGAGGTTGCTATAAAGTATTGAAAAGCTTCTTTGCCCCTCACAGTTGACAAAAGAAACTCCTGGAGAGATGCCATTGACTGCTATGCTTCTACTATAGATACAGTAACAAGAAACAGGAAGGACTTTTACTAGTCATGGAAAGAGTAGGTGAAGCTTTGGACAAGTCAAATTGTGTCCCTGAAGTCTAAAAGGTGAAAATGCTGTGAAGTTGCTCATTTATCACAATCCAGAAAAAGGAGCTCCAGGTGACTGTACCCTGCAAGCTCTGAAATCTGCAGCAGGGAAATGCTCACAACAGACTTCATAGGGAAAAAAGGAAAACTAAGTTGGAGTCTGGAGAAAGAAGCAGAGAGACACATTAGGAGACAACTACAAATCTCACTACAACGCTCTGAAGTAGGCCAGAGACCTCTAACTCAGAGCCAGTACTTGGATGATGTTCCCCCTCTGCTCCAAGTAAGATGTTATCAGTGCCAAACTTATGCTTAGACAAATTTAGCCTCTCCTTTCTCTTTTGTGCTGCTTGGAAGAGATTGGTGATATCTAGGCCCAAGGTGGGTAACATCTCCTCACCTGATGAACTGTAGACAATGCAGGTCATTCACGAGGCTGTTGTTCATCCCCTTACTTGCCCTGGCTGTGTGATTAAATGTAAGGCGGCAGCTAGAAGGTAATGAATGGATTTGAGCCTCTCTGTGGAGGGATCCAACTCCAACAAAATGGTCAAGAAGATGTTTGAAATAGCAATTAAGAATGGAGATTAGCCAAGAACTTCATGTTTACAGAGGTGAACTTTAATTAGCTATTTGTGTAAGTAACTAATTTGCAGAGCTGTTCATGGGATAGTTATTGACAATACAGTCAGGAACAAATAGTTAAAAATTCTTCTCAGTAGTAGTAGCTCAAGACAGAGTGGAATAACTCATGGTAGCTCACAAACCTCATTATTCATGATGCAAAACTGGGAGTAAGTGCAAGGATGTCAAGATGGTGGGGATCAAGGGGATCAAATTCAAATAGCACAAGTAAATAAAGGAGCATCACTTACTGTATTACAGGAGGGAAATGGAAAGTAACCAAGATTAGTAAAATCCCTTCCTTGATAAACTCTGGACTCCAGGTGCTATCAAACTACATTTTACAAGAACTTGTCTTCTGTGCACCTACCCTTCACTCAGCATTCTTCTGTTCATTGGCAATTCTGTAATGGCAATAATGTAATTTTTGAAATATTATAGTTGTGGTTTTTTAAAAACATCTAGCAGTTAGAATTAAGTGTGAGAGAAGGGAGTACATTTTAAGAAAACCATTTATTTCATTATCCTGATTCTTAGAAAATGAAATCTTACAGAAATAAATTTTAAAAATAGATAATAAAAAGATTTGTTTGAACAAAACATTTACCGATATGATTCCTCCAGCTTTCACTTCCCAGCATCTTAATCAGAAGAACACAAACAAGTGAAGGAAGTAGTGATTTTTGGGGGAAGGGGGAGGAGGCAGCAAGAGGGATATTCAGGACTGTAAAATGATTCATATATGAGAAGAGATTGTAGAGACCAGGAATCTTTAGGATGGAAGAGATGAGTGAAGGAAGATATGATCAAGACTATGAAATCATCAAAGGGAATATGGAATAAGTACTCACAATTCCCAATACAAGGAGTAAAAATTTCCCTGTTAAATGATCCGATATCAGGTTTGACACAAACAGAGGAAGTACTTTTTCACACAATGCATAATTAAATTGTGGAACCCATTGCAACAGGATGTTGTGGAGGTCAAAACTGTAAATGAGTTCAAAGAGAGACAAGTTCAAGGAGGATAGATCTGACAAAGGCTATTAAATACGAGGGCTCAGATACAATCTCTGAGCTCAGTCAGTCCTGAAACTTTCATTGCTGGAAGCTGGGAGAGTACAGTCAGATACACTTTCCATGTTCCTGTTTTCTCCTTTCACATAGCTAGTATTGGCCACTGCTGAGACAGATACTTGGCTCAGTGTCTGCTTTTATGGAAGCCATTATGTTTGTAGGTATTATACTTCGGAAGACTTCAAGAAAAGCCCCGCTTTTGGAAGGTGTTTATTCCAGATCTGATTTTTTTTTTTTTCTCCTTGGGACCCTGAATCTGTCAGGTTTGGGAGTGTGACAACCCAAGGTGCTCTAGCACTAGCTCCCTCCAGAATAATGAGATTGAATGTAAAATCAGAAGATTTTTAAATACGGAAATTCTAGTTTCTTTCTATTTGCAGTCTTGTATGATGGCGAGTAAAGAGTTCACTCTGCAGTTTATATCTTCTGTGGTTTTCCCAACACCATATGAAATCCAGAAATCAACTTCCTTTAAAAAATGGCATGCTGAAAACTTCACAAAAATCACATGGAGACAGAGGTGAAATAGCTATTCTTGTGAGAATTTCAGTAATGCTAGTCAGCATCAGAAACAATAGTTTGAATGGGTGTTGGAGAACAAATGGGGAGCTGGGGCTGGCTCAGATTACTCTTCCTAAATCAGCTAATGAAAACTGTTCAGTATCTGTGAAGTGTTCCCTTGAGGAGATGGGCCCCAAAATGCACAATATGCCAGTTGGGATTGAATGGGGGTACATAAACAGATGTATGGATAGGTATGTTGTTATTACTTATTTGTGAAGTAACATATAATGCATATAATGTCTTTAGCAAAAATCGGGACACTAAATAACATTTTCTATACAGAGTAGAAACGAGTCCCTGTTCTCAAACATCCTTACTGTACATAAGTAGTCAAAGACAGGCAACAGTGGGGAAGAAGAGAACAGAGAGGCACCGCCAGATAAAGTGATTAGTCCAAACTCACACAATAGATTGTTGACAAAGCCAAAAAACAAGCCCAGGGTGTCTGAGGCACAGCTGAAGGGATCATATGCTGCACAAATCCATTACAGAGAGATATAGTGGCTTTGTGGTCTGAGCAGTAAGTTCAATGTTCATCCACACCAAAAATATAATGTATGGAGAGTTGAGTGTTATTTTAAGAGTTGTTCCTTTATTCTTACAGCAACTGGAAAGGACGGCAACCCACCCTGAAATAGTAACTATCAATATATGATGCCTTTTGCAGCTCTCCTTCCTGATCAAATAAATAATTTGTAAGGTTTTGATGACAAAAGGTTGTATCCTCTGCTCAGCTATCACCTGCCAGCACTACTCTGTGCAATCTGATTTAGAGATTTAAGCATAGAAATCGTCCTTTCTGCTGTTTCCCCTGGAAACAGGGAGCCCAGCGGAGAGGTTAATCATTTGGGTTTGCAATTCATAGTCGGCAAAACCCAAAATAATTTCCCAACTTCTGAGTTTCAAAACATGCTGCTAAACTTTAAACTTTCAAGGCAGTGTTGTTGTAAGGTCCCTGATATTGTTTTAAAGTAATTCTAGACAAAGGTGTATGCCCAGAAAAGTGTGTATTAAATATATTGAAGCTCCCTCTCCTTTACTGTGGTACAGTTGTGTATGGGAAAGAGGAGAAATAATCCATACCTTCCCCTTGGGTTTGTTGTATGTTCTGAGTAGCAGTAGCTGTGCCCCAACATACCAGTGTAGGAAATATAACCCAGTATAAATCAATTCATTGTGAGTGGAGAGTGAGCTGGGAACTGAGGCATCCTGGTCCAGAAATAGGTCTTAGGTATGTGGAGCCATGGAAGAGAGGAGCATTGAACAGCCCAGCGCACCATACTGTGGGCTGCTGTCAACATTTTGTTTGTAGTGTGGGTAGGTACGGCACAATCCTGTTTGCAGGGACATGGAAAATCTGGGCTGTGTAATGTCACACTGCACCCACCCAACTCAGTGCAGTGCTCTGGTCAGAAAGGGTTTTCTGTCTGCAAGAGTGAAATGAGAAGAGGGGAAGAAAGGGAGCAAGGGAAGGAGATGGGAAGATGGGGAGGAAATTGTGACATGGTGGGTGGCAGAGGAGCAAATTTATTGGTTTTGCAGAGTTAATGGATCACTGGGTGCTAGAATACCTTCTAACCTATGAGCTATAGCTGAAGCTCAGACTACTACAGCAGGTGGATTGCATGTTCTTCACTGAGAATAACCACCTATACCCTGTACACCATGCAGAGAGTATATCCTTCAAGTCTAAGACTAGTAACTTCTCTTCATCTCTTCACTTTTCTACCAACCTATTGCAGTGTATGCTATGCATGATATGCAAGGGCATGAACTTACAGTATCCAGGCATGAGGATGAAGTCACATCTTTAGTTCAAGTTCTGTATGCCTTGGCTGTGTGGGATTAAGTAAAGCCAGTCATAAAGTACCGGGTGCTGCATGCTACATTTCCAGCTAGATGTAAAAGCTCTTAAAAATATCTTTAACACAATGATAAAAGCAGAGTATTTTTAAAAAACCAACAAACAAAAACAAAGCCTTCCTCTTATGTCTTGAACATTGGGGTCAAAACCCAGTAGGCTGAACTGGAGACATAATTTCTGCTATTAGGCATCTGAGGGAGCCATGACTATAAGCACATTTTCCTGGGCTTTCAGTAGTGTTCAAATATATTGTAATGTTTCCTGCAGGAAAATAGGGGTAATTGCTGTCACTGTACTCTGGGGGCTAACATTCTCCAAAGATATAACTAGTCACTGCAAAGGGTTGTACCTGAAATGAATTTGACCCATAATGTATTGCAAAAATACTATATGCATCTTGGGATCTCAGCACTCTGCATGCTTTGGAGGTGGGTCAATTAAAAGGCTATAATTTAGGGTCTTCATGAGAGTCTTTGGGAATAGGGAAGTCTGAATATGGTAATGGAAATCCATAAGGGTATTTTCATTGTGTGTATGCATATTTGTGAATTTATACCTCTATTCTTTGTATAGATAGAAACATAATATCACATTTGTGTGAGATTTCTAAAAGTTAAATGAAAATATCGCATAAATAGTGTGTGCACAAACACACACACACACACACACACAATACACATGTGCACACGTGCACACACGCACACCCCGCCCCCCACACCTCTGTGTTAATGAGCTTTTCCTCTGGAGAGGACAAGTCGAAAGGAGCCAGTCCTTCCAGCCAAAAAAATCAATTGCTTCTTCATGAATTATTGAGATGTTTGCCATCAGTTTCTTTACAAAAAAAAAGAGTCATTGTTCCATGTTTCCTCCCCCAGCACACTCTTTGCTTTTACCTTGTGATATCATGACATGAAGATACAAATTCTTACATATAAAAGTTTTCATTCTTTCAATGACATGTATATTGCAGTATTTGAATATCTTTTTCTTCTCTCCAGTGTTAGCTGTATTTGTGCACACACACACTCTTCACATACAGCAACTGTCATCCTCCTCCCAGCACTTAGCTAGGGAAGGGACGCTGCAAGTAAAAAAAATTCATAGCAAAAATACTAATATGTTCTCTGCTGCCAAGTGCAGTATTGATGTACTGATGCTCAGAAACTGAATCAAGGCTCTTACGCTGAACGGCGAGACACCACTAAACGAACACTTTTGCCTCTTGTGTAAATAGGTAGATTAATGATGTTAAGTGAAAGCCAAAGCTGCTGAAATGTTAGCTTCCTTATGGTGCTTTGAATTTCCCTTATTTTTGATAAATGAACCAATCTGGCAATAAAATCCTTTCACAGTAGGTTAATAATGTCATAGCTGTACTGTGAAATAGTAATGTTTGTACTATCTCTTTGCAAACAATAATCCTTTGAAGCTTGATGAATCTATTTTCAACCAACTTCTCTGTTCGCTGGTACACAGAGCTGGTCCTTTGAAAATACAGCTTAGAAGATATTTAAAACCCTGGAGACAATAGGCCAACGAAGAGGGACAGTGGTTTAAAAGGCAGAAGTCAGGTGAATACTCCTCTTTTCCACTTCATTTTCTTCTCTGTGTCTCCTTTAATAGCTTTGTAAGCATTTTAAGAAAGGTTTCCTTGATACCTTTCCTAGCCACAGACTACTGCCTGGTTTGTTTGCTGCAACTTTCAGTTATCACTTAGAAAAGTAGCTTTTCCCCTCAATCACTTGTGAAGAGAACTGGAAAAGCAGTGGCTGGATGTAATCAGAAACTTTGCTTGCTAAATCAGGTTTTGAAATTGAGCTGTCTTTGGAGGGCGGCTTTCACGTGGTGACACTGGTTTTGTTCCTGTACTCTGGGAGGAGCTCTTATTTGTGTTGCTATGTAGTTTATCATATGTATATATCAACAAGAATATCTGGACGCAGCGAACTAATATCCCAGCAGGAGTTTTTGTTGCAGCTTTACAAGAAACTTCAAATGTGGACGCATCTGAATTGAACTGGCTTTGTATTCTTGCTAATGGGGCGATTTAGGAGGTAAAAAGAAACTGCAGAAGCTGTGAGAACAAGTGGTTCTCACACAAGTTAATCAAGTAAAATGGGGAGTGAGCTGTGCAGGCAGCAGCAGATCCTCTGCCTGGAGAGTATTTGTCAGCGTTCACATGCGGAGTGAGGAGCTCTCAGCACTTCCCCTCCGCAGAGTTGTCAGAATCGGCCCTGACACCCCTGTCACCTGACCTCGCAGAGATCGAACACTTCTCATTGCACAGAAACACAGACCTGTCTTCCACAGTGGCCAGACAGCCACTTTCCATTTGAGAGAGAGTGCCAGCAGCGAGGGGATCACAGGAAAGAAACGGGACCGTCGTGGAGCAGGGCAGTGAGGTCCCTTCTTAAACATCCTCGGTCTGTGTATCTTCTGCTTGCAGAACTTTCCCCATCCTCTCCACTATCGCCTGGAAGATCAGCTTCCTAATGACTTGCATGAGTAAAGGTGGCGTTCCTCAAACAGAATAGACACAGCGCCCTGGAGTTTAGATCATCAACCACGTCGGCCAAATTCAGCACTGGGCACTCACCGCACCTCTCAGCGGACAGGCAGACCTCTAAAGGTGGTCCGTTTGCAAATAAAAAGACCGGCTTGATTGCAGCAAATAATTCTGTTGTCTCCAGTGCTCATAAGTGCATCAGAATGAGAGCAGCAGTGGATTTGGTGCTGTAAGGGGCATAATGGATTGGCAGCAATTGGGAGAGGAAAGGAATCGTGAAAAACCAAAGTCTCCCATCAAATGGTTAGCAAAGGGCCAATTGTTCTATTTACAAGAGCTCTCCTGCCTGGAGGAGAGGGAAAAAAAAAAAAAAAAAAAAAAAAAAAAAAATATCAAGACAAGCATTTCCTCCCTGTAATGATAAGGAGCTGTTGCCTGCAGCGTTCAGACTACACGGTTTCACAGATGTTTTAAAAAAAACCCAGTCGACAGCCTCTCTCTACCTTAACTATAGCAGCAGCACAATTGTCTGTCAGTCTTTGTACAAAGCAGAGTGGAAATATTGCCCTCCTGTTTCTTTAAGTCCCAGGGACTTAGTAAAATTAACACTAAATGTTTTAAAAGAAACCCTATCAAAAATCACTGATGATTTCAAGTTATTATTGAGCATGAGTGTCTGAGTAGCTTGGGGCAGTGCACATAAACTTGACAAACAGGGTACTTCAGTGCTGCCTGCCCAGATCCACATAATAGGGCAATGAAGCTTTTATTCATTCAAAGAAAGGTTGAGTTTGATTGGCAGGTCAGCCTGCCTGAACACCACAGTCTCTTTTCCCTAACACTTCACTGCTATCAATTACAGTTTTGAATGTGAATTGTTTCTAATGTAAAATAATGCCAACCTCTGCCTCTAACCTCAGGCCAGAAAGCTCTCTTGTGTTTTTTTTATTCATATTCACTGACTGCCTGAGGACTCTGTTTCTGCTTTGTATTTTCTCAGTCTCTCACCAAAGTGCTGTCATTAGAAGCTGGATTCATGCACAGCACATTATTTTCATTGTATGAATGATATCATTGGTGAGCAAAATTAAATAGAGTGATATTACCCCCCCTTCAGTTGGCACAGTAGTACTGTTTGGTTTTGTAAACATGCAGGTTCAGGGACATAATTCATAATAAAGTTATAATCCATTACAAGCAAGCATGACTCTGAAATTGCTTGATTTTTATCTGGCAGTTGACTTAAATCTGTTTTCAAAACTTGCCCGATTGAAGAGAATGCAGATCTTATTTAAATCAGGTGATTTGGTTCAGCTGCCATCTGTTGGCCAGTTCATTATTATGATTCCGCAGTTACAGTAGTTACCTGTCTTCATTTATTTCAGTAAAACAGAAATTACATTTAGTAAATAGTGGGGGGTGTTATGTAATGTCTCTTATCCCAGGGAACTGGTTTTATGTGTATGCATGTATAACTTTAACACAAAATCTCCTTTCTATGCTGGATGACCATTTATGCAGTAAGATGCGTTTCCTGTTGCTTTGTGACAATCCCCCAAAATGAGTTGCTTTGCTGACTTACAAAAATGCTATGTATGTTGCATCCCGGTACGTTAGAAAGGCCCTACAGGATGACATTTTTGAATAGGATCACAGAGTGGGACATAGGAGTTTAGGGCCCTCTGAACATTGGAGTCTCTTGTAGAGACTTCTTTTGTAGTATAAGATGCTGTTGTTTTTTTCTGCTCCTTCATACTGTCAGTGTCTCCTTAGTGAGGACTTCACTGTGTCCGTTTATTCCATTTCACAAAAGCTTCTATTCCAACTGAGTTTCCATTTCACCACTGTTTACCTGATTTTCAGCAGCATTTTCCCTTTCTCATGTTTGTGGCTCGTCTCTCCTGCTCCATTATGGAATCCACATAACACTGTGTGCACTCTGCCTCCAGTGACATCACTTCAGGCTTTCTCCCATCACATCCATTAATATCTTGATAGGGATATACAGGAAAGACCTACCTTTGCTCTTTCAACTCTCTTGAGACAGGCACTCTGCAGAGTAACCTAGAAACAAGCCATCCCTTTTGGATGCAATTGCTTACAAAAATACCAGTTTCAGGATGGAACAGTGCTTTCAATAATAGCTTTTTTATCGAATGGATTCACACATGGTTTGAACATATATTTAATTATATAGTATGATATTTTACTTGCAGTTTGTGGTGGAAAAGGGTCTCTTACTTTAGAAAAATAAGTGGACGAAAATGTTATATGATACTTTGTATGGCATAACTGGAGACACCTCCTGCTCCTGGCGGTTTGTGTTTTCCCTGTGAGCTCTTTCCTGCTATCTGAGATTTCTCCATTAGCTCCAAGGGTAGGGTGGTCAGAGATCTTGGAACAGGAAAACCTGAAGTCTGGGTTTTTTTTTTCCCCTGTTACCAAGTTTCACTTGACTTGTGGTATACATCATGGTGGACAGCAGGATGTCTGAGGAAATTACAGATTTCTCACCATATTGTGTACCTCTATCATGCCTTATATAAGGTGATTTTGATATTCCAGGTACAATTTCTATTTTTTCACAACATGTTGCTTTTTAATTTCAGACGAAAATAAATTTCAAAATTTCAGTCTTTTAAGTCAAACGAAAATCCTGAATTTTGACCAGTTTGACATAAAGAAAAAGCCTATCAGCATATTCCTGCTTTATACCCACTTTGCAGTTTGGGCAGTGGAGGTAAAGTGGCACATGGGCTGATTTCTGTGTTACATCAGTTTTGGAGCAGAGTAACTCTGTATTTTGCGTGGGAAATTCCTGATTTACAAGCTCAGGCTAACAGACCACTTTCACAGCAAACACATTATGTAGTTTTGGTGCAAGTAAATGTGTGCCTTGCTCTGCTCCTCAGTAACTGCCTTGTGAGGCTCAAACCTTTGGAGTCTGAATTCGGAGTGTGTGAAAAGCAAGCTATGAGAGATGTCACCTACTCCAACTAGTCCTCCACTTTCCAAACATATGGCACAAACACATTGTAAATAAAGATGACTTCAGACACAGCTCTTTTCATGGGTGAATGAGTTACATTGGGATTTTTACTGGCAAGGGAAATGTTACTTGAATTCCACATTTGAATACTTGATCTGTTAGCATTGCTGGATACTTTCATTCCCGTGTATTGATTTAAAGTCTCTACAGCAAACAAGCAGTTAGCTCACTCACTGGAAGGCAGCATTTGTGGGAGATGCTGATGCACAGCTAGCAGCTGATGGAGTCCGGGTTTGCTTTAGTCGGGTACTGCAGCAGCAGGGTTATGTTTTCTCCTGTACGGCTCCGGGGCAGTGTTTACGTACCAGCTCGCTCTGCCTAACAGTCACCAGAAGCCATTAGTTCTGCTGCAGACAATGGCAATTTGGCAATGCCTGTGCTCTTGCTGTATTAAAGAACTGGCATTATCCAGCATTATGAGAAGGATCATGTTTACCTTCACTGGAGTATGAAGTGGTTAAAGCCGTAATTCAAGAAAGCAACTGAGCATTTAATATAAATCCATCATTGTTCTGCACATACTGAAGCACGTGTTAAACTTTGACTTTAATGAGACTTGACCAAGTGTTTGAAGGTCTATATGTGTTCAAGATCAGCTGATACCATGACGACTGTTTAGCTGGACTTTATGCACAGTACGGATAAACACAGGTTTAATAGCAGATGGAAGATGCCCTGCTAATAAGAAAGGGTTTTGGCAGATTAGTCTTTCAACTTTTGTTTTTATGAAGTCTGTTGCAATTCATAGTGCATACTTTCCTTTTGGAAGGAATACACAAAGAATTGAATAATTTAGCTTATAATTTTGAGGCACCAATATTTTTGAATAGTCAGCAGAATCCTCCCTCAGTTGTTTGGAAGCTTAAGGGGTTTAGAAAGTTCTTCCCTAGAGATAAATAAGCTGTCAATTCATGATGAAGAAAATCAAACTTGTACTGTTGATTTTGGCTGTGGTATTGCAAAAGTATGAGAGAAATTTTTGTAGTTGTAGAGCACTCCATGTGTTAGCATTTAGCTTTCCAATGCCACATTGTGCCTCTGATAGCATTTCTAAAAGGTAAACAGAAATGTCAAAATAATGAAAATAAAAGATTAAGCATTCAGATTTTTTTGAGTTAGAAATCAAATCTATATTGCAAATTAATAGAAAGCCGGATCAGATTCCAAAAGCTGCTTATTATACCAGTTGCCTGGGATTTTGTTCCTCCTTCTGAAGGCCTTTTTCAGACTTCACCAGATTTAGATTGTGAAATGTCTAAACAGAGGTTTTAAACAGAAACCTGGGAGGTATAGAAAGTATGCCAAGAGCAAATTAGTTTACTTAGTTCATGACTTTAATACACCCTTGCAATTAGCAGAGTATTTCCTTTGGACTTGTGGTCTCAAGGTATGTGTTTCTGTTCATGGTTTTGTTTTTTTTTTATTCGCTGCCTTTAAATGAGAAAAAACAAACTCCACAGTTCTGCTTTGCTGGATTCATATGTACCACAAGTTTGATCATATTCAAGTTACAGTTTTGACTTACAATTCAGCATCTCCAAATGCACAGGCAGGTGAGGCAAAAAAGGCTGAGTTAAGACGTTGTTGCAAACAAGGCGGAATCAGGCTGTAAAACCCACTTGTGAAACCTCTCCCCAGTACACCAGTTTCTTATGGGTGTACATGCTGAGGGATGTGTTGTTTTCCAGGTTCTTCTGCTGCAGAAAATGCACCTATTTGCTGAGTAAGATGTTACACTCATGGTGATAAAGGTTGCTGAAAGCGCCAATTCATTTAGAGGCTGCATCTTCCCATATAGATATCTTAAACAATTCCAGCTCCCAGATGCTTTGTGCCTCTGCAATCTCCCCACTTCCTTGAACTAACTACCCTTTCTTCTTAGTGCCAAACCTTCTAGAAACAGCTTCAGTTCAAACTGTATCTTCCAGAGCCGCCTGTACTCTCATCTCTTCCCTCCCTGGAAAACAACTGCAACCCACCTAGTAGCTGCCAAATTGGCACCCACAATTGCAGTATCTTGACCCAGCATGACACAACCCCTCTCCCTCAGATACCAATCCTGCCCACAAACCCCCCACAATGGCAGCTTGACCCTGGCTGACACAATTGCCCCTTGTGTTTGCCAAACCCACAAAATTATAGGGGTCGTGCAGGAAAAGGCAGTGAGATGGGTGAGTTCGTGCTCTCTGTGCTGTCTGTGACACTGTGACCCTATTCATTGGCACATCCTTGCAGGAGGACTCGGCAGGCTGTCTGCAACGCATCGTTTTAAATTGTAGCCTTAAAAGATCCTTTTTTAGATGCAAATGAAAGACCCAATTAGAGTTTAAAAAAAAAATGGGCAAATATGTATTAAGATTGGTAAGAAATGGCTGATGCTGCCTCCTTAGCCCCATCGCTTTTCTGTTTTCAGACTTAATCTTTATTTCACAAGCATGTATGTAAACTGCCATGCGCCCCAAACCAGTTGCATCAGTTATATTCACACATGTGAAATCTTCAAGCTATCAACGATCTGTTTATATTTGGCATAGAAGAGTTATCTGATGGTCACTCAGGTTCCAGTCCAGTTTCTTTTAATAGCTGGTGGTGTTTTAACTGTGTATTTTAGTTTTACCAGTCAGAGAATGGGAGAAATTATACATCCTCATTTCAAAGAGGTGATCTGTGGACTAATCAGACAGTGTTTATAACACATACATTCTAAAATGTAAATTAATATAAATAAATGTATGTGTATTTATATATAGTATAAATAGATCTAGTGTGTATGTGTGCACATACGTGTCTTTCTGTCTATGTGCATGATATGCATGTAAGAGATTTTTTTTGCTCGTGTGTTACTAATTTACTCATGTGCCACTGCGTGCCTGGCTTGGGAGCAGGATTTGGGGAACTCCGCTCCAAGTTGTATTTCACTGCAGGCCTGTTGTCTCTGCACTGGGGCAGGATGCAGCAGTGCCATGCTCCTTACAGGGAGGTTTTCTCTGGGCTTGCTAATACAGGGAAATTTACTGGCATAATTATACCCGTATAATTATGCTGGAGTAGTTATACTGCTGTAACTCCCTTGTGAATGCTCTTGTGCTGCAATAATAGTGCCCATATGGGAAGTTATACCAGTATATCTCTACTGGTAAATCTCTCCGTGTAGGCAAGTCCTCCTTTAGGGGCAGATTTTGCAGACCAACGTACTGCACAGCCCTTGCAGGCCCTTATTTTGTACATCATAGTTTGCTTTTGTCAACCATGTTTTGTGCGTAGGAAAAAGTTGTTTAGAATTCCTAATTGCTACCAGAATCTTTGGAAAGAAACAAACATTTTCCTTCACAATTATGACATTTTTTTTTTCTACAGTCACTTTATTTATTAAATATCTTTTAATATATAAAAATACAGATGTAACTTCTGACTTTTGTGTTCAGGAAATTTCTTTTTAGATGTACTAAGGATCAGATATAAGCCATGTCTGGAAGCAATACTTGGCCATCAGCTGAGTGTGTGTGTGTGTGTGTGTGTTCATCTATCCATGATTCATTCTGAGGGCTGTTTTAGCCTTCATAAAATATTCATGCTGGTTGTGCATGGTTCTATAATTGCCATCTCAGGCCTTGAATTATTTATAGGTTGTACTGTTCACATAGTCTCATTTACTGATAGAACAGATAACACTATACAAGAGGATCCCAAACACTCTAATGCCTGTTACTTTGCATTAAGTAGTGGAATTATATTACTGTAGGTGTAAAATGCTGGCCTTTTTCTCCTCTCGCTTTAATATATCATTTTTGTATTTATAATATGCTAATTGTTGAGATGCTGTTAAGCCTCATAATTCCTGCCGAGTTCTGCAGAAATCAAGATGTGGTTGAAATGATTTAGCTCTTGATCCCAAAATGATTGTTCTAAATCCACCCACCCCCCCCTTCCCCCAGTTGTAACACCCGGGATAATTTATTGAAGTGATGTATGAGTACACATGCATACCTGAGCTCCTTTGTTTTACACTATTGATCAGTTTGTGTATCTTAACTGCTAACAAACATTCAGAAGTCCAGCTAATGCAGACATTCACCGAGTGTATTTTCAAGTTCATTGTACTCAATTAAACACTGACTATGAATTCATCAAGAAAAGTGATCTTATTTCCATCGAATTTCCTATTCATCTTTTCTGTGATTAATTTTGTCAGCTTTTCTGACCTACTTTTGACTTTATTTTTTTACTGAGTCTGTGGAATTGCATCAGTTTATCTTGGACATACCATGCATTTTGTGTTTTCTTCACCTGTTCAGTTTTTGGTTTATCTACTTTCTGAACCAAGTGCTAGTTCTAGTTGGAAAATGCATCTGAAGTAGACTTTATTTTAAATTTTTAATCCTTCTGCTTTTCTAATTAAGAGAAATAATTACTAGAGTAGAAATTCAGTCACTAACAGGGCCAGAGTACCAGTCCATGTACTGTAATATCTTCCCTTCTTTTCCCAAAAACTTTTGCATGGCCTTGTGAAGTCACTTATTTTCTTCCCCTATGAAAACAGAATATTGGCATTAACTTGTGTGATGGCTATATGGACTAAGGACATAAAGAATATAAACTGTGCTTCTGCTATAATAAGGAAGTGCAGTAGGAACACATCGAAAGGAAGACTGCTGAAGTCTTTGGTGGCACTGAAACAGCACAGCATCTTGCAAAACACTGCTAGCCAGGGTTTTTGTAGAGATGCTAGTTCACACAGGCAGGTGGTAAGGAGAGCTGGTTAAAGCCCTTCATTTTAGTGCAGCTCATTTCATTGCTCACACAGGGATTAGGAAGGATGTTCTTCTAGCTGAGTTTCTTCTTGGCTGTTTCCCTCAGGGAGCCAGTTCCCAAACACCAGCACCAGCCTCTGCTCCAGCTGATGGGCTTGGGCTGCTCCTGTTGTCCTGGGCCACCTGGATATTCCCCAGCAGTGATTTTGCTAGCATAGCTCAGCAAAGGAGATCCTCACTGTGGGATTCAGGCATGTGCCTCTGTCTCTGGTGGCAGTGGACCGAGTCTTATATTGGCAGTGCTTTGCTCCCTTCTTGGCTCTCCAGAGGTCTGTGATCTCTGATGTGTCAGAAGGGAGGACCCAGACAGTTATGGTGCAAGG
Source organism: Athene cunicularia (assembly GCF_003259725.1). Taxonomy (NCBI): domain Eukaryota; kingdom Metazoa; phylum Chordata; class Aves; order Strigiformes; family Strigidae; genus Athene; species Athene cunicularia. The sequence goes on along the minus strand of NW_020799117.1, from coordinate 9,256,144 downwards.
AGGAAAAGGTGGTGGCTTAGCAGTGGTTGTGTATGCAGCATCACTGCTCAGGGGAAGTCTGAAAGCAGCAGGTAGCAGAAGAGGTGAAGATTAAAATTTACCTCTCTCAAAGCAAAGCAAAGTATGAATGAAGGCAGCTCTAGGATGAAGCCAAACTGCCAGAAAAAAATAGAGAAAAAAGAAATGTTTCTGCAAAACAAACCATTTTGGTGAACAATAAATTCTTGAGAAAATATGTCTCTGCCTGAGCCCTTATTTTTCTTGATAATAAATCATTATAAAATAAACCTTGCGACATTCACCACTCTATACAATGGGCTGAAATGAAAAGAGTTGTGTTCTTTTCTGTACCATTTTGTGAGACCTGTGGGTCCCTCAGAGAAGGAAACAGTGTTATTGTCATGCAGATTTCTCTTCTTTTCTTCAAGGTTTCAGAGATTCCATGAATCCCTTACAACAGGGTAATTCTACTTTTTTTTTGTTGTTCCTTTTTTTAAAGCTTTCTCCAGCAATGCTTTATTGCAAAGTCTCCACCTTTCTCATGGAGTTTTCTAAGTTTTCAGAGCTAAGCATGACTGCTGTGGCATGTGTACGTTACTATGCTTTCCTGTTAGCACTTAGCTCACTTTTTGCTTTTCTTCCTGCCCATTTAGAGCTTAATGTGTATGTAAGGGAAAAAAAAAAAAAAAAAAAAAAAAAAAAAAAAGCAGTTTGTTCCTATATATTGTCTTTTGCAGTAGTACCTGGAGGCATCCAGTAGGTCAGATTTCTATACAAATAATATAATATTGCCCCACAAAAATTATGACTGAAAGGACTAAAGATGGTAAATGACACGGGATGCTAAAGAGACTGGGATTAGAAAAAAAGTGATGGGGGTGCTGTACAGCTGAGCTGCTCAAACAATTTGGGTTTGGTCAGGAATGATGGTCTCAACTTCTACTTGCCTAGGTGTTGTCAGAGTTACTTTGGAAGGAGGTTTGCACCATGTAATTTCTGAGTTAGGTGCTGGAAATACAATATTGCTTTTAGGGAAACTAACACACATTTTAATAGCCAATTGCCAAATAAATTTTCCTTAGTGAAATTGTTAAAATATTTAATATCTTGGGGGTTTTGTTTTTCCCCCTTCCCTATTTTCTCTGGTAAGAGGTCTCTGTATTGCTTGGCTGGATGTGGTCCCGGGTTTTCAGGGTCTTTATTGCCTTTAACATTGTGCAAATGGCAGGCTGCTGGGACACCAAGGCATCACTTAGCTTTAATTGGTCAACTAGCCTTTGCTGTTATGCACCGCACGCTGCCGCGCCGTGGCTGACCTCAGACTGTACTCCGAAACAGTTTCCTTCAGCACGGGGTAGTGCCCAATTATGTCGAGTGCAGGAGCAGTGATACTCAAGCCTTTCAACAAAATTTTACCATATCTATTAGTCTAAATGTATGAAGTGCCAAAAAACCCCATACACGACCTAGAAAAACAAATTGGTGTGCTTCATTCACTGATACTGCCTGTACGGAATAATTTTCTTAGAGACATTTAAAATAAAGGTCTATGAAATCCAACATCGTTTCCCCCTTTATATATCAGAAGTCTTTAAAGATATCTAAGAATTTTTTTTATGCCAACAATACATGAGAGAATCCTAGATATGTGTGACACCTTTTAGAAAGTGTCTTTGTCTTTATCTATCCTTACAGTACCTGTGTGCTAGGGAAGTGTCATGATCCCTATTTTAAAGATGGGAAAAGAAGACACAGAGAGATTTAAAGCTAGATTTTTAAAGGTGTTTTGACTTCTAAAGATTCAGTAAAATGTGCCGTAGGACTTTCAAGAGGGCTTAATTGCATCTTTAACAGCCTAAAAGCAACTTGGAGGCTTACAAAATATACCAAGCAGAGACATGAATCTAGGTCTTCTGTGTTCTGGTCTAGTACTTCAACCACTGGATGGCCCTTCCGGGGTGGATCGATTTTGGAAAATAAATACGACTTTTTGCTGCACTCTTCAGCATTGCTGCTTCAGTAGGACATGGAAGCACTGAGTCATTATTGCTCATGAAGCAAAGAGCAAACCTTTGTCAGTGGTTGAAACCTAAACGGTTTCGAACACTATTTAAGTATATATATTTCAGAGACAGTATTTATAGAAAGGTTAAAATTTCCCATTCTGTAAGAAGGCATCTTTCAAGGGGGTATTTGCACAATTTAGCCCTGGAGCGCGGTGGAAAAGCTCAAATCAGGAAGCTGGCCACACTCCACAGAGGCTGTGGAAAGACGAACTTTTTCCAAAGACAATTTGGAGCACTTGGGCTGGGCTCCTGCCCAGGACTGGCCTCTGGAGAAGCCCATCTCTGTCTGCACTGCCTGAGTGGAAAGCTTGGGAAAGTCCCCCAGCCCTGGCTGACAGAGGGGACCTTGGTGGTGTCAGTGTTGCTTCGTGTGGTCTTTACTGTTTGTTCCTAAGAGGCAAATTTAAATCTTAGTACCTGTGACTGGTCTCAAATTCAGTGAAACGTAGCTGTGCAGGGATTCCCGTGTCGCTGTGTTGCTGGAAGTGCGATGCTCCCTCAGAGATGGGCTTAGCTTTGGTGGCTTGAGCCCCAGGGGGTCACATGGAAGACATCTGTGGAGTTTTTGCTAGACCTATGTAAGAAACCTTTCTCCAGGTCCAGAGGCCTTTCAAGAGTTTCCTGGTTTGAAATCAAGTTTAAAAAAAACACCTACAACCAGAATCACTATGCTATTTGTGAATTGATAGTTCAAGACAAAAGGGAAATTTGTGAGTAAAAATGCTCATTTCCATGTCAACCTTTTAAATGTATTTCTTACTTTTTTTTTTTTTTAACTCTAGTTAAAATTTGCAAACAAAATTTGTATTTTACCAGGAAATGATGCTTTTAATTTGTAAACTATCTGAAGATGATATTTTGACACTCTGGAGGTTTTTTTTCTGAACATTTTTTCGTACTGGCAGACCCTCAGATATGACTCTGTCCCACAAACGTTTCTTTTTTATAGACTGTCATTTCCCAACAGAGGCAAAAGAACCCAGAAAATTCTATCGCTCCCAGACTGACTGTGGGCTCATCACCAATTCATCACATCTCAGTTAAACTTTTCAAATTATTGCGTGTATTCTAATATGTATCGTTTCATAAGGAATCTGTTGCTGTAACACAGGATACATCATTGATATAAAAGCAAACGGAAGAGTAAAATAGGCATTTACCACTGGGAAAACTTTTTTACAAAGTCAAAACTGGGGTCCTGATCTGTAATTTAGTAAGATTCAGCTTTCCTAGGGACTGCGTGCTCAGGCCTTGGAGATTCTTTCCTTATCTGTCTTCTTCCTCTGCTGCTGACAAACTAGTTGAGCTCTATAAAAGCTGCTTCTAGTGACAACTTCCCTCCTGGCCACAGTGTGCATTTGCAACATGCAGTTTTATTACTGCATATAGTAGTACTTAATGCAGCCGTATGTAGATCCAGATGTCTTTCATCAATCCTGAACCTGCCACAGCTGTAACCAAAAAGATGCTGACATTTTCCCTGTTACTTTTCAGTGCTTACACTTTTTGCAGGAAAATAGGAATAAGCATGTTAAAAAGTACATGTATATCACATGTACGTTTTTTCTTCATGTACTGTGTTCCTTTAAGTTCTTATGTATTATTCATACTGTTTACAAAAAAAAATCAGTTTTGCTCAATAAAATGAAAAGAAACCATTGGTGCTGTGCTAGTCATCTGCAGTTTAGCATCACGTTTTGCAGTACAAGTCTATGGTCTTTCCTTTCTGTTTCAGGCTGTGGTTGGCTTATGGAAGCACTAAGCATGGATATATTACAGGTGTTCAGACTAATTGTAAATCTGGCTTGGCCTCACATGTATGTAGTATTGTTCTGTCATCTTGGTTGGTTTAAATTAGTGCAAGTGAAATTGTCACGATACATACAGTAGACGTGTTTTGGGTAAACTAGCTGAAGAGTTGTACCTACATTCCTGTAATACTGTATGGATCTAGTGTTCATATATATATGCATGTATGATTAGGTATGATATATGTTGATGAAATATAATGACTGAAAAGTATTCTGCATCAAAATGTATGAAGTATACCTATAAAAGCATATGCAGGTGCCCATTCTTTGTATTGTATGCCACTTCCCTACACACAGAGTATGCATGTACATGTGTGCGCACACGTGTGCCCACATATATAGGTGTATCTATGTGTTGCTGGGGTCCCCAGTGTGTAGTTTATAGTTTGGAGAGAAATCATCCTCCATCATTCGTCACTGCTGAGCTGCAGCAGACCAGGCCAGCACATCATTTGTTAACAGCGACAAAGCCGCACTCATAAACGCCGACATGTTACATTAATTTATAGGCACTGAGTGACTTATTAAATGTGACGTGTGAAATATAACAGGGCCCGGTATGGATGATTAGGTTTTGGGCTTTGAATTGTTGACAAGGCAGGGGTAATGAATTGCGGGACACAAGCTAGTATGTTTCCCCCTCATTAGTCAGTATTAGCTGCATTAATAGTAATAATTGGATATATTCATCATTTAAAATGTTTTAATAAATGTTTGGACAGCACCTGATCTAGGCTGTCAAATATTAGACTGGAAGGTTTGTGATGGGAGAAAAATTATGCCGTTCCTTCTGCAGAGATTTATAGAGCCTAAGGGGTGTCATTTGCCAATGTCCTTTAAGAAGTAATGGGTGAAGATAGTTTGGAAAGACAATGCAACAGGAGAAACCAGCCTCTCATATTTCAGGAAGACATTTCCATTTTATTCCAGAGACTTCTTGGTCCTGAGGTCAGGTCTCCGAGATGGAGTCTGAACTGGTTATTTCTGGTCAGGTGCTAACCTCAGGTTAGAACTTCACCAAAGGGGTGTGTGTTTCCACCTGAATTTTTGTTTCACTCTTTTACAACTGCAGACTGAATGTTGCCCAGAGCTCAGGAACTTTCCAATTTTGGGTTTTGGCTTGGAGTCATCAGTACTTTGAGCTATTAAAACACTTAAAATTCCAGAAAATTTTCTGCCTGGACATTTTAAAAATTATTCTCTACAGGATGAAGGCAGGACAGTTCTATAGGTGTTCTGCCAGCTCCACTTTCTTCTTGGTTTTTGTATCTCAAATGCATTGTTGCCTACAATTCAATATTAAGATTCCTCTGATTAAAGGAAAAAAATTAATTTTGTTTCATTATTTTGTGATCTTTAGAAGTGGAATTTAAAACATCACTTAAAACTGTTACCAAAGAATGCAGACTGTATTCATTTGTTGCTTGAAAGGGACATCTAGGTGAACACTAGAATGTGCCTTCTAAATGACTGGATGGAGATCAAGAAGACCATGTCCAGTTGCAAAAAAATTATATCAGTTCAAAATTTGTGACATGTCACTTGGCTGTAACCGGTTATGCAATAAAACCCATTTTTTTAAAAGCAGCCTTCAGAATACACAAAAGCAAAAGCACATGGAGTTATTGGCACTGCATCACTAGACTGACGGTTTTTATTTTAAAAGAAGAGTCCTCTAAGGAAAAGCCTCGCTACTGTGGGAAGCCGTGTTTGGTGACTCAGTAGGAGGCACGCTTCCCTTTTAGATGCTACTGAAGAGGTGTCACACTAGGGAGTACTGCGTTGCTGGAGGTGCTGTCTTTCAGGAGAGACACAAAGTCAAGTGTCTGGCCACCTGTAGTCATAACAAGTCCCAAGACACTTACTGCAAGGATGAAAGTTTTCTCCTCAGTGTCCTTGCTAGTTTCAGTTCGTTGCTTGTACTGAGCATAAGGAATCTCTAAGATGAAGGGATCTTCATGCTCTCCTAAATGCCGTGAGCCAAACCTGCCTCTTTATATCCATGAACTTTGTGCAAATCAGTGGTGGAGGTCTCAGAAGGTGCAAAGGCTAAATCTGGCTGTAGATAGGTAATGCTGCAGCTCCAGGATGGCAGAAAAGCTTCACTGGAGGGATGGGAACAGTGCAGTCATTTTGCACTTGTCATAGTTATTCTGCAGGGGAAGAAAACTTTGAGGGTAGAAACTTGGTCATTCAGTTGTAATCAGAATGATTCATGCTTCTGAAGTAATGTTACTGCATTTAATAGACACTAAAGTCACATGCAACTTTTTTAGGTAGTGTACATTTAGTTGTATTTTCCTCTTCATTTTGAATCAAGCCCTCAGTATTATTTTGTCAGGGTTGTCTGTTAGTTGGTGGTTATTGTTGACAAGTTGATGTCAGGGTATTTTAGCATGTTGTCTAACACGTGTCTGCTGATAAATCTGTTACTGGCACTGCACAGTATTTCTTCAAACTCCCTCTTAATTTTTATCTGGGGATTAAGCAGGGATTTAGCACTTGATATTATACTCTCAGCAAGTGAGGTTCATCAAGCCTTTGGGCATATAGCTGTGTTTTTATTTCCTGTACTAGTTAACTCTGGGCCTGGAGTCTCAACTCACTAGAGAAGGTGAAAATTCATGTTTTCTCTAGGTTTATATTAATATTTCTGAGATCAGCCCCTGATCTTGTCATCTAGGTTCACACTCTTTAGCCAATCATCTTAAAGGATTTCAGCCTTTTCATTAGTGATATGTATGTATTACAAAAAGGATAATGTGTTTCAGCATCTACGTTAATTATTATGCAATAAGGTCTTTAGTGGAACTTTGTCAGAGCTTCAGAACTGAGTGAAAAAAGAATGATCAATATTCAGTACTCACGTAGAGTTTTTGATGATCTTAATCTATCATCTACTTAGAAAGAACTGGGGGGAGATTTGTTAGTTATGTTTACATTAATGAGGAAATTTTTTTTTTCTAGAGAGGTGCTAGAGGGAGGCACCTTAAGTTTTTGCTCTTTGGCAGTTGCCAGCACAATTGTTCTCAAAAGCACATAAAATAAAAGAGTAGAAGGTTGTTAAGTTGCAAGCATTTCCTAGTTCATTGAATTAATTGTGACTTTCATTGGTGTGGTGTAAATGAACAGGAACTTGAACCTTTCTGCCCTGACAGGGTTACTTAACTGCTCGTTGTAAAGCTTGTTTCCATCGCTGATGCTTTCCTCACTCTTCTACAGTGATACAGGGGAAAAAAAAAATGCAGTACTGATATCAGATTTAGTAAACCATCATGTTCTGTGTTTTGTGGATATGAATCCTATTGATCACAGGTGTCATCCATGCTTTCACACAGAAAAGCATCTCGGTGACACATCCAGACATACATTTCTCTCCAGAAGTACAGGAGAGATCCCAACTCTTGACTGTTTTAACATCCATAGGATATGTCTGTAGCTGCTAACAGAGGTCACCTTCTTTCCAGAGATAATAATGCACATTGTTCCCTGCTCCCCTCCCTTGTGTAGAATATCCAGTGCTGCGCCTCTGTCCTTACGATGTCTTTGGTCCATTGAACACTATGGTGAATATGGCGTTTCTCATAACTCCAACCAACTAACTACACAGTGGCATGAGGAAAATATATTTTATTACAGCCAACTCATGTGCTTCCTTTACTCCTGTTATCACTTGTCACCAGTATCCTGATCTGAATTCTACTCCAGTTTTGGGGCATTGTTCTTCAGCTTGGGTACCCTCACTGGATGGTTGGATTCAAGGACAGAAGAAAATACTTTTGTTAGCAGCATCACCTTTCCAGATGAGTGCAAAAGCTACAGGCTATAATGCCTTTTCCACATCTTTCTGACACAGAAAAGGGCTTCAGCAAGAGTATTTTTGCTACATATTCAAGGTCCATTGCTTTAAGAAAAGCTCTGAAGTACTTAATCCAAAACTTGTGATATAAGCAGATATGATTTGATTCTACATGTCTGCTGAAGAGGTCATTATTTCTGAGGTTAATTAAGCTCTTTCAATGTCGTGTTAAAGGTAGAGCACACATGCAATATTTATTGATGACATCTCCAGCATTACATATAGCGTGATCCTCTTCACCATCACATCAAAAACTCTCTTTTCCCTTTTCTCTTTCAGTCTTCCCCTTCTGTGGTGACTTAGAATGAATTTTACAGTGTCTGGGTTGCTTCCCCATACACACACAAAAAATTCTGCAGCATTTTATACCTAGAGCAACTTTAGGATCCCCTTCAAACACCCCTGGAATATCTTCTCTTGTTCAACCATCGCATGCACAGCTCAAAGTGCCTCCGCCTTTCCACAAAACAACTCTTTGCTTCCTTCCAGCACTCAAAATAGCAGCTATACTCCGGATCCCGTCCTCATTGCCAGAGCGTCCTGCTGTAAAGGAAGCAAGGGCTTTATTCTCTTCAGTATCATGAAACAATGGGAACCCCTGGATGGAATGTCCAGCTTGTGGGCAGGAGCCGAAGTCAGCGCTCAACTTTCTTCTGTAGCATTTTTGTGCTTGTTCTTGTATAAATACAAATATGCATTTGCATATATAGAAATTTTTTTCTGGGCAGCTAATTCTAGACTAACCCTTAGTAGTTTCTTTTAACTGTTGGGCTTTTTTTTTCCCAAGACAACCAAAAAAGATTATTACAAAAAGTAAAAGCAAATCTCCCAGCAGAATCTCTGTCAGATTGTCGTTTATCACTAACTCTGACCAGTTCCCAGTTTAGTTTTGGTTTTAGTTTATTGAAGTTAGCTTTTAATAACTTTAAATTTTTTTCCTACCCCACATAAGGTCCTTCACTGCTGATACTTGAAGCAAACACTTCATTTGCTTTTTAAAGCATAAGTTGTCTGAGGAGGGCATGGGATCACTCTCTCACCATATTGACAGCTTCCAAATATTTCTCTTTAGTTAGGTAAGTTCTGCTCTTCTTCATAGCAGGACTACGTGAAGAGAAGATTTACAGTCACATTTCTAAGTCAGCATCTCATGGGCACACTTCAGCACGTGGGCCGAGTTTCTCTTACATTTCTGTGGGGCTGGAAACTCCTTGGATTGTATATTTTTAATGATTTTGAAACATGAATGAACTCAACAATCACTTTCTTAATTTCTTATATTCTTCTGATTCATTATTGGCACTATGCATTATTGTAAATAAAAAACCAACAGCATCTTTCTTTGTCATTTCTCTCTCTTCAGGCCTTCAATCCTGCACATAAATCTGGTCAAAAATAATTTCCATGTCAGTCTAAGCAGACCTGGCTTTTTCTAACATTTCCACTTCAGAAGAAAAAAAAAATAATTTAAAAAAAATATATATCATGAGAACAAAATGGAGCAGGTTCTGAGCCAGGTCTGGGGAGGGAACACTGTTGTGACATGATGTCTGCACCTAGTGTAACCATTCAAGGATACATCTGCTCAGAGGGGTTTTGTGCAGCACTCCACCTGCAGAAACTTTTCTCAGTGCTTTAGAGGCTCTGACCCTGTCCAGAAGGTATACATACCGTGCACACGTGTCCTTTAAATAGCCTGACCCTCTGGGTTTTGCAGATTTGGATGGTAGCACTGGTGCGTCAATGTTATTTAAGGATATTGTTGGTGTCAGGTTATTTGAGGAGTCATTAATTATTGTGTGTGCCGGCAGAGTGTACCCGAATTTATGTGCAGTGATTTACATATGCCTGATCCAGGGAAAGGTGGAAAATGTGTTTCCCACACATGAAATATTTACCATGTGAATCTTTATAACTTTCTCAGTAAGTTGATGAAAGAAATATGTCATCAGCACCCTCAGCTCAAGGTGACAAGTTTTAGAGTCCCATGTGTGCTGTGAGAAGAACAGCTTCAGATGGCTGGATTAACGCTGCTCTCCGACATACTATGACTTTGATACTGCTGATGCTTTTTGGTAACCATGCTAAAGTTACAGTAGTTTACCTTGAGGTAGCAGGCAACTGAATACTGATATCATATTACAATAACAGTAATGCTGTTATCTGTCATCACTTACACTGAACAGAGGTTCTTGTAGCAAAAGTATGACTCTGGGAGGGCTGCTAATTCAATGGCATTGTGTGAACTATGACAGACTGCAGAGCTGGTTTATATTTTTCTTCAGTGACTGAAGTCTAGTATCTTCAGTAGAAATTAAAAATAGTTAACCCACTTTTATACCCTAGTATTTGAGGGGGGGAACAGGAGTGAAATGGGGAAAAAATGAAGGGAAAAGGAGGTAAACTGAAACAAATTGACAATGCATTGGTGTTTTAAATAAATAAGGGTAAATTCTGTTGATTATGTGACTGTACTCCCTTGATAATAAAGCGCTCTCGTGCTGGAAAGTCTGTCGGTTTTAGCTAAAGCCCTGGCCCCTCAGCTCCTCAGGAACAGTCTGTGATTTGAAGCATGCAAAGAGAGGCAGAGCCGGGAGGCTGCTGTGCTGTGTAAGCTGACAACTGGAGCTGTGCGTGGGGCATGGATGCGCCTGCACTCCACGGGTTATCTCACAGTGCTGTTTGTGTCAATATAATGTAAAGGAGGTGTGTATGTTCAGTGATCTTGCATCTACCCATCATAAACCAGATACACTGTGTACACTCTGTACACGGATGGCATAAACTTTCAACTTTTTTTTGTGATAGGAAGGTAGCTGCAGTTCAAATTTAATAAAAATTTTAGATAATGGAGCTGGGCACAAGTAAGGGGATATAAGAAAATTCAGATTTTCACTACTTTAAGAAAAAAAAAGTATTAAAAAGTCAGACCTGGGGGCAAAATTAAATTACAGAAAACTAAGCTCTCAAACCTGCCTCTGGACTATTTTTAATTCTGTTTTGTGATGTTGTTTTTTGGTGGTGTTATCTCTTTCTTTTCTTATTGAAAGTCTGGGAGAAGAAACCAAAACAGTCTCTCTGGGATTTTAACTCACTCATGGGAGAAAATGCCAAACACACTTTCCCAAACTACTCTAAATTTCTCTGATGCATTATAACTCCATATCAGAGAGCTAGAGAAGTCCAGAAGATGCAAATGAAAAATTGATATGCTGTGCTTCACTGTGCAGAACACACAAACCTGAGGAAAAGTGGCTGGGAACACTTGCTGAAGCAAGCAATGAGTAATTTAAGGCTGTTTTGGGCAGTCCTACCTTCTGATTTGGTGATTATGTGGGTGCCTCCTCAAGTATTTGCTGTGCTGAGCTGAATATTTACTGTATTGATAACAGCAAACCCTGGCAATGCTAGCTCCAGGAGTCAGAGCAAGTTCACAAAAATAATGTAGACTGTTCTGTTTCTATTATTATGGCACTGCCTGAAGAATCTCAGTCAATAGACTCTAACTGCTTGAGGCTTATTCTCTGTGTCACATTGCCTTTCTTGGACATTTTCTGCAGTTTGGGAGGAAGATATGTATTTTCTAGTAAAATAAATAATTTTCCAGGCTTTGGGTTTTGGCTGTTTTTTGGTTTGGTTTTAACGTAGTGAATTGTTTAGCATCCTATAAATGCAAAGTACAGGTCTAATTCTGCTACTGTTTTAAATCAGTGAGAAGAGTGAATCCAGGGAGAGCAGATTTGGGATTTTTTTTTTTTTCTTAATTAGGATATTTGACAACCCAAGAAGGTTATGTTTAGAAGAGAGTTAGATGGCTGTATCTGGTGTTTAATTTCTCTTCTGCAGAATAAATTTCCTGTTGTAAAAATGCCACAAAAGGTAGCTACTGCTGTTTATTGACTAAAGAGCCAAGTAAAATCCAGCTGTGAACATGTGGGTAATAGGAGGTTTCCCCCATGCCTATATTTAATTTTCATGCACAACCTCATGTTGGTAAATATCAGTGTAAGTCTCAGTTTTTCTTTTCTCAATAGAGCACCTGACAGGACCAGTTAGTTGTATGTGAAAAGGTCTGCAAGGAAAAAAGAAAAAAAACAAAACGAAAAATAAAACATTGTAGCAATAGAATTGTTAGTAAATGGGAATCTTCATATCTTAAAGTCTCAGGATTTTTCCCACCCCTATTTCTGCAGTTATGAGTAGAGCTGAGCTAAGCTTATATTTTCTATAGTGTAGGAATTTCCATTATTTTGACAATTTTTCTCTGGCAAAGTGCTCCATTCAAGTAAACTTTAAAAATGTTGGAAAATTAAAGAAATTATTGTTCAAGAAAAAAAGAAATTATTTATTTTATCTTAATTTTTAAAAAGTTGGGAATTTTCCATCATAAAATAGGAGTTTTAATTAGATGAGACTACTTGAAAGGCAAAAAAAACCCCTTTGTCCTCCTGAAATTTCTAAAGGGACATTTCTGCATTTTGATTATTTACTTTTCCAAGTAAAATTGCATTAAACTGCATTTTCTCTGTATTTTTATTTTAGCGGCAAATTACTAACTCGATCTAGTTACCAGTAGGTGCAGTAGAAGTTACTGATTGAGAAAGTGTGTGAAAAATACATAGAAAACCCTGAAAAAGCAAATGAAGTGGCTGAAGTGTCTCATATGTTGGCTTATACTTTTTGTTATTCCAAGTTTTCACAAGAAATAAAATACCCATCAGATACTGTTTGAGGCAACTGTATTTGTAGTATCACATCCCCAGCATCCTCTTTTCCTGGGAGGACAGCCAGTGAAAGGAGGTCTGTTGACAGCAGAGCTGGTTCTGCGAGGTACTGAAGTATGTGAGTAGTACCTTTGTCTCCATCAGTACTGCTTGTGTATTTAAATTAATGCACATATTTAGTACTCTGCTGAGTTGGTATGTCATACAGAATGGGCATGCAATCCTTTTATCTGATGGACTGTTGCTAATTATTGCACTAGCCCGTGTATTTTGGTTTTACTAATTTTGCAAACCCACATATACTTACTGCTGTGTTTCATCCAGGAGTCTAAAGTTGCCCTCTTCTATCAAATGCGTTTATGCCTCAGAAAAGGTGCATTTTGTCCGTTTTGTTTGCCCTAGCCAGGTTTAAGTTGTATAACCAGCACTCACTTTCTGGATAGCCACTGGTCTGGCTGACCTTGGCAGCATGACAGCTGTCGTATTTTCACATGGATGAACTGTTCTTGAACAACTTCTCCAATGTATCGGGAACAAACAAGCTTTTCTTCAGCATCAGGAATGCAGCAGGTCTTCTTTCCAACTATTTTTTTTCTCCTTCCACAGACATATTTATTGTGGCAATGGCAAGAAAATCCTACTGCTAAGCCCTCGTGTTTGAGTTCCTTTAAATTTCCTTCAGGGGAGTGACAGAAGAGCCAACCTAGATCATGTCAGGACTTGCTTTCTTTAATTTAACCCTTCATTTATCTTTAATAGCCATGGGTATTAATTTGTAGTGGCAGGAAAAGTGGGAGGGCAAAATCCTTTTACATCTTTGGTGCTAGTATTTCCATTTCTGCTGTGTATATATTTAATTTAAATCACTGTGGTAGTTAGCAGTGACAATGAGTGCAATGCTGCTGGGGAGGTATTCACAAACCCAAAGGGTTGGTTTGCAGTGTGATGGACAAGATGACCAGCGATGAATGGCAGGCAGTATTTTATACAAGTGGAGTGACCTCCAGCTGATAACGTGATTGCTGGGTCCTTTGGCTGAACAAGGGGAGTCAGAGGATGGATGGAGTAGGAGCAAGGATTCAGAAGTAGGAGTCAGGATTTAGAAGCAGCAGCATGGGAAGACGGCAGCGGCAGCCAGGGAGCTCAGACTAGCAAAGAGCAATGGTGAGAGCACAGTCCTGCTGACACCAAAATCTTTTTGGGAATGCAGCAGTTCTGTTAGAAAAAAAAAATTCTTCGTCTCCAAAAAAGGAATTTTCTATCGAGTTGTGAGAAAAGGAAAAAACGCTCCCAGAAGAGCCAATAACCCATTAGAGCTACTGCCCAGCAGACAGAAGTTTGTGTTAATTTGAGGCCTGATTCAGACTGGAGGTTTGTATTTAACTGAAGCCTGTATTTCTACATTGGTCCTTGCAGTTACTTACAGATCTGTAGTAGTCCAGTGCTATAGTATGGATTAACTGCTTGGCAGCTTCAATCCTTGAGTAGTTTTTGCAGCCTGCACTGAGCTGCATCTTAGCACACCTAAATGTAATCTAAAATTAACTGATTTTCTCCAAAACTGTGCTTCCATACCCTCCAACCATGTCTCTGCGGCATAAGGAGGGAAGCATAGAATCAGGATTTAATAGCAATGTAAATCAGTAAATCCAAGTGCTTTGTGAAAGTTTGCATGTTTCTGTTTCTCTGCTCCATATGCACAAATGCTTTTCACACCAAGGATGTTAGTAGTCAGGGAGGGAATCAGCAAATATGTTTTGTTTGATTCATAAAAAAAATAAACCTTCAATGGTAGCAATAAGTATAATTGATGACTGAGTCCTGTGTGGCAGAAGAGCTGATGTTCAGCAATTACTTAAGTTTGGAGAGAGAGTTAAAGTTGAAGATTTTATTAACACTCCTGTGTTTTGCACATTTTTTTCATCTTGGGAATGAATTTCAGACCCCGGTGGTTAGTATTAATGCTATATATCCTCTGTGGTTAGTATTAATGCTATACAGCCCTGCCAAATGCGGAGAAAGTTAGAACTGAAAAAAATAACCCACTGTGAAGAAGTTAGATGCAAACAAACGGAGATGGAGGTTTATGCTTACAAAGAGCTCAGCTCGGCTGGCACTTCTCCTGGATCAGTCCTGTCAATCTAAATCTGAAATATTTGCAGAGTGAAGTGTTGCTAATGAGCAAGGCTGGCAGGACAGGACTGGAGGTGAAGAAGGCGCCTGAACAAGCAGTTTAAAGCAGGAACCAGGAGACCGGGCCGAACCCCGTGAATCAAACTGCTCCACTCTACCCTTGTCTTAATCTGTTCGCATCTGCCTTCCTGCCAAAGCCGGGGGAGACCGTCAGCCGGCACATGCTGTGCCAGCTCGGGAGTCGCCCGGCTCTTGCCTAGATGAGCGTGGGATGCTTTCATGTAGCCAGGGGGACTCCAACTCTAGTGTGTTCCAAAATAAAGTGCAGCCTATAGTTTGTTTTGTCTTTTAGTGGAATAAAAATATGGCACTTGGCAGAATGTGTTCTGTAAACTGGAGACTTTTTACTTAAAAAGTGAATTTGGCTGTGTAAGCTTGGGGTCTTGAAATTTCCTCTGAAAATACTGTTATTTTTTTAAGTTAATTTTTTCTGGAGTTGATTTAATTCAAAGGAAGTTTTGTTTGCTTGCTTCCTTGCCTGAGGTTTTTTGGTAGGTTTAAACAGATGAACTTCATTTCTTCTGCAGTTTATTTTGGTGTAGAATTCTGTAGAATTTGGAGGAGATAGTACAGTGCAAATGGAGTTAAGACTTCAAAATTTTGGGGTTAGAGTTTGCAGACCTCCAGGCCTTTGAGCTCAGACTTTGTAAGGGAACTGAAGGTCCAGTGTTTCTCTGGAGAGCTTGACAAAGACCTTGCCATCTCTGTTGGGGCCCTTGAGTCAACCCGCCAACCCCATTGCCCAGCACTGTTGGCATTATGCTATGCAAAGCCAGACTGGGAAGGCGCTTCCCACGTTTGCATGGCTGACACTGCCTTTCAGTGCAGATATTTTTAACTATTCCATGTCCCAGCTCCTCTCAGTACAGGAGTCTTGCTCCAGGGCTGTGGCAGACCAGGCAGGCAGCTGCTGAGCTCAGTGCCTGGTGAAGCCGGCAAAAATCCACCAGCAAAACCAGGGCAGTGCCAGCTTCTCCCCAAAGAGTAAGTCACTCTGAGAGGTTTTGCCACATAAGGGCCTGTTCGAGGCTATAGGCACCAGCTGACAGGGATGTCTTTGCCTCCCAACAGATGGCCGGGCTTTTTATTTCAGCAAGCAATCTCGCGCGGAGGGGTGGTCTCTGGATCCTGCCAGCACTTCGCATGACAGGGCCAGCTTAGGGCAAGAGGGATCTGATGTCCGTGCCCTTCATAGCTCATGAGCTAAATGACGAGCTGTTGACAGGAAAGCCATCATCTGAAGTGTAAGATCCTGAACTCTCCTCGCTTTTCGTTTTTCTTTGGCGGAATTAATGCCCTATTTGCTTGTCTCTCAAAATCCATTCTGGCACGAGTACAAACCCTCGCCTGGTGGCAAGCAGTTGTCTGGATTCGAGATGCCAAGATTTGTGCTGACAGCTCCTTCTACACAATCTGAGTCAGGCTGTCACAGCTGGCCATTAGAGGCTTAAAAAGACACACACATGTACAACAAATAGCACCAACTTTCCGTTATTGAATATCAGAACCTGCTTGATGAGAAAATGTAATGCCTTACACTGCTCTTTATTTTAGTGTAAACAAACACAGTGTCTCCAAACCCCTGCTCAAGCGTGGCGGCTGTTTATTTTATGTTGATTGCTTGCTCTTATTTAGGAGCACAGGACTAGAAGGGACTTCCTGGGTCAGGAGATCCAGGCCTTGATAATCCTAAGCATCATATTTTATAATCCTCCTCATTACCTTACTTTTCTTTAATGAAAACAGTTCCTTGTAGTTTCAATTTGTCCTTGCAGCCATTTGCCTGGTATGATTTTCTTGGCATGGAGGAACAAGCACCAAAACTTGCCTTGTTTAGGGATGGGATCACGACTAGAGCAGGGCAAAGGATTCTGCTCATCAAAAAGGGATTTTCTGAAGCTGTTTATCCTGCAGTTCCTCGGTGTCAGTGTTCAAATTCTGCTGACCTAGCATTTGGTTTGGGTGCTAAAAGATGGATGCTTGCAAAAGTTAACTTTCTGATTTAAAGTAAAACAGGATCAAACAATTCCCTGCCCCACTTTTGGATATGGAAAGAGGTCAGATTAGCTTCTGCTTAGTCAACTGATGGTTATTGCAAGTGTAACACTGCTCTGTCTGGTTGCACTAGGTTTTAAACTTGCTATAGGATTAAATTTTGCATGGCTGAGCTTTAGTAGGCCTTAGTCTGTAGTTTATTTTGGACAAAAGGTTGATAAACTTTGGCTCACAAGGAGGAAGCCTGGAATCTAAGACCCACTATTATTCATTGACGCGTCTTTATGAGTTTACAGTCCACTGATGCATAACACCGAAGGAAATATTTTCAGTAAAATGTTTGCTTTTTTCTTTGGCTTTGTAAAATGCAATGTCTTTTCTTAGAGATATATGTCAGGGTCATATAGCTACTTCAGTGAACTGTGTATGGTCAGGAAACAGACTGCATTGAAAATATTTCATTTTTCTGTGAAGTCTTTTTACCAAGACTTCCCCCCTTCTCCTCTCAGGGTTTTGGTCTCCCACTAACCAGTATTTGAGCGTTAATTTCATGTACAAACTGGGTTTAATTGTGGAAGGGAGATTTCAGATGTATGGAACATTTTCAGTAGTTTTGTGTTAAATGAAAATTTTCACATGACAGCGAACTTGTAAAAAAAATTCCCTTATACATGAGGGAATTTTCTTGGCTGGCATTTTTCTATCCTGTTTTTGCTGTACTATATATATGTCCCTTACTTCCTTGCTGCTATGGATGGCACAGTGAAGCTGTGAGGGAGGGACTGACTCTGCAAAATTTAATGACTCTGACACAACAGATCTATTAATTCGATGCTTAAACGTTTAGCATGAACTTACATATTTTGCTGGATTGGGGCCCATGTAAGCTCTGCTCCCTCTTTGGATGGTCAGTGGGATGATTTGTCTGTGTTCAGAATACTAATGTAAATAAGGCTTTGTTGGACCAAATGTGCATATGTTACATAGTACTACTGTGCACTGTTCATAAGATGTTAATGTCTGTTTCTCTTTCTCCACAGGTTCTTCTTGAAATTTTTCCTCAAATGTAACCAAAATTGCCTAAAAAATGCAGGAAACCCTCGAGACATGCGTCGATTCCAGGTCAGTCAGACATGCTTCCTCCTTTAAAAATCAGCAGCTGTCAGGGACAGAAGTACTTTGACCCAAACTAACCTAGTAATTCACTGGAAGATGCTAAAAACATAAGGTCACAGAATATTGCCTGAGGACTTCTTGTCACAGCAGAATCAGCAGGAAGTAGTTCGGTTTTCTTGCGCTGGACAAGAGAACTCTTGGAGATAATGTCACCTCCATGGGAAGTGAAAGTGTGAAAAGGAAAAATCAAAATGATCTCACTATTGTTTGAGGTTATGGGGCTACCCTGTTCCGAGATATTCCCTTCTACCTGGGGAACTATTTGCCTTCATGTAAACACATGAGCACCATGTTTAGTGGAAAGGGCAGAGGAGGATATAAGAGCAATTAATAAAATCAGGCTTGTGACTACACTTCAGCAGTTATTCTTCAGCAGTGTTAAAGACCCATAAATGTGCATCACTGGGATGAAGGGCCATCCCTGTAATTGGCACTTGGAAAAAAAAAAAAGCTCCCACTGGCTGTATCTTTCTTGGGCTGTTTTAGGCTGGTATTTCCCTGCTGTTGCAGCATGTGACAGTGGGGCTTAGGAACTTTAGTGTCAGCGCAGCTCCAGATGGTTAAGGACAATTTTTTATGCTGTGCCTATGTCCACGACTACTTTTGGGATCAGGTACCTCACTGTCCCTTGGGAAGATGGTCTGCACTTGCCTTCCCCAGTGCTGGCAGCAGAGTGGTATGGTGGCAGTGCTGAGAAATTGTTGCTCCAAGCCCTTTATTGAAGATGTGGTCCTTTGACTGTGACAATAATGCTTTACCTGAGAATGTGCTGAATAAAAATATGGACTAGAGAGGCAAAGGACCTTCTCTTTTAATAGGATGAGTGTATATGGCCCAGGGAGAAAACATGATAGAGTCTGTCAGTGGGGATTCACCTCAGGGTTCTGAGAAAGAAATGTGAGATTTGTCCCATAGACTACATGGGACTCTGGGAGAACACAACTCCAAAAGACAGCTGCTTTCTGCAGTACCTCAGGACCTTGTTTGCTCTTTTCCAGCATTGTAGCACTTAAATAAAATTTCTAGATGCTATGTAAATGGTAATATTATTTATATGTAGAACATATGTCTTCTGTTGAACTGCTTAATTGCAACAATTCTGGAAAGCAGAAGGGTGTTATTTACCCCTCTGAGCATAAAAGTGCAGAAGTGAGGAGATGTGGCCACAGGGATTAAATTAATCAGTGTAAGAGCTAGCATTAGCATGGCAGAGCCCTCGGCTTCTCACCCTACACTCCTCTCTCCGTTACGTTTCTCCTGTGATTCGAGAGGGCATTATCACTGAAGGAGAAAGTAGAAAAAGGACTCTTACCAGCACAGGGATTTAGGCCAAGCAGTCACCCCTGGGGCCTGTCAGAGCTTGCTTTGCAACATGTACACTCTGCTGGATTTGTGCTCGTCCAGGCTCGAGGCTGATTTTCATATGGTAATGCCTTTGCGTGTTCTCTCAGAACAGCAATCAGGAGCCTGTGTCGGCGAGTAGGTAGGACATAGGAAAGGTGGTTGATCTCTTGACTTGTAAAGACATTCTGTCATACAAACCCAGCTTCACAGCAGTTGAGCTTTCCATGTGTAAACAGAGACTGCTTAATTACACAGGTCATGTCAATTAGTGTGACCTTACCATTTTCTAGAAATTCATCACCTTCAGCCGAGCGAACCACTCATACTATAATACAGGGTGGTATTGAAGCTCGTACCCATCTGTTAAGTGCCCAGGCTTATTGTTTTACAATAGCTGCTTTTGTGGTCTTTTGGTTTTGGTTTGTTGTTTTTTTTTTTTAAATTTTGAACTTGTTACTCTTTGAGCAATAGCCTTCTCGAAATAAAACAGAATGCTTCTCCAGAGTCCAGGTTTCATTTATCATTTTTTAGGGTGTAAAGGACCAAACATACATATAGTATCTCAATGATATGATGCACCTAGATGTTTGAGACAATGTTGTGTGGGAACCAAATGAAGTTTGGGCCCCTGTGAAGTCAATGGAGGGTTTGCTCTCAGCTACATTTGAAATATTGCCGGTGACTTACAAGGTCTCTAATAGTTATATCAAAGTTCTTGTTAAAAACCATAAGAATAAGGTATTTCCAGGTACTTTTAAAATAGTAGTATACCCTTTTTACACACACAAAAATGGAGCCTTTCCTGTTCTTTACTCCATTCCCCTACCTGTGCTGGACTGTTAAGCTGTCCAGAAGTTTTTCCATTTTTTGGCCATGGTCTCTAATTCATCAGTCCCCAAAAGTTGCTAGGAGCTGTTAGAACAGATTGTGATTTTGGTGGGACAAACAGTGAAAAGACAGGGATACAAGTCTTGCACTATCTAAGGATCAGCCTTGTGGTAAGTTTATTTTCTTAGTAGTTTTGGGTTTTTTTTCCTGCAGCAGGGAATTGTCTGATTATTATATGGTATAAGAGAGTTATATAAGAGAGGGAAGAGGCAGAGAATGTGTTGATTCAGGTCACCTGTGTGTGAAGCTTCATTCAGACTCACATACAGAAATTAATTAGGAAGTCTTATCCTGAACTTTCCTTGCAAATGTGGTAGTGTGATAAGCCTAACATAAAAGCAGTTGCGAGCCTGGAAGGACATACATTTCTCTGCAAGTCTGAGATGTCCAGGCATGTAACAACTGAAGTGGTGTCGAGTGCCAGCAAAGGTGTGTGCTGGAGCAGTGCGGGCCCTGGCTACGTTAGTTGTTGTCTCTATTAGCAGATGGAGACAGTCAGACAGAAGTCAAGTACTATGCAGGGAGTCAAGACAGTTGAGTTGAGTGTTCAACTGTACTACAAACTCCCTGCTTGTGAGGAAAATAATTTTATCTCTGTGTTTCATCAGCCGAACTGAACAAAACTTTTGGTGATATCACATATTGTCACCTTTGTCCAGCCTTGCCTTTTTATTCCAAAAACCCCATGGAGCAGGTGCTCAGTCTGGTTTGGCATTCTTCATAACAATAAGTCATCGGTCTTGATCGGATGGGCTGTAGTGCCCCAATTAGTGATAATAATAATAATATTAATAATAATAAGTAGATGGTATCATGGGTGAACTCTGCACAGATTTTATTTTTCAGCACTAAAAACTCATTCATACAACCTAAACAGTTTTGTATGTTATTGTAATTAATGAAACCCAGGTGCCCTAGTTATCTTGTTGTTCTTGTTTTAGTGCAACTACTTGCAAACTGACACGTGTCAAGTTTTAATTTAGAGGAAACTTTCCAGACTGAGTCACTGCATAAAACCCCAAACATTCATTTATTATGAAAACCTTGTAAGTCACTTAGAAATTGCCTCGCTGTTTGATTCTGTTACCACAACCTCTTCCTCAGCCTAGGCTGCTAGTTTGCCTCCATGGGATGCTGCCACTCATGTTTGAATTGAAGCCACTTGTGTCTTATTGCAAATTTGCATAAGAGACAGAGATGATGCTTCATGAATCCCAGATAATGGAATCTGGACATGAAGGCTCCATCCCCAGAGAAGGGAAAAGGCAAAAAAAAAAAACCTGCTGAAAAATCGCAGTGAGAGATGTGGCCCAATTCAACAAGGTAATTAAGTGCCCGGCCTGTCCTTGAGCACGTGAGCAAAATTACTGAATATATTGTACTTACATGCTTTAAGTTAGGCACCTTTTTAATTCTTAAATCGAGAGTGATTTTTAGTTACAACAATAAAGAAGTCAGTGCATTGTAAGAAGAGGTCACCAAGTGGGGATGAAAATAAAGATGTTTCATAAGACGTTTCTGCATAGCTTTCAGAAGAGCAGCAAGCACTAGAGTTACAGGTTTAACACTAATGACACACTTCAGACCTGGAAATCATCTTAATCAGATTTTCTCTGCTTTTGCCACTGGATGTTAGGGACATCGCAAAAATATCAGTTCCCTCACCATACATTGGAAGAAATTGAAAGCACAAGGAACATGCTATGTCTTAATCAGTTAGCAAAGCTTAATGGGCTGTGGTTAAAAATGAGGAGTCATGCAATGCTTAATTTTGATGTATTAGGTGAGGTACTATAACAAATAAACAGGCCGAGTGCTAAACGTGGATAAATAGCTTGATCTCCAGGCTCCTGGTCTCTGAATTTTTTTTTTTAAACTAAGCTCCAAAGTATTCACAAACTGAACTATTTAATGGCAGGCAGAATAATTCACAGAGCCATGATACGTTAATGCAGTTGATAGTGCCAACTTCATTGAAGAAAGTTGTAAACCACTGTATTTCTTTCATACCTCTGTCTCCCCTGGTGTTGATACAGGATTTAAATTCAAAATCTATGAAGGGCTAAAGCTAAAGCTCAAAATCATTTTCCATGTTTGCCTGTCCCAAATTAAAACTGTGTTTTGTTGACAAAATTTGGAAAGGTTTGAGATTTGGCAGGCCTGGTTGTCCCTGTGCTTACATTAATGTGTCAGCACCTCATTAATCATTTATTAAACTGTAGTGTGCTTTTCCCTCTTGCTATGGTCTGTGTTTTAGGATGCCTCAGCGCCCATTCCACATATACTTTGGCTCTCCCCTCCCCCTAATTTTATGATTTCTCCACAAATTAGTTT
Source organism: Athene cunicularia (assembly GCF_003259725.1). NCBI lineage: Eukaryota > Metazoa > Chordata > Aves > Strigiformes > Strigidae > Athene > Athene cunicularia. The sequence continues at coordinate 9,233,754 of NW_020799117.1, read as the reverse complement.
TAGCATGTGCTTTAACTTGAACATATCCCAGTCGTTTCAAAATCAAAATGAGGAGAGTGTAGTATTTTTTTAGATTAAAAAATATGAGTAGAACTTGTAAGTATGTAAGTGCTCTGTAGCTTTCCAAGTATGTAACTGTGGCACACAATATTCAAGGTGTATTATTTTGTCTGCTAATAATTAGGGGCATTAATACTTTGTTAGTGCAGTGTATGTTCAGTATTCTTGTATTAATGAGATTTTGCGTTTAAAGAATTAAGCAGTAAGCGTGTGCTGCTTCTTACAGGTGCACTATGAATAATCATTTTTTTTTCAGACAGATACATAAGAGTAACCACCTTTTTTTCTGCGTTTCCTGAAACTGGAAACAGTTTCTCTTGGGGATTCCTTTTATAGTTTCTTCTGCTAACGACACTGAAGAACCACACCAATGTGGTCTCTTTGTAGTAAATCAAACTCTCTGTTCAGGAGGTAGGTAGGAAGACACTGTTAAGTAATTCAAAATATGTTGCATTAACAGTTGCGGAAACCTGAAGGAGGGGGTGGTGTGGAAATTTGTGTGAGTAAATCTACATTTAAACTGACCTCACTAGGATTGTTTCCTCGAGTTTTTCCCTAGAAAGGTGCATGTATAGCAACAGCTACTTGTATATATGGTTTTCACAGGTTTGAGACCTACCTTGCTATTATTCCTCTTGACTTGTTATTTTTCTGGAATCTTATTTCTAGAAATGTTCAAAAGTTTCAGTTTCAGCATAGGATTGATCAACTTCAGTGGGAAATCTGTGTGTACCTGTTTGGTTTCAGGACTGGGGAAAATATTTTATGTTGTAGCCATTGTTAGTAATTGTACTAGTGTTAATTCTCATAGGCATCTAAAGACACCCATAGAAGAAGATTAGGAGCTGGCATAAATCATGGAGCTGTGACAGGCAATGCCAGCTAAGGATTTGGCTCAAAATCCCAGGTGCAAAGAATTTACAATGGTTGCAAGTGCACAAATAAGATTGCAAACCCTGAGCCACTTACTATAAGATCATATTTTATTGAAAATATCATAAACTTTATTCTATCCCTCAGGAATGCAATGGATAAATTACTTTTGAAATCCCTTTTGGAATTTTATATATAGGGCTTGGGTTTTTTTTTCCCCTTAGTTTGATTTCAGAAAAACTTGTCTATAGTATTTGGTGCTTTCTTTTTCCCAAATTTCCATCTGTAAGAGCTCTTGAATCATTTATTCTGTATTTTAATATCTTTCACTTAAAACACACACAAAAACCTATTGCCTGGAATGCCATTCCGAGGGATGGTTTTAGGATCCTTTAGATGTAAACTACCCTCTTTTGTATTCCTCTTTTTAAAGACAAAGACTTCAAGATTAGCTGTGGACAGTTCAGCATCTTTGCTTACTTTATATTTTTGAGCATTTTAATTGGTGGTCAGAAATATGTGGAAAATTTTTTCTTTCCCATTTTTTTTTTAGATCCAATTCAAGTGATGAAATTGAATTGTTGTAAGCGATCCTTTAAGTGTCCCCATTTGACCAACTTTGAGAGGCAGCAGCTTCCTGAGAGAGTTGAAGCAATGTTTGCCAATCCTTGTAAAGCATTTCACCTCTTCAGAGGCTAAAGCCTCTCAAAACCAAGAACAATTAAAGCGAGAGCCTTTCAGAGCGACTGGGGAATTCAGCAAAATAAATCAGAAATCCTCTGCCGTGGCTCTGGAGGCTTGCCTCATTATAAGAGCAGATCTATTAGCCCCCTTGCCATTGTCTTTCATTTCTCAAGTGAGGTGATTCTAATTAAATTAATCTGCATGTCAATCTATCGGTGATCAATCAAAAGGGCTGAGGTCCCCCTTTGCGGCAGTGTGCTTGCGGCTGACAGGGGCTGATAATGGAGGAAGAAATAAACTGTCGAGCAAAGTTAATTAGTCAACATAATAGGTGGATTAAACAGGAGCTGCTGATTGCTGTTTCACATGTCGAAGCATGAGGTGGGAGCTGAAACTGCAATTAACAGACAATTATTATATTTGGTTGTAAGAGGTCGCATGAATAAACATATCTCTATGGGTTTCAGTTTTTAATCCCTTTCCCTGTTTAATGTAAGGAGAAGTGTAGGTCATTTCTTCTTATTGTTTTAGTTGAAGTTTTTGAAGGCGATGTGTGCTGCTGGCAAACCAGCAGCCAGCTGAAGGCCAAATCTTTGACGGGGGTAAAACCCTGGGAATGCCATACTTTGTTGGGAAAAGACTGTGGGAGGGGGTGCCTGGATGAAGAACAGGGAAACTATGAGGTCGCTGGATCAGAGTGGGGTGGGAGAAAACCTGGTGTGATGAGCTTGCATCTCTACCAGGGATTTGTCCCATGCATCCCCCCATTTCCATTTTCTCCACAATGGTTCGTGGCTTGGGTGCCCTCAGCCTGAGCAGGGATTTCCTATAGGATGGTGCCTGCTGAGCCTCCATGTTGACAGGTCCCTTGGACACCTCTGAGCAGTTGGGTCTTCTACTCTGGACCCAAAACCTACCTGTTTGCCCCCACTGGGTTGGCTGCTCTCCCACACCGAGCTGCTCTGGGGAGCAGAAATGTCGGATCCTGCCTCCAGGCAGTGCTTCTCTGTGTCGCTCCCCTCACCTCAAACCACATCCCAGGTGTTGACATTGAGATAACTTGAGAAATACAAATAATTCTAACGCTGGATGAATAAGGTTGTGTTCTCCAGATCAAGACCCCACTGTCAAGCGTGTGTGTGTACACAAACATGCCTATACGTACGCCCTAAGATAGAGCTTGGGGGAAATTTGGGCAAGTCCAACAACCTGTAGTGACTGTACTGCGGGGAGAGCAGTAGTAAAGGGGAAGGGGGAGGCATGCAACACCTCCCATTACAACTTCACAAAATATACTTTTGTTTTCTTTTATTCTGAATCGATTCTCATTTGCAATGTCAACAGCCCTATCTACTTCAGCATGGAAACTGAAGGATAATTTAGGGTGAAACACAGCTGCCCTTGTATATAGGGGAAAAAATACTTAATAAAGATCCTCTTGTTAAAATGATGGTTAACAGCGTGCCGTCTGCCATGCAGCTACAAACTCTGCAATTTGACTTAAAACTGCATCAAAAGCTTTCGATGCCAAAGACCCACTCATCAATAGCGTCTCTTGTTAGATTTGTACAGCATAAGCACCAGTTATTATGCGAAATAGCTATGCAATTTTCTACAGCTCCCAGCTGTTATTTATTTAACTGAGTTTATTACACTCTGTGCTTCTTAAAAAACATATATATATATCTCCAAATTTTCCTCCATTTTGCTCTTGTGCTTGCAGGTTGTGGTGTCTACAACAGTCAATGTTGATGGCCATGTGTTGGCAGTGTCGGACAATATGTTTGTACACAACAATTCCAAGCATGGGCGGAGAGCTCGAAGACTTGATCCCTCGGAAGGTACGCCTTCTTATCTGGAACATGGTAGGCATATCATTTTCATTGGTTGGCATTGCTACTTTAAATGTGGATTTATTTGGTTTATGTCTGTGGCAACTGGTTTCAAATTGTCCTGTAAGAGTTTATACCTTTGGGACCAAGTATTTTAAAGAGACTGGTCACCAGACCAAAGGGGGAGTTTTTCAAGCAGGTCAGCCCTAAATGTAGTGAAATGACAAACCAGTAAGCAAATATGGGTGTGGAGTTTGTCCTGTGTGTCAGTGAAGTGTGGTGACTTTTTTTTTTTTTGGTTGCGTCTATTCGGCACCCAAAACTGGAGTCTGATCTTTTCCAAATTGGCTTGATTTTTGGCCACACATCTTAAAGATTTTGCATATATTCTGAAGTTTTCAGCACCCAAATATCAGATTGGATTTCTTCTGTCTATCGAGTTCTGAGCTTTAGGAGATCCAGCTGTTCCTTTGAATTACCCTAAATGAAAGCAGAGCCCTTTTGGAAATCCATCTGCTTGCTCAAGCCATGGATGGATGTTCTCTCCTGGCTCCAGCTGTGCCAGCTGAGGAAGCTGCTCTTCACTGCATGCCATAGCTGCCTGTCTCTCCTCCCTGCTGCAGTCTATTCTCCACCATGAACATGCCAGCTAAGATGGTTGTCTGACTGCTCCCTAGTCTCCTTCACTCCAAAGAAATTCATCTGAGTTAAACTGTTTAAATAATAACTCTTTGCCAATCTATCTTAGTTTGCTGAAATGATTGAAGGAGAAGTGGTGCAAGGCAATTTGGCTTTTCTGAAAGGACAGTAAACCCCAGCAAGGGTGGAATGGAGGCACATGGCTGGAAGCAGCCTGGAGGACAGTAATCTTTTCCGTAATATCAGCTGGTCCTGGAAGAGAACACTGCTGGTGACTGTAGGTGCTTAAAATGGGAGTTGTTGAGTGCAAATGTACTTTGAAAAATCTGGATTTGATTAATGTTTTGTTTTGCTCTTTGTCCTCAAATTGATGACTCCTACTGAAAAGCAAAACAAAAACAGAGGGCATTTCACTCCCCTCTCCCTGTTCCAGCTTGGTAGAATAGCTCTTTGTCTTCAAAGCATTTTGTAATCCTAAATTCAATAGGTGCTTGCTCCCTCTCAGAGATGTGTACCCTCAGCTTCCATTGAAGTAGTTGAGTGTAGAAGGCACCAGTCCTTTATGCTGGTTTGTTTCACAAATATTTGCCAAGGATCTGATGAATAATTAAATAGATTTTTCCACAGAGTTTGAAGAAACCAGATAAAATTTTCTCTGGGAAAGCGAATGCCACTCAGAAAAATGTTAACTAGATATGTTAAAAGAAATTATTAATACTGAGAAATGGGCAAATGTGTGGGTTTCGACTCACAGTGGATTTCTGTGGAAATAGCTTTCTATTCTGTTCATGCTTTCAGGCATCAGTCCTGCAAGCACTTATGCATATATTTAAGATTATCCACACATATGGTCCTGTTGGGATCAATGAGGCTTCTTGTGTCAGTAAAGTTGAGGGTATTGATAAGTGTTTGCAGAATCAGGTCTGTAGTTCACACTTACTAACCTAAAATTCTTAGCTCAGCAGCGTTTCTCATTATATAAACATAACTTACATCTGTATTTATTTAGCTCTAACTTTTTATGTAGGCTATGAGCCATTTTCAGCCATAATTCATGTTACAGAATTTTTTTTTCATCCTGCCAACAACCTAATTTAATAAACAAACCACTGTCATAATTTTTGCTGAATTTTTGTAAAGAATGTACGAACTCTGTCTTTATTAATTAGCAGAAGGCAGAACAAAAGGAAGCATCTATCTGTTCAACTTCACAATCTTTCCATTAAGTCTAGTCTTAAAAAAAAAAAAAAAAAGAGATCCTATTTTTTATATTCCTACAAAAGTAGATGTCATCCTTTTTTTAAATTTTTTTTTTTTCCCCTCCCCATTGCAGTCTTCTCAGTGCATGCTTTTGGTCAAGGCAATACTTACTTTCTCATACATAAATGTTCTTATTCTCATGCATGGTGTAATAGCATCTCACTTTACTATAGCTATCGTTCCCACTCCTAGTACCTGAAGGATTCTGTTAGCAAAAAGGAACAAAAAAAAGATAATGCTATGCTTGCATATCTATTCAATCCCTAGTTACTATGCTAACATTAAAAATCAACATCTGCAAAATATCTCCATGTGTACATTTTGTGGGAAAGGTGATTTTTCTAATCTACTTTCTCAGGCATCTCTCAAGCAACTTTATAAAGCAACCACTAGTAACTTCTTACTTTTGAATAGCCACCTCCACACTACAAAAATGCACTCTTTCCAAAGGCTCGGTGAAGCCTTTCTTTTTAACTTAAATTCTTCAATCCAGCTCTCCAGAATTCTATGCACATTTGAGTCCAAGTTACAGGAAAAAAGAAAATTAAAAAGAAAATCCAGTAACTGTTTTAAATGTTGTTGTTAGATGTCTAAAACACTTAACTGAATGAAAAAAAGAGATAGGAAAAGTCCCAAACTGGGCTCAATGCTATTGAATTTTGGGCAACCACCATGAATCTTAGACCCATTGGAACAGATGCGTTTCCTCTACTCAAATAAATTGTTACTTTTAGTTTGAGTGCTGAAGTATATTATTTTTCTACAGTTTTTGGAATTTTTATCTTGCATAATATCTTCAAGTGTAAGTAACAGAGACAGTTTGTTTGCCTTTCCTCTTTCCAGCTTTTCTACCTCCCTCAGGGCAAGGGCAGACTGACCTGAGCGCTCTCTGTAAATGGTGAAATGGGAGGCTAATGTAGTCATGGCTAGTTTGTCTCTGGTTTAGTGCTCTGGAGAGCAACTTCTGATCATAGGTTTTTAAATGCTGGGATCTAACTATAATATGCCCTTGACCAAATGTATTTCTGTGTACTTTTGTAGATGTTTCAGTCTATAACAAAAATATCTGATTGCAGTGGAGATGAATGCCTGGCTGTGTGAGGACTGGGGAAAGGGGAGAGGGGATGTAGCAACGTGTACTGGTTGCCTAGTTTAGTTAGACAATATCCAGCTTATTTTTCCTTGCCAGGCTGTGTTGGAATGTGCTGTTCTTAAACATGGAGTTGCAGTTTATTTGACTCCTAAAAGAGACTTTGGGTGCCAAAAAGCTGGAAAGAAAGCTTTACCTCCTGAGGCATTCAGGAGCCTGGTGTCTCCACATTCAGGTTTTACCATCTCATTAGCAGGTAGCCTGGATTATTTTGGGGACATCCAACACATCTCTATTTATATCTTGCTTGTCAGACAGTAAAATGAAAGTTCCTTTTCGTAGCTTGTCTCTGAATTTAACTAGGAACCTAGATCATGATTTTGTATCCACACACTGTCCTCCTTGAAACCAGTGGGTTAAGAAGCTTGTATTTCAAATAAATATATCTATCTTTCAAAAGTAATAGCTGGGAGAGGCCAATTATTTCATACATCTCTGTGTGGTATAAATAGGGTAAGCCACAGTAATCTGTGGTTTTCAATAATTATCACTTTTTCATTCACAAATAGTTGTATTCTCACTTGTTTTATATTTATGGTAAACCAGAAAGCCAGTGTGGTTGACCTTTCTAAATTGTACATATATAGTAAGATGTATACTGAAGAGCTAGTAGGCTCCAACCAGTAGAATGTATTTCAGCTTGTAGATCATTCCAGGGTGTCAATTTTAAAAGTAAAATCTTTCTGATGCAATTTAAGTGACTAGCTTATGGAAGGAGGCTTTGCAACAACCCTTTTCAAGTTTACCAGCATGAAGTCCACTGCTGCAGATGTCTGCAAAGTTTCCCGTTAAAACTCTCATATTGCTGCAAAGTAAAAATTCTTTTTTTTCCCCCCAAATCTTTGAATGGCTTTACAAGAATGTAAAGCCAATTGCAGCATCGGTTTCTCAATTATTTTTCCTCACTGGCAGAATGCAATGCCCTCGAAAAATGATAGTCCCTGAGACCCTGTCAGTTTGCATGCTCTAACACTTTATTATCTAATGATCTAATATGCAACAAGGCAAAGAGGGGGTGCTTATCACCCTGACAGGATGCCTAAGAGAAGTGACTAAATTACTTTATGTACCATTAGCGCTAGCTGCCACGGTGAACTCACTGTGAGCATTTATGCAAATATTCCTGAATACATTCAAGTGGCCTTGTCAGGAAGACAACTGACAAGCAGCTTAAATGCTTGCATTTTTAAAGGGACACTTTTAGTTCTTTTTCTTTTCCTTCCTCCTCTTCCTCCTTCATAGGAGAGCACTGAAGAACTAGGTGATGGTGAGGTTTGCTGGCAATTTGATTCTCAGTCAGTTCAACAGCAGCAAAAGATGAAAGATGCAGGGTAGAAATAGGGACAAAATATAAGATGTGATGCCAGAATTTGCAGGTGGAAGCAGAGACAACCATGATTTCTAAAGCAGTGTCCTGCCATTATTTTAATATGAAATATACATAAATCTGTGCCTGGATTATTTGATCGCTCTATTGTGGTACCTGAGACAGTCAAGCTTTTACAATGTTGTTTCAGTTCATGATAATAATGAGTGATTCAGCCCATTTGCTGTCTGCAGGTGCAAAACCTCCTACATTAAGTGTAGTGGTTGCTGTGCCTCAGCTGGGTACGTCAGGTAGTTCCTCTCATCAGCAATGGGGCATTTAAAGAGCTTTTCTTGCCAGTCCTGTCCATCTTGGGCAATCTGACAGCCCAGTCACCACAGTAGGCACATTCACAGATTTTCCACTAAATCTTCAGATTTGAGAACAAAAATGATTGCTAGGCTGTGTCTTAGTTGATTAGATATTTTCTATTTAGGTGAATAAAAAAGGGAAGTTTTTTTCCCCACCTTATAAACTATTTTGAGAGGATGATCTTTAAAATCAAACTTTTGAGACGGACAGCCTTTAAGTATCATTGTTTTGTAGTCATTGTATACCTTGAATTTAGCTGGGCACATCAGTCAATGATTCCTGAAAGTTTCTCAGAAATCTGACTTGGTGACCTGGTTCTTGTGCTGTAAGTGGCTTTGCCACAGCGTTAACCACTATGTTTTTGGCAGTGTGGAGAGTCATGAAGAGGATGCCCCTACCAGCTCTGTTTTAATCATTTCAACCTGAATCCCTTGGTGTTGCATATGTCCATGCTAGCTGATGAAATACAAGACAGAATACTGACTGAAGAATTCTAGCAAGTTGAGAAAGGTTAATCTTCAAAACTTGATATATTTTACCCTTAGATGGTGTAGATTCAGATTCTTAAATCAAAATTAAGGACTACTGCATTCGCAGACTGGCCAGGTTTAAATAAAGAAACTAATGTTTGACTTGTTCCATCTATGAGTGGAAGCACCTTTTATTTCTTAGTGCTTCATTTAAGAGGGTTTTCATGATTATGTGAAAAATATAAACACACAAGCTTTTTCTGCACCATATCATTCCATATAGAGAAATGCAGTGGACTTGATTTATTATTTAGAAGGGAAATATTGAAAAAAAATATTAGGATTCTACCACTCTACTTGAGGGGATCTTGTATGTTATGCTGAGTTATGTCTGCTTTCTAATTTATTTTCTATGAGGGAAGAATACCTAGGGTTGTTGGACATCTCTATGCATACACAAGGGAAAAAAATGTGACTTTCAGAACATTGCACAACATGGATAGTAATAACAGTAAGTGAGCCTTGATATACTGAAGGATTGCAAAACTTCAAGCTGGAAATAATTTTCTTACTTTTGCCAAGTTGTCTTTTTCATATCAGTTCCTTCATAAATGCAGTGACTCATAAATTCAGGCAATTTTTTACATAATGGCTTGTTATGTGTTCTTGGAGCTTGACCTCACTGAGCGTATAATATTAACCTCTTCACTGCCCTGTGGACTTACTGTATGTTTCTAATATAAGTGAGCACACCAGGGCTGGATTAGTCCAGTATGTGTATTCAGATGGAGCTAGAGTATTTGTCCCTCTGAAGAGACAAAACATGGCCAGAAAGTTAAGGTGTTCATTTGAGAGAATTTGTTGATAAAGATTTCAGTATGATCTCAACAAGATTTTAACTCCGGGGACCACTGAAATAAGTTGCCAAAACAGTGGCAGGTTCTCTGCAGGTTGCAAAAGTTAAGCCAGGATATGGTAACTTCCTAAAAAGTATATGGCAGGTCAGAAGGAGGTTAAGAATTTGAGTAATTCCTCACCCAGGAATTGCTGGGTGAGGTTCTCTGGTGGGCGCTACGCAGTATGTCAGGCTGTGTGATCAAAACGGTCCCTTTGGGAGTAAAATCATGGGATCCATCAGGTTAGCAAAACACAGCAGAGCTCAGATTCCTACAGCTTCAATTTAGGTAGCCAAAACTGTGTTAACTAAATTATGCCCCATTGAATTATGCTGATGTCTTGTTTTTAATCTTCACCAGAGCAGAGTATCTGTCTGCAGCCCCAGACCCCTGCTTCCTCTCTGGATATTACTGAGAATTTCACAAGAACTGGGTGGGTGGGTAGGTGGAGCTGCCCTTTTTGCAGCTAGTCACGTCAAACAGAAAGCAGAAAACCTTCCATTTGTCTGGCTCATAAATCGGCCCTTAAGGAGAGGTACTGAAAACCTAGAAAATCTGCATGGAGCAGTTTTGATCTTTCAAAGTTTATTTTTAGTCTGAGGCTAAATGAAAACAAGATTTAAGTGATTTTCTGGGAGGCGGACTTTTTAATGGTTGATTTGGACAAGGAGATTCCAGAATTTCAGTTCTGCCATTAGACTGTAGGTATTTAATGAAGTTGAAGGTTTGAGTTTGTGATTTTTTTTTCATTGTTTAAATATTTCTTCATAACATACGTATACTAACAGTGCTGCCACCATGTTGCAGGAGACGTAAGAGATACCATTTAAAGTATTCTAGTATAAAAATAATTGCTGTTACATAATACCCATGAAAATACCTCCTGAAAAGTCAAGTTTGGGTACTGACCACAGTTAGAAAGTATTCCTGCTTGACAATCACTTATCGGGGATCTAGTGTCACATCTAATTGAAAAAGGAAAAAATGCTACAATGGAAGTGGGAGACACCTTGATTTTGAAAAGATAAGGTGTGGCAGTTTCTACCCATATGCAGCTGCCCTTTATGTTTTTCAAATAAATGAAAAATAAAACAGCCCTTCCCCCAGAATATCTAAACGATGTCAAGCTGTGATGTGTTGTTACTCTCTATTGTTATGAGGATGTCATGAATTCATGGAAAAATAGTACCTGGATGAAGGTAGAGCACATTTTGTGAATTTCCCAGAGGAGCTTTCAGAACTGTGCTCCCAAAATTGCAAAAAGAAGAAAACATGGGGAAAACGGTCATTAAAATTTGACAAAGATTTGTGTGGAAAAAACTTTTGTTCAGGCAGACAGATAAGGGAGAAAAGTTCAGATGGAAATTCTCCAACCACCATGAGAGTTGACTCTTACTTGGAGAGTTAGACCAACCACTTTCTGAAGGTTTGAGGTTTCTCTTCAGACCTCAGAGGAGTCAGAATACAGTTATGCAAGTAGAAAACCTTACCTACACTGTTTGGCGGAAACTTCACAGCTACCAGTACAGGAATACATTCAGTAGCACTCAAATAGGCAATGAATATTCATAGATAATGAGCATTCATTACATTTCAATTTGCTTTGCTGGCCACCATGTCACTAATACAATGGCATCATAGGGGAGAAGAATGACATTAGGATTAGAGAAATGTTTGAGAGATTCTGCACCGTATGGCAGTGAAGTTCTGCCAGACCTTGTTTTTCCAACCTTCCCAGCAAATGACAAAACATTATATTCTTATAATGTCATTAATATTATTTCGCAATTCCTCTAACTTAGCTTTTTAATTATAGGATACCTTTATTGTTGTTATGTTGGGAAAAGATGTTTTTTCACTCCGGTCCCTTGCTTATTTGGGCAGAGTACAAAGGAAAAGGATTTTGTGAATTGTGGTTTGTAAATGAAGGCCGAGAACTAGTGATTCTTTGAGAACTCATCTGGATGTCATAAAAAGTCATGATTATCAAAGAATGGTGTGCACAGCAGTTTGCAGGTGTCTGGACACCTCCCAGTATTTCATGTTAGGCACCTCAGTATTTAAATACCCCAGAGCAATCCGTGATTATGAAAGGTCTCTGTTCCCATGGAACTTAATGTCCAAAGCTGTGAATCAGCTGAGGGCTAACAATCTCAGGATTAAAGTTTTGTTTAGATGCAAATTTTACATCAAATTGTAATTTAGAATATTCTGATTAGAAAACTTCACAAATAATGAACTTGGTATTTTTTGTATCTCAGGCTGCACATCTTCTCATTGAATGGTGAGAAGACCGATGTGAGCATTCAAGTCTCTCTCTTACTGTCCATTGGGAGGTGCCTGCCAAGTGTTTCTCCAGCAAAATGAGTATTTGACAAAGCACCTCCACATCCGAGGAAATGATTTAACAGCATAAACCAGGAAACTGATGCAGAAAATGGAACCCACCAGGGTGGGATGTTTGGAGTGGTTATTCTAATCTGGGATGCCATCTGAAAATTATTAATGTTAGTGGTAAAGAATAAAAATAAACTACTAATAATTAATATTGGAATGGAGACAGGCATTGTGTTTGGCCCAGATCCAGAATACAAGGAGTGTATGGCAATTGCAAAAAGCGTGCTTTCATTAAAGCCAGTAGTACAACTTCATAAAGTGTTTTTTAAAATCTTAGTCCAAACTGTTTGCTGAGCATAACCAGAAAGCTTTGTGTGTCACAATTAGTTCTTTCTGCTTCCCACCTTCATTCCACGAATTTATAGTTCTCTTTGTGGGAAAACAAATCTTTAGTGTGAAAGTGACTGTAGTATAAGCAGTTCTAGTTTATGACCTCACTGAGCAAAGCAAATAGGGTTAGGAAATTTATTAAAAAGATCAGGAATAAAGTTTTATCAAAAACTTGTCTGAAATTTAGCAATTTAAGTTTGTTTCTCAAAAGTAATTAAAACATTTAGATCTGCAAGTTAAGGTACGAGGGCCACTGTGAGATGCTTAACAAGATATTGTCCTTCGTGAAGTGGATGTTTAGGTCTTTCTGAGCTTCTCACACATTTTTGTGAGTCAAGTGGTCACCCAAAAATATAGGTGCCCCAAAACAATCTTTGTGGAAATTCTTGGACCTAAAGCCAAGCTCTCAAAGCACCAAGGTGCCTGAAGCTGCAAATAGGTGTTTAGTGGGATTTTTAAAATATTGGCTACAGAATTTCTATGTCTGTCTGCCACGTACTTTGAAAATTCCATTATCTCCTTACTGGAACCACTGGATAGCTGGGTGCTTCCAAAAACCTGGTCCCAAGTGCTGCAGAAACCTGTGTGCTTTTTACTGTACTACTGTTGAAGTGTCTGTTAGCAATGGGAATATAAGGACATTCAAAATTAATTATGATTGGTTAATACCATGTCATTATGGTTTTGTAGCAACTCTCTCAGAGGTTCTGTATCTATCTCATGAAAAAAGCAAGTGCGTTTCCCACAGAGGTCCCTTTTGGGTTGGATCTCCCCAGCTGTTGGAGACTGAATTGACAGCTCACATTGCTGCTTGCTGAAAACCCGGGCTTGCATATGGAATTCATAGGTTTGGTGTTACCTGATCCATGCTGAGAGCGAAGGCCAGCGCTCGGAGGTAAATTGTTGTGCCTGACCACAACACTGCTCATCTTTCCAGCTGCAGCTTCAGTTTGTGGGTTGGGGTTTGAGGTCACAGCGCTTTGCCGCAGTACGTTCAGGTGAGAGCATCGCTCAACTTCCTGGGCTCTTTGAGGAGATGAAGAGAGAGAAAAGAAGTATTTCTGATCAGGTTTGGCCCTTGGAGACACTGAAAAGTAAAGCAACCCTGATTAGGGGCCCTTTGGGAAAAATTATTCCATTCCTGGGATTGTGACCTTGAAGGCAATGATGAGTGCTTCCTCATTCAGTCCCGAGTCCGAACAGAGGTGCCTGCTGGAAAGCCCAGAGTCAAGTGTCTGTTCAATATTAGCTGCCAAATATTTTTTATGGGGTTTCTCCTGGCTGCTTCCTACCTATGATATCGCCTCACTGAGGTCCCTTGGTACTTTCGGGAGCCAGCGTGGAACTCCCGGGTCTCCGGGCCTCCAGAGGTGTCTGCCCATCTCTGCTCATTGTACAGAGGATCCTAATTTGGGCAGACTGCCTCACTCAGCCAGAGCTGGAATCGGACTTTTTACATGCTGCAATGCCTTAGGTAGGTGGTCTGAATATTACCCTAGATAAATAAATAAAAACATAGCACGACTTTATCAGACACGTTGAAAGAACAACTTCTCTAAGCGTTTGTAGGCTCGAGTCCAAAGTATTCACTCCTCAGATTTTCAGCGTGCTGGTTTTATGTGGTGTCATTGCTGGAGAGATACTATGAACTATAAATATATTTTTATACTTATGTTTTTGCAAGTAAAGCCTAAATGACTGGGAGGGGGTGCTTGACCCTGCATGCAGAGCAGCACAAAGAACAGAGGAGGAAACAGTCTGAAAGACACTGCACAGGAGAGACAAGGGGTTCTCAGTCTGCAACGCAATCAGGGCTTCTGCTTGAAATGCAATTCAGGTTACGCTGCTTCCATTTCTGTCCCGCTGCCATCACAAACACGGGCTGAGTGTAATATTGCATTCCTGAATCAAACCTCCCTAATAATAATAACAATGATAATAATAGTATCAATTGAATTCTTTTGTTTATTTTTCTTACCCACCTTTCCCATCCCAGGTAGTCATTAGTCTGCAGTGTATTTCAGGACAGCGATTTAGTTAAACCTTCTGATCACTGGTCTGTTACAGAAGAGCCAGATTCCCTACCTTTTCCCTTGGCTCAGGGCCTGGAAACCTGGGGCCATCCATCGGACCTTGGTCTCTCCGTTGGCAGCTCTGCGTAACCTGTCACAGAGACAGCCTGAGCACAATTTTTGCACATGATGAATATGGATCTTTGCTGCATCTGGCAGGCTGCAACAATGAATGCAGAAGACTGTCATTAATAGATAATAAAAGCAGAAAGCAACATTAATGGGAATAAGCTTTTCTTTTACTGGGACTGATTATTACTTTTTTTTGTTCTTGGCCTGTGACTAGATTGAGCTGCAAATAACAGCTACCAATGTTGTGTGCACGCATGTGTTTTGTTGTTGGCTGGTTTTTAATCTGGAGTATTTAACCATGATATCTTCAAAGTGTGATTGTGTCATACGTTCTCATACACTAATAGATTTCAAAGATGAAGAGCCTTGCTGCTTTATGTTTAGCCATGCCTTCATCTATAAATTTATGGCAGTATTATGGTTTAATGAATTGAACAAGTCCCAGAACAACAACAAAAATGCTTTTTTGTTTGAATTTAGATATTGTGTACTTTGTTCTTCAAACGAATAATAAAACCAATATGTTTCTGTAGTGGTAAACTTCAGGCTAACTTCATCTCACATTACTAATCAAGTACTCAAGGATATGTGTGTGCCCATATACATGTGTGTGTGTGTGTGTGTGTGGTAAACAGGCGCTTTCAGTCGTGGTGCTAGACAGAGGCTGAACATTCGTATTCCGATAGCGATAGGCAAACCTCCGAGAACAGATGGAGCAGAGTTCAGCACAAAGGTTTAATCCTATCAGGATGATTCCTGTATGGCCATCTGGATAATCCGGCGCACAAATTCAGTGCCTGTTAAAAATACATAGTAAGCCAAGATTAGCGTCACAGATTTTCCACTAGACTTGTTCATATTTGACTTTATGATTCTCAGACTCCAGAAAATTGCATTAGAGAGCAGCCTGTGATTTGTGAGAGAAATCAGATGAGGAATAAGAACTCTTAGGGTACTTGAATTTCCCTTGAAGAAACTGGATTACAAGCACTCCCTGTCCCTGCCACAACTGCTTTGTGTTTCTACGCGGGTTGTTCTGTTTCTGAAAGATGATTACTGTGAGCTCTCTGTTGTGGGCAGACTTACTCGATTCTGCTGAACAAAGAGACTTCAGCTAAAAACTAATTTTAGTTGGGGGTCTTGTTTTTATCAGGATGAAACAAATTCTTTGTTTGCTATAGAATCAATCTCAGGTGAACTTCTGGTTGTTGCACTATATAATATGGGGGTGTGTGTCTTTGTTTTCTTTGTGATGATGAAAGATTCTATAAAAGTTTAACTGATACTAATATTTAGTTTGGGGGAGTGAGAATTTAGATTTAGCTTGAACAATATGTTCATCTAGAATAGTTTCTGTGTGTCATCGACCAAACCTTGGCAGTGTGGCCATAACATACCAATGTACAGCTGAACATCAAGACTCACTGCTGTTGCACTTGGGATGCTGAGCTTTTTACACCTTGAGGGATGGGTTACTGTGGCTCAGGAGCTTTTATCGTGTCCTATGTTCTGACTCTAGAGAGAGATTTGCTGTGAGAGATTTACAGTTTTGTTAAGGTACTGGTGGAAAATAAAAGGGACAAAGTGAAACCAGGATGATGGTGAAACAGAACATGAATTTAGAAATAGCACCCGGCTGCCCTTCTGTTATGTTGAGATTCAGCAAAACACTAAACCACATCAAGGGGTTAACATTAAGAAAATGACTGGTTCCATCCAATAAAATACTTTGCTGGTTCAAGACTTTAGTTAGCAGCACTGAAGGAGCAGAGAGATAAATTAAGTAGGTTTTGGGGTATGCGAGCTATGCAGCGATGTTTGTTTTGACAAACTTTTAGGGTTGATTTATATTACACATTTTGGGCTTCCATTTGCAAGGTTGCCTTTATCCTCACCCAGAAATTGCATCAGTGCAACTATTTTTAAACTTTAGTGCACTTAAACAGATGCAGTCTCCTTTCTGGACAAGCCTATTGTTTTTAAAATAGTCAGATTGGCTTAGCTGGGCTCTGTAACTTCATCAGCGGAAGTTAAATCAGTAGGAAGCTGTTGAAATTGAAGTGGGAGAGGCATATAAGATTTTTGCACTGTTTTACTAACAAAGTCCACATTCAGATAAAATGGTGCAATCCTGTGCGTATATCACATAAGTGTGCCCTGCATACTATTGCCTTTGACTTCCCATCATTTAGCAACACTGTTCCTGTGCCTTTGTAAGTGACCCCATGGGATGGAGGAGGAGGAGGAGGAGGAGAGGAAATTGAGGAGCAATAATTTGGGGTCTCATAGTAAAGCATTTATCTTGCATGGGGTCAAAATGTGCCTGTGCATCCCTGCAGGAGGAGAGCACGCTGCACCAGTCACTGGTTTAATGCTTGGGTCTGAGCAAACTTGTCCCCAGTTGTGGAGCTGGAAGCGCTGCCAATATTTGGTAGGTTCTGAGCGATATTCTTGGATGCGCTGTTTCTCCTGCTGATCCAGTGTGTGTATATCCCCTGTGCAACCAAGCTTCCCAGGATAACGGAGACCGCGTCAGTGCTGAAGATGAATAGCTGCATCGGTTTAGGCAGAGTGCTGTTTGGCTGAGGCCCCTTCCCAGCAGTTTCTTCATGGCTGACTCAAAACAAAAATCTTCCAACTTTGGGGCAAAAATAATGAATGCAAAAATTATAGTTTAGAAGCTGCTTGAAATTTCCTAGAAATAAAAAGTCAGAACAATGCGTCAAAAAATTTCACAATAAAATTGTTAGGCTTCTTGAAAAAATAAATTTAAAAAATAGAGAGAGAGTGCATACGTATTTTTTTCAAGAATATATGTATTATTTATTTGTATATATATATATATATATATATATTCATGCTTTGAATTAACCTATATATTGAATGTAAGTAAATTTTTAACTGTTTCTGCAACACTGCATTTTTCTCGGAGAATTTATTATTTGCCAAACAAACATGATAGGTCTCTTTTGGAGGTCAAGTTTTACTGACTTGCAGTGAGATGCTAAGGACTCTTACTGTTTTATTAATTTTTGGAAAGCAGGGGGTACCTTCTAATTAAAAAACAAACAAGAAAAAAAACCCCAGAACTTCCTGTATGATGTGAAAATGTTTAAAAGAATGAACGAAAATGCATTTCTTGCATATATAGAGATAGCTAAACTGCATATATAGAGATAACTGAATTATTATTTTTACAGTAATGTTTTAAGTAAAATACACAGCAGATTTTTTTTTGTAACACATCTCTCATTACTCAGGATTGCCTCCTTTTTCCATGCAATCATTTTTCAGAGAGTGATCAACAACTGAAAGCTTTGGAAATCATTAAGGAAAGAGAAACACAGAGGACTCCAGGAAATGTAACTTTGCTAGCTGAGGCATCAGCAAGGATAAAAGAGAAACACTGGCTTAAGTATTGATTGTAGGTGGAATATTATGCCAGGTAATTTACATTTTCAGTTCCCATTAATGGGAACTGAGCATCCGAAATGTTAGGCAGAAAATCACAGCCAGTACCTTTAATTTCACTACTTGAAAATGGAAACAAAGGCAACCTTCCCTCCCTTCCCCCAACCTGGAGGGATTGCATGACATATATATTTTTGGTTTGGTGATTTCACCCAGTGCAGACGTCATGAAGAACCAGGAGGAGGTTGCCATTTTTGGCAGAGTGTTGTAATCTTTCAGGCTTGCAAATGGTAAGTCCCAAATATCAAGATGCTGTAAAGGAGAGAGCTGGGAAGGGGGAGCAGGGCATCACATCCTTGTGCCTGTGTTGCATAAAGCTGCATGAGTTATCTCCTCAAGAGGGAAACCTCTGTTACCCTGTTTCCTGCACAGCAGCTGCTTATTGTCAGGAGAGAATAGGAGAGAGAGCAGGCTGCGATATGAAAAAGGAAAGCAGGAAGATCATCACTGTACTAAGATAAACAGCAAATGCATTGTTTAACTTAAGAGCAAAGATTTAATGCTCCAGTACAATATGTAAAAACTCTGCCTCATTCCCGTACCCTGAAGTGTCTATGACTAACCCTTTGGGCTGGTCCTGCAGATTTTTCCCATCCAGGCTGGTTTGGTAAAGTTCAGTTGCTTTCAGTTGCTTGTTGGATACAGCTCCTGCCACTCCTCCACAGACTAGACTGGAATGGTACCACTGCGTGGGCACACAAAGTTTTTAGGTTCACCCTTTCAGCCTGCTTGAAGTAGGTGAGCAAATGATGGCAACTCCCGCTTCTCAGGAATGAGAATATTATTTTTTGGAAAAAAACAAACCGAAAACAGCCCAACTCACCCACCCCCACCCCT
>NW_020799117.1:9135655-9214983 GCF_003259725.1 Athene cunicularia | reverse complement strand
AGCCCCTTTTTCCCCCCAAAGCCCCACATTCCCCCCAAAAAAACACTTTTCTCCTCAACCCCCCCCCCAAAAAAAACCCCAACCTTAGTTCATTCTTTCAAACTGGCAAATTTTGGAAAAAATTTAATTTTGTTTGGAAAAAACCCCATTCCCCCCATGATAAAATTGATCCATTAGAGTGCTTAATGTGGAAAATCCACAAGAAAGAGTGATGAATACAATAACCCTTCCCCCCTGTATAACACCTATGTAAATCTATAATTCAGGAAGGGAAGAAGTAATGTTTTTCTCGCCTTGCCAAACTAAAAATATTGGTCAAAAAGGCCTTGAGCATCCCAACAGTGCTGCACACCTTTGGTTCCACATTGCTGTGGGAAAGGGATTTAGTCTTAGACCATTCCTGGGCACTGCCTTGCTCAGTCACAAACCCTACGTGATTTCACTGGCTGTGAAGTACCTGAGGGAAGATGTACAT
Organism: Athene cunicularia; assembly: GCF_003259725.1. Classification (NCBI taxonomy): domain Eukaryota; kingdom Metazoa; phylum Chordata; class Aves; order Strigiformes; family Strigidae; genus Athene; species Athene cunicularia. The sequence goes on along the minus strand of NW_020799117.1, from coordinate 9,214,508 downwards.
CAGATGATATAAAAATGCTGTAGAAGTTAGCACTGAGTTGCTGCTACATTTGGCTCCTTCCAACTCTGTGTAGACATAGCAGCACAGTTCCTGAAATCAGCAGAGTGGCATTAGTGTGTCAGCTCAGCTGCTGCTAGTTTCTGTCAGGTTGGATGAGCTCTGCACTGACAGGGTGGTCTACATGTAACCTAAATTGGTTTTGAAATCAGAACCCCCAGTTTCGTATACATTACATAGCTCTTGGCAGCTTTGCACTGAGCACTGCCCAACTGTCTTGAAAAATCTAGTTCCATATTCTGCAACTTCTTCAGCTGGGTTTTTAAGCACTTACTGAAGTGGTTTGTTGAATCACAACTTCAATAAGCCATGGTTTTGAGTGCTTAAAACTGATTTGTCTTGATATTCTGAGAAACAGTAGTTTGCTGAAAGCATTTAACAGGTTGCAGGATCATACTCATAAACTGTGGATTAATCTGTGGCTCGTTTATATATTTAGCCTGGAATAAGGTTTTACCCAAGAAAATAAAGGAAAATTAAATTAAACTCCAGATATTTTCAGTACTTCCTCAAAGGTGAGACATAAATTCTCTGTTCCTCCGAAGTCCCAGTTTTAACTGCCTTTATGCAACTCTCCTTGCATGTCACAATACTCTTAAAGAGAAGAAAAATAAAATCATACCCCATCATTTAAACTCCTGTTGTGATGCAGCAACTGTTGTCAGAGCCTCATCTATGGAATAATGGGGGATGAAACCATGCTTCATGATAAAAACTGCAGGCGAGGTCATTCTTACAGTCACCAGCACAAACTGGATATTAATCATAGAGCAAATACATTTCAGAAGCTAAATAAAAGCAGTCCCAGAGCCCTGCTGATAGCTGTGCATCCCACTAATTCACCTCATGAACGTGTACCTCTAAGCTCAATTAACCCTTATTCCAAGGCCACCCATAAACTTTGTGGAAAATACGTTTTTTCTCCCTGGCCTGTTTTATATCAATGGAATAGATCATTTGTGTTGGAGGATAAAATGTTGTCTCTGTTTATAAATGCAGGTTCCTAATTAAGAATATGAGATGTCCAGTGTGTGTTTGTGAGGGTCCTGAATTGGTAGCTCATTGATTCTGTAAACTCAGATGTTCCACGTTCCTAAGGGCATCTGCTATTTCTTCTGACTTCAGGTGCTATTTGAGGCAGATTAGATGCTCAGGAGGCTGACGGATGGGGATGTGGGGCAGAGGGATTTCTTGGTGCAATTGCCTGCACACAAAGTTAGTTGTTAGACACGTACAAAAAGCCATGAGGAGACATGATTGCAGTTGTTTTGTTATTATTATTATTATTATTATTATTATTGTTATTAGTATTATTAGTAGCCATTATTATTCTCCCTTCCAAACATCGTTCAGAGGCAAATTGGAAATGTGGTAATTAGGCCCTGACTGGTAGTGTAGTACTAGTGTCCTGAGCCAAAGTTCAACGCCCTGAAATGAAATTTAAACCAATTAATCTGTTAGATTTTTATCGCTTGTCCATGTTTTCTCAGCAATTCCCTCAGCACGCGGCCTTTGATCAACTCTCATACAAAAGCTAAAATGTGTGCCTGCTGCTAGCAAGATGGGGCTGACATTAACATGGCACTCATAAAACAATCAGAGCAGTGAAGCCCTCAAACAGACAGGGCATAGTAATATTTAATAAAAGCGCACACATAATCTTCAGAATTAGCATTTTGTGCCTTGCAGTACCTTTGGGAGAAGAGCTTTTATTTGTGGAGTGATCATTATTATAACAAAGAAGAGCTACCTAATAATTTCCACTTTAACTCTGCAATATGCCACGAGCATTTCTGAACCATTATGCTAAACTGTGGCGGGGTAATCATTTTATTGTCACAGATTGAAGGAAGAAAAATCCCCTGTATATCAGTAGCTAGGGGAGTATGGCAACACAGGATCACACTGACACACAGAGCACACAACGGAAAACTTTTCCTTTTTGCTACCCATGTGCTGAAGTTGGTACCTACCATCCTTTGTATGAAAGGTGGTAAGATTTTAACAATGTATATTCTGAGAAAAGATGAAGATTTCAAAAGAACATTGTTTCCCTTGAAAATCATTAGGGTTTTCACTCATAAATCCTTAAAATGTATCGATACAGACCTTACCTTTGAAGTCAGTTGGCAAAATTCCCATTGGCTTCAATAAGTTTGGGATTGCAGTGCCTCCCTCTAACATCTATATCTGTTAACTCAACTGCAGGAGCAGCACAATGAAACATGTCAGATGTTAACACTGATTTGCCTTGATATTATGCAAAGAAGGAGAGCAGCTCATTAAGACTCATAACCGTTAGGCCATTTCGGCAGGTGGAGGATGTGGCCACATCACCTTCAGCAAGGAGCTGCAAGGTCCGTACCTGCAGTTGGAGGGGTAATACTTAGTTTTTCCTCAGTCCAATGACTGTTCTGAAAACATGCAGTGAATGTCATTTACTAACGCCAAAGAGTCTTAAAATCTTATCTGACAGTTAGGCTACCAAACTCTTTTGGTTCTGGTTGTAGTTGGCTGCCAGCTGTTCATTTAAAGAACATGTTTATATGTGTAAGAATGTGTAATTATTCTTTTTTATTATTTCCCTGGGCTTAAAGTCCATTCATGTTATCAATCATGTACACTCCACTGCCTTTATTAGAACTGGTCTAAAGTCCTTCACTGCATTTTTTTTTTCATCAGTGAAGTTTCAGACTTCAACTAAAATCTCTTTTTCTACAGAAAAACATAATTTTATGTAACTTTTTTTTATTTGCTTTAAAAACATCATTTTAGAAATGATGCTTTGGTGTTACAGAAGGTCATGTGAAGTGATAATATTTTGAAAGAAAATATTTTGGTTTTCTTGGAAATATTAAAAAGTGTTATAGTTAATTCCAGATAGAGATTCTGGAACTTTGCATTCTGAAAAAAAAAATGTTCTGTATTTTGGTTTCTCTTGTGACCAAAACAAAATGTAGAAAAATCAAGGTCTCCAATGAAAAGATTGTTCTGCCTAGTTCTGTTTTTCTAGGGTTGCACAGAAGTAAACACCTTCCAGACAGTGCTTTGAAAGTTGCCAGATGATTAACAGAAGAAGTATGAAGAGCTGAGGGCCTGAGCTGGCCAGACATTTGTACCAGGGGCATAAACAGAGCTGAGGTCATTGCCTTGCCCCCCTCCCAACGTTACCTGTGGGGATGCTGGCAGATGGGACTCGGTTCTTCCATCCTCCTTCCTGGTGCTCCAAGGAAAGAGCCTGGGAAGTACAAAGTTTTAGTAAGACCAGTGTCCCAAATGACACTGGCTGTTGCAAATATGTCATTGTATAAACATGTTCTGTGCCTTCAAAAACAGGTAGCAGCCTGGATGCCTCCTTCAGCACGTCTCCTCAGGCTTCCTCGGGGTGCAGCCCTTCAGTGCAGCTTCCCTTGTGGGGCAGCACCTTTGTGCAGCCATTCCAGTCTTTCACAGACACTTGCATTTTAAGATAAGAGAAACTGCGTGGGCAAAGTAGAGAAGTCCCACTGGCTTTTGTGACTAGTCCCAAGGGAAAATAATGCCCTGAAATCCTTTGGGAATGCACAACTTTCTTGCTGCTTTTCAGGTAGTGCCCACAAAGGGTACAACCTGCCCTGCTCATTAAACCACCGAGTCCTGACTTCTCCTCAGACAAGACGTCCTGGGCTATTGCTGGCAGTTTTGGTGAGGCACTGATTCAGAACAATTGCTCCATATTTAAATAAAATTACACGTGGGAATGGTCACATTGACGTTTCAGGCAAGAATGTCCCAGTGAACAACCCACAGCGCCAGCGCAGCACAAGGACCTGAGTATCTGCTCGAAGTCCCCCTGGCTGCCATGGCACTTGGCATGTGTTTGACATTAAGCACATACATGTATAAAGTATCAGAATCGAATACATGAGGCAGCACAGACAGTGCAGCACCTTGCACTTCTGAGTGCAATGTAGGTTCCACAAAGAACATTGCGAGATAAATTGACAGACCTTTAGCGGGGACCTGTAACTACAGAACAGTATCTTGCATTCATTTTAAAGATGAATTGAATCTATAATTTTGAAGCCTGCATATGTTTTCTGTTAATGGCTTATGGTCTCAGTTTTTATTCATTGGTATTTAGGAATAAAAAATGTTGCTTGTAGTCTTTAAGAAAAGTAGCTCATTCTCTGACACATGGGAAACTGATTATCTTCAGGTTTTATTGTGGGGGGCGTGTGTCCACAATCAACTGGAAATACTGGAAAGGGTGTAATTTAGAAGTGATTTTAATTTTTATTTATGAAAAAATTTGATTTCGTGATAGGGCTAGATAGCATTTTGAAAAGCTGCTTTTACTGTAAATCTATTGCTGTGAGCTCAGCTGAAAGGCAAGCATTTGGTTTTGGACTTTGCAATGGTTTTTATGCACAGTTTTATGCAAGTAACTTGAATCCAAATTAAACATACTGAAGTTACTTCTGTGTGTGCGCTACATTTTCGTGATGGTAATGTTAGGATGTTTCTTTTGTTAGCTCATGTAAAAGTTAATGGCTGTGCTCTGCCAAGTTTGAAGTAGGGTAATGATTTTTTTCTGCCTGTGTTTGTGTTTTTCACTGGAGCTGGCATCCCCATCAGCTTAAGTAGTGGAAAAGTTTGTGCCTGACACTTACAACCTTTTGTAGGTAGGGACGGGGTCTGTTTGCTCCCGAGGCATGCATTCCATCACCGGTGGTGTGAGTCTGTAGCAATGCCCACAGAAACACTCACTGCTAGGGGTGACTCAACAGCTCCTTTTCCAGCTCCCCTCCTGCTTCCCAGCTCCACGCCCGCCCGCCCTGCCCAGGGGCTGAGGGGAAGGAGCTCCTCACTAGCCTCACTGACTTGCAGTTAGCTCCAACTGACCAGAACTTCGCTACATAATCATAAAGACACACAGGGTCTCTTTAGTGCTCTATGTCTGGAGCATTTTGAAGTAGGCTTCTGTAAATGAATTAATTTTCTGTCTTTATAATTAGGAGAGTGTACGGCAGGGGCTCTGCCACTACACAGCCATGTTAAGTAATTCATGGGTGCAAGGGTGTTGTGGATGGTGCATGGCTCTCACACCCCTGTCTTCCTAGTAAGTCCTTGCCTGATGAAGTGCCTGAGTGTTCTCCCTTGAGTATATCTTCAAATACTCAGTTACAAACCAAATTAACAGATCAGCCAGCCTTTCAACCAAGTAGCAATTCACAGCCAAATGCATGACAAAGTCCTGCTGATTGACGTTGCAGAATCAGTGTGGGCAATGGCAGCCCTTCATGAGTTTTCAGTGGAGCCAGTGTTTTCTCTCTGCTGAGGTCTGAGCTCATATCTAAAGGAAAGAATCCTTCTTTTCAACATCGAGGTTGACTGGTGGAGTTTTGCTGCTCCTTAAGGAATCTGGTTTTTGTGGCTAATGAAATTGTTGCGATACCCACTTTACTTAAAATGTTACCTAATGGTGTGGTGTCATATTTACGCTTATGCTGTATTAGCAAGAAGTTGGTCGCATTTAGGATTGAGATGCTTCTTTTTATCAGCCTGTATGATGTTCCTGAGACTCCACAGAGACCTACTCAGGGCTCTGTGTCTTATTCAGGTTATTATTACAGTAATGTTATTCCTGTTGCTTCGCCGCAGTTAAATTCTGATATACTCCAGTACTGTAGAGGAGGAGAATCAGTATGTGGCTATTTATATTGCCCTATCCCACCAATATATATAAAGTTGTGCATGCTTCTGCTTAGGTAGTCTTAAACCAGAAGATCTTACATCAAGATCTGAGCTTACTACTTTGAGCAGTGCTTGAGTTTTCAACATCCCCTCAGGAAGCCCTTAGTACATACGATGCCAAGGAAGCGGCTAGTGAAAGCACTAGTGAAAGACTCTATGAGTATGGCAGAACACATTGCGCATGCTTCTTAATTAATTATCCAGTAAATGCAACGTAACTGGAGTAAGTAGATGATGGGGTTGTGGGTTTTCGTTCTGTATTTTTTGTGGCAGCCAATGCATTAAGCAGGGCAGGGTGGTTAATACTAGAACAACCTGGATCTGATTGCAGAATAAAGAAATGCTGAGAGTTACACCCTTTTTATTTAGCCAGTATTTTCCGTAATATTTATGGGAGTTTCCTTGATGAATTTAGGTTACGATGGATAATAAAGCAAGCTCGCTGGAGATTGTTTTATTAACTCAGGTATTGTGCATTTCATATAGAATAAAGATAGGGATTTGTCATGATTTCCAATTGGTCTCTGCCCATCATGCTGTGACTTTTTTGTTAATGTAGGCTTAACAGAAAGTTAATTTTTTCAGTGCAGATAACAAAACCAAACAGAAATTAATTGAGAAAAATGCTTCCAAAGATATAGTTTGAGGTCATGCACATGTACTAGAAAGAACGTGATTGCCGGAATCTTTGTGTTAGTAAGGGGGGAAAATGAAAGCTCCTTTTATTTTATTTTTCTCAAGTCTTCTATCATTAAAATCTGGTTCTAACAGCAGAATACTTCTCTTTTTCATGTGTGTTGAAAAGCAGCTACACCATGTATCAAAGCCATCAGTCCAAGTGAAGGATGGACTACAGGAGGTGCCACTGTCATCATCATAGGAGACAATTTCTTTGATGGGTTACAGGTCATATTCGGCACCATGCTGGTTTGGAGTGAGGTAGGTGTTGTCTGAACGGTAATGTCTAATAGCTTTGTCTAGCTTATAGCTAGCCTGTCCTTTTTCTATGCCACATGCTAAATCAGCAACAAATGTTGAGATGTGAATCCTTTCCTCATTCAGTTTTATGAAAATAATTAGTCAAATTTACCTGTGGCAGAAATCCATTATAGCCGGGGGATTTGCATCTCCTCTCACTGACCCAGAATTTAGCTCAGTGTCTTTTATTGAAAGAAAAGGAAAGGATAAATGCTTGTGAGAATAATTCTGCATTTAGCACTACAATAGCTAAGGGCCCACAGGAAACAAACGTTTAGGTGATCCTGCTTTCCAGGGAAACTGGCTGCTTGTAGCTGCAACTCAATGAGGTGGAGATTGCAGAAATTCAGCGCCTCTGAATAGCATATCCTTAAAGTGTAGGCGCTTGGTGTATCATTTTCGTAACAGCAACTGAATACACAGTATTGTATCCTCAGTGAAAAGTACAGACTCATCATACCTAGCGGCGTCCTCTGTAGTTTGGCAGTAACCCTTCTTTTTATTTCTTACCCATTTTTTGCTGTTCCTGTTCCTCACAGTTTCTTAAATCTTTTCTTCTCCTGACACATAATTAAACATGGAGTCTGATATTCCTGAAAAGCCCGTGGAAAGTTAAAACCCAGGCAGCATCACCTCTGGCCACTTCCAGTGCGCAGGGCTGTAGAAGTCAGGGCAGAGTTCCCACTGGCTTCACTGACACAGGAAGACAGCTCCAAGGAAAAGTTTACATTTTGCATTTATGGCTTTCCAAAAACATTTTGGAGGGTTTATAAGAAATTGTTAGTTTCATTATTTTAATACTGAAATAAATACGCTGACAGACAAACCAGCATCTCCAAAATAGCTACACAATGCTTATCCAGTGACGTAAGGACCTTCTAATGCTTTGCCTTATATCCTATAAATATTAAATCAACATTATAGCTTAATTCATCCAGCGCATTCCCCCTACTGATTCCATATGGCAGCATTTTTTCCGTATGAAGAGTATTCTCTAATGTCCTTCATGGGCTTCACTGTTCTCTTTCTCTCTCTCATCCTTCCACTTGAGGACAAGTGTGGATGAAAGGGCATTCCAGAGAAGGAGATATATTAAATGAGCCCTATTCTGAAGCCCTTATGTGATCATGAAAGTGCCCCCTGGGTCCAGTGTAAGCATTTTGTGTGTTAGGATTGAAGCCATTATGGCTACAGACATTTAATAGGGAAAGGTGAAGAGGCTGGGAGGAAAGTGCTCTGATTTTGGTAGTGCAGAATTGGATCTTTCATTATAAATCTTGATTCTATATATTAGTGGAAGCCATTAATTGGCAATTTCTAATCTCAGGAGAGTGAGTGCTGGTCAAAACATTGTTGCTGATGGTTGCAAGGCCTTGTCGTAAAATTAATAATGCTAAAGGGGTCCAGACCAAAGTCAGTCTGCTTGTTGTGAATGCTGTAACAGGCTGCAAGTTAACTTGGAGTGAAAACCGTTTCACTGTCTCTCCCTTACAGAATTGCTTCTCAGTTTCATAACTTATGAGAGCAATGGAAAATCCTATAGGGAAATTATTTCTAAAAGCAGCAGACAAACATGATAAACAAGTGCAGAAATGCATGAGCTGACTGATCCCTAAATAATGGTGATTTATAAATAACTTAAATTACACATACTAGCCACCTATGAAGTACAAAAGAAGTTCTTTCATTTGCCTTCCCATTTCTAAAATTGTCTAGCGCATTTTCAGTACCCAGAAAGAACATTTTTGTTTTAGTTTAATAGAGTGTAGACTTGGACTCTCGATCTTCTGAATTCCAGTACCATTTCAAACCTGGAGCAGGTTCATCCTGAGTTGCCAGTCAGGCCTGGTTTTAGGCAAACCTGGCCAGGTTATTTTGTCACTGAATTCAAGAATTTTCAAGTTGATCCTCTTGTTTCATGGATCAGAAGAAAACATGATTTTAACTGAGCTGCAGCAAATCCAGAACAAAACTAGATATGTGGAAACTAAAGGAAAAGATTTGAGTCCTGCAGAGCATTTTCACATGGATTTTTCTAGCTTCACTTTCAGTTATAATTGCAGGTGGTTTGGGGGATGAAGTCTAATATTTAAATTAAGCATCAGTTTGCCACAGACATTGCATGGAACCTTGGGCAAATCACATAATCTGCTTAAAGTTCAATTCCCTTTCTCTAACCTAGTAATAAGATTAGTCACCTTCTTTGGAGAGGTGCTGTGAAGATAATTATCGTAAAGGTCCTCTATTACTCAGATTTTATTATAGCAAAATCTATGTAAGTACCTGAAATGCATGGATATTTAAAGTATAAATCCTACCACAGTTCAGAAGCAAAGTTAAAAGCCAAAAAAAAAAAAAAGATTGTTCATTTTAAGGGTGAATTTGTTGCTGTCAAGCAGCATATGTTATAAATAATTTGAAATGTAAATAATATATTTTTAATTTATTTTACATGTATTCAAGTTTTGTAATTGAAATATTTATATGCTTGAAATGGAGTTGACTGTGTTAAAAAAGGAGGTTTAAAATGGTTTCTGAAACACATATTTATTATTTAAACATATATTTTAGCTGTAAACACTCTAACATAATTACAACCTTTCTCAGCCAGGGAGAACTAAATAAAAACTTAATTTGTCACATTAATTTTGTGCAGAAATGCAGATACCCTAAGCCAGTAGGTTCAATTAATCCTTAACTCCCATATTACTTTATAAAAATTACTTTAAAAGCCCTTGATATTTTTAGAATACAGCAAAATGGGCCATCTAATGCCTTTTTTTCAAGGGACTTTCATAACCGACAAACAAACAGCACTGGTATATCATGTGCACATGCTGAATCTGGACAGACAACTCCCAGCAAATAGTCTGTTTGCCAGATAGACTCTGCCTGTCTGTCCAGTCCACAAGCAGACGGAGTTGTTATTTGCAGGTTTTTACCCAGTATTCTGGGTCTGTGCATTGTTGCAAATAGTCCAAATCTGAACTGCTGATACAAATCCTCTGTTTCTCTCTCTTATTGAGGGGCTGAAACTCCGAGAGTCGAGTTTCAGGGCAAATAGACGATTGTGAAGACAAAATTAGTTTCTTATAAATATTCCACAATATTTGCTTAAAATGAACTATTTCTTCAAACATTTTCCTGCCAAGAACATTCCTCTAGCTGTACAGAGTCAGCTGGAAACAACTTCTTTTTCTTTTATATTAAGAAAAGATGAAGCACTGAAACATCAGGTTTTTTACCTTTGTACAGCATAAAAAAAAAAAAAAAGAGCATGATTTTTTGGTTTGGTTTAGGGTTTTTGTTTTGTTTTTTTAATGCTGCTGAATCAAATTCTGTGACAGTTTTTTTTTGCTTTTTGTGTTTATTATTGATTTTGGAAGTCTGTTTTTGAGTGCTTTTTTGGAGGTCTGACTCACTTTACAAAAATGAGTAGGCACCCTCTTTTTGAAAACCAAGGCTTATTAGGCAGGATCTGGATGCCCAGAATTGAGGCATGCAAAGTCACTGGTTGTTTTTTAAAATATAGGTACCTTAAGGGTGCTGTTCTCACTGCAAGCTGTCATTACCTTCAGTTGGAGGGATTTTTCTTCACTCCTGTCCTAATGGTCCTCCTCACAGAGTCCAAGTTAAATTTATGACTGATTGTCACCATTTCCCTAACCACAAACCAGAGCTCAAGCATGCAAAAATAAACTACTGACTCAGATTAATGACATCTCCTTATAAAATGTCACTTTTAAAAAAAGAAAGTAACCTGGCACTCTGAAGAGTGTGAAATGATGCTGTATCACACAAGAATGTCTAGAATATATTGGCAAACCACAGAAAGAGGCTTGTTGTACATACTCAAACCAAATGTGTTTTGGGTTTTGAAGGACATGCACCTCCCTTCATTCTGAAGATCTCTAACTCAGGTTTTAATGCAATCCACAGCATGTCCCAGCTGATATGTAAGAGTTTGTATCAAACAGCTAATGCAGTTGCCTAGCATCAGACCAAGTCACTTAAAAATCCCTTGGGAGAAAGTGTCCAGTTACTAGTTTTATGTCCAGTTCTAGATCTCAATTTGCCAAATGCTGGAATGCAAGAGAAAGCTGGATCTGGGATTCTGGCTGGTGGTTCATGTCCAAATCACAGGTTAATGCCTTGCTCAAGATTTACATTTTAAAAATGTGTTCAGAAATGTACATAACTGATATTTACAAATTCTTAGTTCTTGGCATGTCATTGCTGCGGTTGTTATGATGTCTGTTAATGCACCAAGAGTTCCCACCTGAGGTTAGAACATACAAATGGCCATACTGGGTCAGACATAGAGGTTTATCTAGCTCAGGATCTGGCGTTTGGTGGTCAGCAATGACAGAAGTCTGTAAAAACAGGGTGAGCATGTTGTGATGCTTCCCCAGAACACACCACCAGTCTCCCAGCTGTTTGGGGCTCAGAGGCTTCCTGAAGTGGTGTCTTTACTTTTAGTATCCCTTGATGCTAATAGCTCACCTCTTCCAGATGCTTTGCATGCAAATATGAGACAGACTGGGCCTTGAAGAAGGTATAGGCTGTCAGGGTGAGAGGAGAAAAAATTCTAGGAAAAAGTGGAGTGAGTTCCCAAGGTCAGGCCACAGGTTGACAGTGTAGACAGGAAAACATCCCATGATCCTGCAGTTACTGAAGTCAGGGGCAAATTTGCTTTTGCTATGGGTGGGCCTTGAGTGCCCAGACCCATGCAGCACCCATTGGGTCTCTCAGATTGTACAATGGAGTCGGGGCAATTCAAAGAGCTGGTCCTGGTCAGTTCCCTGGGAGCACTGGGGAATCAGAGTTCAAGACCAAAGGTGGGATTCAGAGGGCAAATACTGAAGTGCAAGGGGACATTTTTTGTCCCTTAAAGACAATTTATTGCTAGGATGTCAATATAGGGGACTACTGGTATGTAACTGAGCTAGCCAGTTCCTTTCTGTGTGCATGGGAACTGAAGGCTGACCCAGAACAAAGGTCCCTCTAGCTCAGCACTATGTCCCTGACAGTGGTCAGTGGCAGATGCTAAGGAGAAAAAAGCAAAAGGAAAAGGCATGTGTATTCTCCTGGTATACCTCCCAAGCTTTAGTTCTAGAGAAGAGAGGAGTAAAATATATCCTGAGCATCCTAAACCATAGGACTTCAGACATAATGTTCACCCTTTGGGAATGTGTGGGCGACATTATTGTATATTTGTGGTTTTAAACACAGTTAAACTTATTTACTTCAGAGCACAAAGGAAAACCAAACTGTTTGTGGAGAACAAACCAGGAAACTTGCTTAACTCTCCCCAGCTCTCTGTAACAATGGACCATAAATAGGTCAGACATTTCTTGGGAACCAGGGAAGATGAGTATTGGAAAATGCCACAAATTATGTTTAAAGAACATTAAAGTGGTGACAGACCAGTAAATGCTGGGAAATTCAAAGATACAACCAGAAGCTGCCTGTATGGCTCATGCCAGAATGGGGGTGAGGGGTGCAAGGCACATGCTGATGTAGTAAGACTAGCATGTTAATCTTTACTATTAAAACCCTTGGCTGTTTTTACAAATATTTCCTCCCTAAATATGTCATGAAACTGTTCTCATCTTGCCAGTTCACCCAGTTAACTAGAACCACTTGAGGATGGGATTTATCTCAGCTGTGTTTGGCTGCCTACAGTTAAGCATCTAGTTTAAACTTGTCATCTTGGTTCACTGCAGAAAGGTAGATGCTTCCAGAGAGCAGCTCATCCCTACACGGGGGGTGTCTAAAGCACTGGAAATAAATTGCTATTTGGCAGTGCTTTCTGCTTCCACTGACTATTGAGGGCATGTAGGGAATATTTGGTGAGCCCAACGGTAAGACAACTCGATTTAAGTAAAAGCAATCCTTGGAAGTTTGGGGTTTGGTGGTTTGCTTGTTTGTTGTTGGGTTTTGTTTTGTTTTTTGATTTTATTTTTTTTACCCAGTTGATAAAGTGAGTAGGAAAAAAGGCAGGTTTATTTTAAAAATAAGTAAGTTTCTAATCATGTGATTTCAAAGCAGAGCCTGAAACCATGTTCTTTGGAGCTCACAAACAAGAAGGCATCAATTCCTACATGATAATTTCTAAAATGACATATGACATGACTTTTGTGGATCTGAATAACTTCTGGAGCATTTGATTATGGTAGTTTTAGTTTTAATCTTCAACTTAATATTAATTTTCTTATTTTAAATATGAAGAACTTTCTACTATGTATGCAGTTCCCCTCAGTAACACAGATGGCTCTCAGACAGACATTACTCTCCTGTGCTTTTTTAGTCCTCTGCCCTAAACAAAGAACCAGTTGAAAGTCTGATTTTTGGTAGGACCTTACTACAATTTTGAAATATTTGGTTCCTAGTAAAAATAAGAATAAAATTAGCTTTATATTAAAAAAAAAAAAAAAAAAAAGCTGTTGAAAAGTATTCCCTAATCCAGAACACAATTCAGCCACCAGCATAGAGCAGTTGAGTGTCTGCATAGGATGCCCGTGGCTTTGCCCACTGTCAAGGCTGGTTATGGTTGTGGTCTTTTCTGCCTCTCTAGAAGCATGTTAATGTGCCACAATCAGTTAAAGAAGAATTATCTATATTCCAGAGCTGTATCTTGGTTGTTGGACACAATCATCTCACCTTTTCTCTGTACCTCTTTTTTTACTATTCTTGTCTGAGGGAGCATAGTGAGTGAGGACATTTCAGCGATGGGGAGGACAATGTTGTAGTTTCTAAGTGCAGCGGAGATTTGAGTTAACCTGCCATAAATTGGTGAACTCCTAGATGTCTCTAATGTTAGTTTCAGGAACTGTGTTTTAAATCCAGTCCAGAATCCTGAAAGAGCAAAAATGGTCTGGAGCCTGGAAACTGCAGCGCTGACCCACCCCAACCTTTTATGTAAGAGATCAGGATCCCCAGCCCCAATAGCAAGAAAGTTAAGTTTGTCTACTTATTACTGTGTAAATCCACATCTGCAGAAGCCCTCTCAGATGTGTGTCAGTCATTGCAGTGAAGGCAGACTGGAAATGACGGTTAGATGGTTCTGTGTGGTATATCTCTTCTGAGTGCTCTGATCATAGGTAAGGAAAGATCCACCATCCTTCAGAAGCCAAACTTTGCATTTCTGCAATAATCAGTGATACCTCCACGAAATGAATAGAAAATCAAAACAGCAGCACATGGTGCTTTCACAGTGTGGGGATGTCAGCTGGAGACCAGTGCGTTTAAAAGCAGTGAATCTCAGCCCCGGCTTGTGCTGTGCCGTGTTCACACATGTAACTGCGTGTCATTTATCAATCAGATTTGTATGACACTGTCATGACCCCAGTGTTCATCTGAGCAAACATAGGCATCCTGCTGCTGTAAGCTAAAGTTATTGCATTAAACCAGGGTTAATGCTCGTACTAGGAAGCAAGTGCCTGCCATGTATGAAAACAGAAATAATGTTGTTACGGCTGAGAAGGAGAATGCTTGTAAATATTGTAGTCACTGGCTTTTGTGTGGGTTACATCAAGATTATATTCAAACATTGACAGGTTAATTACATGTTTCAAAGCTTGTTTACTGTGATCTGAGAGGAAAGTGTTACTAAAGAAATGCTCAGCATCTAACAGTGCTTTTTTTCCCTTTCTTCTCCCTCCTCAATGTTTTCCTCTAGCTGATTACTCCTCATGCCATCCGCGTACAGACGCCTCCCCGACATATCCCAGGGGTTGTAGAAGTCACATTGTCCTACAAGTCTAAGCAGTTTTGCAAGGGAACGCCTGGAAGATTCATTTACACAGGTAAGGATGCTTTAGTACTACATATAACGTGGAGAAATAGGACAGGCAATATATCACACGTGCTAAGGCTTCTGCTTCCGTCATTAAAAGCTGTACTGTATTTTATTATTTTTGCTGAGCACGTCATTGAAGGTACCAATTTAAGGTTGGTTTTCAAAAAGGGATGACTATAGAGATGTATTTGAAAACATACCAGTGTGGGATTTTTGTTTGCTTATTTGTCCTCGCAATGGGACATCTCTTTACCCAGGAGGGGGGGAGGAAGGAGAGAAATAGATACTCCAGTACTTAAACAAACAGAGGAAGACTGCAAGCACAGAGAGCTAGACATACTAGTGCAATCACAAACCTGCCTTCCAAGAAGCATCTTGCTAAATATCTCCATCCCATGTTGCCCGCTAAGTGTTGCAAGCGTTCACAGTAGCAGTCTGCCAGCCCATCTCAGCATAACATACTTGTCTCTGACTTCCAGGGAGGCTCAAGTAGCTTTCACCCCAGATGATGCTCCAGTCATAGTGGCTTGCAGTGTGTTTTGGGGTGGAATCCCACACTGAGAATGGTAAATTGAGTGGTTTACCCTGAAGAATTATTAACAAAAAAACCCACTAGGACATTGCACGTGCTGTCCATGTTAAACCACTCTCACTAGTGATAAGAATGGCCTGTGAAATAAATCAAGTCACAGCCTAACTTTTTAAAAGAATGTGTGTCATTGATTCCTTGGAAGATAATGAATGCTACAAGAATTAATGGCTTGGTCCAGGTTTTGATGTGCTTGTCGTTTTATGAGCTTGTCATTCGACATAAGCAGACAGGACTGCTTCTGTAACTCTTTGCCTCAACTGTGGTTCATCACAATACAGTGCAATTCCTTTCCCTATTCGTGATTGCCCCTGAAACTTTAAGAGTAAGATATAGCACAAATACTTGTGGCTATGAGGCTTTCTGAATTACACTGGACACATATATTCATCCAACTGTGAATGTACGCACAGGGATTCAAGGCAGAGGAGAAACTTCTGTGCTCTGGCTGGGTGGCAAAGCTCTCATTTGATTTTTCTTACACTGAGCAAGTTGAACAAAAGTGCCTTATAAAGCTTTGTTGTCTTTTTCAAATACCCTCTCCCCCAGTTGAGAATATGCACTAGGTTTCTCTAAACTGGGTCTTCAAGTGTTCATGTCTTGCTGGCTGAGTGGCAGACACTTATGTATTTATTGTGAGCATTATGTTCAAGAGTGTGTAGGAAATTCATATATTGGCCAATAACGCACCATATCAAAAAAAGCTATTTAGGGCTTCTATGTGTTGGAACAAAAGAAAAAGAAAAGGGTCAAATTGCCAGGTGGTACAAATTGCCAGTGTATAGTGCATGAAAAGTGTCAGCCAGAGCTCTGGATAGTCTGACCATGAATCCTTTCCCATCTCACTTTCTTGCAATAAGTCGTGCTGTCCTGCTGTTGTCAAGCCACTGGGGTGACTGCATCTGGGGCTGGTGAAATGGCAAGTATGCATGCAGCAGAAGAAAGGGAGGAAACCTGCCCCCCTCAACTTTGCGAAGAAATTGTTGGAGACTTCATTTTGCGATTTAAATGTAAAAACGGCTTGGAGCCATTTTGGTTTTGCTTTTCAGATCATCATTAATTAGCTTTTCCAGTAAAAAGGAGGGCGGCAGTTTAGCCTGTCTGCCCAGAAGCAGATGGCTGAATGTGGAAATAAGGTGTCCCAGTAGGGAGAGTGTTTCCATATATGCTTTTTTCAGGTTAGTGTTTAAAACACATTATTTTTCATTCAATAAATGAAAGCTACAAAATACTAAACAGTGATAAAATCAAAGGTGATCCAATCCATAGACAATTCTCTTACTTGTGCAGCTTTTATGGAGTTACGGTAGATACAGAAAAGCTATTGTGACTGAAATTGTACCTCACACAATTTGCATTTTCCTTTTAGAGGCAGCCTGAACTTAAATGTGGCTTTTTAAAAAGGACTAAATGAAACTAAAATAAAAACAATTAATGCATCCTGACCTTCAGAAGTGCCTTCCAGCCCTTTAAACAAAATGCAGGTTCAGTACACGCCTGCCGATTAGTTTTAGTTAATTGAAAATTATAGGATTGACCCAAGAGGAAAATTTTGTTTGCACTCCAATCACTTTTACAAATTAAGGAAAATTACCACAATTTTGTTTAGCTAAGGTTTCACACTGAGTTCACGAAATTAGCTCAGCCATCCCAACAAAGTCAGCACTTTGTTAGTGAGCACTAGAAAAAAACTAATAGTCTATGGTGTGTACAAACGAAGCATAGAAAAAGCTATGATGCTTTAGAGAACTAGGCCAAGTGTTTTTAATTAGGATTATTGGTTCATTGTAAGTTTTGAAGAACAATCAAACTAGCAGATTAGCTGTTTCTTTTAAAGCTAGAATTTCTTGCCATTCATTTTTCCCATGAGAACTTGTTTTAACTCCCACATAGCACTATTTTTTTCTTTTTTTTTTTTTTTTTTTTTTTTTTTTTTTTAACAAGGCCTGCAGGAAATGGACCAATTGGAAGTTGGGATACAGTAACATTCCCCAGCATCACTCCAGCCGATGGGAGTTTTTCACAATGTTCTTCAGTGAACTCAGTGTTCTGGAACATATTACAAAACCACAGAGGCCAAATGTTTTCTCAGAGGAGTTTGGCCTCTGTTTTTGGCCGAAAACATTTCAGCATCACTTGCTGCTTATTTACCCTGCTATTAAGAACAAGAAAACGAGAGAGGAGAAAAGGGGAAAAAAAAATAATAAAAGAGAGTGTGTGAGAGAGAGAGAAAGAGACCTGGGGTTTGTGGGCGGTGCAGGAGTTGATCAAGCGTAGTTTCCTTTCTGGTGAGAATGTCCCGGCTCGTTAATGGTCCCATTTTGTGGTCAGGTCTCATTTAGAAGAAATTATTTTTAATCAGTGTTCAACAAAATATCCCCTCAAGCCACCTGGCTGTAAACTGTTTTTTTCTTACTGTTAAGTACTTAAGTTCTCAGAAGAAAATACCCAGTGACCCATTAATTTTAGCCTTTTTTTCCCCCTTTAACTGCAAATAACTTAGTAACATGATCTCCAAGTAGTCCATGTGCCATCTAGGAATCAAGGTCACGTATATACAGAGAAATCCTGGCTTTTGTAAGTATTTTTGAAAGAAATAAGCCAGTGTCAACCCTGTGCTTACAAGAAGACATAAGTTTTTTTTATTTTCCATCTGCAAAGCGAGCCACTAGCATGCACTTACAGAGCAATTATTTCTGAGATTTTAATTTTGACATTCCTGAGAGAACGTTATTGGAAATACAGAAATTTAAACACAACTTGCATATGTGTTCATTTTGGAATAATATTAAAAGTCCATATTGCACACAGAAATACCCAAACACGCTGGTCTGTATTTCCCTATGGCACCCTTCATCTGTAAGTCTCTTCTGGTACTGAGGAGCGTTGAATGAACCAAGTTTCATGTCACAACTGAGAAGTCATGTATGTATCACTACCATTATTTTAGGACTGGAGAAACTGAGATAAAGGAAGAAGCCATTAGGGATCTAAATCTGTAGGTAGTTTGCCAAGGTGACTCAGGACATACATGGTTAAATAAGGGGTGAGAATTGGCACAAACATGTGATACCTGGACAAGCCTTTGAGATTTTGTTTTCATTTAATTTTTTAAAAATGTATGCATCATGGACAGCATGATTTTCACAGATGAATTTTGCCATGGTACTAAACTGTGAGATTTGAGTGGGACTGCATGAATGTAAGTGAAAGGATAATTTATCTCACTGCATATTGGAAAGGACATATGGAAGGTCTGTAAAAATGCATTATGCTGTATCTTCTGCCACCTGCTCAGTTTAAGGTTTTGTGCTTTTGTTCCCAAACTAGAGCAAATGACTACATAGGGGCCAGAAGAATATAGCTTTGTCACTAAGGTTATGTATACAACATGGGGTTAATCAGATTCTAGGCTGAGCAGTACCCCAAATAATGTTCCTTTTTTAAAAAAATTGGTTACATGGTTGGTTAGAGTTTGGAATTTAGGGACCATTTTCATTTGCATTAGTCTTGCAGGGAGGCTGCAGGCTAAACCATTTGTGTGCTGACAGAGTACCTAAAGAAACAGGCAAGTCCCCCCCAGTTCACTTGGGGTTTGTTATAAGCTGTGGGATATATAGAAGTGCTACTAGCAGGAATAGGTGGATGTAGGGTCAGCGCAGACACACGGGGCTTGCTGTGCAGTGTGAATAACGCAGATGCTGAGCACTGATCCTCCAGAATAATTGTGACGAAGGCTGAGTAGGTCAGAGTGGAGCGCTGCCGAGACTGGCCAGTGTTTGTGTTACAATTTTGGGCCATTGTGTGTAGAGTGATGTAGAAATTCTAGCACTGTGAAGGTCAGGATATTTGCAGAATTTCTGGGAAACTGCCTCTTTCTCTGAAATGTCATAGGCCTTCTCAGAGAACTTTTCATTCCCCTGGTTGTTGCAAAGAAGAACTAACCTCATGTGGAAAAATCCCTGCTCCATCCTCATTTCACCCTTTATTTACTTCGGAAAACATTTGAGTCTGTATACAAACAGGAAGAGCCTTCCAGATCACAGATGATTTGGGTAACATTTTCAAAAGGCTCGGGTTTAGGTGGCTTCATTTTTAGGTTTTTCTCTTTAAATGGGTTAATTTATAGAAGCACATGGGTAGTCATCTTCTGAGAATTATTCTTTTTTAATTTCTTAAATCAAATACCTCCAAGAGTAAGAGACTACCCATAACCATGTAAAATTTCAGTCCATGGCCCTAGAAGCAGAGGTTTAAGTCATGTACACAGATCTGATCAGCACTGGAACCACTTAAAAGGAGATCTCCAGTCCCTAAAGTTTCCAGCCTGGTAGACTTCAGTGATTCCTTTGCTAGGAAAATTTTCTGCTTTCAGGAAGGCACCAATAACTATGCAATGGTCAAAAGATACGTAACCAATGAAGCAATATGTTTTCAGAATGGAGAGTTCTGGAGTTTGTAGATTAAAAAAAAAAAAAAAAAAAAGTGGTGATAAGAGACAGACTAGCTGTCAAGAGGTTCCTGGAGCCCCACTGGAGCCCTTCTTGATCCCTGTGGGCTAGAGTTTGACCCTTACACCAGCTAACCTTGGCCATAGCTGTGTATCTGTTAGTTCCCAAGAAATGTTAAAACCCAGTGGCAGTTACTCTCAACATCAGTAATACACAACCTCATTAGTTTTACAATGTCTCAGTCATGTGTTTATTATTAAATCATGAGCACTTAAATAGCTGATTAGTATAAATGTGGAGAGAAGGCCACCATCAACAAAACAATAAAAATAAAATAAAAAAGCCAGCATCTCTGATGCCGTCTTGGGTTTCATCCTGATGTGTTTATAAAATTCTTAACCCTCAAAGATATGATGATCATTAATCTGAAATGAAATATAGAGCACATCACTCCTCTAGAAGAGTGACCAGCTAGGAGATTTGGTAGCTAACAAATGAATGCCATTTGTTTTTAACAGCAGTTTTTATCTGTCTTTCACTAGTAAATATTAATAGCAGTGGTAGAATAAAAAGTATCAGATGTCTCAAACTTAAATAGTCACACAGTGCTACAGAGGAACAGAACAAAATCCCTCAGTACAAAGAAATGTATAAAGTTTAAAATAAGAGCTGGTGTCTGTTCTTAAAAGCAGGAGAGCACTGTGCTGCAGGTTACCCTGTGCCTTGGATGCTCAATATAAAGCCTGTTCCTGATCTCAGAGAGACTAGAGGACAGAAGAGAGATGGTAAATCCTAACTATAGCACAATCAAGTAAGGAAGAATGAAATTAAATCCTTTGTAAACCAGTAGACTTTTACTGGTGAATTTAATTAATGTTTCAAAAAACAAGCAAAAAAGCCCTCATAACATCTACCTGAAAAATGTCCTAACGCAGAGTTCACTGGGTTTCCCTCTTCGTCTCATTGTGCTGAGTGTTTGTTTCCAACTGGACCTTGCCATGGGGACACTGGAGGCATCAGATGGTGTGTGGAGCTCAGAGATGGACCTGTCTTTGGAGTGGTGCATTGGGCCGAAGAAATTAGACTGTACCCATGGCTTTCTGCTCCCATAGGAGTTTGCCAGAGTCACTGAAGAACTGGGTCCTCACGGCACCACTGCTGAGTCTGGGTCACGTGCCGGTAGAACACAGATGGGAAAACAAGGGAGGGATCAGTGCAGTCTCTACCTCCAAGCACCCACCTCAGTGATGTGATCTTGGGTGTTAGCTGCCCCTGAAAAGGGAAGTTGCACTCAGGTAATCTCTAGTTGAGTTTAGCTTGAACCTGGCCCTTTCTAAATTCCAGTCCATTAATTTAGTTGCTCTGCTGAGCCAGTGTTAACACCTGGAAATTTTTAGGGGGGAAAAAAAAAAGGTTGCAATTCTTTTGGAACAAGCTTTCCTAGATGAAATAACTTCAGTCTTTATTATTTGGTGGTGGGCTTGGGAGTTAATGTTGTTACAAAAGCGTTTGTTTTGAAGTTCGTTAGGATGTGCACAGTGGAGTGAAGTACGTCCAATTATCAGGGTTGAATATTAGGGTTGGTTTGGTTTGCAGAAATTCAGGAAAGGAAGCTGAGAGGAATCCTAATTGATTGCAGGGCAAAGGGTGTTACCAGACAGTGAGGAGGTGGTGGAGGTAGACTGGAAAATCCCTTTTGTATGCTAATAGGAACACAGAACCCTCATATCTTTGGTATTTCTTAAACACTGGCAGCACCATAACACACTGCAAAAAACAATCACTAAAAGTGTGCAGTGTACCTGTAGGACAGCTGCAAAATGAAAGCAATTACAGCAACCGTCAGAATAAAGCTGGCTGTGAAGGAAACATATTATTTTGCATATTTTATGTATACACTTTCCAAGAAATATGACCTTTATTTTCTACTTAGAGGGAAGTGCAATCAGAGTCTACACAGCAAAGGGTAGCTGGATCATTAAAAAGAATATTTTCTCTGATATTAGAAGTCTAAATGGGCACTAGTCCTTATTCACAACCTTGGCTGTTTCTGTCTGCCCTGAGTTAATAAGTGATAAGGCCAAAAGAGAAATAAATCACTGAAGTCCCTGTCCAAAGAAAACATATTGACTACAGCCAAGCAAATAACAGCCCATAACCAATGGTCCCATTCATCATTCATGTAATAGGGATATAAAGTATTCTCTACCTATGAAACCATAGAGTAGGAAAAAGCCTGATAAGCCCCCAATCTAAGCTATGTGATTTGATTATTAAAGGACATGAACTGTTTGTCACATACCTTTAATCTTTAAGATGTGTTGCCATTTCTAAACTATAAATTTGTGGTAAAGGATTAGAAAGCTATTAACGATAAAGGTATAAACTAGACTTTATAAGGATTCCTGCAATTGTCATGCAACCCTGTAGACCCTTGGAACCTTAACCTATTGAATATGATATAACATCGTTATCTGACCTTCAAAGCCAATAAACCATTTTTTGCTTTTCAAGTTCCAGACTTACTCCATGATAAATTAACCCTCTGGGTTCACAAAATAAGCCTTGTAAATTCTTTTCTTTATCCCCACCCCAAAACCTTTAAATTTTCATGCCTTTGCTTCAAAACTCTCTTATTCCAGACTGAAATTGTTAATCTTTTTTTATTTTCCTTTTAGCTCATGTCAGTTGATAAGATATTATTCGCTCTTTTAAAAAAATGTCCAATAAAACTGAGAGCTGAGATGAATTACTAAAAAGCCTGAATTGGTCTCTGTTTCTACAGGGGGCTTCGCTGTCTTGTTTTTTAATGCATGGGTATCCGGATTAGACAAATGCCACAGAAATCAGCAGTATATAGTAGCAGCAGTGGCTCTACTGCTTACCTTAATGCATTTTGATCCTGTGCCCTGAGAAGAGAGACAAGGCACTATCTTTTTGCTGGTCTTGAAAGCAGATTCCTCGGCTACTTGTTGCCGATGAAATATTTCACAGACAGTTAGCTGGGATTTCTGGCTGCCTTGCGGGTATATATGTACCTAACTCATCCTTCCTGTGCTTCTCATGGGGTGAAGCAGGTTTTGATTTCTGCCTGGAACTGTGTGCGGGATTTACTGCGTGTTGTTAAAAAATGGCCAAGCCGTGTGCTAGACTGTCAGAGGAGCCCATGCGCACAGCACACCGGCTCTGGCAAGGAAGTCAGAACGTGAATTTAGTGCGCGGCCGCCTGAGGCACGCTCTTGCACAGCGCTACCCGCAAAATAGCCTCCTTAAGATGTGCTTAATCCTTTGAGGTACTTGTTAGTGAGGGTTCGTTTTGCTTAGGCATTTTGTTACACCAGTGAACACTGTACGGCTGGCTCAGACCAGCAGTGTGGTGTGCAGCCAGGGTTCCCCAGGGGCAGGACTTGGGCAGCCTCGCTTGCTTTGCGCTTGCACTAGCATCCCTATGCAGCCAGTAATGCTTATCCAGCCTGGATAAAGCTCGCTGGCAGCAATGACTACAGAGTAGACGTGCCCCAATATAGCCCATGTCTACAGATTCAGGCTCTTTTGTTAATATATAGATGAAAGGAAAATCTTGTTCTTGCAGCCTTTCATCTCAGTGGATGTATGAACAATTTCTTGCATGGAGTGTGAAGTTCTTTGTAGTTTTCTGCTGTCTTGCAAGAACTCACACAGGCTCTTTTGCTTAGTTATGAAGATATCAAGTGCGTAAGTGATGCGGTCTGCTGTGGTGTCTGCATAGAGATGCTGGAAACAGTTTAGTCCCAGTATGACTAGGCTCAATCCTGGCAGCTTCTCAGGTTTACCCAAAATGCTGTAAAGTTGCCTCCTGGTCAGGCTGCAGTGTCCGTTGTAACTTTATTTAAAGTCAGTTTGAGTATTTCTGTATGTAACATATTGTGGTCTGCAGTGCAGACATGCCCTTGTAGGCTGGACAGACACTGTATTGCTGGCACCACAAGAGTCAACAGAGGGAGAGACAAGCAACTCACAAAGGAAGGGGATTGTAACCATGGTGGTTTAAATGATCTGAGACATTTGGCAATAGTCCACATTTATTTCACGATAATGGCTGACTAATGTCTTAGAGAAAGCAGAATTTCCTTGAAGATTCAATCCGCACAAAAGTTTAAACAATCTCAACAAACTTCCCTAGGACCTTCTGGCAGATCTCTATCGTCACCCAGTTGCTGATGTTGTTACGGAAGAACATTGTAGCATTCATACTATTGCTTTTTTTTTTTTTTTTTTTTTTTTTTAAACCCAAACCAAACCCTCAAGCCAAATAAAAAAAATCTCAAGTCCAATTGGTTGAGGTCTGTTACATATCTATATAACCTTCACTGAAAGGTGTTTTGCCATTGGATCTTGCCATTGGTCTGTTGTGAGCTCTGTAGTTATTACAGAAGCGTAAAACCATCATTATTTAGTTCTTCCAAGCCAAGCATACGCAGATCTTTTATTCCACAAGGTAGGACAGAAGTTATTAAATATATTAGTACACAAACGTGTTAGCATGATGTAAATTAGACTGGTTTTGCAGCGTGTCAGCTATTCTGCATGAACTTCTTTCATGCCCATGCTGAACTTAAACTACCAAGTACCAGATAGTTCATGGCAGTTTGGAGACAGGTGTGAACCATCCACTCAGTATCACAGTAAAGAACATGTATTTGGACAATTACCCTTGAAGACCTACAGTCTTGCACATTTTGCCCTAAATTATTTGCATGGCTATGCCTGCTGTTATTTCATCTTCAATTTCCCTCCTCTCCCTTCCCTCCCAAATGTGATTTTTTCATCTTTTTCCTGTTGGCATAAATTGTGGTTAACCTCTTTGCATGAAGAGCTGTGGACTTGAACTGCTCTTGCATAGCACCAGGTGTCAGCATCGGTGGTTAACAAGAGGAAACCCCATTCCCAGCAGAGAGAGTGTTAATTAAAAAAAAAAAAGAGAACCCCACACAATCAACTAAGAATGTTATTTTTTTAAAGTCCCCATGGGACAGAAAATGCATGTGGAAATGAAGATGTTGTAACAGTCATCTAGCAAAAATACATGTTTGTTAAAACAGAAAGTGGCACCAAACTCTCCATTTTAAATCTGGGAAAATTACAGAGCAAAACCTGTAATGTCTATGAATAATTGTGAAACTTGCTGTCACTTTTCAGTACTGCAGCGTCTTCCAGGGTGGGCTTTATCCCTTTTCAACATGATGAGATCCTCTTTTACCTTGTCTGCATAACGGGTAGAAATCTAGTGAGGTTTAGTGACCCTCCCTTTGGAGCTCTAGGGCATGATACCCCCTTGACCAGCTCAGACATCATCTTAGAAGTGAGTGAATCACCACTAAAACTCTTCTCTCTGTCCTCTGTCTGCAGATGGGTTCTAAACAAGTGCTCAAATATGTACTTGGATGGCTGAAGCTGGGTGAGAAGCCTTGCACCCTCAGTGACTCCATGTGCTAGGTGCTGTGTAGGAAAGTAACTATTTCCCGAAGTATTACAATCCCACAGTAGTTTCTGAAATACATGTGCTTACTGTCTCTGTTTTGGTTTATGTTTCTGCTAACTTATATCCTATTCCTAGTTTTTGGTGAGGTACTTTCCTTAGAAGACTACAGCACATCAAATAAAAATACATAGTTTGTATGCTCAGGCAGTTCTAGCAGCAAGCTTCTATTTGTAAAAATGAAAGGCAAGATTTTACTGCCATGAGTAACCATGAATTCATGTTGAAAGGTCACTTCTGCAAGGGAAATATCTTTTCCAAGTATAGAACTCTGACTAGTTTCACCACTCCAAAAAGAATTCTCCCCAAAGTTCACATGCATCTTGTGCACAGCTAGTAGAAACAGTCATTACATTGTTGCTCCTAAAAATAGATCTTCAAGTGGCCATCATACTGAAATACAGTAGTATTTTCCTTACAGATTTTTAATTTTGAGGTACTTTTAGTTCCTCTTAAATCTTGCATTGAAATGTGCATGTCATTTATTTAAGAGGGAGAGAGTGAAACATGCCTCGCGTATTAGCCTTAGATTGTATTTTTTCCCTGGGTGTTTTTGTCAGCTCACGTTCTGTTATTGATAGAGGGGATCTCAAGGGCAGTGCATGGGTCCAGCAGGTCAGGGACAGGACTGAGAATCTGCACTAGGTATCTTTTGTTCTGGAATTAAGAATTTAGTTCAAATTTCCCAAAGACAAGGCCAGTCTGAACATCGTTTCTTCACCAATTCTGTTCATCCTTGCATTGCTTGCAAGTTCTGTTAAAAAGATAAATGAACCTTCTTTAAATTGGGGCCTAAGGGAAAGGATGGAAATGACCCCCTCCCCTCTCCAATCTCCCCCATTAGACTTTTTTTCACAGATGTTCATGCTGATTAGAGCTGGGAAATAAGGGTATTTCTGTGGACCATGAATATTCATTTGTTTTTTGGGCAATGAATTTCCTTCGGTTTCCCTGTAGTGTTTTGCTCCCTGTGAATGTTTGAACAAGTGAGTTAGGTGAGACAGACCGTTTTAAGAAAAACTCATAGTGTACAATGGAAAGTGAACTTTCTATAGGGTCTATGTCTTTGCCTGAACAAAAGGATGTAAAACTTACTGTTGGTTGTTAAGAAACATAACTCGAAACCAGCAAACACAGAGGTGACATGATGTCCTCTCTGACCCTGTGCTATAAATGGAGAATTTAAACCAAAAATTTGTAACAGTCCTCTTTAATGATCTAGCTATAAGGATAAGGTTAATCAGAAAAACTCTTTGACAAGTACTTTCAATGAACAAGCTAATTGGAGGAAAACATCTCTTTGGACAGTTACTGAGAGGGACTGGTTTGTTACGAATTATTTTCCCCACTGTAGTACTGGTACCCAGATCCGAAGAAGCTGCTGGACTTGCTCCGTGAGGGGTCTGCGATGCTATGCCTAATTAGACCAAATGGATATGAGCAGAAATCTATACAATTTATAGCCGAAAATCCCATGGATTTTATTTTTCCTTTTAAAATTTTAAAGTGTTATAAAACGTTGAATGGAGATTACTGTACCTCCTACTGCTCCATCTTGTAATTCTGCAGTAAATGTGAGGACAGAAATTGTAGCCGATGTGTAGGCAATAGCCAGGATCCTGCAGTCCATGAGCAGCCAGGCCAGGCAGACTACATGCAGGAATTCAGCAGAATTCCTCTGATTTAAGTGGGAACCTGCATTATCCTTTTGAATTACAACACTGCAGACCTTGGGATCACCCAAAATTGTCATTATTTTCTGTGTAGCACCTTAATACTTACCCAGCATGTTCTGTGGAATAATGTACACAATTTTACAATAACTATGTAATTAACTCACTTTGCTACTCCCCTCTCCAGGGAAACTCATGCTTCTCTTAATGCTATTAGGAAGGTCCTATGCATAGAACAAAGAAAGTGGTGCAGCAGATGAGTTAACATGATTTGATTTGCAGATGCTTTAAACACTTAGCAGGAGACAGCTACGGAAGCTAATTAAATCACTCTAAGGTGCACAGGATTATCTGCTTCGTAAGAAACAATTTCAGTGAATTATGGTCGCCCTTTAGCAGAGGGGAAGTAAAAAGCATATTTGTTTGGAATTAAATTTCCCACGCGAAGTGCCCATCAGACCTCTCTTTCCTTGTACTTCTAAAATAATCTTCTTTTGTGGCTAATATTTTCTTGAAACATGAATTTTGATTTTGTAAGAGTGGTGCTGCTTCCAACTTCCTTATGTAAAAATTTTCCTACTCAGCTATTGATTAGGATCTGCCTTTAAGCAGTGTCTTGAGTAAAAAATCGTGTTGGTACATTCACTACCTCTCAGATACTGCATCTTATTTAGTGTACCGGAATTCCCAGTTTAAAGTAATCACAAAATTTATGGAGAAACGGATAAAAAAGGTTGTAAAATATCGATTTGGGGAAAATAATAACACAACTCATCTATAATAAGAAGAAAAATGAAGCAATAATTCAGGTGTATTGAACGGCTTGCTGCTGGAAGTATTGATCCAGTGCTTTAGTGTGCAACATTGCACCTAACACTGCAATGGAAGAACAGCACTGCATTCCCCTGCTCATTATTTCACAGACACTATTGCCTTGTTACACAGGTCCCACAGAGCCTGAACTGCCAGCAGGGAAAGAGAGGAACCCCCAAAATAACCACAAACCTGTAATATCTTAATGTCACAGTATCCCACTGTAACAACACGCAGACATTGTGCTCCCGTGCTCCTGTTATGACAACCTTGTACTTTGGCTTTGCTTGAGTTTTTTGCTCTTGCCCTCTTCGCTATATTATATGTATTGCCTGTGTTCTCTATAAATGGTACCTCTGTGCTGTCTCTTTTGATAGCACATAATCAGAAATGGTGTAATTGAGGAAACATGCTTCCCTTAAATATTGACTTTCAGGATCCACATATAAAAATTCCTAATCTTATTGCAGTATTTCCTTACTGTGTCAATAAGCAAACATTGAAAAAAACACAGCAAAGGTCAGTGGAATTTTAAAATAAGAGCCCCGACATTTCCACAGCATTAAACTCCATCATGCAACATTGCATTTCTGTTTATCTGCTGACATCTGCAGAGGTATCACACTTGATTGTTTGGCATAAATAATTTAGCAGCAAGAATTTTATAATGAGCAGAGATAAGATTCACCTATGTAAAAAAAACCAAACCACATTAAGAAGTAAGAAATTGTGCAACGTAAAAACTAGTGAACTCCTGTAACAGGGCAACATTTTAGCACTTGTGAAGACAAACTGCATCCTGCTCTGTGAGGAAGCTGCTTTGTTGTGCCTGCAAACTTACTGCATCCCCCATGATCATTATCCAGAAATATGAGCCAGACCAGATGAGCAAGTTCTGAGCAGATCAGGCCTTCTGCAAATTGAAGGTAACATTGATCTGCAGGATTTGCACTGGATCCTCAGCATTGTTGGGCGTGCAAGGTTTGTCCTTTTTTTCCCTTTAATCCATAGGGGGGGTGGTGGGGGGAGAGTGAAACAGAAACTTCTGATCAAGGAATGGGGGGAAGGGAGGAGAAATGAAAGGAGGAAAATAATCTATAGCCGACACCGAGGCCAAAGAAGATTGCTTTCTGTAAACTGAAAGGCCCTGTAGTAAGACTCTTGAACTGTCGATACCGAAGTCACCACAGGTTACGATGATCGTAGCATCTCTCCATGTGCTGCTTTCCCAGGCACAAGTTCTCCCTTCATCGTGTGTTTCCCTGGGCAAGGAGGGTGAGGTGTGCTGTGGCCGCGGCCCTGGAAAGTTAAGTTCCCTTTCATTTGCATGCTTGCAGGTCTGCGCTGGCTCAGGAAGCGGAAAACGTGCAATTGTTTTTGTAACCTAAATAACGTTTCTAGTTTAGAAACCCCAGGGGAAAAAAATCATTGTCAAGCTGGCAGGTTGAGATGGCATGATGATAAATGACTGAGGAGTATGTTCTGACTCTGCGGGGACACGTGGGGTGAAGAAAACTCTTCTCTTGCACTCTTTGCATCTACAGTCAGGAAGGGCCAGTTGCAATCTGAAGACATACTCTTGCCTCTGGAAAGAGGTAGGACCATGCCTTCCTGTTCACTGAAAGAATTATTTTCTTGTGAGTCAAGGTGTTTGTGGTGTAGCATCTTTTTAAGGCACTGGCAATGCTTGTGGGTTTTTTTCCGCCTTTGGTGATTACAGTCATAGGACAGACAAAAAATGTGTGTTATGGCTAACAGAGGAAATGGCTACGGCGTGGGGTGTCAATAGAGCAGTTACGCAGTTTCATCGGTTCACACGTTTTTTTAGAAAATGGTTTGAGACTTACACTGTTATTGGCCAATGAAAGTTTTCTTACAAAAAAAAAAATTTCCTAGGGGTTTGTGTAATAAAGTCTAAACCTGCATGAAATTCATCACAGATACTCTCTCAAATTTGCGCAGTAATTCCCTAATAACTTTTATCCCTCTAGATTTCACAAATTTGGTAATTTGAGTTTTTATGGAAGGTTTTTTGGTTGTTTTGTGGGGTTTTTTTTCCCAAAGTACTACTTACAGTGCCAGATTTTTTTCAGGGAAATTGATTTTTTTCACATATGTTTTCATAATGAAAATTTCTTCTGCACTAAAATTCATTAAAAATGTGTTGCTTGTTTATTTACTACTTCTTTTCAGAAGCTCTGCACACTTTTAAACATTTTTTTAAAAAACTGATAAAGGCTCCATATTTACATACATTACTAGTTAATTTTCATTATTCTTTTCACTAAAACCAGTGTAAATCAATTGGTATCCTTTAAGTTTCAAGAACATCCTTACTTAGAAGCAGCTAAACAACTTGGTGAAAGTCAAAGAAACTCTTCAAATTACTTACAGGAATCTAATTGTTAACCTTTGCAAAATTTCATAGGATTATTATAAGAATTATGATACCTACAGTCCTCACAGTAAGTCTTGACTGCCTTAGTCAAGCGTTTAGTGGACTCTCCATCCTATATTTCGATCTCCGCCATCCTGTTTCATGGCTGTGCTGACTGATAGGCTTGGTTGGGCTTGAGTCATCTCCCTGTACATCCTGAGCTAAACCCAACTCACTTCTCTGCTGTCAGCACTGGCAGGATCCCCTCTTAATGCTTGCTTTATGCTGCTCTTAACCTACTCCAGGACATCTTCCATCTCCTCTAAAACCTGTGTTGGAACTTTGTTGCTGAAGAAAAGCTGCGTAGCCTTTAATATTATTTAAGATCCTCATATGTGTATTATAATTATAGGTATGGGTACAGTAGGTAAAGCCACACACTGATTTGAGTCCCACATACCTCTTGATCAAAAGAAATACTGGTTCTGTCTTCTGTTGGCTTTCATTTCTACTCTTGTTGTGTTAGTTCTATGTAAGTATTTATCCAAGCCTTTTTAATATGGTCTGAATAGGGTTGCTCTGCATGGCACTTTGACAATTGCTGATACCTTCTGTGAGAGCAAGGTGGCTATACACACAGCATTTTCTTATTAGAAGATTTCCTGTAACATGTGAATACAGCTTTTTTTTTTTGCTTTTTTTTTTTAAGGTCTACTCTGGTAAAACTGAGGGGGAAAAGGGTAGAGCAATTGTATTATCTTGTTAAATTCCTCAGAGCTTATTTAGATAAAGAATTACGTAGTGCTTTTCTTAGTACATTGTACAGTTGCTTTTTTTTCGCAGTCATCTTTTTTGCATTTTGTACTTTGTTATTCTGATGATGCTGAAAGACAAAGAAACAAACTCCTCTCCATAATTCACTCCAAAGAACATACCATCTCTTTCTATTTTCTTGTTAAAACCAAATTGTGTGCAGTTTGTAGGAAATCGAAACCACATTTTTCACTTAACTTTCCAAAATTAAAATTTATGAGGAAAAAGAAGCAATAAAGCAGTTACAATCTGGTCATCTATAATTATCTCTGTGGTTGGAGTAGTTCCACATTTAAAGAAAGTGACACCAGAAGTTTATCAAGCTTGTGTCACTATCAAAAATTTCACTTCTCTTTTATTATTTCATACCCCAAGAACTGCTGAAACCAGTATTATGCACTTGGAAATTATCTTGGTGAAAAAGGAATTGGGTGTTCGATAAAAACAAAGCTTTTCTTCTGAGAAACACAGCACAATATTTATCTTCTTTACTCATTTTAGAATATCAGAGTTAAAATAAATGTAACAAATTGTGCTCTTTAAGTTGATTTAACGGAATTCGTTGTGAAAAAGCTTATTTTCCTCTAGATGTATTCCTATGTATGTTTCACATTATGCTTTTTCTTCTGCTGTTGCATCCCTCCTCTACTGCATTGCTTGCTCTCTGAGAACAATGGAAATGACAGTCCAGCGCCAGAAATCTCGACTGCTCCAGCTCTAGAATGTTAGTGGCACTTGCTTTAGTTTTCTCATTTTGCCTTTTTTGTCTCTGAATTAAAATCAAGCCAAATGATGGATGCCCATTACAATCAATTGTTTCAGACAAGCCACCAAAAGTATTGTAGGATTCATTTACATTTAATCAAATTACACTTTATTTGCAATTCAGGGAAATGAGAACTCTGCAGTAAATCAAATATTTCCTCTCCAAGGGCCCCATTCAGCAGAAAATATCTACAGTCTTCCGAGCTGGTGCCTCAATGTATGTAGCAAATCTTCCAGCGGGAGGAGAGCTTGTGCCAACAAACCATCTTTTGCTGTGTCTTTTCAACATCATTCAGGGTTGTGGACACCTAAATATTTTCCAGTACAAATGCAGACCCTTGAACAATTAATTGTGCCGTGACTTTAAGCCTGCTGACAATAGACTTGCATCTCTCTTAGTTCCCTTTCATGGACCACCAAGAAACAGTTACAGAACTTTTGGTGTCCTGGAGGTTTGTACACCACAGGTTAAAAGATACTGATCTTCCCTTTGCAGAGACTGTTATTGTAATGGGAGATTAATGACAATCACTACATGTAATTTTTTCTGGGACATTGTGTCTCCAAAAGATTTCATAATGGCTGGGAATAAATTAAGAGCTGAAATACATTTAAAAACTTCGGATAGAATAAATTCTACTTGAAGGCTATAGTACAGTTGTTGGAAGGATACTCATTTTTACCCATCAGTGCCTTATGGAGAGGTTAGAAAACTTTATTTGCTTTGGAATGGGAGGTAATCTTTGACACAGAGCTCCTTTCCTATGTGGTTTACTACTGAAAAATTGTGCCCAACAGGTGACACTTTTACCCTTGCCCATCACAGCACATAGCAACAAATTTTGAAGCCCCTGTAATTGTTCACATAGTTAGTCAGCTAAAACTTGAATGATAGCAGGATGCTACTAGTGGCCACCTACCAGACACTGCAAACTGCAGATTCACAGTACTGATGGGAAGTAGCTTCCTATCCAGTTGCAGAAAACCTTTTTTTTGTCTCAGCCTTCTTGGGTGATTTTGACTCGGTACTTACAGTCAGAATTTTGATTCTATTTAGAGTCCTGAAAGTTCATTTAGGTGCCTGCTGGGATTTTTAAATAGGCAAAGGTACCTAAATTTTATGGCTTTGTGTCTGTTCTCGAGCTCTAAAACAGATATAATGCAGGACTACCATAAATTACAGGGAATGTATGATGCCAAATAACGTGGAAAGAGTTCTTATACCAAGGCAAAAAACCCACAGCATAGGTGCCTGACAAAAAGGGTTACTTCACTCTTGGTACTGAAAAAGCACCTTCATTGCTGGGGAAATACCCTGAAACTTGAGGGCCCTGCAGCCATAAGCTGATTGAAATACAGAGCCTTTAATGCTTAAAAAAAAATCTGACCAAATCATGTAATGTGTTCTTTAATCCAGTGGGATTCAAGAGCCTAACCAATAATAAATAACAATTTGCATGCTTAGCAGTTAAATGTAATAAAAATCAACCCTGAGTACTTTTTCAAGAGTACTTGAAACTGAATTCTGCCATCTGATGCTTAACACCAAACTTCAATGGGTCAGTGTCCATCATACATGATTAGCTGGAGTAAAATGAATGCTGTCTGTAGAATAATATGGTATTTCACAGTATAACTAGCTTTAAAACACAGTTGGATTGGTCCCATCTCTCCCTTTCCAATTATTTAATTTCTGACTATTTGAGTGTTGAAAAAAAAAAAGTATTCTGGTTTTGTTCTAGGAGATGATGTATTTAGTTTCCTTTTATATGTGTTTCAGTAGATGTTTTTATTTTATGCTTGTGATAAACTACTGAAATAGTATTTTTTGAAGGGGGCTCTGACTGTCATGCTGCTGGTTTGGGCAAATCGCAGAAGGAAAAGGAACAAAGGGGAATGACAGGTCTGGGACATCTTGAGTAAAGCAGGAGAACCCTGGGGGACTTTTTTGCCTATTTTCTTTTGCTCATTCACTTTTGTTTTGTGCAACAAGCAGAGTTTGGAAGAAAAAAAGTGACATAGCTTTTCCCTTTGCTATTTGGAGAAAGCATCTATCAGTTTGCAAGTCCTAGACTTAAATATCAAAGCTGTGTCTTTCCCAGCTTTGGCTATGATGAGCCAGGATGCATCTGCTCCAGCATCTAACCACTTGCTACAGGCTGGAGGAAGGATTGTCCCCTTGCTGAGCCTCTGTACAGACGGATATACAGCCTGTACAAATTATCTGCTAGAAGATGCAAATAATACATTTTCAGCCACACAACCACTTATACACACACGTAGCATTTTTATATGGCTTCATTTAAGAGAAGATTGTTAAGTCTTTGTTAAGTAAAGATGTAAAAATAGCACATTTTTGAGACAGTTATGCAAGCACACAGTACCTTTGTCAGTGTCCATTTTTCACTCAATCAGCTACAACTTGAGATTTATTTTGAATAATTACCTTTGCCACTGAATGTGTGTCATCCACTCAGTTAGGGAAGAGAATGCACAGAATGTAAAAATCAGTGCCAACGAAGGGAGCAAACTCCACTGGTGGGAATCTCTTGAGAGACATCTAAGGTGTGGTCACTACCGCCCTGGCTGTCTCCAGGTTCTGCAAGCCTGGGCACTGCCACTCCAGCGACATACAAAAGCTGCCAGGCATCAACATGCTCCTGTCAGTGCAAAACCAAAGCAATTTTCTCTGAAGACCAAGACGTTGGACATTTTTGCACATTCTTCCCTTCACGGAGGCAGTTTCTGATAGCCTTTGTGCCTGCTTTGCACAGTAGCTAAATGCATTACGGGCCAAAAGACAAGCAGCTCCTCTTTTAAGTGTGCAACGCTGCGAAATGATGCAGGATGCTGCTCCTTCCCATCTCTGTGTCCTCCTTGGTGACCTGAGGTGTCCTTACAGCAAGTGGTTAGATACCAAGATGATGGGCTTGGCATGCACGGCGATCATGGGGTAGGAAGAAAAACCTTCACTGCTGAGTTGCATACACACAGCAGAGGAGAGCAGACAGCAGAGATGCCCCGGGGCAGTTGTGGTGGAGCTGGGTTGGAGCAGGAGCAGCAGCTCGGTGCATTGCTCTGTGCGGACTCATTAACTCTGGCAGCCAGGTGCTGAATACTTCCCGCACTCAGGGCCTTAGTGGGTTTTTCTGTTTCAGCGCATTCTTGCATACTGCTGATGGACCCAGAAGTATATTTATATATATTGCTTACTGCCTGGAAAGCTACAAATCAGTTACTGATAAGTATGCTACTTTCAGCAAGATTAATGTTAAATTCCTCCTTTTAGACCGGCAATTTGCAAATTGCTAAATTAGATTTTAACATTCGAATACTCTTTTTTCATGTCACACTTGCAGCATTTTTGTTTTTATCACCTGATGATACTGTTTGTGTCAGTATTGAACTTTGAGGCGTATTAATACGATAGATATGTATTTTGGTGGCAATTTTTCATAATGACAACAGTTCTTATGATATCTACTAGAAACAAATCTGTGCAGAATAATGTAATCCATTACAGTGGGATTTGGATTTTGTTTTGAACTGTATGGAAGGAAGATATTTATTTTATACAAAAGCAAATGGACAATACCATGCTACTCTGAAGGTATTTTATTGGTATCTTCAGAGCTGGGATCTGAATTTTCCTATAGGCTGCCAAGGATACCTAGAAAATTAGGAAATAAGCACAAATGCATGATCATAAACCTGTGAGATCATTTCTGGTTGTCTATGGTAGCATTATATCTTCTATTTTCTGATCATCTTGCAGTCTTTAATCTGTTTATTCTACCTCAGCCTTAAATTAGGGAAATGATAATATTT
The DNA here is from genome assembly GCF_003259725.1 of Athene cunicularia. Lineage (NCBI taxonomy): Eukaryota > Metazoa > Chordata > Aves > Strigiformes > Strigidae > Athene > Athene cunicularia. The sequence goes on along the minus strand of NW_020799117.1, from coordinate 9,179,109 downwards.
CTCGTTTAGGAAAAAATAATCGAGTAACACTAAAAATATTTTTTTTTAATCCTTTCAAAAGGAAAATGGCTAATTTTGGTGAGCCCTCTTTGAGTGCCGAAATGTTCCAGCTGCCTCAAAACACAAGTGTGGATGAGGGTAGGGATGTGGTTGCTGCCTCGGGGTGCCACCAACCAGCAGAGATGTTTAAGTGTGTATCCCGAACTCAGCAGTGGCCACCGAAGACCCAAAGGCTGGTTCACGCCCGTTGTAAATGTGGAAGTTTTTCATAACAGATCAGTGAGTTTCAGTCTGATTCCTCACTTCCTCTCCTTTCAGTTTCTTTTTGAAGCATCAGCTTTATAGGCGAACAGTAGCTCCTGGGATATTTTAATTTCCATACTCATTTTCACCGGTTTACCAAGTATATTCTAGATGGTTAAATTGTGATGGTGGGAGAGAGGCAAGATGCGAAGGGAGTGATACAGGCAATTATTTTTGCTTCCTCGTTTCTTATGCCTGTGAGGCTCCGGATTCCAGATTAGTGATCTCTCTGTAGGCGTGTTTGGAGGCTACTTAACTCGTATTTGGGGCCAGAGCTGCAGTATTTGGTGATTTCTCTGTAATTGATTTGCAAGGTGATCTAGCGCTGACAATTTAGCGAGGGCCCGTTCGGCCCCCGAGCACTCATTTTGTCATGAGCGTTAAACCCTTGACGGTGTTTGCTCATCGCCTCCAGCACCTCCCCTCCTTTGCTGAACCTCAGATCCCCCCTAAGCACAGTGGTGGGAGGAGACCTGCCAGCAGAGCCGCTGTGCAAATGGGGCACTAATGGTTTGCGGATCTGAAGATGGTTAACTGATCTGTGCATTCAATTAAGATGAGTTTCTCAGTTAACAGGCACCCTGGGAAGAAATGAGTTACTTTCATTTCTGGGATTATGAGCACTTAATGAAGAAGACATATCAGAATTCTGCCAGTGTTGCGTGAGATAACCCTAAAATGCAGAACGGATTTTCAACTTACTCGTCTAGTAAAAAACTTGCCAGGTTCGAGGGAGAAATCGATGCTTGTATGAGTTCTCCTGCAGATAGACTCACAGCGCTGAATGTGAAGTGGTATTTGCATGCAAAGTTGGTTTTTACTTCATACTTTTCTTGAGGTCTCCCACTTTGCTTGTGACTTGCCTATTTAAAATTATAATTTGGAATGTAATTTAAATAATATTTACCATATTCTTTCTGTAAAACTGACAATGTGAGCAGAACATCTGAGAAAGATGGATCTATCTGACTAGGGGTAGAGGCTTGGCTATCTGATGTATGTATGCAAAATATAAACTAAGCTCCAGCCAGTAGAGTTTCCGGCCAGTATCAGTATAGTTTCAGAAAAATTGACAGAATGGTTCTGCTTTATACTGGTCAAGGATCTTGGACAAGGTGAATTTAAGATGAGTTTATGCTGGACTTAAGTGACTAATAAGCACATTGAGGAGAAGCAAGGAAAACATAAATATTTCACACCAGTTTTGCGCTGACATTGCTGACAAATGGGAAGAATGTGGGGATGATACTTTGTTTTTTGGGACTTCCCTTTGTATTTCAACTTCCATGAGGAATAGGTGGTACTACGGTGTGTCATTAGCTCTTCTGGGGAAGCTGAGCCAGCAGCTGGCTGTGTCTGAGTGACCAGAAGTGCAGATTGGATCAGGGGCTGGAGTTCCTTATCCCCATCCCTTGTTTGCAGAGATTGAGGGACTGTATATAATTGTAAGCAAAAGTAATGAGTGATGATATATCAGGGAGAAGAGAAAAGGCAGGAAGGACTGCTTTCACCCACAAACATCACCTGTTTGTGATATTTTTGCCACCTAAGAGTATGTACACAAGCAAGCTAGGAGGGCATGAGAGATTCAGAATAACACTGTGGGGCTGTCCCCGCTGCTGCCAGAGCAAATAGCCTCTGTTGAAGGAATCCCTCAACTGAACATGCTGTTCTCACTTGCAGTCCTCCAAGTTACTCATGCAGGGGCTGGGCTGGCTTTTTAGCAGTGGGGCAGAAATACCTGTAAATGCAGGGCAAGGTCTGGGGGCTGTTTGGGTCCATGAAAGACTGGGTCTGTCTTCTGGAAAAGGCTGCTGGAAGAGGGGAGCAGACCAGGAAGCACTGAACAAAGATGGGTCTCTTCCGAAGTCTGAAGGGGTGAGGTGGATGGGAAACCTGCTTTTTTGAATTCGTTTTCAAAAGACTGATGGTAGGCAAAAAACCAAGGTGGATTTGGTAGGTTTAGGCGCTGCATGGAGTACAAGATGTGTGAGCAGGTGAGGACCCCATGTATGCTCAGTTTGTGCACTCGTGTACACAGAAAGCATGGGAAGGAGGTGAACGTGGGAAGAAGATGCTGAGAGGGGGCTGCAGCTGGAGTGATCCAACCACCCTTCCGTGGCTGCGGACTGGCAGCTGAGCTCTTGCAGAGAAATGGATGTTAGTTCACTTAGGCTGAGGAGGAAAGTTAAGTCAGGTTCCCTGTTTACTTGGTGAGATCTTTTTTTGTGTATAATCAGTGCAGTAAAGAATAGCTTGGAAATTTTCTTTGCCCCTGTGGAAGGAATAAGGAAAGTTACTTTGCTTCCAATACTGTGTTGGTCAGGATCACTGCAGTCACTTCCGAGGGAGGGGAAAAATTAATTAGAATTATTGTTATTACCCTACCATACCTTGGCCATTGGTTGATGGATCATGCCATATTACTCTTTGCTTGTTTACCGACCTCCTCAGCAACTCACCTTGGTTAATTAATTAGTTTCAGTTAAATTACTTTCACATATGGATAATTTTCTTTTTACCACCACCCAGTACCACATTGGAAAAATTGCATCAAGCACATAGTCTGTCACCTATCTGCCAAAAAAAGAAAAGTCATTGATGTGGTTTTCCATCATTTGTAAATTACCTAGGAAAGCCACTGAAGAGGTGTTTAGTTTGGTCCCGAGGTATGGCTAGTTGGTGCATGTAAGGCAAAAGCAATACTGCATCTTTAAACGGCTTGAATAAGGTTTCTTTAACTATTGAGCCTAACTCTGAGATCTCCCCTGCTGTGAGCCATAAGTTGCTTGTAGGCTTGTTCTAGAGAGTAATAAGTATTGTTGTTTAGCAATTGTGTTGTTGAAATGCAGCTCCACTATGTCTGACAGTATTTATCTAAAATACTTTCCCTGGTGCGTGCTCAAGTTCCAGTAAACCGTGTCTTATTGTGCGACCTTTTCATTTTCCAGTGAAAAGGGATCAGCTCGTCAGATAAAAGCTACAAGCTGGAGTACAGGAAAAATGCGTGCTCAGAAAATCCGAGCATGATTGAAAACAAGATGTGTTAAATCAATGCAGTTTATCGCCTGCCTATTCCTGGCAATTGCTGTTCTAAGCTCATTCTGAGCACACACCAGATGATAAAAGTATAGTGTCACAGTGCTCACTGGGGTGTGAGGGCAGGGAAACATGTTTATCAGACAGGCTGGTATGATTTTTTTTTTTTTACCCTTGATAACAGTTATTGTCAAAATTTTTGCAAAAAAACCCTGAACAATTATAGAAGCAGGTGATATAACTGCTGCTAAAATCAGAGAGTATTGAGAGCTCTCAAATTATACATTTCTATTTAAATGTTACAAACCAGAAAACAACAAACCCACCTGTTTTAATTTTAAACAATTTGCTGCATGGTGGAGGATATAGCCAAAATGTTCCTTTTGCTTTTGAGTGAGTAGCCTTATTGCAATTTCATGCAGACAAATCAAAGCTAATGTTTAAAAATAAAGATGTTCAGAAACTATTGTTTTCTCAAGGGATTTAAGCTTAGTTATGGAGAAGGTATTAAAGACCTAAATTAAATCTCACAGGAGGTCAGTACCTTCCAAGAACATCACACCTATAGTGTTCATTACAACTAGGCACAATTCATCTCATTTTTATGATTCAGCTTTACTTGCATTTCTCTGTGAATCTCATCTGCAGAGATTTTTGGATGTGAGAGCTGGTGTTTTTCCAATTTTCCCTCTTGAAGATTCTTTTTGCTCCGACCATAGTGCACTTGCACATTAGAAGAAACAGCCAAATTTAGACTAAGATGCTTTCTGATAGGAATGGCTTTGGCATTCAGACAGGATACTGAGTTTTTCATTTATGTATCCCCTGGTAATATATATATATATATATATATAATGATCTGAAAAGAAGGTGAGAAATAGCAGGGTTAAAAGTGAGAGGGATTATTCAAGAGAAAATATTTCTGCATACCAACATGTTACAACAATGGTTTTCAATGCTGTCTACCCCAAAGGAGTTTGTGATGGGTGACAAAAAGAAACAACTTCCTGTATGTTATATAAAATTATCTCTATGAGAATTTCAAAGGTGTCTGCACCTACATGGTAGAATTTGAGGAGTCCATGCAAAGAAAAAATGTTGAAAATATGTATCGTAAAAAATGAAAGAAAAAGTTACATGAGGTGACTTTTTAGTATTTCCTACGCTCTGTATCATATATCTCTACATCTGTTTCTGAGCCAACAGTTTAAAAATAAATGCAGTGTCTTTATTTTTTAGATGTTTTTAAGTAGACCTAAAAATAGATCTTATCGCTAACCTTAGGCACCCATTATTTTAAATCTCGGCCTCTATTCATTTTTGTGCTTGTGTACATGTATTTATTTATTTAAATGAAGGGGTAATCCATTGAGAGCTAGCCATTTGCAGTAAATTTTTTCCTGGATGCTCATGTGCATTACCAGAATGTGTCTGACAAATAGGAAAATATTCACGTGTAAATGATGTTCTTCCCTTTTCATAATGACTGTCAAAGATGCATCAATTAACCTAGATGACTAGATGAAGTAACCAACATGCATTAATTTCCTTCTGGCCCTCTGTATACATATCCCCAGTGAATTCTACCAGCCTGTTCTGAAATTGGTAGGTTTAAATTCCAGCGCCTGAAACTGGACTCTGTTTCAGAACTCCCTTAAGGCTGAATCTTCCCCATTAGACAAGAGGTCACCGCAGTCAGGGGAAGAAGAAACTGTGAAGCTCACAAATTGTTTGACTTTTTTTCAAGCCACATTGCAGGTTGCTAAGAGTGAACATTCAGAGTTAATGTATTTTGAGAAGCCAACACATGATTCTTGCTAGACAGATCTAGTAATTTCATTCCTTAACTTTCATAAAAAAATTTGGGCTCAAGACATGCATTCCTTGCATCTTCAGCACCCCCACTGGCTGCATATACTGGGCTAGGTTGGAAGGGAATAACTCCTCTGGTTCCTAGTTGCTGAAGAAAAATTGTTATCAGGAAGAAAATATCACGCTGTCTATCACGTCTGTAATAACACTGATGAACACAGAGGAGCTGCCTCAAAAGCTGGCCTATTGCATCTTCAGTTCAAGCAAAGAGCAGTCACTAGGGAAACTAGGTGTTAGATTTATCATTTGACTCAGCTCTGCATTTTTCTTATTGCTTGGCACATGCACGTGGTGTCTGGGCATTACACAGCAATAAAATATAGGAATTACGTTTCAGATATCTCTATTTCTAATTTAAAAAATGACATCATGTCAGAGTTTGATTTTAAAAATGGAAATTCAGTGCACAAGAGTATGTTTAAGTGAGGGAGTATTGAGACCAGAAAAGCAAGGAAATTCTGAGTTAGCGCTGGAAGGGCCTTTCTAGCTCAACTCTCTCTGTCCCACCCACTTCCGTTTTCCATCGCTTGTGGGAATAAACACTCCAAGGAAAGTCAGTGGAAAGGAAACTTTATAAAAAGCAAGCCAAATTCACAACAACAACAACTAGCTCAAATGCTTGCATGTTTTCATTTAACGGTCTTTAATTAGCAAAGGAATAGTCTTTGCAGGGAGATTTGCAAAACAGACTTTTTTTCATTTGATGATGGGTTTTTGAAGTAGGGTTTTGGTTTTTTTTTTCTGTCTTTGTAGAGCAGGCAAAAAGAGGCCACTATGCATAAGAGTTCTTGGGTAGGGTTTGCTTACAGCATACCATGTCAAGATGTTACTTTATAATCTCATCCATTGTTAGTATTGCTGTACCGCAGGGCCTTAGCAAGGCCTTTTGGCACCTGGAGTTTGATATTAATATGGTCTATCCTGTCCTATCCCTACCTCCCAGAGTCGAGTTAGTGTCAGGGGCTTCTAGCAGAAATGACCTAGAGCTTGGAGACAGAAGCCACAGGATGTTAGCAAAGGCAAATACACTGGATCAGGTCCATGGCAGCATCTTGTCTCTACAAGAGGCTGGAGCCTGGGCTTTCCATCTCATCATAGAGTCTGTGCTTGGTAGGAGTGAGGAGTTGGAAGCCACAACATTTTGCGTTAACTACTTGCAGTTGTTGCCACTTGGCACCCCATACTGCTGTTTCTCAGCAGGATGGAAGTACAGACAGAAGTACAGATTAAAAAGAAAGAGAACTGATTATAAAGGTGGACATCTGAGTTGATGGAGGAAGAGGCCACGTGTCCAGGAGAAAAGAAGTCCTTAGCTATAAATTGCAAGGTTCCCATTGAAGAGTCTACCTTTCTAGCTGCCTTTGATTTTATTTAAATTATTAATTCTCTGTGTGTTCAAATGTTCTGACCTGGTTTAATCTGGGCACAGAGAGACATGTTAAATGTGTCCCTGCCCTGGCCTTCATTATTGTGACAGTGCAGCAGTATTTTTGCATGGATTTCTTCATACTCTTTTGTGGCTATGAGGTGTTGAGATGGGTAATTTTGTGTGTCTTGGCCACAGAGTCAATTTCTGTTTATGTTTTGATGAAGTTTCTCTCATCAAACAGGAAAAAAAATCAAAACAACTGTGTTGTAGACCCCAAAGCTTCATCTCTTGACATAACAGTTGTCACTAGGTGTCTAATTTTGTTGTAGAGCCAAGTTTTAAAAAAATGAATTTGTGAAGAGACAATCTAAAGGATCTTCCTCCTTTCCACTGTTGTAGCCCAAACCTCCTGGACATAATCTGAAGCCATTATAGCTCTGTGTTTCTGCAGGCCGTTCTTACCTTCTTCAAACTCTCCCCACAATGACTCCGGCTTCCAAGAAAACCTCTGGTGCACCGCAAGAGCAAGCACTGTGGGACATTTAGTTCCCATGTGCAGTCTTTCCCTGGGTGTTTCACTTAAAACAATCAAGACCAGATTTCTCATCTGGGATGACAGTCAGACCAGTGGACGTGAGGCCAATTTGTTTGTAGCCTTCAGCCTTTTTTTGTTTTTGTTATCTGAGCCCTTAGAATCCCATCCCTCTCCTTGCAGCCTTTTACACTGGAAAAGCATATGGGAAGTTCATAGGTCTAAATGCTGCTTTCTTATTGGTTTTGGGTCAAACAGAATGAAAAAGAAACAAGGGCTGAAAAATAAAAGGAATAAATGAAACCATGAATGCATGGGAAACAAATTAACTGGATATGTTTTAAGTTCTGAAATATTTCCATAATGCTTCCATGTAGTGTGTGTTTATTTTTCTTTGAATAATAATGTTAAAATGTGTCTAATTCAATTACTTCTGCATTCGCTGAATGAGTTTTCCTTGGTGAAGAGTTTTCCTACACTACCCCAAGCTACGAATTCCATATGATATTTGAACAGGTCCTTCTAATTGCTGATATTAAGTGTCGATCATTCTGCTGTAAGTTGGCGACGTGGTCAGAGACACAAATTCCTCTCCCAGATACATCAGACAGTCATTCAATTAGTGACAAAAGCTTTATTGACACAGTAGGAATTCATTATGTGAAATATTAAAAAAAGCCCTCCACTGACTAGTTAAAAAAAAAAAAAAAAAAAAAAGATGTTTAAAGATGGTGGATTATCTACATGTAGTTATTAAAATTATTCGTGCAGAATTTGAAATTATATGTACGGTAGAAACATTTTTCTCAAAGGCATAAGCAGCATTTCTGTTGAAAAATAAGTTAGACTTTGAAAAGATGAATATAATGTACGCATCCTTATTTCCATAGACATTGTGCATTTTCTTGATTAAAAGCCTTAGATTTTAGGAGTTATGGCTTTAGACTTGCTGCATAAAGAGCTTCATGGCTTATTCTGTTAGAGTCTAATTTGAAAGAAAGTTCTTCCTCAAGGGTTTAAGAAGTAATTCATAAAATGGTAAGAATAATAAATATTGTGCCTTAACTCATACACTAGGATAGATAGACAGATTTTGTACACCTGGGTGTAATTTTAGTTAATTCACACAAGAGACAGGCTGAAAGTTTATTGTTTGGAAGGAGAAAAATGGCTTAAATCTTGTATTTGCAAAAATGATTATATTAGCTTAAATGAAAATGCTACTCTATTAATGGCTTCAATAAGCTTTGCATTTGGAAAAGTATTTTAATAAAAAGTTACCTGAAGTTTACTGCAACTTAAAATATGTAAGTGAGGGAAAAGTACTTACTTTGATTTATATGTCTTTTGGAGGTGTAATTATTGGCTTTTTACTCACCTATGTAAAACAATGTACTTTTGTAAATGGATTTCTGGCCACTTTACTCCTTTTTTTTTTCCACATAAAAAGTAAGCACTGTCAATCAAAGAATTTTAAGGTTTATTTCCTCTTTAGAAATGATTGATAGCCTTTTAGATTTACAAGTTGACAAGTTAAAGGGTTCTATTGGTATAATTATGTACTAAATTCACAGTCTTTCAATTTAAATGTCCTTTTAAAACCGCAAGATTATCATACCTGTATTTTGAAAAGTGGGCCAGTCAGTTTGGGTTGGTATACAAATTGCTTCCATTAGCCTTGGGACCTATTTGAATTTAGTACAGTTTTTTAAAGTTAGTAGTACTTTCAATAGTACTTTTAAAATTTAGGGTAATGGGAATGCATTTTAAGTACAGTGTGTGTTAGCTTGTTTTTAATGTATGGATGTCAAGAACACAAATAGAGAGTTTGTATTTCTTATTGATTCTTTTTTCCCGATCATGGGGAGAAAAAAAAAAAATGTTCTCTGAATTAGAGCACTGGGAAATGCATTATTGTGAATGGACTTCGAAGGCAGAGACCAGGCTCGCATGCACAGGGGACAGAGGCAAAACCTTGTGTGAAGCTGGTATCAGACCTTGTACGTTATCTGCCACTAACAGTGGCCTGAGCACTGACTTCTGCAATGCTTAGAGATCAGAGTATCACCTTTTCTTTGGAGTTTTGCCAGCTGCTGACACAGAAACTGGTGTGGCCTTAACACTGAAGGGGGGTAAATATTTAAACAGGGCTCTTTCTTTGAGATATGACTAATTACATTTGACTTGAATTATAAATGAATTGAGGAATGGAGGGCTGATATTGTCCAATCTGTGGTTAGATGTTCTGGCGGCTAAAGATTTCTTTTTTTCATTTTATCTAAGATTGAAAGGGTTCAATAGTTCTAGACTAATGAGTGATATTGGACAACTACAGTTTAGGACCCAATCATGCAAATTGCTGTGTGCAGCCTCTCCCCACCACTAAAGTAAAGCTGAAGCTATTTGAAGCAGAAAGTTTTCAGTATCTCTCAGAGGATGCTTGATGCCTTGTGAGATTGGACCATAAAATTAACATTTTTTTTGGTCATTTAGTTCAGAAAATACTCACAGGAAATACTCTGTGGATTTCAAATGTGTTGAATGTGTGGGAAGATATGAGAAAATGACTGCTATCTCTAGGGGGATTTCAGAACTGGCCTCCATTTATAATATTGCAGAATTTAGTAACTACTTTCCCAAAGGATGTAAAGGGAAAATGGCCATAAACTAGACTGAATTAGAGAAGAAACACATTTGACAAACCACGCTAAAATCTTCTAACATATTTGCAAAAGAAATGTAAATTAGAACTCTAAGGTGGGTTTTTTTAATCTTCTCAGAGAACAGCTATTTTTGATAATAAATATAAATAGCAGTAAATTAATTTATTGTAAAATTTGAAGATCTAAACTAAATGGGTCCATGATAAGAAGCCATGTAAGGAAACTCAAAGTTAATGAAACCAGTGGGTTACAAAGCCAGGTACTGTGTTATTTTCTGCAAAAGTACCCAACAGAGTGGACAGCATGTGGCCAGGGTGTGAAAGGAACCGTGGAAAAAAGGCCCAACCATCCAACAACCAAAAGTGACACAAGCAGGGGAATAATTTGCCTTATTCGCACTCTTTCCGTACAATTACCTGAATATAAATAAAAGATTTAATTCAGATATTCCTGATAAAGGGGAATACATGAAAAAAACCCAGGAGACTATAGGGATGCCATGATCTCTGGGGCAATAAAAAACTTCTGACAATAGTCCAGAAAGTAAAATCCTGACAGATTTCTAGTCTGGTGCTACCATAATACTGCAACAGTAATTTAAGGATATGCTCAGAAGATCCCTTTCTGCTATTAGAGAAATCTTGAGCTTCTGCAGGACTGTGTGCCTTTCCGGCCAGCCCCCACCAGCCCCACACTTCTGTTTCACTGCTGTTAGGTAGATCTGGATTCCCCGACACCACCTCCCTTCTGCCTTTGCAGTAGCATCGCTGCGCCTACTTACCGAGTTCAAATGTACTGTACGTCCAGTAGGATATAAAAATCTGACCCTTTGGTTGCCAGTAGGACCATCTGCTCTAGAAATGTGGTTTGAAAATAATAATTTCAGTGGAACAGTTTCTTTAAAAACTGACTGTGTGATTGTTTATGGAACAGCAATTAATTAAAAACAAACCAGGGATTAGATGTTACTTTCATGATAATTATGTGGTCTGGCTAAGATCTTTGATGTTAGGAGTATGAAAAAATGTTCTCTTCACTTAAAAGGTGGAAGTATGGACAAATTGTGCCATGTTGATCAGACTGATGGAGTTGTTTAACTTGCTCTGGGATAAGCATTATTGAGCCACATGAGAGCGCTCACACAAGTGAGACTGGGACTTATAGTTTGATGCTAAATATCTTTCCAAGAAGCAGATGGCATCATTTTAGCTACATAATAAAGTTCACAATAAAACCATCATCAAGGTGAGTGATATATTCATAATTTAATAGGCAGACCTTGTGCAAAAAATAATTATTTTGCTATTAATAAGCTAAGACAAAATAAGAAAAATTTCAAGTGACCCAAAAACGGGAAAAAAAAAAAATTTCCTTCCCATCAAAAAAAAGGCTGAAAATATAAAAATCCATATTGGAAATTTTTGTTTTCATTCAACTCAAAAAAATTGCTAGCAAATTGCTGTGCAAAATTTCATCATCTCTGTTGGCGTAGGAGAGTCAAGATGTGCTGTTGTTTAGAGATGCTTGAGAATGCTTGACTGTTGTTCCAGTTCACCAAAGCACTTAGGAAATTTTAAGCACATGTTGAAGTCTCACTAACATCTGAGTTTTAAAGTGATCATATGACTGGAAATGTAGCTAGAAGGTCATTCAGTACAGTCCCCCGTAATTATAGGCAATCATACAAAAAACATAATATGCTCAAATTTGCTTTCCTGAAAGCAAATGAGTTTAAGTATGTGCTTACAGATAAGCATGTGCTTAAAGGCTTGGCACAATCAGAGGTTCGATTAATGCAGGCAGACCAACATTTTCATGAAGATTAAAGTATTCCACTTCCACTACTTCTCTCCTCCATTTTACTGGACAACGACTGGGAAAAGATGAACTAAAAGCATAGATGATTTTGGTTTTTTTAAATTCATTAAGTCTTTTGGATCAGTTAAGTGCGGATGGGAACCTGAGCTGGGCTACTGAAGTCAGTGTCGATGAGCAAAAAATGAAGCCTCTGCCAAGACAAATGCCTGTAGTTCACAAAAAACTTATATGTGATCATTGCACATGGAGCATATTAAACACATAGACTGGAACCTAGTTCCATAGAATCTGGAACAAGAAAGACTGCCTAATAGTTACTTCTTTTGCCTTCCAATCACAAAGGTCCTTCCTCATAATATGAAAGCAAGGAAACCAACCTGAAGTATGGGGTGCAAAGTGGTTACCAAATTAATTTCATTGCAGCTTTCAGAGGTAATAATTGCTTCCTATTTGAAAGATGTATGTAACATCCCCAAACTTTCCAGCAACCTTGTTTTAGGAACTCAAGTGGGAAGATTTGCATTGTTGTTTGAAGCAAAGAGTCAAAGCCAACCACAAATAGCATTTGAACCAAGACTTCATAGTCAGTGCTGGTTTCAGTAAAAGGGGATTTTGCTGTGATCCTTCCTTGGTCTCGCAATGCATTGCCAATTGTTAGAGTGCAACAGAGCCTGCTTGCTATGCATTTATCACATCACCATGTTGTTTGTTGTTGTTTCAGCTCTGAACGAACCCACCATTGACTATGGTTTCCAAAGGTTACAGAAGGTTATCCCCCGGCACCCTGGTGACCCTGAACGCTTGCCAAAGGTCAGCACAAAGTTTATTGTTTTATTAAATATGATAAAGGTGGTTGCTGCATGTTTTTGTCCGAAAGGGCAAGACTCTGTAAATGTAATGGCCCTGGCTTGGTACCCAACCCAGATAAGCTGAAACAGAGGCATGACCAATAAAGACCAATCAACAACTTTTATTGTAGGCTTATGAGACTTCTCTGACTTTCTGAGCCACAGCTAACTCAAACAGCTCTTGCCTTAAAAGCAAATCTTACTCTGTGTTCTGAAATACTTAACAAAGAACACATTTTTGGTTGGTATTTTGGAACCTGAGCAGCTTATTCATAGAAGAATGACACTTCTCAATTTTGGTATCACAGTAGTACATGTCATTATAATTTTGAGAACTTCACCACTGATAAAATCAAGTTACTTGGAGCTTCAGGGAATGTATGTCCACTGCTGCTGCACCATGTCTTGGTTTGAAATAATAATTATTATATACTGCTTTATTTCAGGATTGCTCAAATAATTAGAGCAATGTGTAGTGAAGTAATTTGATGTTCATTCTTCTCCCACCCATCAAAATTAGTGGGATTTTTTTTTGTTGTTGATTTCTGTAAAGTAGGAGTTGAGGAGGAAATGGAGTAGTTCACATAGGCGTTCTTGTACCGTGAAAACACTGTGGGTCTGCACTCACATCTGTTCTTGCTACCTTGCCATACTGTACTTTCTCTGGTGAGAACGTCCAGGGAGTTTTGTGATATACTGGAGAAGAAGGTGAGGTATTTGAAAAAGTGTTGGTCTTTGCCACAGGAACACTGAGCATGCGTGAGCTGGAGTCACTGTATGTGACCAGTGTTTTATCTGTTCTAGCATCATGGCTGATAGTGAGTGAGTTGAGGAGTCAGATAAGCAAAGTGTGTGTACTTGGAGAACAATGCCTTTGACTTACGGAAAGGAAGATGTGAATTTGCAGACCTGAGACATAGAACAAATTGGGCTTTGATGCCTTAGACCAGATCCCTCAAATAATGCACATCCAGCTTAGCCTGTGTGACGGGGTAAATCTTGTGACCTTTTTCTGTAGCTTCCTGAGCTGTCAGGAGGCTTTCATCAGGGATTGCTGTGGGCTTTGATTAGTTAAATTTCTAAAGCATTTCAAAGGTGAGAAGATTTCATGAACAGTATAACTTGCTGTGGTTTATTTCTTGGCAGAAATAAAGTGCAGTATGTGATTTTTTTACAGGCTTGTTAAGTCTTTTATCTTTGCCTAGGAAGGCTGTAGACTGTGGTTTTGAGGTCGATGATATGTTGTCCTTCTCGCTTACCACCAGAGGAACATGCTCTCCTGCAGCGTTACATTTTACATTGGCTCTGTTCACCCTCTACAAGCTGTCCCTTTCTCTGACTTTTGGACAGATTTGCAGCAGGAACACAGCTTTCATAGGCTGTCAAACTTCCCTCCAGAGGTGCAACCCTTTCCAAAGAAAGAGAGCATCCTTTGTAGGAGCCCTTCCGTCTGTATCATGCCTCTGCTGCCAAATGTGCTTGTTGAGAAAAGTTGTTTCTCAGACTATAAGAGACCAGCCTTCACTATGCACCAGGCATTTGGGAGGCCCAAAAGAAACGTTGCAAAACTTCCCTGAACCCAGTGTTCCAGCTGACTAGATGATGGACATGACTTACCTCTAGATCAGGAAATTCAAGTAAAATAGACTGAGCAATTCTAAATTGGGTTAGGCAACTGGGGTTTGTACCGCATCACCAACTTCCACAGGCACTGGACTCCCTTTCTGACACCCATGGCACTGAAGGGGTCCCCACAATGCTCTTTTGTGCTGGCATGGGAATGCAGCCATCAGGCTGAGCAGCCTCTTTTTTCCTGTTTAGAATGAGACTGTTATCACGCAGACAACATTATTCTTGCTATCTAGTGTCAGGAGACATAAAAGCAGGGAGAAGAAAGCTGCATCTAGCTCCATATCCTGATTCCAACATTTACCAGGTATTTATGGATAGGATAGGAGAGCGAGGGCTAGCACTGAGTCATCTGTCCCTTCATATACCCTCTTGACTTAATGTGTTTGTTCTTAGTATCTTCTCAAGCTATTTTTTCAAATCTTTAAATCAAGGGAGACTGTGGTTATGTATGCAGAGGTATGGCGTGATGGCCTAAAAGAAGAGTTACTGCTTAAGAACTGAACAAATTCAGTGAAGAAACTAGTGTCACTATGCAAGGTTAGAGAGAAACAGGACAAAGGGGACCTCTTTTTTTTTCTTTTTCTTTTTCTTTTTTTTTTGTCTTTGGGTAATTCCTTCTGTGCAAGCTTGAAGGTTGGACCTCAAGTTCAGGACTCATTAATATGCCACGCACAGAGACTGAATGCAGCAGGGGTTGGCACATGTCGACTTCTGTATTTGAGGCACTGATGGTTCAATTCCCAGCATCACTTGCTGGCTCCAGAATCATAATCAAGGACGCAGTGAGTCTCTGTGCTGGGTGAGCACTGCACAGCGCTCTTCCCCATGTCATTAAACCAGGAAGGACTTTGGCAGTATTCCACTATAGACAATTCTCAGTGGCTACTTAGAAGAGTTGGAAGCCATATGGCTTCCACAGTGGAACCATGGGCAGAGAGGGCAAATGTGTGAGAAAGACAGAGAGCGAGGTAGCAGAGAGGAGAGCAGTGCTCAAAGCTTTCAATATCCTTTCCTTCATTTTCCCCATTGTCCTGCCAGTGCATCATCACTTTCTGTTCATTAAAAACCTTGTGCTTATGCGTTAAATAAATAATACAAAACACATTTCTATAATTGCTGCTAGGGTTTGTGGCCATTATTCCGTTGAAACATTATGGAAAAATTAGAGATCTTTCGAGAAACAGAAATGTTTATAATTTTTGTGTTCATAACAGCATGCGGTTCTTCCCATGGACCAAAAAGAGAATTCTGCTGTGCGACTTATCCCCAAAGTCAAGGAGAATTGTTGAGGCCATCAAGTGAGTGTGAGCACATGCTCTACTCTCCAGAGCTGAGGATTTAAGAGCCATATCTGTGTCAACGAGCATTTCTAAAACCATTGAGGCTACTTGAGAAGTTTGATGCCAGCAGTTTAGAACCAGTATTTTCAGAAGCGGTCTTTGTTTATGCTTGGGATTAATTTTTTGAAATGTTCCAGCTATCTGCTGAAAGTGGGCAAAGAAAAAAGCCAGATTTTGATTTTTTTTCCATCTCTCAGTGCTTCAGTAGCCAAATTCCAGCAGAGAAATTTCTCCCATAACGAGGAGAACAGGAGCACCTGGGAACTAGGGTGTTTGAACTGTTAGACTGACTGTTAATGTAGAGATGTGTTTAAAGTAGAAATGCAATACATAGTTTCTGGAGAAAAAAAGTGGGAGCTGCTGTTGGCAGCTGGGCTATGAAGCCAGCTATGGGCCAGAGTCCTGTTCCCTTCTTGTACAGAGTAGGTTGGGGAAAGCAGCCAGTGTAGGGTTGTCACTAGCAGATGTGCACGTCGGTACATACACACACATGCAAAAACACATGCACCAAGAGGAGAGACAGGCGATACAGAGGTGGTGGGATTAGCACCCAAAGCTTGGAGTGAGATCAAGTACCAGGAGTGTGCTGGGCAGTATAGTCTTTCCTTTCTCATAAAGACAGGAGGCAGATCAGAGGAAACAAGAGACCTCTGGGGAGAAGTGAAAAGAAATACCATGATGCTAATGTTAAGAAACTGTATCGTTGTCCTGTAGGAGCAGCCTGTAGAAAGCCTGCCTGTGGAGCTGGGGAATAAGCCCGCACGTGTGTGCCATTTCCCGGTCTCATGTGTTTGCATATATGCACACAAATACACACATGCTGTTGGTTCTTGCATACGTAACTGCAATGGAAATCACTACAGATTTCAGATCACAACACCACGTTGAGTCAATTGAGGTTCATTGATGTAACTACCCTACAATCTTTAAAATAAATCCCTGGCACATACATTGCAATTCTGCAGTTTTGTTGAAACTCCACAGCTATCGCTGTAAAACAGTTTTGACTGTGAGCTAGATTTGAAACACATCCATCTTAAATGATTTAATAACAACAATTCCTCTTTATATGCAATTTCCTAGAATTTATTTGCCATTTTCAGCACTCTTACAACTCATCACTTTTATTTAAATTAAGCACAAGATTGTTCACTGTGTTTGAGAAGCAAGTCATTGCACTGACCCCCTCCGTGTTCTGATGTCCTCTCCCTCCCAATCTGTTGGTTAAATGCTCTCTCTAGGAGACCCCTTATCCCTCCTGAAAGGGACCTTTACTTCTGGTTTCTCTTCATGTAGATGAAAGAGTGGAGCCTCCCTCTGTCTCTAGCACACAGGGGCCTCCCTGCTGAGCAGAGAGCTCACGTAACCAGGCTCCACCTTCCCTTCAGCTCCTTTTCTCTGGTCAGTCATTAGACCCCCCCAGCCTTATCCCACCTCCTTGTTTAGGACACTAATAGAAGACAGGTGGTTATTAGGAACCAGTGGCTGGCAAACGCAGTTGTCTTTTCCCGTATGAAATCCCACAGATCTGCCCTTGATCCATTGTGACATGGGTATTGTTTATATTGCAAATAAAGGTTGTCTCTAAATGCGGGTGGGTTGGCCCAGGTTAAAATAGCAATGAAGACAAGGCAGCTAGGGTTTGCTGCTTCAGACAGACCCAACGGAGATTCCAGAATGGATCTCTATCTGCTAATTGTATTTTAACCAAAGTTAGTCATTTTCAGCTAAGAAAACACACATTTTGTTGTTTTGTTTTTTTTTTTTTTTTTCACCCAGCGTAACAAGAGGATTGTTAGAAAACTTTTATACTAAGTATGGGCAGGAAGGGGGAGCATGGGAAGAGTTGCTCCTGCAGTTCATCTGTATAGCAAGGATGTGCTTGGTGGTTTCTACACAGTATTGTAAAATTTATAGAAATGTGAGACCAGAGTTAAGGTGGGTGTTTAACCCTTAATTGTTGGGGGGTTTTAATTTTGTAACAGTTTGGACATTTAGTTGGTTGAGGGGATTGGTTGGGTTTTTTGGGTTTCAATTTATCCAATTGAAAATATTCAGGGAGAGAGTTTCAAAGCTATTGAGAAGACAACGACCAAGATGCCTGAGGCTACTGTGAAAGTATCACCCTTATGGGGTGGTGCATTTCAGAGGCATGTCTGGGAATATGTGGAGTCTGAAATGAGAGCGAGCTAAGAGACAGAGCCACACTGCTCGCTGAAGGGCAGAGCCACATACAAATGGCTGGCAAGGAGCCCTTTCCTTTCTGAAGGTCAACAGCGTGCATACACATTTCAGTGAGTTTTCTTTATAAGTGGGTCAGCATTTACTCAGCAAATGATTAGAGCAGATGGTGTAATTTAGAATCTATGACAAAACTTTTAATAGATCACGGCTAACACGATGACAAGGAGCTCTGCTCCCTTCTTCATTCCTGATTTCTGCTTTGCCTTGGGGTAAAAATCATGACTGGGATTGGATTTTCTAGTCTGCACATTCCATCTGAGCAACTTGAACCACTTGTTTGAACATCCTGTAACAGGGATCCCTGCATTTCTCTATTATTGTATCGTTATTGTTTTAAAATACAATTAACTGAGGGCGCAGGAAGATACCAAACAGGTAAACACAGTCCCTTCGAGGAGCAGAGCTTCTGAAGGAAAAAGCCACAGTTTGAAGAAAGTAACAAAGGCTGCATTTGTGTATTTTGCTCCATGGAGCTGAAAATATCTAGTAAATTGATCCCGTGGGAGTAATAAATACACATTACTTTATCTTGTACTTCATGTCCTATACCCCTGAGCCTTGATAGAACAACACCACTTAATAGACTTAAAAAAAGAGTAATTACAGTCATTGGTTGTGTGATATTTCAGCCCTTCCAGCCCTGCCTGACCTTCTAATTTAGCTCACCGTGTCTAACTAATGCATTTATATTCATCTTTTATGAAGCATGTGTAGTACAAAATTGACTTTGCAGCCTTTAGCAAGCTGTCTTACCAGGTTTAGGATCTGGTTAGTACAGCGTACTGTATAGCATATGTACATTTACAGCAAAATCTTGCATGCGTATGGTTCTGATCAAGTATTACTTTTTATCCTTTTGGAAATGAAATAAAATAAAAAATATTTATTCCATTCCATCCTCCCCTCCCCTTTTTAAAGCTTTTATTCATTGCAGCATTATTTACAGCTAAACATGCAGGCAAGAAAGATGCAAACATTTTTGAAATGATTACCACTAATGTTTCTACTTGTCAGAAGTGCTTAAATTTTCCTGCACTTTGTCTAAAAACTTAGCACTTTTACCTTTTAAGAATTACAAATTTATAAGATCTTACCAAGCTGATTTACAAACACAGCTGACAGTTTATGATGAATGATGTTGCAAAATGTACAATATGTTTCCCTGTCATTTCTATGCATGTATATATTAAGAAGATTAAGAAGAGAGAGAACCCCCCTCTGAAAGAAACCCTTGAGTTAGAGAGCACACGCACAAATCTCTCTCCTGCGTTTCCTCATAACTTCCTGCTCGCTTCAC
Organism: Athene cunicularia; assembly: GCF_003259725.1. NCBI lineage: Eukaryota > Metazoa > Chordata > Aves > Strigiformes > Strigidae > Athene > Athene cunicularia. The sequence goes on along the minus strand of NW_020799117.1, from coordinate 9,160,152 downwards.
TCATCCAGTAGAGCACAATTGTTCTCTGTGCATTTTCTCCCACCATATGGTATCCTCATTACCATACACTAAGGGTCCATATGGGGAACTTGTGAAGTGAACTGTATTCATTTTAACTGCCAGATGAGCAGCCTTTTGCTTTGCAAGCTTAGCTTAAGTCATCTGCTGTCTTTATGTTGTTATGGCAACACAGCACCAATAAAAAATTCTAATCTACTGTAAGTGTCTGGGATCACAGTATTTTAAATGCTTGCCGTAACTGTCCTCTAAGTGAAGATATTTGTTCTTTTAGTATGACAAAGGGTTATTGTCAACTCCAGCAGGTGGCAGTAAAGAAATTGTTTCCTTTTTTTTAACCTTTTTTTTTTTTTAAAAAAAAAAAAAAATACTTTTTTTCCATCTCCCCCATCTCAGAAAGTCATAGAACTACACACTGCACTCAGTCCTCTACATTTCCTAGGATTCTGATGCTGAGGTCGGAATTGCAGGTGATGCTTTTAAGTTGCAATTCAAATACAAAAGGTAGTAAAGTATGAAACTGTGGTGGCAGGTCATGCACTTTATTGACAGAGATCCAGGCTCAAGTACCACTTCACTGGGGTTCTGAAGCCTCCACACAGCTGGTTGTTTTGGAGCTGTTCTTCAGCTACTTTTTCAAACTCCTAAATCAAACACCAAGCTCATTAAGAAAATCTTATATAATGGAAGTAGGCAGCAGCATCCTTAAATATAAATCATTTTCACCTCCACAGGCCACATGATATGTTGCATCTCTGTCTCTCTCTCTGTATTGAAAGTGAATGTTTGTAGTCTCAGTTCATCAGTTCACATTAGCCTCATGCTGAATATTTAAACACAGAACAATTTGAACACACCATGAAGAGAGACAGTGACTGCACTTTCACTTGGAACAGCAAGAGCTCATCTAATAATAATTTAGTAAATCAGCCATTTAGTGGCTCGGTTGTATACTGTATTGTGCCAAATAATATTCAGTTCAACTGTATGCTGGTGAAATTGAAATTCAGACTCCAGTCACGTGGCACTTTTTGCTCAATGGAGAGATGAAATGGAAAATCACCCTCCCAGAAGACTGTTTGAATGTAGTGATTTATCAAAAATATAGCAGAGTGACAATATAAACAGGATTTGGTTGTATGTGGGACAATCTATTCTAATTAAGCTTTTAAGATTGCAGAAGAGAGAAAAAAAAATGTTAGCAAGACGTTTTGGCTTACATTTCTGCACAGATTACTTGACAATTCAGGATTTGCATTTACATCTTCGGTTTGGTTTTATATATGGGCAGAGAGCAGATATGCGTAGTTACTGCGTAGTTCCAGGCCTTTAAGGCCCAGTCCTGTGGGAAGTGTGGTGAGACCTTTATTGCCGTATTTCAAGCCCTGGCTCCCAGGGAACGGCATGCCCTTAGGAGCAATGGGGAGACGCAGCTGCTGCCTTTCCTCCTCATGAAGCACCATGTATGTTACCTCATAGCATGAAAGCAGTATCAGATTATTTTCTTTTTCCCTGTTTAAGGCAAGCAGGATTTGTAGGGAGTGGTAATATCTTATATTAGACTAACAGATATAACTGGAAAAAAAAAACAGACAAGCTTTTGGGTGCCCAAGCCTTGCTCCCTGTGTGCTGGCTGTACCTTTTCTTGCCTGTATCAGTGGGTCTAATAAAAGATATTACCTCACCCTACAAAACTTGCCTTGGTTGTAACCATAGACCATTGTGACTTCCACCAAACAGCTATGCTTTAAGGCTCTCTCTGATGAAGATGGGGGAGAGAGAATATTTTACTAGAAAGTATGTTGTGAAGTTTAATTTGTTCCCATTAAAAATGGTGCTTTGAGATCTTTGAATGCAGGGCATTGCAGAAGTGTGAAGTAATGTCTATAATCTCACCTACAGTTTCCATTTCTAGCCTAGTTTTAGGTGTTATGCAGTGGTTTACGTGGTGATGTAAAATATGATTGCCGTGTATTTCTCACAACACAGCCCAATTGAGTAGCAGAAAAAGCATCCTCCTAATCATGATGATCCCATTTAGCAGAGAGTGCTGGAAGCAGTGGATGCCTGTTGTCGTAATTCTTCTAAGAAATACAGAGCTTCACAATCTATACTCAACTGCTGACACTTGAAAACTCAAACATTTTGGTAAAATGAATCAAGCGGTAATGTTTCTTTTATGAGATCTCCTCACGGGAAGGGAAGGTTTGGCACCATTTGGAGATCAGGCTCAGTGATCCATCATAGCGAAGTCAGCTGTCCTGGCGCGTCTCATAGGTCACTCGATCGAACTGGTGGCTCTTACAACTATATTATTGCTTATGGAACAGTAATTGAGGCACCATGGTTAAAAATTACCTGGTCTAATAGGCAGTGAACAATTTGCACTCAATACAATTATAAGCCAAATCATTCATTTCATAACACTTGGCCTAATTTATTTGTTGACCTTTTAATATCCATAGCTCTTCAGTAGTATTAACTGCAACTCAGACAAAATCTCTTGTTCATTTTACTTTCATTGATTTTTTCCTTCCATTGAGGCAATAACAGTTGTTTGAGTACAACCTTTTCCTTCTGTTATAAAAGTCAATCATGTAACTTATGTTGATATAACTCAACTGGACTGAAATATCCTCTATGTACAATAGCATACAATCTCATGCTACTTATATAAACACAGATATGTGTTTTGGATTTATTTTAAATATTTTTTTTTATATATGACTATAGATGAGAAATTTTATGCTTGCTGAGAGGAGAATAAAAACAAAACATAGGAACATTTTTTTAAAGCAGTGCCACATATATGTAACACATTTTTTGTTCACATATTATGGGAGATCTAAGATACAGAAATTTTGGAATTTGCTAATTTTGCTCTTTAGGATGACCTAAGTGTCTTTACTAATAATGCTATATTCATAGTTTCATCTGGACATAGCATCTTGTCTCTTGAAGTCCTAACATTTACAGATTAGAGGTGCTTAATTTTTCCAAATGTGAGCTTCTGACAAATATAACATGTGTAAATGTATTTTTCAATAAATAGGAAATAAACAATACTAATATTTTGATAATCTGAATTTTCTTTCATTTTTTCAGCTTTAAACTAGCATGAGAGCTAAGAGTTTTTGATGATCAAAAATGTTACTGAAATATTGATGCATTTTGGAAAATCAGTGGTGAATTTTGAAACACTTCCATGAAATATGTTGGCATGGTGACAATGGTAACCTTTCCACTCACCACTGAAAAAGGAGCCCTAGATTGTGTAAAATGGTGTGCCTGATTTTACATTGTGGAGGTCTACAGAGAAAGATAGTGTTACCTCGGTGAAAAGCTTGGTAACTAAAAGGTAAATTTAATTTCTTAAATACATGGTTATTCAACATTTATACCTGCTTTGGATAATTTCAGCTGAATTTTTAAGGCTTTAAATTAAAAATAATAGTAGCAGGAGCAAAATGTCTTTTGTTTCTGATGAGAAAGTTGAGATTTTTTTAGAATATATGGTACGAGGCAGTTCATTGAAGTAGTTTTTCTGAGCCAAAGCCTCTTTGTACAATAAAATACCGTAAGTCCTTTGAACACAGTTATAAAATATAGTTGTTACACATTTGGCATTTTATGCTTCCCTAGAAATTACCACTTGGTATCCACACCTAATCTATGGTCTGTCTTTTCATTTCAATTGGGTCTGAAGTGGTCCTTCTTTGTAATAAGAATGCCCCTTTCAAGAGACTTCTTTTAATTATACCGATGATAAAATGTAAGTGAAAGTAGTCATTTGTAGGGGTTATGACTGAGCAGTGTTTTAACTGTAATACTAAAATCTACCAACGTTATTCCAGTCTCTATTTCAACATTTTTATGCTCTCACTCTCCACAGAACATAGTGGAATATCATTGTAGGTCAGAATTTCAATGCATCTTATTTTTCAGTTTTCTTCCTGCTATTAAAAGTAACCTGAACTCCCAATTTCTGACTACTACCTACCTGAAGCATACAATCCAGAAAAGCGACAGTTTCACAGATCTTAATGACATGTTGTTTAGGGTTTTTTTGTTTGGTTTGTTGGGTTTTTTTCCCCTTCATTAAAAGAAAAAGTGAGTGGATCTTTAATTGCATATAGGTGAACACTTGTTTTTTACAGAAAATAGCTAGTTTGGCATACTTAGATATTTATATGGGTAAATGCATTAATAAAGACCAAGTCTGAAAATTGAATGGACAAAACACGTATGTACAATTTCCACTTTAATTGCTAGATAGCTCTGCTGATTTAACTCAGCAGACATTCTTGCTTTGCAATGCCGAACATAATTATATATCTCTATAAATTTAAATGCAGTCAAGTGAATTATGCCACCCAATACATTCTAGATTTGACCTAATGGGAGAACAATTTAAAGGTGATACAGCTTGATTTATGTTTGGAAAGTCTTTATGTATACAAATGATAGAAAATAGATAGCCTGTCTATTTGCCAAGTAAAATATTTTTCACTCTCACAAATACATAATTGGATATCTACATTGTGCCACACACAAAATCACAAGCCACATTTAGTTTTTTTTGATCTCCAGTATTCCAGGGAATTTTTCTAATGGACACAATAATATGATCTGTAGAATAAAACTTCTAAAACAGCCTGTGAAGTATCTTTGAACGATGGTCTCAGAATTTAGTATCTCTGTTCATTTTTCCAAACTTTTTTTAAGTTTACTTAAGTCCAGACCCTTCAAATAATTCAAAACATTCTTCTTTCTCCATAAGGGGACTTTGACATTTTTCCAAAAATATATGGGTATAAAATGGTCAGGAGAAGACTTTGAGTAATAACTCTTTTTTTTTTTTTTTTTTTTTTCCTTGTAACTCTCATCTGCAGCTGTTTTTCAAGAAATAGGAATGTTAATACTATGAAGAGCAGAAGAAGAACTATCAGAAAATCTTACATATGCAAAACCAAAAAAATAACCCCAAATCTAAAAGCTCATTAATCTCAGTAATAAACATCTGTTTCAAAGTACTGTAGATGCTGGTACAAATAGTTTGGGGTAAATTTTCAAAATTAAATGCTTGAGATTCCTATCTGAGATTGCTTTGTGCATGCCTCTGTATATTTTACTCAGGGACTGAAGGTAGCTGTGGCACATCAGGAAAATTTAGAGTGCAAAACGTGCTTTTAGGTCATTGTGGCAAACCTCTGAGGTCAGATAGAGGAAAAGAATCTAATGTTATTGTTTATTTGGTCGTATGTTCATGGATAAATCAGGAATAATCTTTTAGTTGTCTAGATAGATGGGAGTAGTATGAGTCACTGTAAACTGGTGGGATGGAGGAATTTCTGTAAAGGAAGTCAGTGAATAATTTTTTGTTAGCCATTGAGTTTATGTGGAATTATCCATTCATGATCTACTTTGTAACTCATTTATTTTGTCTTCTAATGAATCACTGGCTCTGACAAACTGATCATAGTATGAAAGATGGGATTGCATAACTAAGGAAAAATATGTGCAGAACTGGTCTTTACATGCTGGGATCATTACTGCAGCCTTTTATACAGCATGAAAAATGTGTTTCCTTTCGTAATCTCGCTATGTTTCAAACTGAGGGGATCTGTCCTTAGATCCTCACAGTGTGAGCTTGCAAGATAACCTGTGGGAAATGCTGTAGACGATGCCAGATAATTACCATAGCGTTGATTTCTTAATGACAGTGCTAGTCAGTCCCAAATATGACTGACCTCTACCAGCTACCAGTTGATGTGTTGTAGGATGCGAATAGACGTGAAGGTACAATGTAGTAATGCCTGCCAGCCCTGCACTGTGTGCATGGAAGGTAGATGGGCTTCATCAGTTAAAATCTGGCAACACTAAAGGGTTGCTGCAGGTAGCTATCAATGCTTTTCTCTGGTAAATTTAGGGGTCTGGGGCAAGACATACTGTAAACATAGTTAGGAGAATCCAAGTTCTCCAGCTATCTGAGGGACATAAATGTTGGATAAAGTCCCTAAAAGAGGTGATTTAAACACTGGCAGAGTGATTTTAGTTCTGCATATCTGCTTTCACATACACACTCTTCTCCCTTTGACTTAAAGACCTAACATTAGCAGAGAACTCCAGAGCTTTTAGCAACAAAACCATCCAAATTACTTGCCAGATGCTTCAGTTGACGATAATATGGTGGGAGCATCCAGACTCTCAAATGTGAGTTTATTCAAAGAGTTATTCCAATGCAGCTATATTAATGCTAGTTTATTCCATGCTGCTCTGTATCTAGATGAAGTACACATCTGTGCTAGCTGCTAATTCTGTTGCCATTGTTACGTGCCCATCATTTATGGAAATAAAGACCAGCAGCATGAGTGGAGTGGATTAAAAAAAAGGAGGCTGATACTTTTTTTTTAGTATCTAAGTACACTATATTAACAGGAGGATAAGAGAGGTAAGATGGGAGACTTGCAAGGACAGACTTACAGGGGATCACCATAATTTTGTTCCTTCTTTTGTCAGCAGCATTCGCAATGCAGACTTTTGAATAGGGTGTGTTTTCCCTATTGCTATGTATTTATCACCTTTGTGGTTAAGAGGTGTTTTAATCATCGATTCTCAATGTTTATGGCTAGATGTCTGCTCACATTTGCATTTCAGTGTTTGTTCTTTCTTCTGCCTCATATAGGCTTTCTATATTTTATTTATAAGGTTGGCTCATTGTGGAGCAGGTGGTAAGGTCACGCATGACTGTTTTTAGTGCTGTAGATTTAGGCTGTGATTTTCAGTTCGGGTGGAGGCTAATTGAGACTACAATGGCTTGGAAAAGCTGAGGTTCTAGCTCCCACTGTAGACTTATTTTCTGGAAACTGCCATTGAAATTCAGTGACAGGAGTTCAGTGCACTTCCATCCTACAAGCAGCAGTAAGCAGAGTCTTTTTTTTGTCTCTCAAGTGAAGTATGTTGTCTTTCTCTCTCATTTTGCCTTCCTGTCTTTCCAATATCTATATGGTGTTCCCTTCTTCAGTATGATTCAGTTATAATATATGGAACAATTCAGTTTGTTTGCTAGAGAAGTTTTCATCTTTGTGTGAGTACAAATATCTTTTTAGTGAAATGGTCCTGTTATTTTATACTCCCCATTAGGCTGGCACAGTTCCCTCGGTTTTACAGTAAATGGAGAATCTTTACATTTTGAATGGCTTTTATGAGTCTTTATAAACTATAATTGCTGAAAATGATACAATAATGCAGTGCTCAGTGTAGATGTGGAGAGTTGGTAGGTTCTGGACAGACTGAAATGCTTGTATAACCAAGCTAGATGGCTGACATTTTAGATCTGTGGCATCCTTCTACATGGCCCTCTACCAAAATGTTGTTTTTTCCTTTATATTTGAAACAGTTGTTCACAATTTTGTCTTTATCTTTTAAAATATAATGCGTAGACAAATTCTAAGTACATTTAAAAACGTAGTTCTAACACATATCCGTAATTAGCGCATTTAGAAATTCACCAATTGAAGAACAGAAGTTTAAACACAAATTATTGTAATTTTTGACTACTGAAATTTCAGAATGTGACCTTTCCAAGGTGGAGAAGGGAACTGGAGTCTAATGTTCAGCATTTTGACTCTGCAGAAGAGGTTTTTTTCTTGCAAGTAGCCATGAGAGTAGGAAGTTAGAAGGCAGAGCCAGGAGGTCAGACATAAGAGTCAAGGAAGTATGAATGACATCATCATCCCTAAGTACCCTCTCAGAAGATGAATGAGCTCTCTCTTGTATTACAATGCTAAAGAGCATTAGAAGGTGATATGATATCTAGACAACACATAAGATAAATGCCTCAGAGTGTGCTAGAACAGCTTCCCCCCCACGCCCTCCACAAGTACATAAATCCTTTGGTGGTCTCAATAATACAATATGTGGCTGATGAGTATTATATATTGTGGTCAGCTGCTTCTTGACAAAATTCATTTAGATTTAACAAGTACCTTGAACATTATCTAATTTAGTTACTTAAGCCAAATAACTCAGTGTAACTTTAGATACCCTTTATCTGACTACACTCACAGCCCTTTTGGGACACAGGGTGGATTTTTTTCACTAGTTGCTGAATAACAAATAAACGGATGTCAACAGGAGAAATATCCCATCTTTTTTTAAAGCTGGCACAAAATGTGTTTATCGTGATAAAACTTGACACAAAATGTTTTTGACATGATAAAACTTGAAATGCAAGTTTCATGATCTTAATGAATTCCTTCTGAGAGCAATGCATGCCACAAACAAAACATGGAAAGTGCTGTAATGTTGGTTCAAGGTATGTTCTGTCAGAAGTGGATTCAGTCTTCATTTCAGTGTTTATGCTTCAAAAGCACCGTCATTCCAGTATGATTTATATAATCTTTCCTACAGTAATTTCGGAATATGTGAAGTTGTAGCAGTCCAATACTCAGCCTCCTCTTTTGCTTATCTAAACACCCATTAGTATTTTCAGGAGGAAAATTTGATTAAAATATTTAATTGCATTCCTGTTTCAAAAATTAAGAAAGTAAAAGTCCCTCAGTAGAAAATCAGTTTCAGTTTGGAATAAAAACAGACTCCGGATCTGTGGTGTGTAACTGCATGGAGGGCAGAGTTCTGATGCATCATATTTAATCAATAAAGCAATCTTTCCTCTCTTCAATATTTGCTCAATTGTTATTTTTATAGAAATAAAATGATGTTCCTTTGAAATAAAATAAAAGAGAAGACTTACTTTACCTCTAACTAAATGCTGCAAAGTCCTTTATTCTAAACCAAAAGCTGTCAGACTTTTAGCATTAGTAGAAGAGTGGATCTTTCTTGACAAATGCCCCCATAAATTAGATATTAGCTTTAGTCAAACTCTGTCTCTCTCAGGAAATATTTCCACTTGCATATTCAATTGGAAGGACCTTACATGATGCCCACTTACTGCTATGAAAATCTAGGCATCTGAGATGAAGGCAAAGAAAAATTTCTGTGAACAAAAGAATATCTGGAATAACAGACCTTGAGCTTATGCAGAGAGTTCTTTTTATAGAATGTGAGTTTCATTCACTTTTTGATATGTCTGTCTGCTGCTCTGTCCACCTATCTATCTGTTTATCTATCACGGTTGCAGTGGTAGCATGCAGCATCAATTGGATTTTAAAAGACATAGATCTTTTATATTAGCTGTCCTTTTTTATAATACCTTTTACAAATTTAATCAATGCATTTTAATATACAATATAGTTTAAGTGCAATATACAATAAATATTCGAGCTTCATCTTAAACATGCTCTAGCCTTTAAATTGTTAAAACTGCAGTGCCCTTTCAATCTACTTACATAATGTCATAAAATATACATTTCAAGGTAAATGAAGTCAGCTACTTCAATTTAGTCCCTCAAACTGGTAGTAAATGAGAGGTTAACACTATGGTGCCAAACCCATTATTGAGTAAATTTAGCACCTTGGACAGCTCTGTAAAATCTTTATTGCTTTCCTGACCTGCTCGTCATGTTCTGTCTATGTGTTCAGTGGCTCTCAGCTCTGATTGAAAGGCAATATATTAGATCCCGAACACAAACATGCTCGGGGGCTGCTTCACTGTGCGCGTAATGACATGGAGGTGAGAACAATTTTCTGGTCACCGCAATCCAAGCACCTTGCAAGGTCTGTTGCTCTAACTTATAGAGGACTTTTGGGGCTCCTTTGTATGTGGAGTTGTAACAGTAGCTTCTATGGTAATTTAAGCAGAGCTGCAAAGGGTTTAAGATGCATTCAGAAAACAAGAAGTTAATGTCTTGAGCATGTCTGTAGTAGCATTTTATTGTGCATTTTTAAAGCTAGTTTGTGTCTATAGGTACTACCGTCAGCTCTGGAGTAGAAGATACCACTACTTGACACGGGAGTTTTTGTGTAACATCTACTTTGTATGATCTGAAAATGTCATAAACAAAAAATGCTTTTATTGTGTGAAAATAATGTTAGATAGAGTTTGAAACTCAGATTTACAGATTCTGAAAATGTTGGAAAAAATATAACTGTTGACTCGCTAGGAAAATGGAATGCTACTTGTCAAGCATATTTCAATAAACCATCATAATTAGCTTTATTTACATGCAATATGATATGGTATCAAAGAACTGCCAATGTTTAAGAACTGGATTGTATTTAATATTAGGTAGAGTGGCTGTAAGAGTCCATGTAATTACCAAATTTTTTTACATGGTCTTCAATCTCTTTTTAGATGCATTCTAAGGTTTTTAGCTCAGCATTACATAAGTAACTATGATTAGTCAGGCAGAGTAGAAATGACTATTTAAACTTTCTCTTTTTTTAGTAATTTGGCATAATGACAGCTTAGGTTAACAATATTCTAAAGCAGTTTGTGGGCTTTGTATCACATTCTAATTTTCCATCAGTGAAATACATAGTGCAAACAATTTCTACTGAAGTGAAATAAATCGTAGTTTGCAAAGTCAAACACCTGTGCAGTAATTTTCCACCTAAAATCATGGCTTGAAAAAGATAACATTTTTCAGTAACATCTCTGTTCTTCTCTAGTTTGTATCTTCAGTATGAGGCAAAAAGGGCAGCTCAGTGTTGTGATGATTCTGGTAAAGCAACAAGGATTGATTGTACTGGATGTTGTTTGCAGTCTGTCTGTCCATGATTATACTGCTAACTGTTGTGGTCAAGCTACACCAAAAAAAACCCCAAAACAACAGCCACAACAGAAAAAAAAACCAAACCAAAACACCAGAAGAAGGCTGTAGCGACTTAACTCCTCTGAATGTGTTTCAAATGCAGTGATTTAAAAATCCATCAATTATATATTACATCTCACTTCATATGTGCAAAATAATTTAAATGTGTGTTCTGAGAGAGGGGTGTGTGCAGCAGAAAGCAAGCCTAAATGTTTACTGGGAGTACAAAAATCCTCCATCTCATTTTTGAATTTAGGACATTATATATGTCATAAGTAGTTACTGCAGTATGACAACTATTTTATCTTATATTATAGAGAATTTAAAATTGAAAAAAATGCTAATATGCATCTAAAAGCTTGTCATTTGAAGAGTTGTTCAAGGATTTTTGAAGAGGTTATGGTGACAGCAAAATGAATGCAATTATATCTCTATTTTCTGATCAGAGTCTACAGTATATGAAAATTGAGCATTACTGTTTCTTTTTGGTATAAAATATGGCTATTGTGTAAAATATTTTAAGTTTAAAAGTTTAACTTTGTAGAAAACTGTAAAAACCTTAGAACTGTACTATTTTTGTAAGCTACCTGCAGTAATATACTGTGGTGAATAGCATCATGTTAGTATATTAGAGCAATACTTATGGGCTGGGAATTACAAAAATATGTTGTTTTACTCAACAGACAGTCTCAACTGGTTTTGATCAGGCAATCGGGAATCTGCTAGATGCTTTGCAAGAATAAGAGAAAAAAAATCTTCTGGGTTAATTCTGCAATGCATTTTTACATTTTCTATCAGGATTTTTCATAGAGATTTTTTCCCCGCTGTAACATGTAAGAACACAGGAAATGCTTTTATTACATGACTGCCAATTTAAAATACTCTAAGAAATATTAAGTGAAAAGGAACAAATAAGAAAATGTAGAAAAGAAAATTTGCCCCAGATGATGAACTAAATCCCAGACTGTTTTAAATTCTTCTGTCCATGCAGGGAATTTTTCCAGGAAACTGCACCGTACTGGGTCATGTGTTTACTTCTTGTGCATTATTTTATGTACATGGATCCTACCCTGACCCATATTGGGGTACAAACTAAAGAAGTTGAAAGGTTACATTACCAGTAGCATAGGACTGATTGGATATCTTTTGAACGTGGCCTGCTGGGTAAGGTCACAATTCCTGCAGTATCCAATTAAGAAAAAAATAAACACATTGAAGGGATTCATAACATGCTCTGAATGACATTGATTGCAGTAATCTAGTAAATGACCTCAGGATTGTATTCTGCAATAAACCGATGAGTGGTTTATAGTGCAGATGGTAGAGACAATTGAGTGATGTATTTTATTTTGCAGCACCAATGATTCTCACCTTTTGACTTGATTAAGCGTGTGTGTGTGTGTGTGTGTGTGTGAATAGGATGAACTAGTGATTTAACACCAGTCAGTGGTTGCTGAGAGTTGTTACAATTAAGGTGTACCTGGTGGGAGAAAAAAAAAAAAAAAACCACAACAGAAAACATGGTGCAACTAATAGAAGAGTATAAAAGATTCTAATATTTGTTTTCCCCCACAAGGAGTTTATTGAACTCAGAGGAATGCATCTGTTTTTCTATTGACAGGAAGTAATACTTAAGAGGGCTGCTGATTTAGTAGAAGCACTCTATGGTATGCCACATAATAACCAGGTAAATGCATTCTACTTCAGCAATTCTAAAACATGGCTATTTCATAGATGTATAGATAGAGCAGGGGGTAAAGGTGTACAGTGTGAGACAAGACTAAATATGGAGGGTAATGTCATATCTGGATTGGGGGTGCGTTTGCTTGTTTTCTTTTTTAAAGGGTGTGAATTTAGTGCTCGTAAAAGCAACATGTTATTAACCCCGGAGGCATTTGCCCACTCTCACCAGGTATTCACAGATAATATGGGCAATGATATACATTGTGTCTTGCCACCGGTGATTTTTCAATCTTACCCTAAAGATAGCTTTAAGGTGGAGTAAAGCCTGGGCTCCAGCCCCATTCTGCCAGTTGGTCTTGTTATACAGAAGCGTGGCTGCTGGGACTGAAACTTCCAACTCTCTTACACAGATGTCAGGATGTATCACGAAGACAGCAAATCTTATAAGCATTAGCTATCAGTCAGCCAACTGGTTTAGAAAGCATATCATCTAGTTTTTGCCTTTGGTCAGGGAAATGTTTCATTTTAGCATGTAAGAAAAGGTTTGTCAGAGCCATATTGCTAACTCTTTCTTTTTTTTTTTTTTTTTTTTTTTTTTTTATAATCCTGAAAAGAGCAGCAGACATCGCAGAAGCACTCTACAGTGTCCCCCGCAATCACAACCAGCTCCCCGCCCTTGCTAACACGTCAGTCCATGCAGGAATGATGGGAGTGAATTCCTTTAGTGGTCAACTAGCTGTCAATGTTTCTGAAGCCTCACAAGCCACCAATCAGGGTCAGGAGAAGACTCGTCTTCCTCTCTCTATGAACTTTTTCTGATAAAAGTCAGGGAACCATGCCGAGCAGTGAAAGAGTGATGGTTCAAAACTGAAGGCTAGGAGCACGTCTAGACAGACTCCATCCCACACATATGCACAACCTTTGAATGACACAATACTGTCATGAGATTTGGCTTTCTTTAGTGACTTTTCCCCTAATTCGGGAAAAAACCTTCTGCAGATATCTAAATAGCTTTTGCTTCTGCTCAGAATAACACTTATATCTGTGTTTAAATCCCGCTAATTTTAAAAGGATTTCTATTGTCTTGAGCATGTACTTAATGTTAAGTACTTGCTTGTATATTTTCCTGAGCATCGGTGATCTCTCTGTCTAGGCCCTGTGTAGCATTTCTTTATAACACAAAAGTATCCCTCAAATATTTGTCTGTTTGGTTTGGTTTGGTTTTTCAAGAGACATAATATTGGCACTGATTTTTTTTCAGACTTTCAGACTTTCCTAAATTTTGAAACTAGCAAAAAATAGGAATATTTACAAAGACATTTTCAGAGCTTCTCCAATTTTTCTAATAAAGTGCTTTTCAATTTGTATAAAATCGATTGGTTTAATTGGTTTAATTCCTACAGTCAAAAATAAAAAAAATGTGATGAACATTTTTGTAAAAACCTTTTGCAGTTTCCCTTCTCCTTTGCTCAGTTCTATTTATTATCCAACTTAAAAATTCAGTTTAATGAGAAAGTATTAGAATGAGGCTATTTTCTATAGGGGGCAGACAAAATTCTTTTGCATTACACTGAAAAAAAAACCCTTTTAGATTAAAATATTTTATGGATGTACTGTGTGGTAGGAAGAAAAGTTGGCATTTTTTCTTCTAGGAGTGAAGATGCATTTTGTATTTCTGTGCTTCTAGAAACAAATCTTCATTTTTGGATATTTGGATATGAGTTTCTGGAAATGTTTCCAGAAATAGGTAGAGATACAAATTTTAGCTCGGTGCCAAATTTGATACTCATTTTCTACCAACATAATGAACAGACCAGGGCCAGGAGACTAAGGATATCCCACTACTTTGAGAAATACACCCTACATTTCCTAATGTGTGCAGTGAGCATCTAATCTGAGATGCGTTAAGTGAGAGCAACATCAGAAGAGAGGTAACAATCATATGCTTTTAACATACCTTAAGTCGGTATGTACTCCGCTTTGAAAATGTAGGTCATGTTTACTCCATTTCCTACAAACAGCTCTTTTAGAGTGAGCGTTCCTATCATACCCAGTGGTAATCTTTGCTTGAGGGCAGGGGTTGCCCGAGGAGCTGTGAAGGCTGTAGCCTCCTCCTCCCGCTTTGTGGTCCCATCAGCAGTGTCCTAGGCAGTGAGGGTTCACAATTTGGATTACCTGGTGGTAGTGGTGGTCAGTCCCAGCCCTCCCTGTGCACACCATGGCTGGACTAGGCTGCTGGCTTGGTAGCCCAGTTACTTGCTTTTAGCTGTTTGTGTAAGAAACTGTTCTCAGGCTAATACCAATTTCTAAATGTATTCCCTCCCCACAAAAGGTTTTACTCGCAACTCAAGCAGCGTGTCACCTCATGGCTATGTGCCAAGCACCACCCCTCAACAGACAAATTATAACTCTGTCACAACAAGCATGAATGGCTATGGGAATGCTGGAATGTCAAATTTAGGCGGTTCTCCAACCTTCCTGAATGGATCTGCTGCCAATTCTCCCTATGCCAGTGAGTATTATATGGGTTTTCTGTCTCTTGCACATTTTCATTGGAAGGCGATGGTGACTTTTCTGTGATACTCAATATTTAGTTACTATTTTGAGCACTTGAAAGAAAGCTTGGTCCTTCTCCCCAAGGCACTGACCTTTGAAGCACTTTGAAGACATTAGTGTTGCCAGCAATGCTCTTCTCTGTTGATGATGATGATGATGATGATGATTGTTATTGAGTCTCACACAAGAGCTTAAAAAGAATAATGTCACTCATGATTTGGGCTGATACTTTCATAACTTACTTTATACTCAGTAAATAAGAAATGGCGTCCTCAACGTTGCTAGAAAGCAAGGATGGCACAAGTGCCTTAATGTCCGTTGGAGCGGCTCAGAAGTCAGTTGTCAGTACACACCTTTTTGCTGCAGTGGCTGTGAAAGGAAACTAAAGGGTATTTGCTGCAGGAAAATAGTTTTTTCTAGCTGTAAGATATGAAGGGCAGAAAAGTTTATTCTAATAACACTGACATTTCCATAAGCTGCATGATGATGTTTCCAAGACCCTTGAGTAAATAATATGTTCATAACCTTTATAGAAATTATAAATTACTATTGGGCCTAATCTTGGTTGCTTACACTCGATTTGGTTTGTAAGCAGGTATTGACTTCACTGAGAGATTAATATTAGTCAGTAAAATGTGACAATGTCTCTTAGAGTTTGTGTTTTAGTGTCTGTATGGTGAATGCCACAAAGATGTAAGTCATACAAATCGTACATTCCAGGGCATAAAGAACCTATGGTCTACAGTCCCAGTTATGGAAATATTTATGTGTAGAACTAACTTTCTGCATTTTGATATTAAAGGTTTAGTAACCTGTTTAAGTATAAATACATTTCTATTGGCAAAGGCCTATGAACCTCTACTGCAGCTGCTCACACAGCTCAGTAGTCCCTATTCACATGAGAAAATTAAATGAATAGGACCTGCCCAATTCCTCTGACATTACTCATGTGGCATAAAGGATTCCACTGACATTTGTAGAAAGCTGCTAGCAAAATCAGGCCAGAAGGTCTTGTCATATAAATAGGTTTATAGTCTGAGACCCTAGCATGGACAGGACGAACGGACTGCTGAACATAACAAGGTTTACGCAGCAAATCTTATGTTCAGTGGTGTAACATCAGTAATGGATTATTTTGAATTGCATTGCTAAAGTTCAGCTTTAAAAAGGGGATAGTAACTGATTTTAAAAATTACCTCCAAGGCTTCTTAGCTGCTGCAAAATTAGAAGAAAATATTTACCCACATAACTAGTACTTATAACCTGGGAATTGCTAACCAGTTATTATTTTTGTACTCTAATAATAATGTAACATGTAATGTTACAAAGTACCTTACTTATTAAGTTGAATTTACTGTCATAGAATCTGCGCACTCTGAATTCATAATATAACATGATTGATGCGACATCTCTTTTTGGAAGCAGATGCCAGTAATGCATTTAAAATACCCTAGCAGCATATTATTTCATATTTATGAACAAGTCCTCTTTAGAATAGCACTTCACTTTCCAGCCCTGGTTCTCTATTCTAGTTATATTTTGGGAGGTTTTCTTGGTAGATCTGTCATTCTGCTAATGCCTAATCCATCGAATCAGAAAATGCTTCAATCATGACCTGAAAATTAAAAGGTGGCATTCTTAATTAAATCAATAAACTAATTGCTGTATAGTAGCAATTCAATTTAGGTGCTTTGATTGCTCTCCCTTAGCAAGTACTTCCAGACATAGAGTGACTTCAGACTAAGATTGTATCTGTCAGACTGTGAAACTTTGAACATTTAATTTCCATTAATTGATTTCCTCAGTGTTAACAAATATGATATCAGATTCTCAAATAAGAACTTAAATAGGGTGATTTTTATCTACATAAATGCAAATAAAATAATAATTCAAAGGCCAGATGATAGGAATTTTACTCTATAATATGTAATTATTCATAGCCCCCTCATGTGTATAAGCAGTTTCTAAACAGGACAAGAATGAAAGTATGGGATCTTACTACTGGTCCTTTCCTTGTTTTTGTGGGATAAGAGGAGAAGCTGGCAGTGCTGTCTGAATATAAAAGTAGTGGGCTTTATTTTTGTGAAAATAAATTCACTTTAAACCTCAATGATAAATATATGAACCAAAGATATTTATCTCACTATAGAGTTAAATAATGGTTTAAAGATATATTTATTTTAAAACTGAACCTCCTATGTAGCAAGTTTGCATTCTGGACAATCAGTTCAGTCCCTAAAAAAAAGGAAAGCCTCATGTCTATACTCTTAGAAATACTGAAGACTCATTTTATTCAGTCTTGTAGTTAAAGCCAGATCTTCATCCGATGTGTACCGGAATGGCTTCATTGCTTAGCTATTCCAGCTGAGATTCCAGTCGATGGCTCTGAATGAGAATGTTGTATTGACTGTTCAGATGCTGGTCGTAGATCCTCTGGGAGAATTATTTGTCTTGACCATTATAAAATAGACTTTCATTTTCAAAATTATCCATCTCGGGTGAGATACGAAATGTCAGTTCCATTCCTGTGCATAAATAAAATGGTCTTGTGAGACATCTAACTGTTTTTCATGTCACTGAGGATTCCTGGGAAGTCCTCACAGCAGAAACTTTCCAAAGCTGATGGATACAGGGAAGCTGGAGACTGACTTGGTAGTAGTAGCTATAACACAGAAAGTGTCTGTGGCCATTGTGAGAATGATTTATTAGTTTCTCCCACTGGGAGATAAAAGAGAAGCATGATTTCTGTCAGTTATCCACACATTTTTTGCGCAACAGACACTGAAAACACTAGTCACAGGAGACCAAAGGAGTAAAAAACTGTCAGAGTGGCCATCTCACTGGTTGCTTCGTGCTGGACAGCCTCCGTGAGTGAGTGAGTGAGTGAGTGATTGTGAGTGTGTGTGTGTGTATTCACAGATTTTGGGATAACTCCTTTTAAAGCCTAGTTCTTGCAAGGTTTGAGAGAGGAAAGAAACACAACCATTTTTGCTGACTTTTGACAAGCAGGTTGTCTGAGTCACCACTAAACTCTCTACCTTCTGCAAATTTTCTTGGAACCCTACAGGTCTTTCTGGAGTCATCTTGCTACAAGGAAAGCATGGCTTAAAATGCTAGTTTTGGAGGCCAGTTCAAAACTCAAACCTTTCCAAGTTAAAAAGAATAAAGAGTTGCAGTTACAGAGAATTAAGGGAGTTTTTAAGAGCTCCTAAAATTACTGCTCCTGAACACCTGCAAAACAAAACAAGTGGGTTTCCTGTGATGATTGATGGTGATTGTGAACAACCAGGAATCTAACTGTAGTAAAGACATTGGCCATTTGAAATAAGACATAGTGCATCCAGGAAGCAGAATTCTCTTGTTTCTGCAGCCTTCTTATTATCTAATACTAAGGAATGCCTTTTGGGGGGTCTTTTTTTCCTCTAGTTGTGCCATCAAGTCCGACAATGGCCTCCTCCACTAGCCTCCCCTCAAACTGTAGCAGTTCCTCTGGGATTTTCTCCTTCTCACCAGCCAACATGGTCTCAGCGGTGAAACAGAAGAGTGCTTTTGCGCCTGTCGTGAGACCACAAACTTCTCCTCCTCCCACCTGCACCAGCACCAATGGCAATAGCCTGCAAGGTAAGTGAAATCAAGTCTGGAGCACAGGTGGCTGCTCTCAAAACCGTGAGTTCCCGGTGCCTTGAGAGGCTCTAAGCAACACTGAGTTGTCATGTCCAAGGGGATAGAGGACAGTGGGGGATCCCTGGTGGTCTCTGTCCTAAAGTTTTCTCCTGTAAAGAGTAACTGGACTCCACCACCAGCCCACCTCGTACCATGCAGGTGTTTGGCAACCACCCTATCTCTAACTCGTCTAATACTGCTGAATTGAGAGGCTGTGTCTTTTAAAGCACAGACCTACTATTATGATAAAAACGAGTAATATTTCAGCTTACTAATACCATCCTTTTTCTTTCTTTCCTCTCTTATTCCCTCTTGTCGTCCTTTATCAGACCAGTCTTTTGTGGACTCTAGCAAGTACTCCACTGCAGGGTCTCTCCAGGGGCTGGCCTTCTCCTGAAGTACGTCACTCAATCTTCCCTTCATTTTTTTCCTTTGTCATAGTACACTTGTGCAGAAATCCTACTGAGAGCAAATAGACCGTTACAGAGCTTGGCACAAACCTTTGCCTTTCATAAACAGAAGACACTTTACAAACTAACAGCAGCATTTTTCAGTTTAACTCATACCAGGACGAACATTAGTTTCCACTGATTAAGGTACTTCTGTGCCAATTAATTCCAGAGATGGCACAGGGCCTTTCTGAAAGCCCCTTCAACTGTTGGTATCAAGGGGCTGCTCCTTTTCTGCATCCCTTCCCCTCTCATTACAAGTATTCCAGCATTAGCACCTAAATACATTTTGAAGCATTGATGCAAGCTGAGGGAGTGACAGACAAAAGCTTGTAAAACTGAGGATGCTGCACAGACCAGCACTGCCCATTTCATTGTTTGATTCAGCCTGTTTTACAACACTGTGCCTAAACCTTCCTGTGTAATTACCTCGCTACGCATTAGTGTGCTGAGAGAGACATTTTCATGCTCGCTTAGACCGAGGAGTTTCCATAAGCAGATGCAGCCAGCTGCCTCCAACTGTGCCAGAGGTGGGAAAGATTTTGCGGTATGCGTTGTGCTTCTCCCAGACCTGAGGTCTGTTTTCCTTTCCACGTGCCTGTGCAAATTATCCAAAGAGCATCAAGCAGGGAATAAAATCTGTCATTTTTAAAGCCATGTTCAGAAGGAGCTGTGCAGAGCAGGGGGAGGATAGTTCCACAGTCTCCACCTGTCACTCTACGGCCTCTGGAAAGAGAAACGCCGGGCTTGGAGGCATAATGCTGATGGCACCATTAACAGCCAGAAAAATCTATATGCAGGCAGAGTGGAAGGAATTCATTCATAAAAGCTGAGATCTATTGTGACTGAAGGAAAGCATTGTCCTCGGCGCATTTTAGACTGGTGAATTGGAAGGAGGATTCCTTGCAGATGTACACACATGCACACAGAAATTGTGAAAGTACTTAGGAACATATAAACAGAACTTGGGTACCTTTGCCCAAGACTTTGTTATAAATACAGACTGTGTCAGGAATAAAACACACCAAAATTTTCAAATGAGCTGTAGTGTGTAGGACATTGATTTCTGTATGTTTTAAAAATTTGTCACTGCCAACATGCATCAAATTTTAAAGGTAGCACCTAAAAATATTTCACCTCCAAATTAAAAAAAGACCAAAAACAAACAAAAAGGATGCTTAGAGTTGACTGCTAGAAGCTTTTGAACATGTTAATGTTTTTTTCTTCTCTTCACCTTGTCCCAACTTGCTGTTGCAAGTGGAGAGAAAAAGCAAGTAACAGGAGAAAGCTCTTTCAGGCACTGTTTTTCCTTTCACAAGACACGGAATTCTCAGATTCCACATACTCAGTTATGAAAAGCAATTATGGAACAAGCTGAAAGCACCAGACACAACTGCAGCTTGCTGATTGCCTCCTCATTATGTCACATCCAGATCTGTAATGCCCAGAAACCACACAGATCTGAGTGTTTCCCCTAATTTTTATTTAGCAATTCAGTTTTCATAATAGGAACAAGACACCAAGAGATGGTTCATTTCTAGGTTGTCACAGAACTTCTTGGTGAGTTAAAGACACACAGCTTTTAGTCCCATGCCTTCTGACACCACCTGAGGCTTGTAATAATCACTCAGAAATGCACTGCCTGTTGTGCCTTATTGCTTAAATAAACAACCATGTATAAGGAGGCTGTCTTATCTCTCTTGGGCTTCTGGATACATCAGAAAGCAATCAAGCTTTCCCTCTGTAGCTTAGATATCAGCAGAACTCACTAAAACAACAGCTAGGCTTATCTGTTGTTCTCTTTGCCATGCAATTTTGTAAAACTCAAAATACATTATTTCTGTAATTTGCTAGCAGCAAATACAAATTAGTATATGATAGAAGAAGTAATGCCCATTGGTGGGGGTTTTTCTACTCTCTGCCCTCCCTTTATGGAGGTGGTGTGATCTCATACCTACACTGTTTCCCACTGATATCTCTGTTTTCACGATCAATAACATGCTACAGCTGAGAGAATTTGCATGACTAGATGTAGCACTTACAGAATAAAAGTAGAGTGATACAAATGAAGACTTGCAAAGAATGGAAATATCAAAGCTTTTAGGCAGAAAAGATATCATTTGCCATTTGCCTTGTAATTTAATTCAGAATTTCAGAGCTCTTCAAAAACAATCATGCTTTGAAAAAAATGAGCTAAGATCTGCATCTGTACCATTTGTTTCCAATGGCAAAAGGTGCGTGGCTGATATGTAACTACAGGGAAATGTCTAAGCCATGAAGGGAGGAGTTGCAATTATGTCGCCTTTGTTTGGGCTCTTACTCAGGGTAGGCAGCTGCGCTGTCCCAAGAAAGAGACAATTCTTGACCACTTTTTGGTGAAATTGATTTGATTTTGATGAATCTTCTAGCTGAGAATTTTTTGTTAGAATAATACTTTGACATTTTCTGAAGTATAGGTAATTTCTTTTAAGCAAAATAACATCTTGTTTTAAAAGTTTCACTAAATTTAGAATTTAGAAAGGGCAGAAAAGGACAAAAAGTGTTGAAGTAGTATGCACAGAGGATTAATTATCCATCTGACTCTGCTCAGTTGCACTCATCACATGTAGAAAGAATCTATCCATTCCCATCTGCTCAACTCCTTGCTTATCTGAACAGTAAAGGAGGGAGCACTGTTGTCAGTATTGCTTTTCTCTGCACTGTAATGTGTGGCACTGATGTCCAAGCACTGCAGTCCCAACCCTATATTCTGCTAAATAACTGCCATCCAGAAATCTCCAAGTGCTTTACTAATAGGGGTAAAAATTGTTATCCTCAGGTAAGAAACAGAAACAAATCAAATTACTTGATGTAATACAATGAGCTAGAAGGAGAATTGGGACAAAACGTGTGTCTTGGGTCCATGCCCACATGAGTCTTCCATACACTCAGATGAGGAAAATTACACTGTCACCCTTAGCTGCAGTTGGCTGCCTCAGAAGAATTAGAGTCTGGTTGACTGTATCCATCACTGTCAATATCTATTTTATTGAAGCCATAGAGGTCCGTGGTTCAGGGTCCATACCCTGGCTCACATGTAAGGATCCCAGGAGCAGAGTAGGGAGCAAGCACAACAGTGAGAGCATTGCTTGGCTTGGGTTTGCTTCATTTTCAGTCACGTGTACCAAGGGGACAGCCCAATTGCGAGATTCAGAACTTGTTATTTGAGACACTGCTGAAATAAAACCCTTCGAGAATATTTTTTTAAACAAAGCTGCTGTTGTTTCACCCAGTGTTGATTAACTGAACAAGGATTCTAAAAAAAATTACAATATTGAATTCATCCTATGATTTGAGATGAAGGAGATGGTATAGCTGTGGAGATAATATGAAAATGCATCCTCAGATTATCTCCATGGTGAAGCCAGAAAAGCCCATGACAGGAAATACCTCAGCAAGGAACAGCTAAGACACAGTGGTGTCCTCTATGCTGCTCACTTGAGTGTCTTCCTGTAGGGCTTAAAGCAACTTAACTCACGTTTCTATCCTTTTTATCCTCATCCTCGGCTCCTTGAAGAGCCCTTATGTGGAGCAGAAACAATCAGTACAGTGATTCCACATAAAACCATTGCTGAATGATAAATTCCAAGAATTGAAATGCTGCTGTATAGTTGCAACATGTCACCTCTGAGGATGGCCTGTTCCAAACATGTGGATGTGTTTTGCATTCTCGCCTTCTCCTCTCATTTTATTTCATTTAATCAGTGCAGTTTACTCGAGCTGTTCTCCTCTTGCTGATTAGACTTGTAATTCTTGCACATATGGTGGTGTTTGTGGAGAAAACATTTCCCTCCTCTCCCCCTCCAACCCCAAATCTGTGAGTCTTTTACTTTGGCTCTGTTCTTATCAAATAATTGCAGCTGTAATTAAAGCACAATGAATCGGCACCAGTCACAGGGTTGAGTTCTTCCTTAAGAAATTACACGTCCAGATGTCTGAGATGGCAGGCAGTTCTAGCATTTAAATAATGTGCCCATGAAGTGCCGCCAACCTGAAGGCGAATCTGTTTTCTACCTTTTGGCAAATAACCATACAACTGATATTTTGAATGCATTGTTGTTACAGTTTTTATCATAAACTTGCATGACTACCTCCTGTAATGATGTACTTGCTCACAGTATATCACTTGGACACTTGGTTTGTCTGATCTGCATAGAGTCCCTGGTAAATAGAGGGAGACCAAGCTGGAAATCAAGCTAGGTGGAAGCCTGTACCTGTTGACTTTTAATTAATGTCTCCTCTTTAAGAGAGGTGGTGGTTTCGTAGAAAATGACGTTAGGAAACATAATGAAGAAATACTGACGATTCAACTTAGCCAACAGAAGAGAAGACATTCTAAATTAACATTAACATACAACTCCGTGCAGCTGGTGATGTCTGCTAGAAGCGTAATAAAACCATGAGGTGCCAGTCTGCTAAACCACCAGTTAAGGACATATTTCAATTTGAAAATTGAATTTAAGTCCTTTTATGAGTACCTGGACTCATAAGAGCAAACCGGCACAGGAGAACAAACCACTGTCAGTGTGCCCAATGCAACGAACACCCTGCCAGGTCTGTGATCTTGGTGGCCTATGGGACTCCAGCCATTTTCTCATCCGTGGAGCAAGTATCTGCTTTGCTTTTAAGAGAGTAATAGAATGTGTGGCAATGGCTGGATCAGGTTTAAGCCTCCCGAGCATTTTGAGAGTTTGAAACTGAAGTCAGAAAATTAAGTTGGGGTCTGATTCTGATATCAGGGGAAGTGCACTTTTTCTGCAAGAAAATCACTCATTTCAGCAGTCACTTGCAATTTAAACCACTTTCTGATCAGAATGAGGCTTCCCATGGTTACTGTGTACATGGTTGTCTCTACTGGATGATACTTATATATAAATTTAATTAATAGTACAGCTGAGTACATTGCTAGTAAATGTTTAAAAGCTCCAAGCATTTTAAAAGTTGTTTGATAATGTACAAAAGTAACTTTTTTCCCTCTCTCTCTCTCTCTTCCCCGCCCCCCTCCCCTTTCCTTCTGACAGCTATATCTGGCATGATTGTTCCCCCCATGTGAAAGAATTGCCTTGAAGAATTTTACTAATGAAGAGGTTGAATTCTGCTTCAGAGAGAATCTGATACAAGTCCCAGAGTGGAACTTTTTACTCAGGCCTTTTTAAAAATAAAAAAGAAATAAAGAAGAATCTTACAATAACTGCGGATTTTTAAACAAAACAAAAATCACCATCCTTGCAAATACTGAAATTAACAATCTACAATTGCAAGGTGTTGATTCAAGTTGTCCATCCCAAATACCTGGGAGATATATTTATTGTATGTTGATAAAAAAATCCACTTTTTTTTTTGGGGGGGGGGGGGGGGGGGGGGGGGGGGGGGG
>NW_020799117.1:9130117-9135605 GCF_003259725.1 Athene cunicularia | reverse complement strand
GGGGGGGGGGGAGTGGGGGCTTGCTTTTATTTCCTTCTGGTTTTTGTGTTTTTTTAAGGCTTGATTTAACTCAACACCATTTGTCTTTTATAAATCATGCTATCACACAAGGGACACTAGAGATGGAACTCCACATTTTTAATTTATGATATTTTTTTTGTAAAGCTGTGTAAAGAAAAATGAAGTGGTGTCATTTACATACAAGTCTGTATGGGACAGAATAGAAGTGCCAGTTAGTTTTTCGTAGAAGAATTATGGCCATTTAATTAAGGGTCGGCTCATAGAGGTTGCTTATCCAGTGGTGACTTGCTAATATGATGCATTTTTAATGTTCTAATTAAATAGATATCACTCCCTAGAAAGCTGATATTTTTGGATGATGAGGGTGGGATGAGGGGTGGGATTAGTAACCTCTGTCTTTAATTTCAGGCTAAATAATTGTGTAAATAATGCAACAAGAAAAGTTGGTGAAAGGGAAGGGAAGGTAAGGATGCAAATAACAAACACATTTCCTCTTGAACTGAAAATCCAGTGCCTCTAGATAGAATGCTAAAACTGCAGAATTAAATGAGCGTGGCTCTCTCTTTAGCTTATCCATCAGAATCTTTCCTAAACGAGTGGCCTTCTTGAAGTTTAGTGTCACCCAAGCTGTGCATAAAATGCCATCTGGATTTTGCGTAGGCATCCAATGACACCGACTGCGGCCATCACACGTGGGGTGTTTTCAGCATAGCCCCTCTCCCCTTGAACTATTTGTTTTTGTGGGGCAGGATGAGAACAGGCTCGGCTGCGGTTCTGCATCCTCACAATCTAAAAGCACACGTCTCCGTCAGCCTCCCACTAGGATTGTTCCTGTATCAGTCGACCCTCTCAATTTGTATCATAATATATTAAGCAACAGGTAACTGCTTTTGAATAGTAAATGAAAACACGAGTTTTGGGGGTGGGTGGTGGGGCTGTTAGGAAGATTTCAAATCAAAACCATAGCTTCTGTTTTACAAAAATTTTGCTATCATTATCTGGGAAGTGTTCTTAAAAACATTAGTCAAAGAGGCAGCAAAGCTCTGAAGATGCATTACCTGATATTTTTTCTTTGCTGTTGTGTTTTGTATGTAGTTATAAATACTGTAGATTTTTTGTGATTTTTTGCCAAAGTTGTTGTTCTATTTATACATTTTAATGTCTTAAGACAGTTTTTCAATATCACAAAAAAAGAATTTTACTGCATATTTTGCAAAAAGAGCTCACTACCTTTAGCTTGCACATACTTGCAAAATTAATTAAATAAAAAAAAAGCTTTTTGTTTCTGTTTTTTGTTTGTTTGTTTTAAGGGGGATTTTGTAAAATATCCATATAAATAATGTATTTATCTCTGGAATTTGTACATTGCTTTTATCCCCTACCAAGTTTATTTTATTGTGTATGTTTGCTATGTGAAAAGTGCTGATTTGTTTGGTCATTCACAGTTGTATTAGCTGTTTAAATGTGATTTTAAAACATTTCATTTATAGGGTTTTTTTAGTATTGTTTAAAACCATGCTTCCATTTTTTTTTAATTTCCACCCAAAAGCCATTGTCTATTTTTGTATTATTTGTAAGTTAAGAAGTTTTTTCCAATATATGGCAAAAAGTAGCATACTATTCTTGTAGCATTTAGTTATGTAGATTTAAAAAAAAAATGTATCCTTTGCTTTTGAGGCTTAACAAAAACTAATGCTGTTTTACTCTATTAATATGCATGGGATTTCTCCTCTTTGGAGTGACGCATTTTTGTGCATTAAATATGGGGAGAAACTTCATAGAACTCAATGAAAATACTTTCTTTCTTAAGTCTGCTTGTATATTTCTCTGTCTTTCACATAAATATAAACCAGCAGATTGGATGCCTTAACAATGCAAATCATATTCATTTCACTTGTACATTGTACTGTGCACCAGAACTGTCAATCATCACTAACATTCTAAGAAAAAAAAAAAAGGAATTGAAAAGCACAAAAGAACTGTTTTGTTACCTTAAAACAATATAACTTTTTTCTAGTTGAGCAAGAAATCATTTACAACGATGCTGCAACTGTGCATGCTTCCTGTATGAATTTTGCAATGGTTTTCACTAGAATGTCACAGTGTGATCTTTGGGGGGAAGGGAAGAAAACAGGATTTTTTTTTTTTCATGGTGAGAAAATAAAAGAAGAGAAAACTGGAAAATGTGAGAGACATCAGTTTATTGCTTCTCTGTATTCCAAGCAATTATTCTAATTCACATAGTAAGCAACAGCACGACAATGTAATCAAATTTAAAGCCATATTTTGTCCAGTGACACCATCAATTATTCTTGTAGAGCTCCACTCAAAGTCATAGCAGTTTTGACACCAGTGTTAGCCATCGATGTTTGTAGTCTTCTATGCCAGTGTCCAAAGATCCTTTGACAATGTGCATAATTTTGTTTTGTTGCAGCTATTTACAGTGATCTGATGAATGGGAATTTATCAAAATCTCCCCCGCAACATACTTATCTTTTACAAAGTAAAAGATGCAGCTGTTTACAGAATATGGCTTTAAGTGGAAACATTCAGATTTCAGTTTTAACAAGGTGAAGCTTCACAATGACTGGATTGCATAAAGTATGCCTATTTCCTCACAGTTGTACTAGAATGCAGCTAAAATGAAGTCATCTCTGAAACTACTAACCTTTCACCTTCTTATCTAAATCTTTTTGAATAGACACACACACTGTACAGTTCTATTGTTAGAGAAACTAACTACTGTAGAGATTGTTATAATTTTTTTGCAGAAATTCAAGCTGTAAAAACTTTTCAACTTTCACAATATTTAATTAAAGTTACTTCCTGTCTGTGAATACAGCTCCTAGTTGCGTTTTTATTCTTCTGCTTCTGCTAGCTAGTAGATGAGAAAAAAATAAAATACAGAAGCCAGAGACTACTGAATTGTCTTTCTGAAATTAAGGAGAAGCAGATATTCATGGAATTACACAGTGAAACATGGTGAATGCTGGTGCACTGAAACTCCTCTTCCCCTGTCACTAATGGATTTCAGTCGATTCTCACTCGTAATGATGAATGTTCATCCTGTTATCATAATTATTTCCAGTGGTTTAGTCTACTGAATTCCTAAAGAGCCCATGTATTTTTCTCGCAGATTTCAGGGGCATATCTAGCTTTAGGTACATAGGTGCAAAGACTTGTCTCTCTAAATATAGTGATCATAAAGTACAAGGCAAAGGCGTATTAGATCCAGTGCCAGAGACCTGGGAAAATCTAAGTTTTTATCTTGATATTATTTAAGTCAATGGCAACACTCCAGGACCAGGTCTTAAGTGACCTGCTCCAGGCCAGCTCCAGGAACTGCATCAAAGTATGTGGAGCTGTAACTAGCCCCTTGACTTGACTGTGAAGGAGTTGCCATTCTGCTGCCCTTCCTAAATGACAAATCATCAGCTGCTAAATTGGTTCTAGGTGTTTCATTTCATTCTGTACATCTCTGGCATGAGAGGACTGTAATGGTTGTACTGCTGGCATGTGGAAGGGTGACATAATGGCACTTAACTGGGCCTGAAGAGTGGCTGTCATACAGATCTGTATGGGCACAATCAAAAACCTTTAAACACCAAACCTAGTTCAAGGCTCCAAGCATTTCCAGTATAGGAATAGGGATGTTAGGGTTGCAGTTTAATTTAAAGTAAAATTTACTTGAAAAAATCAGATTTGTTAAAAACATAAGCAGCTGGAATTGGCTTCTTGCAATGTAAAGTGTTTGATGTCTCTTACATGTTAACAGATCCACTCCAGTAGTTGTCAGAGAAAAGAGAGCTGCTGGCTAAGTCAGACCCCAAACATGTTTACTCAGTCAGCACAAAAGATCTGTTCCTTCTGTCTGAGGTAATTCTCCTGGTTCTCTCTCAAATGGTGTGACTGTTGGCAGCTCTCACTGCAGCTGAGGGCAGGTAAGATAGCATGAACCATGAGGCGTCTAGTCCAGATGGATGCTGAAGGAGATTCTGCTAGTCAGCTCCAGGGATGTTCATCAGCTGAGATCACGTGGGTGGCAGTGCTGTAGTAGATGAATTGTTTGTTTGATGCCAGAAGAAAACCTCCAAAGCCCAAACCATGTGAGGACCAGTTGCAGGGTGCTCATTCAGGTATGGCTGCAGTGAGACACGTATCCCATGATGGGTCAGACACTAAAAGGGAGAGAAGTCTCTTCTGTCACAGAGAACACCTACATGTGAGGGCTTAGGGTGAGGTGTGTAACGGCATAGCTTATTGCTGTCTTCTAACCTGGTGGCTTCTTTAATTTTTCAGCAACCGTAGTAGTCGTTTGTTGGAATTGTTTGTGTCTGTCAGCGGGATTGAATGTATTTTTGTATGCTCGTGCCTCTAATTTCTTTTATTTAGTTTAAGGAAACCTCAACAAAATGGGCTACCTTCACTGTTCATTCCCTGGCCTTGTCTGTGTCTCTGCTTATTCCCTTTAGAGTCTGTCTCCACAGGCTCTTGCTTCATGTAACATTTACATAACTCTGCTTAGCATCCCGGCCCGTGTATCTTCTGCCATTTAATGGGTCAGCTGAAGACACATTTCATGTTACACACTTGATTTCCTCAACTCCTTCCTGTTTGCTGCCCCTTGTTTCCCAGTCCTCTCAGAAATATTCACATTGTGCTGCTGTACTAAAGATGGGTTGGAGGCCTCCCACAGAGTCCCTGGCCCCCAACTCAGCTCCAGACTCACGGGACAGTTTCATGGGATAGAAGTTTTTGGAAGAGCTTTAGCAAATGCCACATTGCCCAAGCGTTTTCAAAAATGCGCCTTAGTTTAGTTGCCCTCATTACCCTTTTATGGGGGTTGTCACTGGAGCCCGTTCCTCTAGTGCAGAGAAAACGTAGTTTTGTGCTGCACCAGCACTGTGCTTTTGAATTCCTTCTTACCTGTGTTAGCTCTCCTGTTAAACACGTAGCAAACAAGTGCTGCTGCTAGTCTTTGCTTTGCTGTGATAAGCAATCCAAGTGCTTCTAGAGTCTTATTTAAGTTGCCCTCCTTTTTATGGAGAATTCCAGTGGCTTTTTTTTTTTTTTTTTCAATTCCATTTCACTTTGTACTTTTCTGCATATCTGAGAGATGGGGAGTCTGTGAGGACTGTTCATCTCATCATCTCAGAGCTGTGACCGTTTTATTTGCTTAGCTCCATCCACAGCAACATTACAGACGCATCACTTTCTACTTGCTGCTTGATTTCTCCCTTCACAAACACACTTTGCTACCATTGTACTAATAAAAAAGTGCAAAACCTACCACCAGTGAACATTCAAAGTCCACTCCATACAATAAGGCCACATCCCAGAGATGTGAAGCAGCCTGACACAGAGCTGGAGCAAGATAGTCACTCAGTTTGGTTGCTGCCTCCTTGCCCACCCACCAGTTGTACTTCTTCCTGTCATTGCCACCTCCCAGCCTGCGCCCCCCCCCCCC
>NW_020799117.1:9089781-9130067 GCF_003259725.1 Athene cunicularia | reverse complement strand
CCCCCCCCCAGTTATCTCACTGGGATGCTGCCTGATGATTTGGGCCTCATTTGACATCTCCATTTCCTCTCTTCCCCAGAAGGAGCTGTTTCTGGCATCCCTTTTCCCCAGCACCTAATGCTGGTATTTCAGTAGGGGAGGTCAGGTCAATACTTTAGATAAATAAGTAATAGCTCCAACTCCACAACCCTGTTCTCTCTTCCTCTCCTTGGTGCCCTTGAGGATACAACTAGACAGAGCTTATGGCACTGCTCCAACTTGATTGGCAGGTCATGTGAAAGAGCACACTTCTTAGAAAACTTCAATATAGTCATTCCAGGACACGAATGCCAATGACTACCCAGGTCACAGCCTAACAGCAGGGACTGCAATTCTAGGTGGCTTTTTTGTGTAGGCCTACAACAGGCTCAGTAAATACAGTGCTCTAACACTCTTTTTTTCTACTTATTTTCAATGAATGACCCAAATTTCATCACTAGTATAGATACACATTTGAAGATAGCCACCAAAAGTATTATTTAGATGCTCACTTAACACTTTCTTGACATATACAGCAAACTCTGTCCTAAATGTCCCAGTCCAGCCAAACTGCTTTGTATAAAAGGGATGAAATTGTTCACTTCTTTCTTTTTTAGTACAGTATATGAGTCCCTAATTTTCCCACATTTATTCATGACAAAATGTATCTTATACTGCAAGCCCTTTCAGGGGGTTCAGTGGGTTTGCAGCTGGTATACCAGAGGGACTCACCATGCCATGGCGGTTCACTGCAGGCTGGCAGCTCTCGACCATGCATATGAGAAAGGCAAGGGCGGATTATGGCTGTAGCTACGTACAAGTGTGCCCTAAAGGGGCACAAGTTATTTGGTTGAGAAAAACCTCAAGATAAATTTGCCAGCGAGGATGCCTCAGTGACTCCCTGTAAGAAGGTGACAGCTCAGCTCAGAGCTTTGCTCAGGAGGCACAAAAATGTGTGTGTGTGTGTATGTGTGTGTGTGTGTGTGTACCTGCATGTGTGTGTGTGTTGAGGTGGGAAACTGTGTGAGAGCCATGACAAGCTCTGGGAAGCAAGGCCCTGGATGAACCCTGTCAGAAAAGTTCACTTTTCTGCAGTTTTTAGAGGAAAGGGGAGCACACACACTGCACTGAGGCTCATCTGGAGGGTTGTTGTGCTGCAGCTTTCATCTCTGCTCCCTCCCAGACCCACACGCTCCCCTCCAGCTTTGCCCAGGTCCTGCCCACTGCCCTGCTGCCTCCCTGGCCACTGCCGCTGCCACGAAGGGCTCTGCCTTCAGCCTCATTTCCACGGAGCACTGCTCCCCGTCAGCCTGCCCCGGGCACTACCTCGCTCCCCACCTCGCCACCATTAACTTTGCCTTCAACCTCTGCTGCATCATTGCCTTCTCCTGAGGGTTCCCTATTTATATAGAGGGGAAAATGCAGTTGCTGGGACTAGAAATATTTTGTTACCTTTTTCTACTTAAGTGCGAGGCATTTTTATCTGTGCTCTCTGGAGACTTATGCTACAGTGGGACTGATTTTATCCACTTACTCAATGCACTTTAGTTCAATAATGATTACAGAACTTCTACATAATATATTAGGCATAGCTGATTTCCCAGGGTTTGTAGCCCTCTATCTCCCTAAGCATTTAAAAATGAATCTCTCTGTGATAGGTATGTTATGAATGATACACTCCTCAACAGTCATGATGTAAAAATAATAGCAGCAGTGGGCCAGGAGTGAAGAAGAGGAGAGCATCCAGCTGGAAAATGCCAAAGCCTGTTGGATAACACAACCCAATAGCAATGACCTGGTTTGTTCATTTTATCACTGCTCCTTAGCCCATCAGCAGCACTTGCCATCTACGACATTCGGGCAATCCAGGACAGATTCCCAAACTCTCCCTCCACCACCTTACCCAAACTGAGGGTTTTGACAATTCACTGTCTCCACTGCAGGATGGGTTCACCTGGTCTCTCTTTCTCACTCTGTCTCTATCTCTCTCGCTTTATTTTATTTTATTTTATTTTTTAAATGCGATCTGAGCTCTTCTTCTGTGGATTTAGCAGTGGTGAGCAGGCCTGTCACAGCCAGCACCCCCAGCCCTGAGGTGCCCGGTCTGAGTGCAGAAAGCCTGCACAATATTTATTTTCTTCAACAGCAAAAGGAGTAGCAATGTTTGCAGTCATGGGCTCCTTCATACCTGAGGTTGGCCTGTGTGCCCCTAACACAAGAAACCTGGTCCTAAGTTTTCCGCAGGTTGAGAGGCTTTCCAGGCCCATTTCCCCAACCATAGAGACTGCAAGTCTTCTCCATCCTCTGCTATCCCAGTTGCTAGTGACCCTCTGCCCATGTTATTCTCCATCTGCCCTCACCCTGCTGCTCAGCACCTTTATGGCAGAGGGCATCCAGCTCCTCTCCATAAAGCCTAAGACTGGCTTGGTCAAAGCCCACTCATTTGCCCCAGGGAGTTTTCCACACCATGAATCAAGTGCCTTGCTCATCTTGTCATCAGCCTCCCCAGTCGGTGGTGATGGTGCTCTTTTACTTTTTTAAACATAAAGACCCCATTTTATGCATTTTTCTGATAGTCTCTTACTTTCAGTAATGACTTCTGGCAAGGAGTTCCACAGTGTTGTGGTTTAACCCTAACTGGCAACTAAGTCCCACCTGGCTGCTGACTCACTCCACATCCCAGTGGGATGGGGGAGAGAATCATAACAATAAAACTGAGCCAACTTGTGGGTTGAGATAAAGGCAGTTTAATAAGTAAAGTAAAATACACACACACAAGCAAAGCAAAACAGTTATTTCATTCACCACCTCCCATGGGCAGGCAGGTGCTCAGCCATCCCCAGGACAGCAGGGCTCCATCACATGTAACGGTGACTTGGGAAGACAAACACCATCACCTTGCATGTCCCCCCTTTCCTTCTTCTTCCCCCAGCTTTATATGCTGAGCATGACACCAGATGGTCTGGGGGGTCAGTTGGGGTCAGCTGTCCTGGCTGTGTCCCCCCCCAACTCCCTGTGCACCCCCAGCCCCCTCACTGGTGGGGTGGGATGAGGAGCAGAAAAGGCCTTGGCTCTGTGTAAGCACAGCTCAGCGATAACTAAAACATCCCCTTATTACCAACACCGTTTCCTGTACAAATCCAAAATACGGCCCCATACAAGCTACTATGAAGAAAATTAACTCCCAGCCAAGACCAGCACACACCGGTCCATTGCTGTTATTCGCTTATTTTCTACTTGTGCAATGGGGTATGTGGCTGCTGCAACCATTAGTGCCCGATGCGGGCAGCCCCCGCAGGCCCTCGGGGGGCCGGGGGCAGCCGGGGTGCTGCTGCCTCTCGCCCAGCCCTGGCAGAGCAGCGTGGGGCAGGTCCATCACCACTGCGCCCCACGGCCGCCTGATTGACATCAGGAAATAGCACAACGAAAGTTGCTACCAGCTAACAGCTGTTTCAACAGTTTTAATCACAAGGCAAGCTGTAAGATAAATAAATAAATAAAGCCTATGAAGTGACAAAACAAATGGCCTGGTATCGGAGACAGATTTGAAGCTTCTGGCTGCCTTCATGGGAGAGCAGCCTGCAAGCTTTCACCCTCCCTCCCCCAAATAATTAATTTATCACTTAGCAGTGCTGTGGCTCTCTGGGAGGCGCTTGGAGATGGCGTTTGAAGGTGAATTCCAGCCCTTCAGAGGGGCTTGTGGGGCTGGGGAAAGAGGAGCCGGAGTCTACAGGTGAACTGGCAAGATCACAGGAGATTTATATCAACCTGCTTGAGCTACCGTGAGCCAGCACATGCTATTTTGTTCCACCCTCACAAATCACTGTTATGCCCTTTCTGCTTTAAACACTATGGATCAGCTATAACAACACTTGATATTTATTTTATTTCAACTATCACTCTGATTTGTCAGGTGTATTTTTTATGCACAGCAGGTGTACCCTAATGGGGTTAGGGAATAAACAGAAAATTGATGGGCTTACACACCCATTAGCTAATGGATTACTAAGCAAAAGGGACTCTGTTTAACCCCACTGCACTTAGCCCACTGTTAGGAGGAATGTTAAAGACTATAAGCTAACACTCAAACGTTTCTTCGTGGACCCAGGGGAAGAGAGCTCAAACTTTAATGCATCGCTTTTGATAGGCAGGTGAATGAATGTGGCTATCATTATGCAATCACGCATCTCTGGAACTATTTATCAGCTGCACAACGTGCCCCGTGAACCCTGTGTGCTCCTGACCCACCGTGCTGTGAGTCTGTCACTGTGGCGTACAGAAAGGGTTAAGAAGGATGAAATCCCCCCTGACAGAGGTGCATCCCACTTGCACAAAGCATAAAGCAAACTCAGTGCTGCCACTGCAACTTCATGTTCCCATACTACAGTTTGTATGTTAGCAACATGCTTTTCTGTGCAAAGGCCTCGTGTCAACACCAGCTTTAATCAGTTATTTCAAGATAGATGTGCCTCGTTAGCATCAGAACAATGCAATTACTTCCCCTCCTCCCCTCTCTCCAAATCCCAGGGTTTTATTGGCCTATTAATGGTTTGATTTGTTGTTGGTAGAAACAAGAAGGATTCCAACTCATTGATCATATTATCCTACAGATATCTAGCAGAATAAATAAATGGGATGATAAAATCCAAACCATATGCACAAAGGTTACGTTTTCTAAGTCCTTTAGTGTTCTGCATCATAGTTTATGTTCTCTTTCAACTGCAAATACACAGTTCGATGCAGTACATGACAGCTAAAAAAGGTCTGTAAAGTTAAAGATTATATTTACAATCTTCTGCCAACTTTCTCACATGGAAGCAAGTCATGGCGATCCTCGGTGTCCACAGATGCAACAAGAAACAACTCTCTGACATAGGTGTATAATTCAAAAGCCTCTGACAGAGAGGGGGATGTGGCACCGAGCGTGGTCGCTCTGGGCTTTGCCTTACTGATGGTCTCTTCCTGGAGCTGGGGAAAGAGAGTGCTTCGGGCACTTGGCAAACCAACAGCCGAGCTCTTCATTCAGCTGAAGAGGGATGCCATAGAAAATGCCACAGATACAGTGGCAAAACCAGAGACAACTGGGACTTCAGTATGATCAAAATGGCAGCTCAGATCCCTCCTTACTCTAGAGAGCTGTGGTCAAGCAGAAATCTGCTGATGACTGCTGGAGGACAAATTGCTCTGTTGCCAAGTCAAAATGAAGCTCCAAAAGTATGGTGTGGTTCAAGTGATGCATGGATACAACTTTAGCTCTAGGTTGTAGAGTCTGTATTTGAGATGATTTAATTTATGCTGGAATTCATCAGCATCAGTCTAAAAGGCTGGAGCAGCACAGCAACAAGCTTGTTAATTACTAAGCAATTATTTTACTCAACTTTTAGACCAAGGGGATACCCAAAATATCCGCATCTGTTTCATTTTGATTTCTTATTGTTCCTTCCATGCTGTAGCTGAGGTTATTTTACAGCAGCTGTCAGTCATAGCAGTAACAACTTCCACAGTAGCAGCTTCCATTTGGCAAGCTCACTATACAGAAAGTGCTGTGATGGAGTGGAAGGGGTTTCTTTCTCTTTCTTAATATCATCTTCCCCTAGGATAGACTATCTTGCCCTCTCCAGCAGAACACGCTTGGATCACACTGCAGAGTTCTGACTGCTGCTTTTAAAAAGGTATATCTGTTTGTTTCTATCAACACATTTCAGCTCCTCTGGCATGCTGTCTTTTCAGCTCTAATAGAGACACTTCACATGTAATAGGGTCACACAGTGATCCTCACGTTCGATTCCATTCCTATCACCATGTTAAATTGAAACAATATGTGTGCATCAGGTTTCTGCAGTGCAGGGAAGCTGTAGCATCTACAAGTTTTGTGATGCGATGAAACTAATGATTTGGATTTTATTTTCTTGGTACCA
The DNA here is from genome assembly GCF_003259725.1 of Athene cunicularia. Taxonomy (NCBI): domain Eukaryota; kingdom Metazoa; phylum Chordata; class Aves; order Strigiformes; family Strigidae; genus Athene; species Athene cunicularia. Next base: position 9,124,131 of record NW_020799117.1, on the reverse strand, counting down.
CATTCAGCTGGTGAACTCTTGAAACTACACCTTACCTCATTTTCTCTCTGTCTCTTTACCTCTCAAGAGCTTTCAACAACAGATCTACTTTCATGCTATAAAAAAAAAAAAAAAAAAAAAAAAAGTAATTCTATCAGTAATTTATGGAAATTAGAAAACTGATTAACATAAAGCTTCTACTTGTGATAGTGGGGTTACAAAAGTGGGTTGATAGGTAAAAATGATCTCCTTAGTGATAATTAACTTTGATCTCTTAAATAACTGTTAACTTTCATAAAGAAGGAGAGTACAAATGACATTTGCATCATGGCAACTCTAAAAAGGCAGAACATAACTTTCATTGGAGATTACATGATAAGCTCTGTTCTCAAAGAAAATATACTCATTTCAAAGCAAAATGACATGAATTGTCAAGGACTGTTGGGTTTGTTCTTATATACTGTGCTAACCTGAGTGCACTGGGATGAGACATTGCAAATGCTTATGTGAACAGCTCTGTACATGCATGTAAATGATATGTATTTATCTACAAGGAAATTACAATACATGCTCTGCTTAGCACTTCTATGAGACCATTCATCCAAGGACTTCCAAGTACTTTATAAACATTAATTCATTCTGACTATGTGACTGTGAGGTGAGTAAATATTAGTCTTATTGCAATATTATTGGGAAATGGAGAGACACAGCAGCTAAGAGACTTACTCAAGGTCAGATTGCTTGGATGCCTAGCTTCTAGTTCTGTGTGCAGGCATGACCTCCTCGCAAAGCACATGATTTTCTTTGGACATTAGAGGTTGCACTCCTCAAACTTTGCTTTGAGAGACTATTTTGAAAAGTTTCCATTCCATATTTATTTCTGAACTATTTCACTGTGCATGTCTGGGGTTGGGTAGTCTTCCCACCTCTGTTTTACAAATGAGAAACTGAGGCAAAGAGAAAAAAGAATCCAAAGGACCCATTGGATGTGAACATCCAGTTTGAGAAATCAAGGGCGCAGCAATTGTAACCAGAAGATCCATGCCAAGCTACAGTTTAAGCCAGAAGACAAGCAGTTGTGTCTTGAGTTTTATGGACTCATTGGAAACCAAGTCTTCAGGCGAAACTGAACTTGTGAAGTTCCACTTGAACTTAACATGCAAGCAAAGAAGATTTTTGGAATCCGAGTATACCAGACGCTAGTTGTTAGTCCTCTCATAATGGACCTCAGAAAGATTTACACAGTAAGTGTAACCCAAAAGTCACATATGATGTGAAGTGCATATCAAGAAATGCACACACACTCACTCACAAGGAGGCTAGTTAATTTTAAGTAGCAAATTTAAAATAATATCTTAATAAATAAATACTTAAAGCTTTGCAAGATCCAAATTTTTCAATTCATGGAAATCATATTAGAACCCTTCTTGCACACTTAAAGCTCCTGGCATACTGAATTGTTGCAAAGAAACCATTGCAACATCTCAATATCTTTCTTCACTAGCTCTTTCAGATACAGAGTATGCTGGCCACTCTCCAAATCATTTTATCCTGTCATCTCTCTTCCTTTGATATGCATGAAGTTAAAGGGAAATGGCAGTCTCCTAATTTCTATTTCCACCCAATGTCATGGGAGAGAGGAACGAAAAAAAAATCACTTTTTTAATGCAGCTTTTAAAATAGAAAAGCAAAAAAAAAATTTTTTTACAGCACTTAATAGGCCTCCCTTGCAATTTAAAAACTGATTTTCAGGAGCTCATATATTCAAATCTCCAAAGTCTATTTGAAGGCACATCTGAAGGTGCACCCTGCAACCTGTGTGTAGCAAACTCTTTTGAATCTTGTCCTTGAAACAAAAATTAGTGCCCCATGGGAGCTCAGCAGTGTAGACAACCACTAACTGCAGAATGACTGAAAGCAGAGCTGAGAGTCCTTGCAGCTGGGAGGGAGAAGGGGATGAGAGAGCGAGGGAAGATGAGAAAAGCCTTCAGGAGCCATTTGGGAGACAGTCACTGGGAAGAAGAAAGAAAGACATGCACTAAAAACAACAGAAACACAGGTGGAAATGGCCTACTGGGAAATCAGGCTGTCAACAAACAAAAGCCGAAGGCCAGAAAGCAGTTTCAGTAGCAGCCCCTGCTAACAGGGCTTCAGTGTTCAGTAAATAAATTAGCAGCAGCTTTGACTGTTTGGAAATTAGTAGTGACATGATGAAAGAAGCAAATGACTTGCTTTTATCTGGAGTGGAAACACTAAACTTCCGAAGAAATCCTTGCCTGTATTAGGAGAAGCAGAGATGCTTATATCAACTTAGACTTGAACAACAATATCAGAAAAGTTTAATTTCATTTATCAGAGGCTCAGAACTTCATTTGTAACTAATGAGACCTGTGTCCCTCTGGGCTGCCTCTGACAGCATCTCTCCTTTGAATAGTTTATTACTTAGGAGGGAAAAATAACATAGATTAGGTAGACAGACAGACAGATAGATACCTAGATGTTTGAAAAAAGAAGTATAAAGTTGGGATATTAGATCAACTCTTCAATTATTGCAAACTGGGAAAACTCCTTTGGGAGAAACTCTAGTGATTTACTTCTGTTGAGAATCTGATCCTGTTTAATTAAATGGGAACTAAATGAGGGGCTGAATAGTAAACACTTCAGCACGTGCTTAAACATTCAGCATGTGCCAAAGTCCTATTGATTCCGTTGAGATATAATTTGCTTAAGCACTCCTCCCCAGTAAGGGTTCCTACTGAACCAGGGCCTCAGTTGCTGGAGATGAATGTTTATTTTGTCAGAGGTATTAAGAAAGGGCTCTATTCCCACATCCTCACTGCTTAGAAAGACAGTTGGATAAGGAGTAACATCGCAGTCTCCAAAGTGAGCAAATATATACGTAGGCTGTGCTGAGTGTACTTGATATGGCAACCAGTCCAGGAGGCAAACTTGCACTTACAGTGGAAAGGTGGATGTCTTGGGTAGTCCTTTGATCTGGTGGGTCCATCCCACTGTGCTAGTGTGTGTGTGTATCCACATAAAACCTGAAATGTTAACTTGGTCCCTAGCATGGACAACCCAGGGTTGTGTCCGCATTGCCTTTGACAAATGGCAACAGCCTCTGCTGTATCTGTTGTCCATCAATTTGGGAGATGGAACTGGTATGTGATAATGCCATGACATACCAAATCTAAAGAATCACAGATTCACTAAATTGTTTGGATATTGAATCTGCCCTTCAAAGAGCATTGGTTTTGTGTCCCCTGAAATACCTGGATTTTTCCAGTGAGCCAGGAACTCCTTGCACTCTGCCTGGCTCATACCATTGGTTCTCACCACCGTGAGAGGTAAATTAGCTACCATGCTTCTAGACAAAATGGTCAGTAAGTAGCGGCATCTCTCAGGGATCAATACTGGGACCAATACTGCTTAATGTCTTCATTGATGACCTGATGATGGGATGGAATGCACTCTCAGCAAGTTTGTAGATGACACCAAATAGTGGGGGGAGCGGTCGATACACCAGATGGCAGGGCTAACCGTCAGAGGGACCTGGACAGGCTGGAGAAATGAGATGGCAGAAACCTTATGAAGTTCAGCAAAACCACATGCAAAGTCTTGATATGTGGGATGAAATAGCCTTATGCAACAATACGGACTGCAGGATAATTCTTTAGGAAGCAGCAAAGAAAGTCAACTGCATCCTGGGCTGTATTAGCAAGAAAGCAACCAGCAGGTCTAGGGATGTGCTCCCCTCTGTTTGGCACTTGTGAGACCACACCTGTAGTGCCGAGTCCAGTCTGGGGTTCCCAGTTATAATAGAGACATGGACATACTGGAGCAAATCCCAGAGAGGCTGAGTGCTGGAGCTGAGAAAATGAGGGAGCTGAACTTACTCAGCCTGGAGAATAGAATCATAGAATGCCAGGTTGGAAGGGACCTCAAGGATCATCTGGTCCAACCTTTCTGGCAAAAGCAGGGTCTAGACAGGATGGCCCAGCACCCTGTCCAGGTGAATCTTAAAAGTCTCCAATGTTAGGGAACCCACCACTTCCCTGTGGAGATTATTCCATTGGCTGATTGTGGATCCTGTTTCCATTGTGAAAAATTTTCCTCGTGTCCAATTGGAATCTCCCCAGAAGTAACTTGTACCCATTGTGCCTCATCTTTTCCAAGTGACTCCTGGTAAAAAGGGACTCTCCATCTTCTTTGTAGCCACCCTTTAAATACTGAACATGATGATAAGGTCTCCCCTAAGCCTTCTCAAGTTTGAACAAACCAAGTATTCTCAGCCTTTCCTCACCTGGCAGACTTCCTAGTCCCTTGATATCTTTGTGGCCCTCTCCGGACCCTTTCCAGCCTGTCTACACCTTTTTTGTATAGTGGGGATGAAAACTGAACACAGCATTTCAGGTGTGGCCTGACAAGCACTGAGCAGAGTGGGATAATGACTTCTTTACCTCTGCTGGAGATGCCTGTTGTTGATGCAGCCCAGCACCCCATGGGCTTTCTTTGCTGCTGCAGCTCACTGTTCACTCACATTGAGCTTGTTGCTCACCAGGACCCCCAGGTCCCTTTCCACAGAGCTGCTTCCCTGCCAGGTGGATCCCAGCCTGTGCTGCACTCCTGATTATGTTTTCCAAGCTGAAAGACCTTACCCTTGTCCTTGTTGAACTTCATAATGTTCTTGTTAGCCCACTCTTCCAGCCTATCCAGGTCTCCCTGCAGTGTGGGTCTCCCTTCCAGAGTGTCCACTTCCACAGTCAGTTTGGTATCATCAGCAAACTTCATCAGGGTACACTTGATCCCATCATCCAGTTCGCTCATGAAGATATTAAACAGCATTGGGCCCAGTGTTGATCCCTGGGGGACTCCACTTGTGACAGGTTGCCAGTTTGAAAAAGAGCTATTTACCACCACCATCTGGGTGTAGCCCGTCAGCCACTTCCCCACCCATGGACCACTTGTCTAGACTGTAGCACACCAGTTTCTCTAGGGGGATGCTGTGGGGAAGGAACTATATCAAAAGCCTTGAGGAAGTATAGGTAGACAATGTCCACTGCTCCCCCCACATCAACGCAGCAGGTTACTTTGTCATAGAAGGTGATGAGGTTTGCCAAGCACAATTTGCACTTGGTGAATCCATGCTGTATTTTCCCAGCCATATGCTGAAGATGAAGGGGGAACTGTATCGCTACCTGCAACTGCCTGATACAGAGAAGACAGAGTCAGATGCCTCTTGGAGGTGCACAGGAATAAGACAGGAGGCAATGGACACAAGGTGGAACAATAGAAGGAAAATACAAGGAAGGGTGTTTTTTTTAACCACAAAAGTGATCGAATATGGGAACAGGGTGCCCAGAGAGCTTGTGCAATCCTCACCACTGGAGGCACTCAAGACCTGACTGAACACAGTCCTGACCAACATGATCTAATTAGAACCTTTGAGCAGGTGCTTGGACCAGATGAGCTTCGTGGTCCTTTCCAACATAAATTATCCTGTGAGTCTGTGGAAGTGAAACATGGTAGAAATGGTAAAGACTGTGTGGAACCATGTAATAGGTGATACAGGTCTGTGAATGGAAGCTCAGACCCATTTAGACTGAGAATTTAATTAATTAAGACAGACATAACATAGTTGGATTTTTAGTAAATTGTTAGTTTAGTGCTACACATGAACTCAGTAGGAAAGCTGCAGTTGCGTAGCCTGCATAATAATACAATAAGGCAGACAAAAATCTATCCAACAGCTAGGAACCAATGAGTTATCATCAATGGTTTTATGTCAAAAGAGAGAGAAGTATCAATTGGTCTCCCACAGGGATTGATACCAGAGCCAGTATTAATCGATATACTCATTAACAGCCCAGAGAAGAATGTAAATTCAACAACCACTGGATCTGGAGAAGATTCAAAGGAACAGTGGGGATGTGGCAAAGGAGGGAGGTGGCATATAAGAAATAGAATTAGTCAAACAGTGTGTAGATTTCATCAGATGAATGAGCAACATTTAATATTTTGTATATTCAGGGAATAATTTTACAGAAGATAGTTGTAAAATAGGGTGGGGATAGTGCTTAAAACCACCCCTCCTAAAAATCCCCAGGTTAGCCAACTACTAATTTCTTGCACCATTGCAAAAGAACGAGGCAGTGTATGAGGTTTGATCCATTAAAAGTCCTGCAAGACAATGTTTTAAATTGCCACTTAACAATGTGCTTGGTGTCAGGTAGCCAAATGTCACAAGATATTTTGATAAAGAAAGATTAGGAGAGAGACACTAAAATAGTGCAAAGTCTGGATTCAAACCTATCTTATGTACTTCACACTGACTTTGGTTAAAGAGATTAAAATGTTTAAGCCTGAGCAGATGAAAGCTACAGTAATGATGATAATGGGACAAAATTTGACTTCCTGTGATTTGGTATGGAACATATAATGGTTTTTTCCTCCATGTTTTCCTACATCTTCTCCAATCTTAGTCCTGGGATTTTGATGCATCCATATATATATGCACATATATATAAATTTGTTCAAAGATCATGTTGCTTGGTGAAGGTGTGAGTGAGCTGACCCATAGATATTAAACCCAAACAAATTGCCATATTAATCTAAAATATCTTCTGTATCACAGAGGTCAGAGCATTTCCCTGCACAGGTATCTCAATTTTGGGGTTTTGGAGAATATAGTAAAAATTTATTCTGGATTTCAAGCCTTCATCTGTTGGAGAATGCGTGACATGCCTTGCCCAAATGTTGATAGTGGGTTTATATATTCTCAATCTGAACTGGCTGTGTTTCACTTTGTAGCCTGCTTGCATCAGAAATATTTTTCCTCACATAGCTACCTGGTGGTACCATTTAACTCCATAACGCATTATAACTATCATTTTTATAAAATATGCTTATAAACTAGGAACTTATATTACTCCCATTTAAACCCATGAAAACTCTCATGGACATTAATGCAAGCAAGGGCCTGATATTTATTCATCGAAAACTAGAACCGTGTGATGGAAAATAAGAAATCTTTTAAGCCACAGTTCTTAAGGGTATGTTGCATGGTGTTTACTGTTCAACACATCAGAGCCTCATAGCCATATTAGTTGTATGAATGGGATAAGATTACTTGGGCAATTTTCCTCTACATTAGAAACAAATCGCAGCTAAACCTCTGCTGGCTCCATACATTTTAAATTCCCATTTTCTCTCACTAGAACAGAAAAATAAATACATAGATAGCTGACCAAACTTAGAAAGTGTTCAAAGCAATCAAGTGCAAATTCCCTCCTGTTAAAATGTGAACAAAACAGAAAACCTTTGACTGAGAGGTAACTTCAGAGATAAGTAGTTAGATAGATGCTATAGACAACAAGACACAAACAAATTAAATCTATTCCACTGAAACAGTGATATAATTTCCCTCCAGAGACTATCTAAGACTGACAAAGTAAACAAAGAAATAACATGTTTCTTAACTTGTGAAATGTGACAGTCAATGGCAGATAGCAAAACAAAACTAAACAGTGCTAGAAGTTCTTAGCACAAACATGCTGTTCGGAGACGATGCAGCTCTATTTTTCTTTGACTTTGACCTCTTAATAACTGTACTTTTTCACATATCCCTCCTCTGAGGTTTTTCATCCTCTTTCCAGCATGGTCCTCCTGCTTAAGAAACACACTACATGTTTATTTTGGGGGACAGACTGATTGTCTGGGAATGAGAGAGCTGTTAGTCTGGGACTGTAATGACACCTCTGAAGGCTTTTTGCCCTACAAAGTGTGCACGGACATGTTTCAGTTTGGCTTTGATGGTAGACAAGGCCTTGCTAAATGTTAAGCACATACGGCAGAGCTTTGAAGGCACAGGCTTGGGCATCAGCGTTCATTTTAAAGCATTATGGATCTGGGGCCAAAGAAGGGAGCCTTGGTCCGTTATCTGCTTGGTCATCAGGATATTCTGCCAACTGAATTTTAAGGCTTGTCACAGAGACAGAAACCTTTTTAAGGTTTCAGGTCAGTTCTGAGACTTCTGTATCAGGAATTGTGCTACCTGGCATAACTTAATGATGTCGCAAGTCCAAAAGAAGTATCATCAAAGCCAGAAAGAGACACTTCAGGCACTACTGAGATGGCCATACTATAAAAGCAAGCTCTAAAGATAGGAGCAAAAGGCTGAGCATGCCAAAGTGCAGTACAGCACTAATTTTCATGTTACTCATAGCAATCATTTTTCCATGAACAATCTGTATATGTCACTTACAAATATCTCATTTATTCCCCAGCCTTCATATGCACATAATAATCCTTTCACTTTATTTTAGTTGATAGTTTGCCTTTAAAATGTCAGGTCTTTTCCCCTCTAAGTTGCAAATTGCTTTTGTACCTAAAAGTTTATAGCCGAAATATCTTAGCTCAGAGCTGCATAGGGGCTGCTGATGAAAAATGGATCCTTTCACCCCCGCAGACAGTCAGAAACCAGTCCAGGTCTCCAGCTGCCATCACCTACTGAAGGTGGGATTCATCTCCAGAAGTCAAACTTTAAGCATCTGATTTAAGCAGCTTCCTTGCTAGCTGCTTGGCAAGCAACAGCTCCAAAGGGCATCTCACCTGGCTTACGTTCCCCAATACTTATATTTCAGGCTAAGTGACTTGCCAAGGTCCCTCAGGAGACTCTTGTCAAGCAAGACAATCCCCTGACTCATAGAACTGGATCATCTCTTCTCACTACTGCTTGAAAAGTCTAGCAGGGAATCTGGTCTCTGAAGGGTCAAAAGTAGTCTCCTGTTAGTCTTAAGGTATTTTGAACATAAAAAGAAACACAGAATATGAAATATGAAGCAATGTAGAAACCACCACGCTGGTGGAAGGAAGGTGAGAGGTGAAGCCAGCAGGTTCCCTGCCTGTTTCAGCACAGCATTTTGTGGGTGAGTGCTGATCCAAGCTGCGTTTAAAAGGACAAAGATGGGCTGTGGAGCAGTGTGAAATATGTTGCATGTTTTCAATCAAAAGTTTTATGATAAAGCTGCACGGTGGTCTCTGGGAAATTATGAGGTTTGAAAGTGGTGCAGCTTTCTCAAAGTTTTGGGGCCATGGCAGTGTGGGCCAGCTTTGCTATCAAAGAACACTCTCTTCATGGTTCTCAAGAGAGTGACCTCCTATCAGCCTTCACGTGCAAAAATAATAATGAAAAACACAAAACATGAAACAGAGCAGCCACTCAGTAAATCACATTTTGGACTGATTTTTCAAGGGTGCTGAGCCCAAGTGGCTTCCATAGACTTTAGTGGAACAATTTGGGTTTGCAGCATCCTGGGAGCCCCCAGCATCCAGAGTTGTTTCTTCTGCCACTAAAAAGCATCCACTGTACATTTTAACTAGATTTTCTGAGTGTGTTCTGCAGCCTGTCGATTTCCATGTTAAATAATAAGTCTGAATTACATAACGCCACATTCCTTTCCACCCCTCATCTGATAACAATAACAAGCTCTGTATCTTAGAGACTTGCACATTTATGTTGGCACTATTGGAAATACTAACGTGAACTGAATCTCTTCTGTGTTCTCAAAGACTAACAAACACCATTCATTTCCTACAGATTAGTTTCAACCTAACAAGCGTTTTGTTGAGCCCCAAAGAATATTTCATTTATTTAGATAATGTTGATTGCTCACTTATGAGCGGCAACACATTCAGTAAGAAACAGACTGTTATAGCTCAGTACTTTTTAAAAGAGGGAGAAAAAAACTCAAAAGCTAACTTGGAGATGTTATTTAATACTCAAAAGACAGCACGTCATTATGATAAGCGGATCTATTGCTGTGAATAATGGAGAAGGTTTAATCACACAATGGTACAGATACACTTAGAATAAATATTTAACGGCATGTTTTGCAAAGCTGAAGCATGAACCATGATTTGTGCTCGGTGCCATCATGGCGCAGGATGATTTTCGCATCGCATTTTGCCAGGAGCAACCATGCGTAAGGGTTACTGCAGAATATGAGATTTGTGTGATAAGGTGGACAGAGTTATTCCCTGATGGAAGCAGATAAGGGCCTGTTCATCTGCATGGCCACGATCCTGCCACATCATGAAAGAGCATGTCCACTCCTCTCCACCTCTCCAGCCTGCCCACACACTCACCTTCTGGGTCAGGGATGCAGAGCTCATGCCAAGAGGATGGCATGAAGCCAGCCTTTGATATGCTAGGGGCAGGCATGCTTCTCTTCGGGGAGAAATGCTCAGCCAAGTTAGAGGGGAGGGTCCAGAGAGAGGAGAAAAAGAGGCATTTTCTGCACTTTCTCTGCTCCAGCAACTTCTGTGCCAGATGTATTGGTCACGGGCCAGTCAGCTGCATTTAGCTGATGGGTCTGAGCAGCCAGAGAGAAGCTGCTGGGAGCATGGGGCTGCCAGCACTGCAACGATGAGGAGTATTATGGGCTCTAAAGGCCTGTTAGCCCCCTAGTAAATCTGTCTGGTGTTTACCCCTTCCCTCTCCTGCATCTTGAGTTTCCTCTTACTGGAGGCTTGGGTACTCAGCTATAATAACAGCATGATGGGCTTCTAGAAAATATGTACATTATCCACGGAGGTCTTATTACAATGGCACTTAACGACCCATAAGATTTAGTAAACACACAAACTCATTTTGTATGAAAAGATGGAACTAGAAATTGTACTCAAATGGAAACCTCAATGGGAAATTTATTTATGAGTGAGGAAAGCATGGGTGCAAAGGAGAGGGCTGGGCTAGCATACAACTGGGAACAGAGGGTGATCACAAGAGAAAAGAGAGAGAGAATTAAAAACATAATTGAGAAAAAGAGATGTAAAAAAAAAAAAACCAGTGAGAGAGCCGATTCTATTTTCTGCAAGGTCTACTTTTTTAAAGGGTGAGCATTACTGCTGCTAACACAAGGAATAGGTTTCCCCTGAGCTAGAAAAACATTTGGATTTTTTTTTTTTCCTTTTTATTAATCATCGGTGGTGTGGGGAGGGGAAAGCCCCCTGAGAATTCAATGACAGGGAAAAAAAAAATGGTTTGTGAAGTCAGACTCAGTTTGCGTACCTAAAAAGCAATATGATTGATTTGCAAAAACCTCTAGCTTCACAAAGTTCTTCCATCTCTAATGAGAACTAACAGCATTTTTGTCCAGCTTCCCTGCAAAATATTGTTCTAGTGCTGAATCCATCAACAAAAATGGCTAAACATTAGCTTTCTTAATGGCCTCTGGTTTCACTTGCCAGCAACTGCAGATGGAGTGGGCTAAGCAGGGCTGGGTCTGAAGCGTACTGGCCTGTTGCAGATCTCAGCTGCATTTTGCTGTATTAGAAGTAAGACTGAATAGTGACTTTTTAGTATATTCTGAACACAACTCGTTTTAAAACCACAGGGTGTTTCTAGCTCTGCTAAGGCACAAGTGCTTAATCCTTGCACAATTTAATCCATGTAAATTGTTACACAACTGAATTCTGTGTGGAAGTATAATAAAGGAAGGAAAAAGTAAAGAAGGAGGCTTTATGGTGAGAGGGCTTCGCTCAGTACTGACAGCAGAATTTTTGGATTTTTTTAGTCTTTTTATCTGTCTCTGTCCTTTGAGTGTGTGATTATAAATCACCCTCACCTCCTACAAGAAAATACAACATTCTCCCTCACTCTCCCTGACTGCTAGTATAACTACACAGCACACACAAGGTGATCTCAGCACAAAAGGCACGGTCAGTCCCAGTGAGTAACTAAATAGGCTGCAATGTCTATATTTGTTATGGTCTGTGTGCACCTTCTTGGTCATCAGACTCCGCGTCTGAACACTCATTCACCCGTCTCTTTGAAGAGAAGCATGATACAGTGGTACTATTCTCCCAACCAAGCTTCCAGATGAATCTGTTATTTCCTAACTTTCAACTTCAGCAGGAGCAGCTAGTAGTAGTCTGATAACAGAATCCTGTTTTCATAAGGTTTTTCTGCTCTACTTTGAAAACCCCTGAGATTAAGACACTTTAGATCGAGCTTGAAAAGCCTGGGGACTGATCTGAATTTATGTGAACTTCTGGGACCTTGTGAAATCTGCATGTTCAGTCACAGCCTCAATAATCTTCTGTTTAACTGTGGGCTAAATATGCTTGACTTCCCCTCACCATGCACTGGGTCTCCATTTTTTCCCCAAACTATATAATGTTCTGCCAGGGACTGCTGGACAGCTGAGACTAGCAGAATGAATTTAATCTGAGAGCCAGAAACAGTAATTCTAATATCTTCTTCCAGTAAACATAGGGATTAATAAATATCCCTCAAGAACCAATACCTAAGAATACCTTCTTTCACCTTTCTCAGTGAGCTTTCAGACCAAGAAATCATAATATTAACCTCCATAGAATTTATTATCTGTTTATTAAGAGAGAAAGATGTTTTATGAAGAAAACTCCTCACACACTCAGCAACTTCTGGATTATAAAACAAATGAGAATGTTTGAAATGTCAATTATAGATGGTTCATTGTAATAGCATCCCTTTTAGAAGGCACTCACATTTTGCAGTCTGCATTAGTCTGCTCAGATATTTTTGCACACCTTGAAGAACTTTACACTGATGATGTAGTCACAAAAAGCCACCCCAGAAAGTGATGGGTTTATAAGGAAGTGGAAATGGAATTATGCTACAGACACATGACATACAGCAATTGGCACTGTGTCTGTGTTATACAAATAAAAGACAATGAATGGTACAAGATAATAGTTCCCAGTAATTATAGAACTAAACTTCATCCCAGCACAGCTCCTACTGCTTTCATGAGAAACTTGAATAGAACAACACATCTTAGAAAGTTTCATTATGCCCGAGAAGATTTTAGAATTTGCAGCACGTTTGGTACGGATAGCACTGGGGTACGATATAAAGGATTCAGCATCACTCATTTGAAATGAGCTTCAAAGCCTACCAGTGACGAGTACTGCGTCTTCTGCAAATGGATGCTGTTAAACTTCATACTAGTGAAACTAATAGCACCACCCTGCATTTGACATGAGCGTTTGAACTCATCTAGCACCAGACAATTAATGAAAGAGAAGAATACATATGTATGTCCACATTCCCGTTATTAAAATATGCAGATGTATTTGTTGTTTGCCATAGTAAGTCAAAAAAGTGAAGTATGTTTTCAATGCTCAGCAGAACAACATCCTTAACAAAAAGCAGTGTGGAAGTTTGAAAATGCATATACAATTCTTATGACAATTGTCATGAAAAAGCAAAATCCAAGAAACAATTTACTGGTAATCAAAGATAACATTATTATAACATCACTGACATCTCCTACACTAAACTTGTTTCCCTAGCAGTTATGACATGCCAAATTCAATATGTTAATATTACTTTCATTATTAGATGACTACTAGGGTAAGCAACGTTTAACTCTTGACAACATAGTGCGGGGCACACCTCAACAATAAATACTGCATTTTGATGTTGTATGTATCATGTAAAATATATCGATAATTTGAATGTCATATCTGCTAACTTTCTTTTTTTTTTAAGTCAAATCCCTGAAGAATTTTTAAGAGTTTATGATGAACGTACTTTTATACCTGTTGTCTGTGTAAATCCACACTGGTAAAAATAGCATCTGTTCTAGAGAACAACAACCACATGCTCACCAACCTTTAGAACATTCTATACAGTAACGGGAGGTAAGACTTGTTCATTCATTGTCTGAAGTGCTCCTTCTCAGCCCCCAGTTGTTAAATATCGAGCTAAAGGAGTTCCTGAAACATTGGTAAGAAGCTGAAAATCGTTCCCTAATTTACAGTGAATTGTGCTAAAAACCCACATTGACAGACAGTGTGCTGTAGATCTTCATGGTTGCTGAAATGTATGCCTAGTGGTTGGTACCTATCAAAAGGGAAATTAGAATAAATGAATATTTAAATATTTAAATTTTCTACGATATGTTTGAAGCACATTTTCAAAGCATTATCATCGGATTTGAGAAACCGGTACTCAATTGGTTACAAACTCCTTGCTGTAGAGTTTCACAAGCCTCCTTGCTCCCCACCTTCTACTCATTAGCAATCAGAATGCTTTTACATGCAATAGTGTAATTGTAACCAAATACAGGCTGCACTGCCTGCTTCTCTCTAAGTTTCTAAGAATCCCCTTTGGCTGACCTTTGGTAGCCAGTAAAGCATGGTGGAAAGGAGACAAAGGGAAGCAGTCCTGAGTTGTAGAGAAGAAAGGGGATATTGAATAAGCTGCATTGCTTACTCCAGAGGGCTAAATGTCAGAGATATGTGCAAAAGTCAATGCTTTTTTTAATAACGATATATTTTTTGTAGAAGTAACTAAATTTATCTATTGCACAAATGTGTGTATGTCATATACGTTTGTGTGTAGTTTCCATGTACACCTACCTATATGTACGTGTTCGTATCCCAGTTTAAGAGGAAGCGTACACTGAGTTACGAGTCCCTGTACAACCACACATGAGAGGCTCTGTTCCGAGAAGCAAAATTAAACAAGGTGTCCTCATGAGCTGGCAACCTGAGTGTGGCAGAATCTAAACATCCACCTATGTTTAACAGTTTCTTAATATCATGATAAACTAGATTAGCTGCCACAAGTCCCCTTAGACTCCATTAAAAAAAAATAAAAAAATAAAGGAAGAGTAATCATCAGTAAAGAGAAGAAATCAGATTTTACACTGAATACTTTTCACTGCTTATCTTACAAAATTATTATTATTTGCCTTCTTAGTTACTACTATTCATCAGGGTGATGTGTGCAGATTGTGAGAATGCCAAACATTCTCTGAAAACTGACGAGTAAGCAAAAAAAGAGCTGCTCTTTAAACCCTTCACAGTTTATAGCCACATTTACATAACATTAAATAAGTCAACAAAGGCATCATTAGCTCCCATTAAAATATGAGAGAAGAAATTTAAACGAACAAGACAAGCTAATTGGTAAGTAATGTTGTGTATCAAAAATTATGACTATAAGATTCCAAAGTTAATGAGAAGCCCTACAATTGTGTTTACTAAATGTTTAAAAATTAAATTAAAGGTGAACATGGAGAGCCAGAAAACTTTTCTTGCTCTCATTTGGGCTGACTGAGAATTGTGAAGGTTACTGCTTCTCCCTCACAGACTTGAGAGTCTTTGGAGTCACCAGCCCACCATTTGATCCCTGTCCATCAGGCAGATTAGGTCTCTCACTGCCAAACAGCACTATTTCCCACTAAAACATCAACGTGAGCTGTGATGCCAAATAGAAAGATTAGGTAGGAGCCTTTTGTGAGTCAGCTCCTGCAGGTGTATAAAACTGGATTAAACTACCAGTCCATCTGGTCCTGCCTGGATGGTGAGTTTGCTCAGGTGTTTCAAAGGGAGGTAGCAAAAGTGACTGTTAACTGTGTGGTTAAAAAGAAACCTATTTCTGCTGCCAGCGTTGGGGCTGGGCCCACGCCGAGCCGGCTCTGGCATCACCACATCCAACATTTGACAAACGTGAGCCAAGTCCTTTGCTGCTGCTTTTGCCCGTGTCCATGGAGTAGCTAGGAGCCTTCTACCATTTTCTGAGTTGCAGACCACTAGCAGCTCACATGTAACGATAAAAGTTGCCTTTCACTAGTCTTTATTCCATGAAGCTCCATCAGTTTACTAGCTACAAGTTGAAAACCTCTACTGAGTTTGCTTTTATCTTTACCCTTACTAAAATCCTCTTCGGTTGGTGCACTTCAGCTGTGCTCTACTCCCTTCCAAAAGGTAGAAACCACTGAGTGGAGATATAATCCTGCAGTGCCATTAATGAGCATAATTATAGTGCCACATTACACTGTCCCTCTTGCTAATTGGTCATTCATTTGCCATTGTGCATGAAATTGCAGGTGTTATTGCCTTCACGATGCTTATCTGAATTTGCCACATAGCACCAATTCCCTTCTGCTTCATTTCTCAGTCCAGTGGGATCAGTGTGTGTTTAAAAAGGGAGTACAGGACTATCTCATGTGCCCAGATGTGTAGAAATGGGTTTCAGTAACACCACACCATTAGATCAGTATCATATTCTCAAGCACACCGAGCTGTTACAAATGTACCCATTGATCTTCTCCTACAGGGAAGTTTTAGAGATACTGCCTGAAAGAGTCTAGAAATTATTTTTTTTTTTTAAAAAAATCTAATAGCAATTGCAATTGTATTGTTGTAAGTGGATGTGCTTGCATATTTGGCAGTGAAGGAAGTTTTGAAAGAAATAAGAACCTCATCGTGCTGGAATGCAACTAATTGTTCTACCATAATTCAGTGCAACCTTATAAAACTTGTGAGACAAAGCCGACATTCACTCATTCCGGGCAGCAGCTTGTTACAAACTAGCTTTAACCAAATGCTATGACTTCGGTTAACATGAACAAGTGAAACCCCTGAATTCATGCGACAGAATTTTTGGTTCACTGAAAGACGAAAAGTCTTGCAGATATCTCATGTTAGTTCATAGATTTACAGTGACAGAGTTTTCTCTGCCATCTTGAAATCTCTCTTGATTTATTGCCCTTTCCACTAGTTTACATTCATCCAATCAAGGAACAAAAACAAAACAGGGGACATCAGTAAAAAATCAGGTACCAAGCATTATGTATGCATCAAGGATGTGTACAAGAAAAATTGTTCACAAGCAGTATGTCATCCTGAATCAGGAAAGTACTTCAGTAGGAGATTAACTAAAAGCATGTGCTCGTTTACCACAGTGGGACTCAAGTACATGCTCAGATTCAGCACTTTTTTATGTGTTCCCCTGAGTAGGGATAATTTCCTGATATAGGAAATACATGCTGATTTTTCTCCCTTAGGATAATTGACAAACATTTATGTAACTTCCAGTTTCTTTCAGATATGGGGGGAAAAAAGCAAACTAAAACTCAGATAACTGTTTTCCCTCATCAGTTCACCAGAAAATCTGCCCCATCCCATGACCAGAAAAAGCTTTTCCTTCATGCTCTATTATGAGCAACCTAATGCAATTTCCAAGTTGGCTCTGCTTTGAGCAGGGGGAGAGGGGGGCTGGACCAGAGACCTCCAGATGTCCCTTCCAACCTCAGCAATTCCCTGCTTTTTCTCTGTGTTGGATACCCTACACATGATGATGACTTAAGTCACAACTAACTTAATTTCAGAAAAGCATGGTAGAGTAAGACGATAAATATATTAACATATAAATAAATACAGCTTTGTTTGGATGAGAACTGGATACGGGACGGCATAACAAAGAGGAGGGAAAGTAACTTTTACATTACCCAGCTGCTCTTACAATAATATACAGAAACTCTGTGAATCATTTCATGGTTTATTAAATGAAATTTTGTTTGCAACTGGTGAGTTAGGAAAATAAACGTCCATGTTTGTTTTCATTTTACTTTTCCTTGGTTTGTCCAGATCTTCACAGCCTTGTGTGCCAGCATTGTCCTCTGGGGCTCATTAAACAGCCCAGTGTTTGCTACTCTGATTGTCCAGGGAAATCAGCAACAGATTGCCATTAACCCCATGAGGCCGAGAGCTAGAAATTCTTGATGCATTCCCTGTTGTGGGCAATAAGATCCATTGTAGCCATCGAAGCCAAAGGGTTAATTTTATCTCTCCTATAGCTGCTGTCAGACCTCCAGTAAAACAGTGTGTGACCACTATGGGGTACTGACCACTTAATACAGCAGGACCTGCCAAAATTGGCTTAAGCCTGAGTGAGATCAAGGGGCAGAAAAATACTGGTTTTTCTAAAGCACATTGTATTACCGGTGTTTACTTACAATTCTCTCCTGGGTCAAATGCTTATTCTTAGTAAAATGGTCTTGCTTCTTATAGACTCAGCTCCACAACAAAAAGCAAGTTATAATCTTGTCTGAAGATAATATCCTTCTATTTGTTCACATTAAGTTATGAACTGCTGCAGATGGCATTAGCAGAGATTATCAAGGATATTTTTTAACCTAAAGTATGTTCCTACTTCATTATTGCTGCCGTTAATTCAAGTTTAAAGAAAAAAGACAACAACAAAAAATTATTCTCTACCTAAAGCACATAGAAATATCATTTCAGCATGCAACTGCCACAGTCCTGGCACACGGAGCGTGGGGTTATGGTTCTCCCAGGGAGTTGTCATTTCTGTATTCAGTATCGACTCCTAAGGTGTGGGTAGCAGTGGAAGTCACATAGCAGTGAAGCAGTGCACAGGCTCTGTCTGACATTTCCACTTTATCCACCCTGAATGGATATGGAACACAGGATAACATCACTAGGAGGTGTGCCCAAACCTGTCTCAGTGGTGTCGGGCAGGTTCACCCCAGCGTGCTCGTCCCTCAGGAGGAGGGACTCCAGCAGCACTGCCTGCCCCCCTCAGTCCCCATCCTGGGGCCACAGCCAGGGCTGTGCCCAGTGTGCCCACATGCCTTGGCTGACACACCGTGGCTGTCCCGGGAGGCCTTCGGCTGTGTAGGTTCAACACTGGATGTGGGAAAGAGAGCTATGGACTGTCAGGTACATGCTGAAAATGGCTGGGATGATGCCATCAGGATCCAGCTTTGCTCTCCTCTGTACAGTGCCATGCCAAATTATTGGTAATGGCACTGATAGCCCTTGAGGACCCAGTGGCTGATTTTAGATATCAAATTGTCCTCGAGCTTTTAAAAAACCCCATTGTGTGACAGTCACTGACATGGACTTCCATCTGCCTCTCATAGACTGTTGTGTTGGTACTGAGACAAGGACTGGGCAAACAACCCTTGGATCAAACACAGCACAAACCAGGGGTCAGAGCTGGGCTGTGCTGGTTCCATATGTGCCAACTTAGTGGTCAGCTCTGCTTTTTTGCCCTTCTGCCCTTTCCCCACATTGGAACTTGGGGTGAATTAACACTTGCCAGCCTCTCAGGTTCTGTGAAATCGTAGTCCTTTATGGGCTTCATAGTGTTTTGAGACCTGTACCTGGGAAGTGCTGCAGAAATGTAAAGCATCCCTATGGATGACCTTATCACTGGGAAAGGAATCTTAAATCTGATCCATTTGTGTTAGTCCCGGAGAGCCACTGTTGCATTATTCATGACAGTCTCCTCTTCTTCAGAAGGCTAATATTACTTCCCTCCCCTCCTCCACCCCCATACAGCATTCATAATATGAATTTTATATTCTGAACTAAACCACACAGTCCTTTGTAGTGGTCAGTAATAGGATTCCTACCCATACTTAGCAGAGTCCACATCAGAGAGAGCACAATCAGCCACCCCAGGAGAAGAGTTCCCAAGATCTCCTCTTACAAGGCATTGTAAAAGTTATAAATAGATTACTCTCTCTCCCTTTGTACCTTCTGGCCCTTTTCCTACACCAAGGGAACATATTTGTCACTAGGACACACAATACGTACTTAGATGTTTGACATCTCTGCCCTCATCAGATGGGCCATACAGAATTTTTCAACGAGATAGAAAATGTGAAATGTTTGGGATGCAGTTACAAGTTTGAGAGCAGTTAAAAGAATGTTAAGAAGAATTAGCCATGGCAGCTTACTTGGTAGTTTGTTATGGTTCCCATTTTCTAATACATCATATTCTTTTATTCCCCTAATTACTTTTTTTTGTGTGAAAGACAATTCCCAGGGAACGAACACTTCATTTCTTTGAACCACTGCCAACAATATGCACCACAATTGCTGAAAGCAGAAGAGAGGATCTGGCATATCTATTAGAGTTTTGCAAAGACATACTTTTTTTTTTTTTCCTTTTTAACCTTGGTTTTTCCCTTAATACCAGCACTGAATAAATGAATTACATTTCCTATTTCCCCCCCTTTCCTCACAACTTCTATTTCTGTTTTCAGGTTGTTTTTCCTTTTTTTTTAAAGTCAAGTCTTGATGGGTAATTATTACATCTCATGCCTCTTCTGTCTCAGTCTTCTATTAAAAAAAATAGCAGCTAAGAAAACAAGTCTAAATTAACAATCTACTTTCTAGAAAGTGATTTTAAAGGCATTAGTACAGCATTCCTTCCACCTCACTCTCCATCCGCAGTGTCCTATATATCCTTTTAGCGCAAGCCGTATTAGCTCACCTTGAGATGAATGAAACCCTTTATTCAAAGGCAAATCACACCCAAGTCCTCACTGATCTCGAACATTTCTCTCCCACCTTCATATCTATAACAGTGATACAAAGCAGTATGCCCACTTTCAAAATGTAGAAATTTTGGACCTTTATCTCTGGCTCCTCATTAATAAGAAAGACACTTCCACCCATACATAAGCAAGGATGGGTAATGAGTGCTAACAAAGCACTTTTAAAATACACAGCTTCCAGGAGGGATGCTGAAGTTCTTGGCTTGGGTTTTATGCCCATTTCTAACTACTGGATATTTAGATGTCCCCAGTAGAAAATAGACAGAACCTGCAGACAGCAGGGATTCCTCAGTTCCCTCTGAAAATATCTGGGATTCTGGATATTGAAGTGGGTGGTACGTGACCTTGATCCAATCTGACAATTCCTATCTGTTCATCGAGCACAACCAGAAAAGACGATCCTAATCCTTTCCTAGAATTAGAGAGTTTCCAGGAGTTGTTTTTACTGAAAATACGGGAAGTGAGCTGCCTGTTGATCACATATGACTTACTAATCATTTAGAAAATACTCATTTTTCCAGGCAAAACACAAGCTGCAGTCCTGCAAGAATTCTGTTTGTGGAAGTCCCACTGGGTGAGGTCTTTAGGAAAGGAATCAAGTGAATAACATTCAAATAAAGGACCGTGCTCCATTAGGAGGAAACTATTCCAGTTGAAATCTTACCCAGGAACTTGGGGGGGTTGCTGTGTGGGAACTCTCATTACAATCTCAAACCAGCAACTACTGGGGAAAATGGAAGCTACTGTTTACTCAGAATGAGGGAGATCTTTGTGCCCACAGTCATGTACTGAAAAAACTACTTAGCTGTTAGTTGATCTTACAGCATCCTGATGCTCTAGGAGATGGGGGCAGGGGGAGAGACCTAACGAGCTTTTTGTAGTTCAGTATTGGTTCAACACAGTGGTAAGCAAACAAGTCATCATACCATATATTTCCGGCTATTTCAGATATCTAATTTATGTACTTTGAATAAACAACCTGGAGACACATTTGTTTCTGTATTTACTTTAAAAGTAACTTTGCCATCTAACTTTGGTCTCTGCCTGCCTGAAGCAGATTAGTATATGTACCCATAAACTGTATTTTCCATGCAACTAAATACACTCGATGTCAATAATTGTGTGTTTTACAATGTTCAGTAAAGAAAGACTCAAGATTTCTCTATTTCTTTCTTTTCCTCCATCTAATAGCCTTAATGAGAGCCAAATATTGAAAGTCTGGTGCTCAATTTGCAATGCAAATTAACCAACATGCTAATGACTTGATTTGTGCACACAAATACTACTTGTATATTCACATTCTATTGCTTGAGCATGCAAATGATCTGCACACCGATTCAGTAGCTGGATGGATACTTTCTGGAAAATGAAGTCCTTAAATTCAATTGCTGTTGGCACAAACAGCAAAACAAAGCAACACAAACAACAATCTCTATGACTCTGGTGAGTATAAAGTGATACAAATCACTGTTCTCAGTTATGTTTTAGCAGAGATTCAACAGAATGCACTGCTCTTCTTTCCTTGATGCTGGGAACCAGATCCAACATAACCCTCAAAATAGCCCGTCATTCTTTGCAGATTTGTGCTTTTGCTATTTTTGGATCTTAAGGATATTTTGAAAAAGACAGAACTGCTGGCACCAATTCAGTCACTCCTTCTACAAATGTTTTCTTCACCACCACAACATATATGCTATGTATCTCTCTTACAGCAAACGTAAGTACCGGGGAGGTGTGTCAAACCACTGGAGAAATCCCAGAATCTACAGCACAGTCCCTGCCAATCCTATCCAGGGTGATATTGAACAGCCCAGTGGCTGCAATAAATTATGCCAGCTGGACAGAATCCCTCCTTGGTCTTCTGCCAGCTGAGCCATGGCAGAAACTGGTTGCTCCCCCCCTCCAGACACTATTAATTTGAGGCTCAGAGGCAATAATATCTCTATAGGGTAGGGAATGCTGTCATCATATACCCATTCCTTGCTTTCAGGTGAGGTCTCAGCAACTTCGTGTTAGCCAGAGTCCAGCTTCTTTTGGGCTGGGTGAGCAGTGTAAAAAGCCCTGGGATCACATCTAGAGACAGGCCTTTAGTTTTTAATTAGTGGAGGAAGAGGTCTAATAGGACACCAGCCTGGTGCTGTAGAGAACAGCAGCTAGGGGCTCGCAAAAATTAAAAGCAGAAAATTACCAAGGATAAGAAGTTTCTCAGCAGAGAGCAAAAAATGTCACCTTAGACTCCCTGAGTTAGTATTTTATTTCTGGATTGAGTCATATGTCTTTGATTCAAGTAGTGAAATATTTTACTCATCTTTTTTATATGGATGAATTAAATTATTTTTGGCAAAAGATGTAAAATATGTTGGATAGCTCTGTACTGTTTTAACATATGTTACTGCAATAATTCAGGCATTATGAAAAATGTTGTTAATACTATGGTATTGTCCTACTTACTACCAATTTAGTAAATTGTTCCAGAAATAGATTATTTTTTTCAGGAAAAGTCTTTAAATGTGATGCCAAAAATGTGCATCTTCCATGGGATTCAGTCTTCAAGGAAATATATACCCATCTGAAATTGCCCAAGGACATTCTAGGTCTATTGTTTGCCCATGTAAAATGTTTCCTTTTTATTAGCATGGGTTTTTTCCTTATCCCTCTTCATGACAGAGAGGGAGAGAGAAAAGAAAAAGAAATGATACAGGGCTCATTTCAAAATCCATGAAAGTTGGATACTCCCAAAATTCCAGCAAGATTACAGAGAAATCTCATCTGGTAAATATTACGTTCTGTTTTTGTCTTTGCTTAAGCTTTTACACAACTTGACAGCTTGTGGTATTGTGCCACATTTCAAAGTTAAGGTTTACAAACATCTGGCTTGGGTTCAACATTCCTCTCCATATGGACCACAATGTCTCCAGCATACATTGTTTGCCTGTACAGAGTGAGGTAGAAAATAAGAGTTTTCCTAGAGAATTATGGAAACCTCAGCAAGCAACCCTACTTTCATCATTCATCAACAACAGCCTTGATTTTAGTGCATCTTCATAAAAAAAAATATCTTATGTGGACATTATCACTGGGTGGGAAAACTTTTTTCATCCATGAAGATTGTCACAGCTTAGAAAAAAAGTTGTATCTTGAATTGAGATGAAAGTCTAATATGACAATTGCTGCGAGTGGGAGATGCAGTTCAGTCCAAGTGAAATATTTTGTTTCAAATAGTTTTAAAATATTTAATTTAATTATTACTATTTTTGTAGGCATTGAGTGACTTTTTGTTTCAAAAAGTCAGAAAAAAAATATTTTTTAATTTGGAAAATACTGGAAGAAAGCCTTCTGATAATTTGGAACATTTAAAAAACTATCTAGTGATGAAAACTGTTAAACTAACCCTCTTTCCAGTAAGAAAATAGCAGTTTCAGTAAGTCCACATTCCTGACAATACAGCTGTAAATATTTCATCAACATTTTTTGAACATAGATGGAATATGAAAGCACCCTAAGAGAAACATATTTCTTTCCCATAAGGTTGGTGTCTCTTATGCTTTGGGTTAATAGAATGATTTTTCCTACAACATCACTGAAATGGCTAAAATTCAAACATACCTAGGCCATTTCTGCAACTCTACAGAGCTCTAGAAACTGAGTGCTCCACTACCTTCATTGTCATGACTGGGTGAACTTAAGTGCTGTTGTCTCTTTTTTGTCAAGGATAACTTAGGCACACAAATATCTGTTTTTCTTTGGGCCATACAGGAAGCTTCTGATTGAACAGAAAATAGTGGCTGGGTTTCCAGATTTGTGAATCAGTGCCGGTGGTGTGGGAAGGAGGGCTTTCAGGTTGCTATCATTGATGAGAGCTCACTGACGATAAGGCTAGCTTGGTAGTTGGCTTTTTTTTTTTTTTTTAATTGCAAAGGAAGCTCCCAAAATTTAAAAATTGAGAATGTGAAAGGACATAGAGCATCCCAGCCTGAAGGATTGCTAAAGGGCAATGGAACCTGTGTACCCCATGGACCTGAACACCGGGGCAGTCTCCCTGATGAGGTGCTGTAGGGCTGAGGACCTTGGAAATCTCTCTAGGTGAGCTGACAGGTAACCAGGATCTTGGTGAATCCAGTCAGACTCCACTAAATTAAGGTACAACTTTTTTTAATTGGAGATTTTCAGTACAGTCTTTCTTCTCCAAGGGGCGTGCCAGATAACCACCTGTAGAGTGAAGATCACCAAACATTTGACCACCAGCCTGGCTTATAGGACAGCAATAGGTGTTGGGTGAAAGGCAAACCTGTGCAGGAGTGGCTAGTAAAGTGGCTAGTAAACCAGATTTGGGTTTCAGATTCTCTGGCTTGGGAAATCTCTAGATTGCAGACTGCTGAAAAAAAAAATCACAGTATACACACCCTATTTCTTCAATTACACATTCTTTTAAAGGATGGAGCTTGGATTAAGAGGGAACTGAGCCCCGAAAGTTCCAGGTTTTATTCTTGTGCCTGTTACAAGTGCACTGTATGATCATTACAACATTCCTTAACCTCTCAGACACTGTTTGCCATCCTCTAGAATGGGATATTTTGACTTTAAACTTCAGAGGATTAACCTTTGTAAAATAATTTTACAGGCTTTGATAAAATTTGACATTAAAAAAAAAGCAAAAATAAAAAATGCTTCCTTGCAAATTCAGCAGCATGCCTGTGCTGTCTGGGCATACAGATAGGGTTTGGGACAAGAGTTATATGTACTGTGGAAATAGTCATTCTTTATTCATTTTAAAAGGTCAACACAGCTTGCCAGCATATCACTGCTGCAGCTGTTGCAGAGCTTGTTATGGCATTAGGCTGACTCGGAATGATTTCCTTCCAAAGCATTCTGGCACGGAGCACAACCCGACTCATACCCGAGGCAAGGAAACCATTACTGATGGTGCTGATGACAAGAAAGCATGCAGGATGGCCAAGCCAGGGATCCGTGTGGATTGGAAGCTGAAGAATGGAGCGGGGGTGAGAAGGAGGCATGAACCCCTTCTATCGCTGACCTGGCAGTACTTTCCTTCCACCGCAAAACGAACATACAATAGGCTAGAACACCTGCTACTAATTTGGGTGCGTGCAAGCGCTACCCATGTGAAATCTTTTGAGTTGTTCCTAGCTAACAATTTTGATTTCTGATGGGAATGATCGCAACAACTTACATGCTGTGCAGCCTTTGGCATAGCGCAACTGTGGGGCTTGGGCTGCTGATAGCCAGGGAGCTTTTCTTTCTTTCTTCCTCTTTCTTTCTTTTTCTTTTTTCATTTTTTATTTTTGATCTATGGGTGGAACCCCCATAATTGTCAAAGGGAATTTCATACACCCTCTGATGACAGACTGAATCCTTGCAAGAATGTATCATTAAAACAAAAACACAAAAAATCTGGTCTTCTAGCATTTCAAATGAGACTAAAGGGAAACCTCCCTAGAAGGTCTTTCTGAGGCATTGTTTTAGTGACATTAGTCTGTCTTTCTCTGTCAAGAGTGAGGAAAGAATATCTTTTCCAAAAGAGATTCTTTCTGCAGCCAAAACAACCCGCATGCTGTCCCAGAGAGACCATCCTGAATGGTCCATTGTTCAAGCTCTCCCCATATGCAGATCTCCTATCTGGAAAAGCATCTGCAGCTTCAGACAGCACCTCTGTGAATCATACTACTTCTCGCTCCGTTCTGACTTTTTCAATGGAATATGAAAACTGCATTTTTCAGTCCTGGCCCTATCTTCAAATCCGAGATTTTTAAGGGAGGAAGGGACCATTATGATTATCCAAGCTGTTATCCAGCCCGATGTCCTGCATTGCACATCCACAGTTTGCGGTCAGTGATCCAGGCATCTTAACCAGGAAGCCAGGGGTTCAGTGAAAGCATGTCTTGGAAACCCTCTATGGGCAGGACTAACCTGACATAATCTAAATTCTGCCTGGAAGTTAACTATCTAGTCTAAATTACTCATTAAGTCTCCTTCAGCAATCCACAGAGAAAAGCAGGTACCTCTGCGAGGTTTTCAACATATCTCAGGGCAGATTGCCTGGACTGACTCTAAATTTGCATTTCTCAGTGCTAACCTTTGTGGAATAATGGACAACTAGCTTAGTATGAACAAATTTTTAAATTTTTAATTTTTAAACTGGCTAAAGTGAGACCAGTTTCCCACATCTCACGGAAACAGGTTCCAGCTGTGGGTCACCATCACTGACAACATTTCATATCTGATATCCATGCCTAAATTCCCTTCTCTAGGGTTTGCAGCATACCTTGTGTGAAAAATTAAGGTAATCTTTAGTGTCAGAAAAAAAGGAATTACATGTCTACCATTTAAAACTCCAGTAAGTGAAAAAGATCCATTATTTAAACCCAGATTAGCTGGCCTTATAGCTTCCCTTGGATCTTCATGTTCCCTATACAAACACTTCCATTTCTGCTTTTTTATTATCTTGACACAAGAGCATATTGATATATAAGAGTAAACTCCAATAGCCTCCCCGTTGCAATGAATGACATAAAGCAGGGATCTCAGCAGACATTAGGCAGACCCACAGGCAAAGTGAATTGGAAGCAAATCTTTCTACAACAACCTTAATTACACATAAAAGCCAGATAAACAATACATAGCACACCTATTTATGCATATTGCAGCTAACCATTAGTCGGTTGGCTATGACAGATGATGTCTTCACATAGGTTATTTTGAATGAAAATTTCCTTTCAGCCATGAAAACCTCTGAGCCCATGCCAATGGCCCTAAACAGCTGTACAAGATTACATGTATGCATATGCTGGGATGTATGTGCACACGGTGGATGTGTTTCAGAGGAGAAAGGACCAGTTATTCGTGGCCATTCTTTGGGTTCCACATTCACTTCAGATTTGAGAGAGGAGCACTACATTTGTAAGTGCCTGTTCTCAGAATTCCCTTAACTGGGAAGCCTTTAATGCTTCCAGTACAGTGTGAAACAGGAGATCCTTTCAAGTTCTCTCAATAGAGAATTGGCTTTATTTTTGTTGTGATCATCTATACAACTGAAGAGCACAGTATTAAGTCAACCTTTCTTATGGGAAGCAGGTTGTCTCTATCACCATCAGACTCCATGAGCCAGTGAGATGAATGCTATAGATCGGTTCAGTGTCAGGGAAATTTGGGAGGGGATGGCTGACAAATTCACAGCAGCTAAGGAGGAACCTATTTTATTAAAAACTAGAGAAAGTCCCAGAGCCTTAAAGTATGGTCAAGTCTGCTGGCAGACAATTAAAGGAGGCTCTACCCAGCCATAAACGTGTTGTCCCTCCGATGGAAAGCTTCACTCTCTGCCCTTGAATGCCTGTAACCAACAGCTTCCTTCACTCTACAGGGGCACTGTCATTTACCAAAAGACTTCTCTGTTTGCCATGAGTGTCAGGTGCCTGAGGGATGGTTTGTTTGCACTAAATATCGAGAGGCTGCCCTTCATAAAAAAGAACAAACACTTTCTAACCTACAGAGGGGGAGATTCACAGGAGATTCCACTGAGCAATTTGTCTGTGAGAAGTGAGACACACTCAAGGTAAACTCTTTTGTAACAAGAAGCTGTTTTCAGAGAAAATGTAAAAAAATATGCCTGCAGTGCAATTGCAGGTAACTATTTATTTCTGGAGTGCGGGGGCACAAAGCAGGTGTAATATCTTAGGATTAAATTGGAATTAAAGGCCTGGGTTTGCCACGATTCCTCCCACACTTGATACCTTACTCTGCTAGTGTTGACTTGGAAAGCAGTCTGCCTCTCAGCCAGAGCTGGGGAACCAGACTCCCCAGTGAGCACAGGCTAAAAAAACAGAGCATCGCAACCCGATTGCTTCCCAGATGACACATTCTGCTCTTAAAAATGTTCTTTGCTTAAAGCATCGTGCAGCACGCTGATTGTGTCTATGTTAGTGTTTCAGCTTGGTGCAGCAGCGCAGCTCTGAAGTGAATCCTTTGCTCATCCCCATACACCATGCATTGCTTTCAGTCAGAGTGGTTCCTCCACACATGAATGGGATCCCTTTTGGAGGAAACTACATGAGATGCTCCAGTCCAGGTGAATACCAAATATACCCCAACTTCTTGAACATAAAGTCCAAACCAGTGCCTGGTCCTTCAGACCTCTTCAAGCCACATGGATATGAGGACACGAGGGCACACAATTCAGTTGAAATTTAATCCAGAGTAAAGCCCGGCTCTCACAGAATGGAGATGCAGGGTTGTCATCATCAGCTGCTTTGACCTATACTCATCCCTTTAATTGCCCAGAATTAATTATTAATATAGAAATTTACATTTACACTTACCCCAACACTGATATAGGGGAAGACTGGTTACACCCTTTCCCCCAAAAATCCCACTTCTGATTGATTCTCATATAGTCTAGTAAAATTTTTTTTTTTTTTTGGTGCACATTTTAAAATATAGCTAACACCCAGAAGTAGTGGCATCTCCCAGCACCTAAGTGCCAGCTGCCAGATAGTTTTGTTTTTATTAGGTTGACAGCTACACATGGGTGGGTGCCAACTTTTGTTCATTATATTTCATATTTTATAGCTTTGGTTTAGGTTTGGAAAGCTGTCGGCATTTGGAACGACAGCAGCCCCTGCCCCTAAGGGACAGTCATGTTGGGTTTTTTTTTCCCCTTCCCTTTTTAACTTCTCTCTCTTCTGTGACAGCTGCACTTTCTACTGGTGCTTGTTGGCTGCGCTCCCCTCTGCCCCCCCAGGGCTCTGCTCCTCTCTTGCAGCTCTGTGTTTAAGTCACGTCGTGAGCAATGTTTAGCTTTGCTGCAAGAACTCCACGGCAAACAAACCAAACTCAAACAGATTGGAAAAGCAGCATTTTGATAACACTCCATGCATGCCATTGCAGCCCCAACGAGCTGTCCTTCAAACCGACCTGCTAGCTGACCCGTGCTGCAGATAGGCATCAATCCAGTAAGGTTGTTAGGCGCCACAATGGGGCAGCTTCAAAGGAAATATATGAGTTTCAGCAACTTGGGCAACTGTGTCATTCAAAGCTGCAGTGGGGACATCTCACAAAAGGGTCAGCTATCTGCCAGACACTGCCAGCACTGATAGGCTGCAGTCTATTTGTAAAGGAATAAAGGGTCCTCACGTTACCTGGGAATTTCTTTCAGCCAGGGAATCCCCTAGTGGTGACTGATTTCATTATACGGCTGCGCAAATGTGTCCAGTGGAGCTCAGGACCATGACTGTAAGTTTCTAAGTGTCTGACATCATTCTGAAAAGAAACATTAGCTTGCAGATTTTGTTTGCATTTTTGTATTTTAACTGTCAACTTCTTATTTTTGGCTAACAAATAATTTGTAAACTTGGACTTTACCATTCACAGGGCTTTTCCAAAGGATAAACCTAATTCTTCACCTACAATCTGTTCAGGGTTACTTTGCTCTAAATTTCGTATCTGAGGGTCAAAATTTTGCAAATTTATTAAAGAAAAATCTTTGACTAGTGATACCATTTTGTTTTTATTTTTCAGGAAAGAGCATAACTACTAAATTTTGATCATGCATTTAGAAATTGGATGACCCTTCATACCACAGTCTGTGAAACTTTCTGTATTCTTCAAATATATTTCATCATTACCTGAATAAAAGGGGGGGGGAGGGGGAAGGAAATAATTGTAGAACTGGCAGAGAATAAGCAATAACTTTTCCAGTCAGCTCAATCTGGATTCTCCTTTTACTGCCAAGGAAGAACGCTGTCCTGGAGCACGCACTGAAGAAGTCTGCAGCTGTCAGGCTGGATCCTCAGATTCAGCATGTTCAACGTTTGCTCAAATGAAAGCGTTTTTGTGAGTGTGAGTACAGGGACTGCAAATTTGGAAAGAGAAATCAACAGCATCCACTTGCTGTAAGCCTTATTTATTGGTCAGATATGCAGAATCACATTACCGTGGTTTGTGAACTAGAAATCTGACAAGAGCAATTTGACTCTTGTATTTACATTTTGAGCAGTTTCATCTTGTCATTTGTGGTTTTCTTCAAATTAGAAAACAATTAAATGAAGACTCTGGCAAAGAAGTGGAGCCAGATGTAACAGTTTCTCTTTACTCTTTGTTAATAGCAGCAGCAGCAATGTAATTTAATTCTGTCAGCTCTTCAGCTGCTCAGCAGCTGAGGAGATATGCGAAGGAAGAAAAGGATCCTTCTCCTATGATGTTGGATCAGCATCCAATACTCTATCTGCCAAAAAAAGAAGAGGGAAGCCCTTGAACCATGACTCTGCTGGGTCCCGGTGACCATCACCCAAAACACTTTGACCTGACACTGTTTGGAGAGGGAAGAGTCATGAGCTCAAATTACATTATCCCAAAAGTAAGCAAATAAAGATCCCTTTATTAAATACATATACCAGAAAATTGTATGGTCTAAAACAGAACTCTCTTGCATTAGTGGAACATCTATTCACAGACAATACTAATGTCATTACTCAGTCGGATACAATCCTTGAGAAACTCTGTTTTGATTTCCAAAGATATTTATTTTCCCATATGCCTCAGCCATGTGATGTGTCCATGCCAGACACACCAAATGGTAATGGAACATTTTCTACCCGTTGTAGGAGAAACTTTGTCCTCCACCTGTAGCAGAGGTGCTTGGACACAAATCCCTGAGATCATGACAGAGAGCTTTCCTTGGGACAGAGCTCCCAGCACAAGGGAGCAGACACCAGGACAAGTACTGAGTGACCTTCTCAGCCTGGAACCAGCCCTCCTTTTCACACATCCCTGTGGACAAGTGATATAGACAGAGCCCGAAAAAATACTGAGGCACCTGACCCTTGATTTCTGTGTGAGCTTTGTGGGCTTCCCTGACCTGCCATCTGAAAACCAGGAGTAACAGCCCTACCCAGAGAGTGATAACAGTATGTGCATCAAATATTTCCAGGCTATATTTAATGCTATGCCAATGATACAGTGAAATATTTTTATCACTACATAAATATCCAAATTTATAATTCTTCCTGATATTCAGGAAAAAAATAATAGCTTATTGCAGCATTTGAGGGAAGGGAGGCAGTTATTTGCTATCAGAGATTTAAAACCTGCAAACCCAACTGAGAATTAGTCTGAAAGGAAACTGGGTTAAAAAATTATCATTGTTACTGTGCCATACCACAGCCTCTTGCCCCCATGAAGGCACTGCCATGCAAACTGCTGATTCTGCATTTGTCACATGTGCGTGTCAGCAGCTCCTGGTGTAGGGATGGGTGTGAGATGTAGGGGCTGGAGGAGAGAAAAAAATATTATCTTAGAACAATAGGGAAAAAAGTAAAACAATTACAGAGAGTAAAAAAGAATAAAATCAATTAACATCTCTGTTGAAGAGCCATACTGAAGATGCCCGTATGCAGTGGGATGTTCTATTTTCTTTAAATGTCTGCAACGACTGACATAAGACGTGGCAACTCTTTACAAGACTTGCCTTTTTTTCTTAATGTACAAAGCTCCATTTAGTCATCTCATGAAAAATAGAAATCAGGTGCCTGTTTGCTGGATGAAGAGGGGTTACAGAGTCTGGAGCTACATTTTAGCTCTGTCAAGGTCCCCAGCCTTATGAAGGTGCTTTCTGCAAGGTCTGTAGTGTCGCCTTTCCCCCAGCCACAGGCTGGATGCATCTGCCTCTGGGAATGGTTGTCCGTATTTTAAAAATGGGCTCTAAGAATTAATCTTTAATAAAGTTTGGCACTTGAGCTCCAGAAGTTAAGATCAAAGGGCAATCTAAACACTACCCTCAGGTATACAGGCACTTCTCCAAATCAAGTCACCAAAGAATTTGGTCCACAGTATGTTACTCGTCTTTAAACTAATTAATTTTTCTAGACTAATTAGTATGCCACATTACAGGCTTGAACTAAATGCTCCAGTTTCATTTGGTTTGTGTTTTCTAGGAAGAGAATTTACTTGAATGAGTCATATTCTAAATGATTCTTATTAGGAACTTGAACAAAAAAATCCCAAACCTTGCAGCATTCCTGTTGACCTTAAATGATTGACTATAAACTCTTCTGTTACTGAGATTCCCTTTCCTCTCCACAGAAGTGCTGAACTTCTTTCAGTCTCACACACCAGTGCCAGCTGCCTAGAAACATTTTTAATTAGCGTATATTTTTGCGCTGGAGGAAAGAACATGGGCTGTGCTGATCACTCTCTTAAAGATTATAATCCTAGCAGCAAAACAAGTTGCTTGTCTAGATAAGGATCAATGAAAATGCTGTACATGGAGACTGAGACTGGAGCCTCAAAGCTAGCAACCTGGACTGCACAATTTGTGGTAATACTGTATTTTAACAGCAACAGAAGCAATAAAGTCACAGCTTAAAGCCTCTGCTCCAAACTCCTGTTGTTCCTGCTTCCATCAGATGCTGTCAAAGCGGAAAGGCTACGTTTCTCCAGCTCTGATTCGGTGATGGTTGGTGCTGGTAGATTTTTCTGGGCATACTGAACTTGTAATTATTGCGATTGTATTTATTTATCCCTGTGACTCTCACCAAACTGGAAGCAGTATGCCAGGTGAGCTCACCGGTGTTCTGGTTTCAGCAGTTCTGTGTTGCAGTTATTTGTCCAAATGGAAAGTGTTTCTCCAAAACTAAACTGGGCATAAAACCAAACAAGACCCTTTCCCCAGTCCCCTCCCCAAACAGCTATAACAGGCTTTATAGGAAACATATGATTGCTTTCCAAATTAAACTCGCAAGAACACAATTGCTGAATTGTTGTGGGTTTTTCTCCTCTTATATATTTTATGCAAAACAATTCTCGTATCAGACAGAAGTAATTTTTTTTTCACTATCCCAAATGGATCCAAGAGAGCACAGTCTAGGTAACATGCACTTGAAATGACCTTATTATCCACATCAGGAAAGGGTCTACAAAGCTTTTCATGGAACTGCTAGAAATTAAGCATCAGAAAAAGGAATACAACATCAACTACTGGTTTGGATTAGACTCTTCTCACCTACATCCTATATTGGATTATACAGTTCCTTAGTGTTAAAGTTACATATAATAATATAGAATTCAGGTGTCAGTTCTGATTTACTTCTTGTCTGACCAGCTACAAGACAATACATGCAAGTGACTTTAGGAAAACTTTGCTTATAAACTAAAATAAATTATCCATGTGTTTTTCTGATGTCTTTGCATTCAAAACCCCAGTAGAGTTTATCCATTAATGGATGAGAAATTAGAAGAAAACTGTACATTTTAATGTGAAACATGTGCTTGGAAATACTTGGAAACTCAGCACTTACAATTCACAGCAATAATGCACTGAGGAATATTTCTCCTTAAAACCAAGACCCCAGTTAAGTGTTTTCAAGAACAACATCATTGTCTCCATAAAGATAACTGAGTCCTCATTATTTACAATCCTTGAAATACTCAAGATTGCTCGTATGGGGGCGAGCAGAAGGTTGTTATTTGCTTGAGATTTAATTTTCAAAAAAGCAAAGTAGTTTTTCTAAAAAGAGATTATAAAGGGTATGTTCCGGTAGGTGGGTTTTTTGCTACTTTTTTTTTTTTTCAATATTAGATATTTTTTTTAAAGTGTCATTGGAAGCTGGCTACAAAGTTTTCTTACTTCATAGCTTTGGTACTTCTTTATTTCCATGGAAAAATATTGTAGGGTTGCTCAGATGAACAAGTTTTTACTTTGATTACCAGTAAGTATCCAGGAGTTCAGGACAAAAAAAAAAATATTCTTGCTTGAGCTAGGAAAGTAATTCCTGTTACTTACCACTGTAGTAACCTCTACCTTGGACCTGCAATTTGTTATGTCATAGGGGGAGTTAAGGAACAAAACTGCTTTGGTGCAGGGTAATTGAAGACAGTGAAAATAAAGGTGGTCACTTACCTTTTGTCCTTCAGTGGGAGATATACTGACTAGAAGTAGGAGGCGACGAGGGAAGGTGGGACAGAGCTGCCTTTGCAATCAGAAGTGATTGGTGCAAGACCTAGAAGAGGGTCCCCAGGTAACACTGTCAGAAGGACCATAGAGAGAATGAAAACACGAGAGATCTGAGATCACTGGATAAAGCAGAGTTTGGGCTAAGGCTCAACAAGAGGGAAAATAATCTGGTGGGGAGGGTCACACCTGCAGCACTGAAATAATAGGCTCAGCTGTAAAAAAAAAAGAAAAAAAAAAAGGGACACTCCCACCCACCCC
>NW_020799117.1:8922330-9089731 GCF_003259725.1 Athene cunicularia | reverse complement strand
CAGCACCCACCCCCTGCCAAACCAGATGTAGTAGCAATGAGAGAAAAAGGAACTTGTAAAATTCTACTTTTTCTGTCCTATTTTATCTCTGGTAAGAAATTACTAAGACTAAAATTCCTGCAGTGCTGCCAAACTTCACCATGTTACTGAAAGCCTGGCAAATTTTCATTTCCTAAAAGAGCTTCAGTGCTTTGACTTAAATAACTTTGTGATGATTTAGGTTTCATTGGGTTTTTTTTGTTTTTGTTTTTGTTTGTTTGTTTGTTTTTTTAAAAATAAAAAAAAAAAAGGAAGTGCAGGATGTTTCACAGTGTCACTGTGGTTGAGAAAGGTTTAAAAATGCATGTGCTTATGGTCTGGAACCCATAAGCAAAACCAAAGAATTGGAATGTTTTTTAGTAATAATAAACCTGTGAACATTAATCAAGTCTCATGGGTTTTTAGACTGGGTTAGCAATGAGTTCATGTAGGTTGGTGATACTGTAGATCATCACAAGGTAGTCACATACGATACTGAGGATTTGTTAAACAAGAAAACTCTACTACACTGTCCAGCTGGTGATCTTTACATTCCCCCTTTTTAATTCTTCTGTCAAGACTTCTTCTGCAGCATCCAGAAGTAATAACAACTACATTATGCCCATTTTCCCATTATCAGCCTATCCCAGCCCTCCATTACTTCAGATGATGGAAAACAGAGTATACAATAGAGTCATTTCCTTCTCTACTGATGGAATAACATCAGTATGAATGGTGAGAAAGCCAAGTCTGATACACCAACCTCTGCTCTCCAAGGCAGGGCTGGAAGAGAACAACAGAGACAAATTACGGAAGGTTTTGGGAAAAGTCTGATCTCACAGGATCAGCTGGAAATGCTGAGAACTCAAAATTAGTCTTTTGCAGAGGTGTTTTGCCTAACTGCTAAGAATTGCAGATCTTGTCTGTTAACTGAATAATTTTCTTCCAACCTGTATTGCCCGTCACACCGCTTTACTCTAGGTTTCTTTGTTTCAGCATCCCTCTTCTGCTCTTCTTGCTCACCAGCCCTCTATTAAAACCTGTTTCTGAGGGATGCTTGACCCTAAAACTGAAGATTTTTTCAGTTGACCTGGCCCTTGAGAAAAACAACTAATACAAATGAAAAAAACCCACATGGTTCTTCAGTTTTGATAACGTAACTTAAAGAACGTGAAGCCCTGCAAGTCAAAAGGTGTCAAAAGGTCTTTGCAGCCCACTGGCTCCTCTTGGCAAATACCTATTATCTTTCCAGCTGAAGGACGGCCCCCATGCCACATCTTCCCCCTTCCATCACTGTTGTATAACACAGCTTCATTTCATTTCTGAAAGAAGTTTGTTTACCAAGAGGAAAGGCAAAAAGAATATGTTTTGTCACCTCTAGGCTAAACCTATTGTCTCCTTCCTAAAAGCAATCATCTTTAGATATTAAAATGGCATGATCTGGGTATTGCATAGCATTTCTTCTAATCTGCCTGCATTTCCAATTCAGTTCACAGATTGCATTCATTCTCCTTTGAAAAGCTTACATTGTTGAGTCAGAACTTTCCTAAGAAATAGCATTTGCTCACATCAGCCACACGTTAGCAAGGCAAGGACAAAGTCAAGAACAGAGGAGGGACTGTGCTTTATAAGGGAGACAGGAGAGTCAGAGGCTGGAGCTGGTTATGACATCTTTTGGAAGAATTCAGATTAAAAGGCAGAAATACATCGAAGTTGGGGTTTTTTTTCTTCCAGTCATGAAATAATAACAGCAAGAAAGACATAGAGCACAAGTCACACTTGAACACAAGGATGGATAATGCACTCTTCATCATAAAATGTAAACAAGTCAGATCTTTTCCCAGCCTGTGTCCCAATTTCTTTGCCCCTGGTCTGAACTTTTTTTCAGACAAAAGGGGCAAACCCCAAACTTCCAGCCCCAAAAGCAAGAATTTTGGGGCATTCCAGGTTCTCAAACAACCTAAACCTTGTAAGTCAGCACAAAACATCAGCCCACTCTACAGGCAAGGAAAGCATCCCTTGAACTGGCTCTTCTGTTCACCAATTCCTATGAACACTATGGAAGTGTGACATGTATGTGTATATGTGGATCTCTGTGTATATATATGTAGCCAACCCGCTGAGCTGGATTGCACAGGATCGGCAAGCCCACTGACCAGATCCTATCTTTTTGTTGGGTTCTTTATTGCCGATTTACAGAGTAAAAAAACGCAACGTTGTATACAACTTCTCTTTCCACATCTCCCCCTGAGGCAGGTGAACCCTTCCACTCAGCTTTATTTTTGTCTGCAGTTCAACAAACAAAATTTCCCATATGACACAGGCAGACACCTCAGCTCCAGGTCTACATTAAAGCTTTGCTAGGGAAGCGCAGAGCAAGGGCGATGGCACTGGAGTGCTTGAAGGAAGCAATTCAGAGACATCATTCTCTATCAGTGCAGGCTACTAACGCCAACGTAAAAGATGTCATGCTGCATGGATCACTCATCTAACCCTAGAGAAGGTGTTAATAAAGACACATTTTTAATTTTGCACACAGTAAGATCATACAGGGCTCACAAAGCAGCAGAAATGTACCTATAACTTATGTGTATTCCCAGACAAATGATGCAGCTTTCTTTATGACATCAATTTATTTTTCACTTTGCAATTACGTAAAACCAGCAATAACATAGGAAGAGAGATGATGTGACGGATCATAGTGCTGAATTATTCATTGCCCTTCAGCTGCTGACTTCACATCAGACAGCTCCCAATGCATCTCGCATAAATCACAGTGGATCTTTTTTGCCACAGCCACTCTAAGATCCTATCGTGTGCTTTTTCACCTAAATACCATAGGATAATGGTCTTCTTTCAAGGAGATGCACATACACTGATTGGAAAGGGAGGTCTGTTTCTTGCAGTCATTGACGTTTGGTGAGGAGGAAGAGTAATGTAATGCACTGAAAAAAATGCAATGGATGCAGACGATTTGTATAGAAAATAAGTTATTTCATATAGACATATACGTGTGGTGTTATAGTGACGAATATATGCATATAACTTGGTATACTTAATGTTCGGTATCTGATAAGCTGTATTACCTCACAGAGCTGAATCTCATAAAGACAGCAATATTATAAAACATTTAGGAAGAATAGAACAATTAATCTCATTGTCTCTGTTTTGCATGTATTTATTTATTTATTTGCTATATTCACTTCCGAGCACTTGGGCTTGATCAGATGAACTTCAATTCCACTTTGGGGCAAAGTGATCACGGTTTGCCGCATCACAGACATCCACGATAAAAATTACAAACTGCAGAGGAATATTCAAAAGAAATTTGGTTCATGTTTGTTGCCAGACCAGCGAAGGGTTAAGCATCATGTTTCATTCCTTCTTTCCAGGCCCTTGGGCTGGTTAATCATTGCTGACTGTGAACTCTTCAGGGATTTGGATTTTCACTACCCTGCCTGCACAGGGTCTATTGTGGTGGGACCCCTTCTCACTTGCTCCACAAGTGCTATCACCTACACTAAGGTAAAAAGTAAAAACATCATTCTTAAGACATTTTTGTCATTCAGATGCACCAGCATTTTTTAAAGGAAGGCTTAGCAGGCTGCTATTTTATTTTTCTGCAAAGAAACAAATGGGTAAATCTCCTCCTTCTCCCCATTTTCCCTCAAGCTACTTCTGAGACCTTCACAGATCACAAGGGTTCCAGGAACAAGCCCAAATTACTGTGGCAGAACAAACTGTGATACCTCACCTGAGCTATGGCAACAGTCCATATAGGAGCTCTTACCCCTCACAGCACTTACAGGGTGGTACAACTTCCCCGAGCCTCGCATGCAAGGTGTGGAGGCAGAGTTGATACACAGGCAGTTACAGTAGCTCAGCTGACATGCAATAATATATTAAGTCACATTTAATGTCTCTGAGGCTTAGGATCCTCTTTTAATTCAGGTACTAGTTTAAGTTGTAGCCTAGAGAACTGCCTACAGCAAAGATCATCTTTCAACCACATGGGCAATTTGTTCTGTACGTAGGGTCCTCCTGCTGCAGCGGTTCTCTTTTTTTTTTTTGACATAACATTTTGCTTCTCTAAAGCTTTGCATTGGAATTTATTCCTATTATTAGTATTTGTTTGTAATATGGCAGCCCCATTTTGTCAGCCCTGAAGAAGTACATACTAAAAAGAGGGTCCCCACATGGAAGGATTTAGCCATGCTCTTGTTTACTTTAACTTGTCTGCCTATGCCAGAAGCAGGAGGATGTGGAAACAACAGGATATTGAAGAATAAGAGGAAAATCAGTGAATCCTCAATAGGAGGTTTTTTTGTCACAGACTAACTTTTGCTTTCAGGGATGAGTCTGGGATGAGAGTAGCTAATAAGGCCCTTTCTACTATAGTATTTGATGTATTTTATGATTTCATAGCTAATATGTGACCATAGCAAGTGATATTCGATAACTATATATGGAAAATATATGCAACATCAACATTAAGTCAACTGTCAATATTAGCACATCTTTGTTCTTTGTTTCTTTTTTTAGTAAATAGTAGAAACTGAGATTCAGAGCAAATAAGGGACTTGGGGAAGAGGGAGGCTGTAGCAAACCTAGAACTAGGTTCCAGGTCTCTCAAGTCCCAGCCCAAGGCATAAACTGAGCAGGAATACTCATGTGCATAAGCATTTGCAGGATCATGGCCTGCAAATGTAATCCAACTTGGATGTAATCCAGCTTGGATGAAATTTAATTTACTCATGAGATCTCAGTTTAAAAAATGCTGGTTTCATGAAAATATAACATTACTATTGATTTTTTTCAAGCTGTAAATTGGGCAAATACAGACGTAAATGCAAACCACAAAATACTTGAACAGATGCACAAAGGGCATCCAGTCACCAGACTAAAATCATTCGAAACTTGCTTACCCCCCCACCCCCCCTCTCTTTCTTTCATTTTCTTTCTTTCTTTCTTTCTTTCTTTCTTTCTTTCTTTCTTTCTTTCTTTCTTTCTTTCTTTCTTTCTTTCTTTCTTTCTTTCTTTCTTTCTTTCTTTCTCTGTGTTTTGTTAACATTTAGAAGAGAAGAAAATATGTATTTATGACCTCTTTGTTAAAAATATCACAAGATTCATTAAAAGAAGTATTTGGAAACCTCAGAACTCTTCTCCACGTCCATGAATACCTGAAATCTAATGCTTCTGATTAAGCAGAAAAGAGATGAACTGTTATGTGAAGTTGACAACAATAATTGTGAGCTGAAGAATGGCATGTTCATTGCAAGTAGCTGGTAATGATTTCATGCAAAGGATTAGAGACTGGAGGGGGGGAGCCGAGCTGAAGTTTGTTTACAAAGAGAGCCTGTGGAGGGGGTGCTGGGAGCTCCTAGAAATTGCTGAGCTCCCGAAGACAATGGGAGAGATGGATTTTCTGCTCTTGTAAGGCAACTTCCTAAGGCAAATGCTTCAAATCTGGTTGTCTACCATCAAAGACCTAAATACTAATTTGCGAAGTGTAAACTACTCCCCCGGATGGCATGGGGATTTGTGACTACTCAGAAGCACTAAGCTGCAGAAAGGTCCCCTCCCTCTCATTATAAAACTGAAGCCAAAATGAAATAAAAATTATTTTCATGAAAACGTTCCTGTGTAGAATTTATCTTTCTTGTTCAACCAAACTACAAAAACTCCAAAATGATTGTTTCAAAACCAGAAAGCTGTTCCATTTCTTCCAACAAAACATCATTTTCTCCAAAACACATAACCCCTGATTCTAGGAAATTCTGATTAACTGAATAGTTATTTTTCCATTAAATAAGTTTTAATGTAGAATTATTTAACCATTCCTGAAATATACACTTCTACAAATAAAACATATTACATCTAGGAACCAAAATATTAATTTGGAAATCTAAC
Source organism: Athene cunicularia (assembly GCF_003259725.1). NCBI lineage: Eukaryota > Metazoa > Chordata > Aves > Strigiformes > Strigidae > Athene > Athene cunicularia. The sequence continues at coordinate 9,083,803 of NW_020799117.1, read as the reverse complement.
CTACCTATTCAGACTTAGAAAATAAGACGATTTCGTTTCTTAAAATAATTGAATTGACTTTTCATTTTAAAATATTAAAACATAGCATATTTTAGTGTTATAAATAGTAAAGTGATACAGCTACTATTAGCCTGAATGGATTATAGCGAAAGAATGCCATCTGCTAAAACCAAAATGTTTCCTTGAATGATTGAAAGATATCGATCAATAAATACATGGATATTATTGATGCTGTTCTCAGCACGTGCTGAAGGATCCCCTTTGAAGTGAACATGTTTTTATTCAGTAATCAACTTTTATTTTTCAAACTTTCATCTTTGCAAGAAAAAAAAAAACAGAAAGAGCCTAATGATACCCCTTAAAACAAAGCAAGGAGGGTGCTGCAGACCACAGACCCAGGTTAAAACAGGCTGTTCAGCACTGTCGAGACATCTGCTTCTTTCTCCGACACTACACGAAGCGCATTACACGGGGAACACGACAGCCTGTATAATTTACAAATTGCTCTGATTGCTTTAGCCTCTTAATATCACTAAAACTCTTTCTCTCTTCCTTTTTCACCCCCTCTCTCTCTTTCCCTGCACTATATTTATATCTGGGAGGCTGTGTTCAAGCATTTGGAGATGATGTTTCCTGTGGAAACCTTTGAATTATTTCAACAATTTCACAGCATGTTGCTTTTCTCTTCTGTTCCTTGCTGCCTTGTTCTGGTGATTGGTACTAACAGTAATAGGAAAAATGGTAAAGAAAACAATGCCAGGACCAGCTCTGCCAGAGGAATCCTAACGCAGCACAAAGATCTGATTTCAATTAGATCTGCTCAAGGGAAAGAAATACTGCAGCAGGGAATTGATCCTCCGCTGAAGTCAGCCTCACTGGGCTGGGGCTCCTGCCTGCAGAGGCAGAGCTGGGCAGCAGGACGTGCCCCGCAGACCCCCTGCATCCCCCCACTCCAAACCCCTTCTTTTCAGCCTTGTAAACAGCAGTAGATTGTTTGCTGGAGTCCACTTCGCATGAACAGTGCCAACAACCCATGCCGTGTCTAAACTCTTTTAGTATACTTAATGTGGATTCCAGAAGACAAGCATGCTCACACATAGACTTAGTAAAATATCTGAAGAAATCCCAAACTGCTATGTATAAAGATAATTAATTGTGAGCCCTGATCCTTACTCAAAGAAAAAGTTTTTGTGTTGGGGTTTTTTTTTTGGTTTTTTTTTCCCAGCTCTGAATGGAGACTATGATTTCCTGGTTTCTTTTAAATTTTTAATATTGCACTTTTTAAAACTTTCAAACTATTGATTCTTTCGCTGTAAACCCAGAGTCTCCTATGAAAGGTAATGAAGTGAGAGGCAGAATTAAGAATGCCCAGATGTGTTGTAGCACATAAGAACAGTTTACAAGGAAAATGCAAAACTGCCAGCAGACTAGCGACGGGTTAGCTGTCTATATAAATATATTGTGCAGGAAACATATCGCCAAGCCTGGCTTCTGGACTTTGGTCTGGGGCATGTAGGCTCAGCTGCTACTGCCTGTGCTGAGAAAATGAGAATATACTATTTTATGATGGTTCAGCACAGTTTAACGCCGATCCTCAGTAAGGAATCTATGGTTGTTCCTTGAAGCAGGGGTATATATGAAGGGCTCCTAATTACATGAAGTGGCTGGCCTGGACTTGGTGCAGGGAAGGAAAAAGGCATTTCTGTCCAGCCTGTTGTTAACCCTGCCTTTCTTCCTGGTGTCTGCAGCCCAGCACTTGCCTCCTCCCTCAGTCCCTCTCTTCACCCTCCTTTCCTCCCTCTTTACTCCTGTTTTGGGTGAGCATGTCCCCAGGCAAATGAATTTGGATTCCTGCAAAAATCTGCTATTATATGTAATTCTTACTTTCTGAGCTTTCTTGCTAATTTCACAAGGCAACTTCTGGTGTAAGTACAGTCCTCCATAGGTTATGTTTGAAGGATCAGGCACTCATTCACAGATGCTATTAGGTTGCAACAGAAATAGTCTGAAATATATGCAACAGAAATATACACATTCCCAGCTTTCCCCTAAATTAAATTTCCCATCCTATTCCTCATGTGGGTATGTTCATTTTTAATTTAAATTTGTTAGAAATAGACATTAATTTTAAGGAGATTTCATAAATCCCATGGCAATGTTATAAAGCAAGCATGTAAATATGTCAGTTTGCAGAAAGCCAGGCTTTAAAAAAAATATGAAAGAGCATAACACTGCTGACATTCCCATCATATGCTGAAATTTCTGTCCAAAGCTGCTTTCTATCTCAGTGGCAAGGAACCACTTCTGAATAACAGAGATAAACAGATATGTAGAACCTCTGCACTATTATTTGGTAGCACATGGGAGTCAGTCGCAGGCAGACGGCTCTTTGCTCGGCAGCTGTCCCGTCACGCCATGGAAGGGAGATGCAGCCTCTGCACCTTGCATGAGCTGGGCAGGGGATGGGGCTTACACTGCCTGCAGGATAACCAACCCCAAACAGTTTCTCCCTCCTTTCAGACCTTTACAGCTTCACATCACTTGCAACTGCAGTGATGAAGACAGAGAACAAAGGGGGCCACTGTGTCCTGCCTGCAGACGTGGGGCTGTTTGGTGGAGTGTCCTCTCCAGAGCTTTGCCATCCATGGTTTAGATATTTAAGATAACAGGGATCTGTCCCTCTCCTGTTGGGGAACTTCCCACAGACTCCTAGACCTCAGAGCTCTCTCGTCCAAGAGGCTGGGTAACACAGTGATGGGAAATGGGGCTGTGGCACACGGGACGCTGTGTAACCCTCTGCTGCATGGAGTGAAGGGGTGAGAGCACTTTGCTGTGGAAAATTAATATTAAATTCAAGAGACACTGTTCTGCCACTGCAGACAAGAGTTCTCTATAGTTGGTCTGAGCACGTTTGATGCTTACAGCCTCTCTGCGCAGGCAGGTCAGGGGGTGAGAAGCCCAGGGGGTGTGAGTGCCTGAACCTGCTCCAGCCCTTCTGACACTGCTGCAATGCAGCTCCTGTTGGGCGGCGCTTGGAGACCGCAGGGAAAAGAGGTACCATAACATTTCTCCATTAAAACTTAGGAAAAGTTGAGCTTGTCCAGAAAGAGCCCTTCTGCTGTCCAACTTCAGTTCCCTTATTTACAGAGCAACATTTATTTCTATTGCCCTCCTGCCTGATGCTATTTATAATATAGGGAAGCGTTTTTCATAAAAAATGCCAGTGAAAAGTTTTCCTGGGCTGCTCAGCCCATCGCACAAGGGCTGCTTTGTGTCCCTGGCTAAGGGCTTGCCATTTGGGGAAGCTGTAGGTCTGCAAGAAACAAACAAAAAAAAAATTTACAGGAGAATGTGCTTAACATTTTGTTGCAGTCTTTGAAAGTCTTTACGAGAAGCTGAGTATTTGGAGCAGATAACCCAGCCATGCATAGGCTCGGCTGTGATTTCTTTCAACATATTACTCTAATTTTCTCCTTTCCTATTGATCTGCAGGGTACCACCTCTTCAAACCCCAGACAAATTGATCCTCTGAGTAACATCTGTGCACACTATTAATCTTTTTCACACATTTGATGTTCCACATAACTGGACACAGGACACACACTATGACTCAAGTGTTAATCAACTAATACCTGAAAATTAGGCTTGTGTCTACTGTATAAACATTGACAGACTATCCATCACCTGCTTGAGTGAATAAATGAATTTTGCTTTTGTTGCATGCACGGTAGCACTTCTGTGGCCTGGAATATTTACTGGGCTTGGGGGACATCATACAGTGAGGCCAATGTGCGGCCACGGCCAGGCAACCACCTGTGCAGGATGGGGTACGGGTGAGGGGGGCACTGCAGACCCCCACTTACCCCAGCAGACCATGCCAGTCCCAATTATGGCAACAGACTTCTCTCAGTGTATTTTGGAACAAAAAAGGGGTGGAAATCCATGGGCCAGACTGGCTAAGGCCACTCCATAGATGTCCCAGGCTACTGTCCAACTCGAGTCCCAGAAGGAAAATGGAAATACTTAAACTGTCATATGCACCATATCCGATTTTACTGCACGTTAGCTGAGTGCTGGATGTTTGCCTCTGGTGCAAAAGGTCCTGAACTTGCACTGCTATCAAATCCTATTTCAACACTGCCTGACAGGCAGCGAGGCACTGTTTGCAATGCAAAATCCTGGATGTGGCTCTGCCTTTTTTTTTTTTTCCTTTTCTTTCCCCCCCTCCCCCGTAACCATTGAAACAGATGGTTATTTCTTCCTAGGAGTTTGTAGAGCAATCTGATTGCAATGTCTGATTGTGATCATTGCTGACTCTGACACCCTCCTGGCAGGCTCCTCTCTTCTGTTACGTCAACTTCCATTTAACAAAAAAGAAAAGGGGAGAAGAGGACAGGCACAGCTGAAAAAGCGGTGAGTTTGGGTCCCTGCTTGGGCCAGGCCAGGCTGTAGCTGAAGCAGAGCAGATCAATGGCCCCAACCCTCAGCACAGGAAAAGGGCCAGAAAGATTCTGACTGAGTTTAATAAAAGGCGGTCAAAGCTTAGCTGCAGCATTGTTTCTGCATAGCACAAAACTGTTTGAAATATCTTTGTTCTGATTTTTTTTTTTTTTTTAAGTGGCTTTCTTGGAAGAGGAAATTTGTCCAGGGAGGGTCTCTTGTGACAACTTCCTGAAAGCATCTAAAAAATCTGGAAAATTAAATATATGAGGTTATTTGGCAACTAAAAAGTGAAACATTGTATCTACAGAAATTAAGCTGTTGGGTTTTTGATGGATGCCTGAAAGCTTTGGGAGAAAAATTCCAATGAAAAAACAACCTTTGCTAGTAACAAAAATAATTTCCTCCTCACCAGGAGAGATTAATTCACTTACATTCCCCTCTCAGGCTGGAATTCTTCATGCTCCATCTTTTTCTAATAGTAATTTTTTTTTTTTTTTTTGCAAAACAGGGCAGGAGGGCAGAGGCCCCACAGTAAATGGGGAGGAAGGCAGGCTGAAAGGGTCCACACTGAATAATGGTTGATGGAAGAGCATGTTAGAGCAGGTTGAGCTCCATAGGTCAGACTCAATCACTGCAGCTGCTAATGGGGTGAAAGAGAAGCATCTCCAGCTCAGGTCTTTGATGGGGCTAAGTCACTCTGGAGCTGCCAGTCTCTCTCCTGACTTTGCAGGAACCACAACTGTGCCCTTAACACAGGCACCACAGGTAAAGCACAAGTGGGTTTCTGTACTTGCTGGTTTACCGCTGCATTTCCCCATGCCAGTGGTGCCCTTCCTGTTCTTTGTCTTCGCTTTGGCATGTTAGGTCAGTCCTCACTGACAACTCCCATCAATATGGGAATACAAATAATAACAAAATAAAAACATCTTGGCAGCCGGTAAAGAATAATAGCAATAGTAAAAAGCCTTAAAAAAACCTAACTGCAAAGAAAACAAGGTACTTCCCCATATATATTTATACAGACACATGTCTTCATAGAAAATTGAATATTCTGTCTAAAATGGCTCCATTAAGACACTATAGATGTTACAGATTTAAGCTCTTAGAAGTCCACACAGCCCATACTCCAGATCAGCCAAAGATAGACATGGGAGACATAAAGGACGCAATCATTTAATCTAGGGACTGCTCAGGCAATTGGTCCATGAAAAAGGACATGTAGCTTATATATTTCAGAGAAGCTCAATTTTTCCATGAATGAAGTCTCAAGCTCCAAAAACAACAGCTCTGCAGGTCCCTAATCCTGTTATCTGCTACCTGGCAGATAATCCTGTTATTTGCTACCTATCTGGATCAGACAACTCCGCATCTGAGTGCACTGGACAGTTTCCCGGGGGAGGAGACGTGGATCCGAATTACTCTAAAAGGGCACTGAACTGTTATCCCCCTAACCCAAGGAGTGCTGTCACCTTTAGGTGGTGGTGTGGAAGGGTAATAGCTATGTTGTCCATTTAAAAAAAAAAAAAAAACAAACCATCTGCCAGCTGAAAAGTCTCTATGTGAGAAGAGAAGTACTATCCCACAGTCCAAAGAGGTGCCTGGGTGGCAGGAATAAATCATCAGCCCTGTGCATAGTGTTTTTCATTAGCAAAGAATAGCAAATAAAACTGGTCAAAACTAAAATAATTAAATTATTAATTATTAAAATTCCCTCCATCACATCAAATATCAACAGCAAGGACCTAACTCTCCCCAGCATCAGCTGGGGAGCCAACATGCATGTCCAGGCTGCTGGACCCCACTGAGAAACCAAGCATACAAAAACCAGACCATCAAATTTTTATGTCTGCATCCATTATTGTCCATCATACCCACAGTGTGCTGATCTGCACTGGGGTGAGGGGTTGATTATAAACAAAACAGAAGAACATTCTTTTAAAATCTACTTAATTGCATGTACCTACTCTCCACACATCCCAGAGAACAGTTCCTAGTATCAGCTGATGTGGGAGGTGAACCATGAAAAAAACAGGTTTCACTCAAAGTGATTCCATTAGGGCCTGGAATGACTAGGTGAAACATGAGTAAGGGAAATCATTGCAGAAACACAACAGCTGGGCTCCATGACATCACTTGCAGGAATCAAAGGAAATGAGCTTATAAGTTATGCAGAAAAAAACTTTTTTTGTTTGTCTGCTTATAAAGTTACAGTTTGCTTTCTGAATGACAACAACAACAACAAAAGCTTTTAAAAATTTGGTCCTCATGTTTTGCTCTTTTAGGTAAATCATTTTGCATTTATTGAAGATGACAAGGAAATAAAATGCCTGAAATCCTTTCTGTTTGCTGTGCATGAAGTTGAATTATTGCAGAAGCAATAGTACCACATGCTTCCAACAAAAATACAGTAGTACGCAATCTAAAAAGTTATGAAAAAAAAAAAAAAAAGGAGAATGCAGTGGTTAACATCTATATTATTGTTGCTGTCATTTGTTTGCATGTTTTGACCTTATTGGATAGCTTATCAGTAACTAGTTCTTCACAGACATCATGTTTATTGTCAAGGGCTATCAAATAAATGACAAATAACTGCTTTTAGAGTTCAAAGAGCAAAAAAATAACACAAGCCAGGATATTTACTGAAAAAGCTTCTGCCTCATGTCTAGCTCACTCGCTTGTGTCTTACTCCAAGATGTGCTTGAGTCTTTAAGCCACAGCCCAGAAGACAAATCAGAAATCAAGGAATCTTTGCAGACAGACAGGCCAGCCTCTAGTTTCTTTGTGCTCAGTAGCATGGGTATGTTAGGAGTTGGTTCAAGATAATGCGCTTAATTATTTAACAAAAAATAATTTACTAAATGAAGCCATTCCTTACCCTGTTCCAGTTACTGCTGGAGGAGTAAATAAACTTTTTTTATGGATTCCTTTTTCATGAAAACAGATGAGCCATGAAGTCAGACACCTGGGATGGGATTCATCCAGCTGGAGCCATCTCCTGGGCTCCCCCTTCATCATGAAAAAGAGAACAGCATATCCTGAAACAACCTGTTGTAACTGAAGTGCATCTTAGAAAGGTGACATGATCACCTTTAGGTGGGGTGAGTTTCCTCTGGGTTATGCATAGCCTAGACAACTGTAGTTGACTTTGGTGAAAACTACAAGAAAGTTGCTTCTACCTTCAATGCCTCTGTAACACAGCTGACTTGCACCCACGGTGGTGCTTGCTCCGAGCCGCATCCCCAGTTTCACTCCAGATGGACAGCCCATCCCCGTGTTGTTTTCTGACATGCCCAGACTCATGTCCCTGTTTCTTTCTCCCAGGTTTGGTTCCTGCCTCACACCATGCCACTCTTATTCCAGTTTACAAGGCTGTAGCCTCAAACACGTTATCATAAAAAAGTGTCCACTGTAAAGATTTCCTCATAAAAAACTCAACTCTGTTCACAAATAAATTAAGAATGTGCTTAAATCCCAGTGAAAGCAATGGAACATAAGCATGTGCTGAAAGCCTTTCCTGAATGGGGGCCTATTGCCTCCCTCTTCCTAAAACCTATTTCGGTTGAGCTCATATTTCTTGTTGGCAAGAACTTAAAAACAAAAAAAAAGGAAAAAAACTTTCCCATAAAAGTTTAACTTAATAGACCACTCTAGCATCCTTAATTGCCACATTTTTAAGTATTGATGCAAATTCTTATTAATGGACCTTTTTAAGGAAAAGGTTATATTTCATATCAAAAATACATAGCAAAATGAGTTAGCATGGTTGTACACCATAATGCTTTGCAAAGTTAATCAACCTAGATAGTTGGAATGTTGGAGAATGTTTTGTTTCCAAATGGAGAATGATTACAATATACTGGGGGTTGTTGTCTTGCCAACTTCCTTTTAATCAACTCCTATTTTACATGGAATGAAGGCCACGAAACATCTTAAAACTTCAAGCAACCTCTTCACTCAAAAAAGAACAAGGCAGATTTTTTTTAAGTGGGTGAAGGAATCCACTGATGTAATAAATGTATCCATGTATTCCAAGTATAACTTGGAGCCAGTCTAGTTATAAACTCCTTAAGATCAAGGTTCATCATAAAACTGGGCCCTACCTTTATTTTCGTAATACTAGCGGTTGCCACTAGAATTCCTGAACCCCTTCTTTACGCCATCTGGAATGCATACACGAGCAAGTTTATGATGAAAAATATACTGTGCACTAGAGCTGGGCTTTTTTAGGGTAAAAGCAACTACAAAGGCAGTAATGTGCAGGGATTGTACATTTATTTTATTACAAGAACCAATGTGTTCTTTTCCTTTTGGTCTAACCAAGCTGAAGACAGATCATAGAAGCAAGCTTTTCAAATGAATATTATGGTCTATGTTCACATTTGTTCTGTGCCATCTGGAAATGAAAAGAACACACCTAATATCTTTATCTACTTAATCATGTCACTGTTTGTTTAATTAATTATATAGAATTTCAGTCTGGGTCAGCTGTTATGTCCAAGGTTGGTCTATGGCAGGTTTTATTGCCGTATGTCACCCTGATACCTCAGCATTCATAACTTCCATTGCAGTTATATTGGGACAACAGGGAGCAAAATTCACTTTGGTTACCTCCCTAGTGTCACTGCAGTTGAGAAGTGCTAGCTCTGGCCACCTTAAAAGTTTGCTCACAATTGCCACAAGCCATCTCCTAATCAAAGCGCATTTCCATACTATGAGTTATTTTATTCTGGGTGGTTTTTCTGGTGGTCATTCGATTTGTGTTTTTTTAGCAAGAATAGCATCAGAGATACGTTCTTTCTTTAACTTTTCAGATTTTCAGTCCAAGTGTACTAACTTTTGCTAAGATCCAAACCAGTGAAATAAAATCCTAACTTTCAAATTAGGGCTCTGATTCGGGAAAGTCCTTAATCACATGCGCGGCTGAAAGACCATGTGTCATTTTTAGCAAAGTCAGTGTCCAGACATCATGTGTTGTTCTGCACCTTGAATGAATTGAAGTCAAGGTGAATTAAGCATGTGGTTTAAATCAAATATGTGCTTAAGTGCTTTCTTAAACAATGATGGAGTTAAGCATATGCTGAAGTCCTGACTTGGGGCTGTTAAGGGCCACTTTTCCCTCCTTCAGCTGAGAAAGGAGATCATCTAGCCACAAAGCCTTTCCAGAGGAGGCATCTGCTTTATCATTTCCTAGTCCAGAGCACAAATATCAGCTTTCGAATTTAGTGAAACAGTGGAGGGACATTCTCAGTCTGCAGGGCCAGATCCCACAAAGAAAGCCTCTTTGTAATAGCTCAAGAATGCCACGAGCTTCACAAACATACACGCTCAAAATGTGAGAACACCAGATATTCAGCTGCCTGTGCACCCTTCCTTCCCTCCCTGGCACAGCCTGTCTCTGTCTCTCTTTTGAAGCTCTAAGGAGCTCACCAACGCCTTGGTCCAGCAACTGGAAGGTGAAAGGAGTGATGCCATTTGCAAATGCGTGCATGCCCACATGGAATCCGCTGTTCCTTTGCTCTTCCCTTGTTACTGGGTAGCACAGATCTCCTCTCTGCCTTACTCTCTTATTTGGATTCTCTGCTATGAATCTGCCATAAACATTTTATAAACATGAATCATGTGACAAAACAAATTCTAAAAATGCCTTGGACGCCATCAGGCCAGGCGGCCCCCCGATGTCGCCCGAAAGGGCTGGCGAGTTCACAGCTGTGAAGATCCATGCAGCTCTCCCATCTCCACTAGTCACTGGCTCCTGTTGAAACCAGCCCAGCTCCTGGCTGCTCCACACAGGAAATCTTTCCCAACAGCAGTCCTATTTTCAACAGTAACTGCCAAAGCCGAGCCAAGGCCATGCACAAAAAGCCTAGTTTACCAGATGAATTCCCACAAAACACAAGTGACGCTATTCAGGATCTCATAAGCGGTAGGTCAGGGAATAAGGTGTTAGGACTCCTAAAGTTTAGCAGGAGGGAGCTGCTTGTCCCCTGGCCATAGGCTGCCAGCAGTACTGCAGGGCTAATTGCTGTGCATTCCTCAGCCATGATGTCACTGAATCATGATGCTAACTCTTTCCCTCCTATGGATGGAGGGAATTTGTGGTGTATCTCTGAGACACCCAAAAATACATGTGCTGACCCTTTAAAAAAAAATCTTTTACCATATACCTAGCAGAGCCAAACTAAATGAAGCTGAGGTCTCTGTCCAGCATTTGGAAGCCAGTTAAAATAGGAAATCAGTGTTTCTCTAAATACACAGAGTATATTACCTTAGTCATAAAATTGGGGACTTTCAAATCTAATTTGTTCAGCACTAGCGCTGTTGAAGGCTGGGAAGTGTTCCAGAGGAAATCACCTCCACGCAAACAGAGATTAGCAGCTCCCCATTGCAGACATATGGAAATGATTGCCTATAATCTCCGGTAATTGTGGCTGTATTACATTCAAATCCTGTTTTCAATTTTCTTAAACTTCTAGACTGATTGTGTTATTAAATCATGCTGGCTGATGTGTTTAATAAGGACCTATTAAATGTTTATAAAATTAGGGAAATAAATACGGGCTTTTAGTCAGATTGTGTGATGGATCTGGTAACCTATTGTTAAAAGCACTGCTGGTAAAAACGTGTCTAAAAAAAAATAGACTTAAAGGCTCCCTTTAAAATAAGAAACCTAATATTCAATACAGCCTATTTCCAAAATGATATTCACAGATGTTTAGAGAGAAAAGAGGAGCCCAATTAGAAAGATCTCTCTGAGCTGTGGGAAGAAGCACTTCCTCTGCAGGGTGATGGGTCCCCATTTCGGGCAGCTCAGGGAGGGCACAGCATCAGCCCACGAGTGGCCACGGTGGGCCAGGGTGGCTGCACGGGCACCTGCGTGGCTCCAGCACCGGCGTTTCAGCTGCTGGGGCAGCGTGCGGCCAGCTGAGGTCATGCACCATCCCCATCACCTCTGAGCGCTCAGCCCTGCAGTGCATGGCCAAGCGTGTCCCGTGGCCCTGCTCTCCTATCTCTACCCACAAACACTCACCTTAAATAATTAAAGAGTTGGAAAAAAAAAAAAAATTCCAGGGACATGTGTCTGACACAGAAGAGAGGTCTAAAGGATTGCTCCATGCCTCCTCCTCCTCTCATACCCCTTCTGCTAGCTCTCCCTTTCCTACGTGGTGCTACCCACAGCCAGAGACAAAGCCTCTGTCTCACAGTTAGTAACCCTGACAGCTCCTTGCATGCCCGATGTTGCTTTTTGGAGGTAACCTTCCATTTTTAAGAGCTAGCTCCGTGCTTTCTTCATTCTAAACTCCCTTTTAAATAGCTCTCACCTGGTTGTGAACGTGCATGCATCTAGCTTGTTTTAACCACAGTACACATGCTAAAGTAATTTTGTCCTCTGTCTTAAGGGCAAACATGAACCTGTTTTCTTCAGCAAATTAATCTTTTATTTTATTCTTTTTTGAGGAGGGGGGTGAAGAATAAGAGGTATTATAAATTAATTAATTGTTGAGTTTTTCAGCATAAAATGCACCGCATCATTATCTTTGCATAAACACACCATCTTTTAAAAAATATAACTAGCTCATAACATCATAGTTACAGAATATTATCAAGTAATGAGGAACTTGCATGGTTCACATTAGAGACTTTGAAAGGTTTGAAGAGAATTGGATATAAGGTTAATATTTGGCAGAGCCTTGTAAATAGCCTGATTGTTATTTTATATTGGCTGAAGTATAAAAATCTGTGCTGCGTGCCAGCAAAAGCCGAGTGGTGTGGCCAGGTAGTTACATGGCTCTGTTGTTAGCCTGTTTCATGTAGGAATGTTCTTGCTCTCAGTAGGTTATTTTTTGTGTGTCTGCTTATACTCAGCTAAAATAGAGCAAGGACCCAGCACAGCAATTATTTTTACTAAATTTTGTTGGTCTGCCCTCAGGGGACCTTCTCCCAGTTTAATTGTTGGAGGGATTGTTGCCTTCTGGGATTTTATTTCAAAATGTTCTTGTTAGAATTTGCTTTCTTAACATAGTAAGGGCTTTTATTTTAAAAAATTTAGTCCCTTTTTTAATGCATATAAAAATGCATAAAACAGTGTATCCTGAAATTAATAGAGGTGTTTTTTGATGCATAGATTTCTAAATTATTTGTCTAAAGATATGCTTAGAATTGATTATATTAAAGGGGCATAAATCTCCTGCCTCCTCCCCCATATAGGAGGTTTGGAAGTGAATTCAAGCAACCCAACTGCATTTTAAGTTAAGACAAACATGGGAGAGATCATTTGTCTCTAGATGTACATGAAATAGCTTATAATAGTTGCAGCTGAGTACATGAAGTATATGTTAGAACTCCTTTGATATAAATCCCAGCATCGGCCTACAAAGATATTGCATTTATGCATCTGACAGGATTCACCCATAAATAATAATAGGAGAAAAATCCAAATTTATAAGCTGCTATTTCTGGATTTATTTTTAATGTGACTGAATATTCGTCCCACTTCTACAGCAGGCACTACATTAAGCAGAGCACGGGCAATCTGGTTGAAATCAACAGAAAGAAAATAAATACTGAAATGTCCCCTCGTTCAGCCACAACTGGTCAGGGACGTGGGACAAGTTCCACATGAGGACAAATATCATCCTAGCACGTAATTCAGAGAAACTGGGGAGACACATAACCTATTTTGCTATTTTTAGATTAGTCACAGGATTTGTTTGTTTGGGGGAAGCTCTCCCCTATCCCAAACATATGGTTCTTCCCTCATCATCTTATATTTACAGGCTATGAAACCATGGTGGGTTAAATCTCAGCTCGTGTGAACTGGCATCCTCCGCTGAAATCAGCAGAGCAGTGCTGGGGTCTCGCTCACAGACTCTCTGTGACAGTCTACCTGCTAATTTCTTTTAGAGAAAAGAGTGGATGAGGTCAGACTTTATTCCCCCACCTTCCTCCTTCTCTGATATTTTTTGCAGTTAACCCAGCATCTGTAATTAATCTGATAGTCACTGCCTCCATCCTCTCCCCCTCTCTTTTCTGCACCCTTGGGGAGGTTTGGAAGGAAAGCAAGCTAAACACAAACATGCAGGTAGCTAAGTTCACCCTATATGTCAAAGCACTTTTTTCCACCCAAAATAAAAACAGTGTTAGATTGAAACTCTGAAAGGTAAATAAGACCCTTGAGCCTCTAAAAGTAAACCTATCAGCTAGAGCATTTGAAAAGCCTGGATGTCCATTGTCAGACCTAGTGTTAACAGTTTCGCCCACATACTGGGCTCATTCATTAATTAATCTTGAAACAGAATCGGAACCATCAGTCGAAAGCTTTACATCCTCCACCTCAGGATGGAAAGCCCAAACATGAGCTCCAGTGTTCCACGCTCTGCAAGCCCTCATAGTGTTAATGAGTCGTAAGCTTGCAGCGAGTTTGGGAGGCCTCAGACAAGAGTCCACATCACAGAGCCACCACGTGTAACGCAACATAATTTTTCCCAATTAGTTGTCTCTCTTCAGGAAAAGCCTGAGGCGGATGCAGCAGACACATCCCTAGAGAGAGCGGTCCGTCTAGGTAGGCTTGAGATCACTGGCGGATCAGTGAGATTCTGTGTGTATGTATGAAAAGCAGGAATGGGGAGAGCTCACAATACAGCCAGTCTTCAATATTCCCAGCTCCAAGCAAAAAAACATCAGAAAATCACATTATTATGAAGGACAAAAAAAACCCAAAACCAAAAAACAACCAAACCCTCAGCAGCAGTTTAAAAATGTCTTTGTATTTGACAAAAAAGTGGAAGACAACCAAACAGAATTACAGTTAAAAACAAAACAAAACTTCAAAACCCCCAACTCCCCCCCCAAAATAGAAAAAGAGTCATTTCAGCACTTTCATGAGCTCATCACTGTTGTTAGTGTCAGAACATGTTCTAAGGTTGGTTTTAGGGTTTGAGGTTATTTTATAACATGGAAGCAGTAGCCAGGCTGACTGAGGAGGGCAGGAGGCTGACGGCAGCCCGTGGTGGAGCAGCACACTCAGCAAGGGCACCCTTGCCCCATTACACACCCCTGCACCCAGGCAAACTGCTCCCCATACCATCCCAGGTCTTGTGTCTGTAAGAAAAGGGTGGAGCTGACTGACCCATGCGGGTGGGCCATCCTGCGGTACTGTTAGGTGCAAACATCCACAGGGTTCTTTGAACATAAAAATACCACTTGGCCATCATTCAATCAAAACCACTTTTGTTCCTCATTGACCATTTCTATTATTTCCCCCAGATTTCTCAGTTGCCAAAACTGCAAAGACGACTCTCATCACACAAAGACCAGCAAAGTCTATGGCAACATTTCCACTCAGTTTGGCCAATTGCATGGTTATGCTGGGACTGGAGAAATCTTCTCTTGGCTCGGTGCTTCAGTGCTACCTCCTGCCGACCCTTACATCAGGCTCATATTAGACAAACTAAAGGAGTGGGGAGAAGGAGAGAATGTGTGGAACAAGATAATTCATGGAGATCACAGCCATCAGATACTGACCTGGGTCCTCTGCTATGGTGCCTTCACGGATTTCAGAGAGGTTACCTTTGTGTTGAGGAAGAATACGGCAGAATGGAGAGAACTGGTGCACAACATGATGGACTTGGATGGTACTTGATAAAGCTGCCATTTGCCCAGGTCCTGGGGGACCACAAGACATCCTCAAACAGGGTGTCCTTGGGAATAAGAAGTCTGGTGCCTATTCCTAAATAAAGGCCTGTCAGTTCATGCAGAAAGAACAACTAAATAGAAAGAACAACAAAACACTCCCCTGGCAGGAAAAGTTGTGAAAGCAGGGCTGTTTTCAGACTCACTGACAGTGCATGCACAAAGAGAAAAATCTGGTTTTCGCATAAATGTACTGGGTAGAATCAAGGCTGGGGACGAGATGGGGTACATATGTGTGCAAGTGAGGGGAGCAATGGTATTTGGCATGGATGTCTTAAAAAATCGCTCAGGCTGTTCAGGGACTGTATGAAGCGCTTTATTGCTTTGGCTCAGCTGTTCTATTGCACAAGTGACAGCTAAAGGCTCTGAAAAAGGGGAAGAATGGAAAAGTGAAAGGTGGGGAAGATTCAAGTTTTATGTCAGAGCAATGTCAGGCTGGGGAAGAGAGAGGGATGATGTAATAGGTGGGGGAGAGAGGGAGAAAGGAGGTTAATGGGGAACTGTAAAATTTCAAATGCACTATTTTATTACAGTATTGAAGCTTATGCTTACTGTTTAACAATAGGACTGGCATGGAATAGCTTAGTGGTGTGAGCCAGCAGTGCCAGGAGGATTTATGATTTTTTTTTCTTTTTTAATATTACAGAAGGAGAGCCTCAGTCTTGTTTGGGTGACAAGACTCAAGCCTGGTAAACTGGAGCATGCTTGAAAATGCTGGTCACTGGAAATCTGCCTGGGCTTACCACTCCAAGGGAGGGAGCCAGGGCTCTCAGATATTTTATGGAGTCTGTTGTTTCCTTCAGATACAAAAGAAGAAAAGTGGCAGAGAAAGTGGGAGCAGAGCTACCTGTGGAGCAGAGCCACTGACTCCTCGGGAAGAGACTCCCACTGGAGGTGCTTCTCTGAGAGCGGGGAGTCTTCTCCAGGCTGCCCCTAGCCCATCTTCAAATGACAGAGATGATGCCAAAAAAGCCTTGTGAGCCCAGACAGGGTGGAGCTGGGCTCTTTATGAATCTGGTTTGTGGCCCAGAGCATTGTATAATAATAAGCAGCTTGTGTGGTCGTGGGAGGCTTTTCCCAGTCTCAGACATAGGGATTGAAATTATTTCCTGTGCTGATGGTCAGCGCTGGATCTATAATCATGTCAGTCCCATCTATGGCCACAGACTTCGGTGATGTTTGATGCCAAGGTATGGCAGGAAGAAACATTGCATAGGGGGAGCTGGCAGGGAACTGCAGACGGGTTGAAAAAGCCCAAAGGTGGGTGAAGAAGGTCAGTGATTTGGGAACATGGGCTTGAAAACTGGCTCAGAGTATTCCTGCTTGTACACGTTATGAGGTGAGGCAAAACAGATCAGGAAGGCAATCTTGCACTCAATGTTTTCATTGCTTCTAAGTTATAAGTAAAGCCACCAGCCATCATCCCACTGGCAAGAAGCAGCAACGATTCACATTTCAATCTGTCCTGCAGACCCAGCCAGCTACAAGCCAATACCCTGTGCCTCCAGAAAGACCCACACAAGAAAGTACTTAGAGCCCCATTCTGTTGCATGCAAGGCAAGGGCAAGAGTTGTAAATATAAGATCCTTAAGACTAAGTAAGCAAAGAGATTAATACAATAAAGCACTTGAGGCAAGGGGTTACAATGCCCAGAAAAACTAAGAATTATACTCCGCTAAATTTGAGAAACATTCACAAAAAAGCATCATTATCTCCTATTACATATCACACGGTGCATCAATGCATACATTACTTTCAGTGGAAGATTGTCTGCCAACTCCTCTATGACATGGGTGAATCCTAAGGAGGCAAAGCAGGAGCCTTCTCTCTCCTTTCCCTGCTCTTACAGATGAGACACCATCCTGAGGTTAAATTCCAGCTGGCTTCCCTGTCCCCAGTGCCATCAGCTCATCAGAGGAACTCATCAGCTTCTGAATTCAACAAACCAACAGGGAAACTTTAGCTGCCTCTGCTGCATTCTGCTTTGGTCTGTTTATGTCTTCAAAAATAGACAAATAAATGAAAACATAAGTCCCATGCCATTGTGACCACTGTTTCTGGGAGAAAGCGAGCTTTTGGCACAGTGGAACAGCAGACAAATGCCCCAAGCTAAAGTACTTAACGAAGCAAATGTAAAAAATGGTCAGAAGAGACATGTGGGACCCGGACCACCTTACAGAGGTGTCAGAGGGAGGTTCCCTGAGCAGGCACATCCATGCACTCTGTATATGGAGAGGCAGACACAGTTTGTAAGGACTGCCAGGGGGATATGGCTTGCCCACCTGCCACAGATCTGAACATTAAGACAGCATTTCCTGGGTGCTCACTGGGAATTTAAACTCTTCAAGTTTTAAAATTTTATCTTTGCACAACTAGCTGCTACCTTTCCAAAGGGTGTTTGTGCATACAGAGGAAGAGAAAGTGGCTCCTGCGTTCCCTTTCCCTTGCAGGAGATGCCAGAGCCTTTTATCAGTGGGGGTGGACGGCTGTAGCTCATGCTCTGAACCACAGACCCAGCTCCTTTCCCTTCATGCAAGGGCCACATCCTGCCCTGAGGAACGAGGCTCCTTTGGACGGCTTTGCTTCAAGAGCAGCGCCACGTGGAGGGGTACGCATGAAACACCAACCTCTCCTTTGGTCCTGGGAACATAAGCCACAAGTCCCCTGGCCCCTGTGCCTCTCACACCTGGGGCCAAGTTGCGAGGCTCCAGGTGACATGCCTGTTTTGCAGCAGCCCCGAAGCCCCAGGACCCCCCCGTGCTGTGGGCTGTGCGGTCCCCTCCCTGCCGCCCGCGGCAGCGAGAGGTGATGTTCTGCAGAGCAGCTTGCCATTCTCCAGTTTCCCTTAGTGACCAAGCTACATATGTTCAGAAAACTGAATTTATGTCGGCGGCTCGTTGTTCCCAGCCAGAAGATTCAGTCTGATTTGTATATAGCTCTGCATAAATTCCTCGTTAACCTTTACAACCATCTGGAGCGAGAGTTGCTCCTCGTATCACAGCGGACCGCAGCAATGGCAACAAGCGTAACCGAAACCGCCGGGCTTTATGAGGCTGTGCCAGGCCCCTCATCTAGAACTGGAGGAGAAGGGCAAAGGGAAAAACCACCTCTGCAGGGTCCCCAGCCAGCACCCACCACTGCGGTCACCCCACCCAGCCCCGTTCGGAAGGAAGCACAGCCCCGAGCGAAACCCATGGCAGTGCCTTCCCCAGAGGCAAGGGGCTGTTATTGTTCATCGCCTTCCGTAGCACAAACCCTCTACCTTCTGTCGCTCTGTTTAAGAACAGGCAGCCGCTTAATGCAAGGCTGCTGAGACTCCGACGGCAGCCGCACGCTTAATGCTTCAATTTCCACATTTTATTTTATATGTAATTTAAGGCCCATGGTGCCTTAATTGTAAAATAGGCCTTATTAAAATAATAGCTCGAGAAGCAGTGGGGTACCCTGTGCAGCAGAATGAAGCTTTCTATCTTAACTGCTGTTTACAATGATTTAAAAGGGAGATACAACCAAAATAGAGCTGCAGAGATGTTTCCAACGTGAGCGATGGACCAAAGACCACTGGATAATTAAGGCTCTTTCCCTCCCCTCACCCCACTATGTTATTGCTCGTTCTCTTTGGATATCCAGAGTGCACCCTTGGCTGCATTTATGATTGATGATGCAGTACAGATACTTTGGTACCGGTAAGCAGCGTGGGGTTTTGATTAATGATGTCGGTGGCACTCCCAGAAGACCAATGGCAAATAATATTGTTATCAGAAAACAACTAACATAACTCGGAAAACAGCAGGGTCCTACGAGCTTGGAGAAGACTTTCTTGTCTAAAATCACCCTTCTGCTGTCCAAACACTACATTCTGGAGGTAACCCCTGAGACATGGAGGACATCATCATGAAACTCTGAACTGCCTATAAATTCCCTACATCTTGGCCCATGCAAAGGACAACCATAGTCCCAACGTAAGTTAGGGGTCCCTTGGGGCTGCTTTGATTTATGTCATGCCTCAGGCCTGCCAGGTAATGAATGAGCAGGCTGTGACCAACCGCTGTCACACCTGATCTTCCTGGAGGGTGGAGGTCAAGAGCAGGCTGGCACAGCACTCTCAGGCAGGGGCATTTGCTCTGCGCTGGGTATCCCCAGCCAGCCTTGCCTGGACAGCACTCCATGCTGCTGGAGGAGCCATAGTGTAACTTGCAACGCCATGCTCACCAGCACATAAACTGCCTGTTGAGTTTCATTTTCTCCTCAGCTTCATGTGCTCCAGACACAGCAAGGATTGGGAAGGGTTAGGGTGTTTTTTTTCCCCTCCACTGTCTGTGTTGTACCCGCATCCTCTCAAGTCTGCAAGGCTTGGCAGTGTTTTGTTGCCCACTCAAAGGGCATGTGCATTCTTCCTGTCAGACTTCAGTAGGACGTTTCTACTCTCCTAGACTAAAGGATGGAACAGGAGGTGCAGAGCCCCGGGGTTTGCATGCTGTGGCTTCTGAAGCCTGTCTTGCTGCCAGCACAAGCAGTCAGAGCTCATGCTGTAAAGCTGGGTGACTGCACTTCTCCTGCATTCACAACAGCCCTAATGACAGTTCTCCTGGTGATGAAAAGCCCTTAAAAACAAACCAAAACCAAACACAAACCAGCTGCTGATCTGTGAATGTAGTTCAGCAACACCAGCAGATTGATCCTACAGAAGAGCTGTCGCTGGGATTGAGGACCCTGGGCATCTTCACCACTATGGACCTCCCTGTGCTGCCAGTGAAGTGCAGGTCCACCTGCTAGTGGGATCCAGCCGCCTGCGATCCCTGCCTTGAGCACATCCGCACGCTGTCTCCACTGAGGCCACAGTGAGCAGGGAGCCTGTTTATCCCCTGCCCTTCCACTAGCCCAGTGATGCTGCCTGCAGCACCCTGAGACCTTCTGTAAGGGAACACGGACACTTCTTACGCTGGAGTTGCTGGTGCAGAACATCCCAAAGAGCGCAAACCATGCTGGGCTGCTGTCCCAGCTCTGAACACACACCATCACCAGCATGGTCCAGCACCCTGTGCATTCAAACCCCTGGAAAAAGATGGCAGGGTCTTCCATACAGGCTGGGCTGCTCATGGGAAGCTGCACAACCCAGAAGAAACAGGAGCAGGGCCAGATATCACCCGTCCAAGAAAAGCCCCATCTGGGGCACCACGTGCTGCCAGAAGCTGTAACCAGGCACAGGCAGCTCAATTACAGCCACTTGCTCTATGGTAGCACAGGAGTTGGAGGAAGAAGCATGTGTACCAAAGATCTCGGTGCAGATCTCAGGATGGAGGTGACAGAGAGGGGCATGCGTAGCAGCATGGCATCTGCATGGCAGGCTGTGATTTTGGGTGCTGGGAGTGCACATGGCTCCACAACCCCCCCACCCTCCACCCTCCACCTGCACGCTGCCCACAAAACCCATTCCCCAAGGGCCACTTCCAACTTTCCAAACCCATCAGCAGATTCACACAGCTGCTATTTAAAAATAAAATAAAATAAAATAAAAATAATAAAAAAAGCCCACAGGAGGAATAGTTCCTTTTTTTTCATCCGCTAACAGTAACATTTCCCCTCCCAGCACTAACACTGGCCTGAGGCCCATGGCTGGATTATTTAGTCTGACTCCTGAAGCAGGAACAGATTTACAATTCAAATTCTCATGAAATAGCAGAGCTAGAAACTTCATCAAACTTTATATTATTGGAAAGAAGAGATTCCCAAAAAGGATCTGAGCTAACTGCCTTTAAAGCTGGGTTATCTTTACTGTATAAAGAAGCTATTTTATGCTGTCTTTCAGATGTGTTTAAAATGCATTAGTGCTTTTCTTCATCATTTGCACCCTAACAGAGAGGCTACAACTTTTAAGGAGTGATTTTTAAAAACAGTCAGAATAATTTTTAAAATATTAAAAAAAAAAAACCTTTATAAAATTAAAACTTTTCTGACGTGTGCTTCAATCTAGCATAGGGTATATATGCAGTACACGCTCAAAAACAGGGGCAAAGCCTCATCCTCTGCCCGGGACTTGCAGATCAGACATGCAGTGTTCTGTAACGAAGGCTACTAAGGAGGTAGTCCAGACCCCCACCATTTCCAACCAGCAGCCACCTACAGTAAGGACGATTTTAACATCAGATGTCCACAAATGCATACCTATGTGATATTTACGGTACATTTATTTACATACTCATACATTGATATATAATGCACCTCAGACAAGGGTCTTAGTAAGATTTTGAGAAAAATCAGTTTTTTCTTAGAATATAGCATGTCATTTATAGAAAATGAAACATTTTCCAAATATATTTGACCTTATTAAAAAGTCCTATTTTAGTGAATGTTTCAGATTTTTTTATTAATATTTTTATCATGCTTATATCCCAATTCACTAATGAACTCTGAATTTGATTAGGCTATTCTTAAAGGGGAAAATATGGGAAAAATAACTGAAACAGCAAATGAGTCCATTCTGAACTCTGCAAATTGATAGCAGATTCTCATTTTTAACACCTTCCATAAAATGGCTGTTTTGGGGGAAGAAAGAATGATTTTTTTCTTTGACCTGCTCTGGCCAAGTTTTGCTGTAAAACAATATAGCATCACTATAATGTACCTGGGATCCAAAATAAATGTGTCTGTCTCGCAATATCTCTGCAGGAATTACCAGTAATACTATATGTTCCAGTTTCAGATGGTTCTAATCAATCTTTTAGTATCTTACATGTCTGCCTATTAAGCTAGAGATGATCACTTGGACTCTGAACTCTCTTTCTTTGTAAAATCATCTTGAGTAATATTAAATCATGTTGTTGGAGCCCTGGAATTTCTGGGTTTCATCAACATTTGCCCTCATTTTTCACATGGCAAAGTTAAGGAAATATCTGGTAACATTTTAATTCCATGTTATTCAATGTGGCTTGTATAGGTGTGGTGCAATTGAGTCCTACACAGGAAAGGCTGATTTGAAGTCCTGGCAGAGCGATTAGCTGATTCCCAAAAGATATGGATATAAATTTCTCCTAGGCACATCTGCCCTGTCTGCTTTTAATTTTGAAACACCAGCCTTAATTTCGAAACTGTACTGTAAGCTCTCCCTTTTGTGAACAAGAATGACATAATTTGCTGAGCAAAGACCCAGAGCCAAGCTTTTTTTGTCTTAAGTAATCAATGAGTAGTAACCAACAGACAAATGTTCCTTCACTAATTCTCTTCTGTCTTCGCAGGTTATTGCGCCGCGTGGATCACGTCTCAATGGAGAGGCTGGGCTGCACAGCCCTCAACTCGTTTCCAGAGCTGCAGAGATTACCTCCTCTCACATTCTTGATCAGCTTCCCTGTGGCAACAGCAGCAGCGGATCACATGGAAAAGTAATATTAGGAAAGTATTTAATGTATTTATAGCTGTCTTTTAATGACATTTACCAGCTGGAAAGGAGGAGGCCTGCCAGCACCAAGTGATCAATCAGCTTTGAGGAACTCCAGCAAGTGCTCTCGAGACCACCAGCAAGCCTTCCTCCAGCCCTGACTCCATCTTCTCCTGTTAGGCTGCAGATCCTTGGGGCAAATCAGGCTGACAGAGTGTGTTTGCCTGGCCCTTATCACAGTAGGACCTTGAATTTAGCCCAGGGCTAAGGCTGCTGCAGCATACAAATAAATAGTGCTAATTCTTAGATCACGGTTTAGAAATTTCTGTTCTACATCAGCCAGGCAATCTGTGATCGTGGGACTCATTAGGAATACCCCATATAATAAATGTAGTGTGCCAATCAGTTTTTCCAGAGGACGAGAAGAGAGACTACTGAAGCCCGTACTTGGCCACTGTTTGCAGCAGACCTTCAGATCTCTCCTTACAACAAAATGCCATCAGACAGAAGTTCTGGCTGTTGCAGGAGGAGTTACCTGCACTTGGAAAATTGCAAAGATCAACCCATATGGAAAAGATCATGATTGAAAGGTCCAAGTAAAGCAATTTTCATTTTCCCAAAAGATGTGGATATAAATAGAACAGTGCCTGAAAATGAGCAGGCAGAAATGAAATAAATGCAAACAGAGAGCAAGTCTTCTAAAGCAAATAAAGGTTTTACTATATTTGTCCCCAAACGGAGTGTACCAGACCCATCAGGCAATCCAAATTCTTCCTCTACCCTGCTGCCCCAGCTGCCATGACATGTAATTGAGGCTGGACAGAATCACTTTGTGCAATAAAGTTGAGCCATTATTCTGCCTAAGTTCAGGTTGACCTAAAGAGCAGTAATTGAGCAGAAGTGCATGTTCCCGTGACCACATTATCCCCGGGAAGCCGTGCCCCAGCGCTGCAATCCTGAGCATCCCCGTACACTCCTGCAGAGAGTCCCTCAGGAGACACTCCAAAGTTGCTCTCTGCGCACCATGCCAACCTTTTGTTTTAACATCAAGGGGTCTTCAGCCATCTTATCTGTTACTCTAATTGCTCTGACAAGCTGTGGAAATACACATCATTTAAGTGTAAACCTATAAAATAATCATTTGCTGCCTATGCGCTTGATGCTCAGAATCTGCTAAAATTTCATGTGGGAAAAAGCTCCACTGGGCTTGAAGGAATGATTATTTCATTTCCCCCTTTTTCTCTGAAAGGGAAATTTACAGCTACTGTAGGAGTTCACATCTCAGACTTTAAGTGTCCATCAGTATTTTCTACCCCCCTCTCTCCCTGTACAGATTATATCTAAAATATTTTGCATCTTGTTTCTACTTGTTCTGATTTGAAATTTCAAGTTTAATTTCTTTCTTTTGAGAGCCAAGTTGAAATACAGATATGGAATAAAGGGCTGCAAATGCTCACCGTTTACAAGAGAGGTAATGACAGTGAGAAGGCAGGAGGCTGGAGTTTTCTTCACCAGCTCTCTGCGCTAATATCATTTAAGCAACAGAATTTTAAAATCCCATCCTCTTATAATTGCATAACTGAATGGAGGCAACAGGAAGCCAACAGAAATCTGCAATGCCAAAATCTGCAGGATGAAACACTTGAGAAGTAGGTGCCTTGCAACAGAAATCCCAGCAAAATACCTGCAGATAGAAGGGGTTGAAAACTGCTAAAAAACACCTTTTAGTGGTTTTGAGACAATATTTCTTAAATATAAAGGGTTTGTTTATTCCTTTTTTTAAAAATTTCATTTCAGCTAATTGAAAAGCTAAAAACCCAAGTGGGGCAAGTCCTTTGGGTTTTGTTTAGCCAGTTTTACTTCAGCTTCTGTGGTTTGGTCTTACATTAAAGTGAAGTATTTGGGCAAATTGTAAAAAAAATAAAATGAAATAAAATCCCCAAAACTCAACTAGAAAATTTAATCTGATCAAAGTCCACTTCAATCCCTGTTCTGGAAGCAGATGCTCATACCCTTAGGAAAGGTGCTGCACTGTGATTTTCTTTTAAGAAACTGGCAGTGCAGTATAGCTGCTGCCTTCTCAGAAAGCTTTACCTGCAGACAGTTTTACTAACGGATTTTCAGAGCCCCCATTAGGATCCTTTTTGCAGAATACTTGGACAATGCCTGTAGCTAAAATGACGCCAAGCTATCTTTTCCTAGACAATGGCGTTAAAACGTCAAATTGTAGTTTTACAAGAAGGTTGCAAGTTTTGTGCAAAAGGAGCTGCAGAAACAAAACAACAACAAGATTGAGTTCAAAGCTCAATGCCTTAACACAATCCCGCTGCCTCCAGAGAGGAGAGCTGGGGGGTGGGGGCAGTACTGTAGCAAATATCACTTGAGCTTTAGAATTCAGCAGACATGACAGAGAAGAGGCTCCTGAACACAGTGTATGTCATCACAGGATTTGAGGTGGGGTGTTCTCCTCCTCTTTTAATTCAGACTAATATACTTTGGGAAACACTGATGCGCTTCCACCACTGGTGCTCTGCTGCTTCTGTTCAAACTTCTATAAGGAAATCTGTAATCAGAATAGTTAACTAACAAACTACTTCAGAGTCCTAGGGAAATAACAAGATGAATTTCTCTGAACTGCTGAAGCAACTTCAGAGGAAGCTTAAATGATGAATATGTAGAGGTGGCAATATGGGTAATGAGAGCATCTACAATGGCATTATGCAAGGACTGTCATTTTGCCTGTGTTTGTACAGTGCTTGCAATCAGGGGGCCTGACCCAGGTGACTTCCTCTAGAAACTACTGCAATCCAAATAACAAATAAAAATAATGGGATTAAATCTGAATACGTGATATAAGCCATCATGCCGCAGGGCATATCCAACCCACCAGCTGCCCGAGGGAAAGGTAGGGAGGGAGAAATTTTCCCCATGGGCAGGTCATCCCATGGCTGCTGTCCCCGAGGTTTCTTGGATCCTTCTCTGAAATGTCTTGTCTTGTACTCTTCACTGTGAGAGACAGGATACTGAACTAGACGGACAAGCAATCTGATCCACCGTGGCAATTCCTATGATCCCACAGAGATGCTATGAATAATTCAATTTGCTGCAAAAAATCCCCCACACTTCATGCAAGTTAACTGGTGTCTCCAAGAGAAAAGATCATATAACCTCTTTATAACTGTCATCATCACTATTTACGTGTATATTTGACAGTTTATGGGTGCCTCCCTGAACAGGCTGTTAAAATGAGACGTAATTAAAATTACAGTTTATCTTTAATAGGTTTAGATGTCACAGAGGGCCCAGTTGAAGAAAGCCTTAACCGGACTCTTTGGTGGGTCAGCGATAAAAGACAACCCTGGCTTTTAGTGAACTTGCATAAAATGTTAATTATTTCAGTCTTGTTCCTACTTGGAATATGTCCTCATCCTTCCAAAACACACACATAGGACGACACCAGGCTGCAGTGTCAGCAGGAAGAATCAAGAAGGGAAGCACTGAGGGGGATCCTCTTCAGTTTGGGGCTTTCTCTCTGGGACTTTGGTTTGGTCTGAGTGAAGCCTTCTAGGAGCATCTCTCACTCCTGAGCCTTATCTACGAAACAGCTGGCTCTCAGGTGACTGGTGGCCTGGCTACACTGGGCAGTGGAGATCCCCATGGCACTGGAGCCCCATAAGCATTCTGTATCCCAGAGCACCTTCTGACATAGCCCACAGCTGCACAAGTGGCACAGCCAGGCCCATGTGGGGCTGTATCTAAGTGAGCAAGCTCTCCTGCTTGACTAAAGTACACTTGAATGGAGTTACTCTGCTTCCAGCCCCATGAAGGCTCTCATGCAACTTGTTCTAGGACCTCTACTATATGATCCCACTTATTTTGGGGATAAATATACAAATACACAGGGCTGGTCTGTCTCCCAAGGTTGTATAGATATGCAGGAGTGACAAGAGGGAGTAACAGCTTGGCACTTGAAGTTTCAAGATGTAGGCTCTGCTTTTAGCCTTACTACTGACTGCTCGCATAGCTATAGACAAGTCACATCTGCTCTCTGTTCCTGGGTTTCCGCTCGCCCTATCCTCTGATAGTCTGTGAAGCCTCTGAGGACATGAGCCTCCTCCTTCTGCAGGTCCATACAAAAGCAGAATAGATACTGCTTTATTCTCAAGTGTTTTCTGCAATCCAAACTAATCAGAAACTGTTCAAGTATCTATAGACATCACCCTAGGCCCGTCATACCTTCACAGAGGCTGCAGCGAAGTTCACCAACACTGAACCAGATTTTTGTTCCTCTCATTTCTTTGCTACAGTCCAAATATCATGGGTCTCCTATGGTGTTCTCAACTCTAGACTGTGCAAGTATCTTACAGGAAAGAAAATACGACAACTTACAGAGTTATGCCTAAGCACCTCAGTACTCCTAAGGAGCTGAACTGTTTGGAGTTTGCAGTCGGCTTAACCTGATAATGGTTTTATGAGTCTTCTCATGTCAGAGCTATTCTCACAGTCCCCTTTTCCCTTCCCTTCCCCACATACATATTCATGGAGAGAGAGAGGGAGCTGCTCAGTGCCTCACGCACTCCTCTGTGACCTGTTGCATGAGAGTTGCTCACATCTTCAAGATCTTATTAAAATATCCACTAAAGTATTGGAGGAATGTTTTAACTCCAAACTGCTTCTGAGATACAAGAGCTTGAGACAATTAAAAAAGTTATTCTGAAGCTTGGAGCTTCTACTGAAAGGGAAGAATGGCATTGGAATACTTCTGAAAATGTCTCGAGGTCACACTTCTGAGCTAGTTTTGGAGAACTGTGTGTAGAAGAAGGACCAATAGGGAATCTGCAGTCTCCAAAGTAAAAAGTAGTGAATACAGTCAAGATTTAATGACTTCAGAACTTTGCTAAGGACCAGGCTAAGTACCTCTTGAAAAGCAATAAAGTATTAGCTGTAGGAATATGTACAGGAAAATATAGGAGGAAGAAAAACATTAAGTGCTTCATGGCCTCCAGGAATGGACACCTGCAAAGAAAGAATCTGGTCCATATTCAAGGATACCTTGTAAAGATATTTGCCTACAATATACGCATTTATATGCAGACACAGGATTATGTGCACATACAGACTCTACGTCTTTACTTGCAAGGACCTGAAATTTGATATAAAGTCAGAATGTCGATGAAGAGAATAAGAAAACCTTGTAAAGGCAGTTAATGGAAAATGTCTATGTTGGAATAATGTAATTGGTCCCTGCAGAGTATTGCAGGTTAGGGCAAAATGTTAGATAGTGACAAAGGACGAGAAGGAATGAATACATGGGAATTTTCCCCTTCTTCTTAAGAACAGCAAGTCAGCCCGGGCAGGAGCAGGGGAGGCTGGTGCAGGGAGTTCTTGCATCTTCTTCCAAGCAGGGACCAAAATAAGAGTAGGAAATTTTAAAGGGCTACTTTCTTCCCTCCTGCATTCAAAGGAGGGAGAGCATGTGGAGATCTCATTGCAGGTCTATGGGAATTGCACAGCAGTTCCAGGGGTGTTGCAGAAGTTCAGATTGTGATTCTGTGTCTTTGAGGATGTAAAACAACAGTTCTCACTCTATGCCAGCCCCTTCAGAATGTTTCTTTCAGTATATTTCATCACCAATCTCTAGCTCAATTAGACCGTTGGATATTTATTGCCATTTTCCTTCTCCAATCCTGAAGGATCCGGATTTCTTCCACTGAAGTTTAGATACTGTCACTAACAGGTGAATCAGAACCAAGTTGCCTACCTAAACTTCCCAAATAAATGTGCGTGCTCACAAACTACAAGAGGAAGAAATACCTTTGTAAGTGAGATTGTAAGTGAGGGTCCTCGGGAGAGATGGAGGATGGTTTACATTCAGAGATGACTTCAGTGAGTCTGTGTCTGCCCAGGTATGCGATATGTCAGTAGCATATATTCCAGACAGATGAAGAGCTTAGGAAGTATAGAAACATGGATTCAGATGTGTCAGCTAGTATGCATAAAAACAGCTGCTTAAAAATAATGTTTAGGGTTTGTCTTTATGCAATGACAGGAAAGGAATTCAGTGTCAAAGTCTGCTGAGCATTTAGCCAGATGTGTTATTTTACTCCAAAGCACACTGTGCTCTGATCCTTAATTCTTATAATGCCTTCCTGAACTACTAAACCATCCATACAGGTCTCTCCACACTACCTACCAATAACAAATGCGTTTGTTTAGTTAATGACCCTGCCATTTGTGTTGGCCTGCATATAACATCAAAAAAACCCTTCAGGACAAATCCCTCAGGCAAACTGAAACCCTAGTGCAAAAAATACTTGTGTTATTTTTGATATTATCCAGTCCTTCCAGCCACACAATACTGATGACTCGATCTAAAGTGGTATGAGTCAGTCAAACACAATCCTCAATACCCATCACACCGATCCGTGCAATCTAGGGAATGCGATTTAGAGAGTTGCTGATGCCTGGACTACAAGTTCTTTGGGGATGCAGCGTTCTCTGGGGCTTGTGAGAAAATGAACATACTGTCAGCAGTTAAATAACATATCCGTATCATCACCATATAAAAAATCCAGCCAAAAATCTGTTCACACAAAGATTGTTGCTTTAATTGTCATTTTGTTGCTCCTAACCACTTTCTCTCCAGCTGAGAATAAAGCTGAACCTTCCTCATAGCTCTGTGCCCCTATTTCCCTCCCTTGCTTTGGGTGTGCATCTACTCAGACTGCACACTCAGCAAAGGAGACTGGCTCTGATGGTTGGTGCTTCCAAGAGTGAACCTTTCTCAGGTGGAATCTTGTTAAATCTATTAATAAACCAGTTCCTGCTCAAAATGCAGTTGGGGGACAGTGACTTTTTGGAAGCTGAAGAGGATCTTTGAAAGTTAGCTATACTGCAGCTACTAGAAAGCATGTGACCCCACAAAAAATAGACTGGGGGACAACTCGTTTTGAGTGCATTCAAAATTAACCCATAGGGATGGAAACTGCTCTCAGCTGGATTGTTAAATTGCTCAGGAAAAAATTATATACATTTATTGTAGTTCATGTCAAGACTGTAAGTTACAGGTGTTCTGATCTTTCTACTTTCACAAGTTAGTTCAATATTTAGCATATGCTGGTAGCATTTTTTTCCCTAAGTCAATGGACTAAAAATCAACTCTTTTCTATGTAACATCACACACTGGAATGGAGGAGCTTGCTGCAGTATTCCAGGCTAGGCAGCTACTTTTGTCTTGCCCTGTTTCTTGCTTAAGAAAAGAGTAAAAAGAAAGGAAGAGTGGAAAAAAGAACTACACGAAAGAAGAAAGTAGATAAATAGAAAAGCAAATCTTAATAAGGTTCTTTTTTCTTTTCCTATTTTTTTGGAGACTGCTGTTTTAAATTAAAGTCATACATAGGTTTCAAAGAAAATCGTATGTCTGTGGAATGGTGAGCCCACCTGACAACGCATGCTAACAGAATTGTAAATGTAAAGGGTAATGCTTGTCACTTCCTGACAGCTCTAAATGGCCTTTTAGTTCAGTACGCAGAGCTGTCATAAAAAAACATAAAAATGCATATGCAGACAGCTGAAACTGCAATGCACATCATTATCTGCAAATGGTATAAGTATCCTGAACAAAGGGCCTTCCAGTTTAAGGACAAGCATAAGACATTTTTCTGCCTCTAGCCTTAAAACAAAGTGCTGTCAAGAAAACAAGATTCTCAGTGCCAGAACTGAGGATTTTCTGTCAATCAGCAAGGTGCTACATTTGTACATATTTTTCTGACCCCAAATATGAGAAGAGCATCCTTAACAGATGTGTATTTAACTTCTGGCAGATACATCTGTTTTTTCTGGTTTTTTTATTTTTTATATTATTTTTTTTTCTCCCCCTCAAACACACTGCAGAGAAGAACAGTTTTGTTGTGTACTTATTAGTTCCTTCTATCCTGGTTTTTCCTCTGCACTTGTTTAAAGTATCCGCATGGTGGCTTCACCATTATCGTGCCAAGGTGTTGGGGAACTTTAGGGACTAGCATTAACCTGGAATGGGAACCATGCAAAAAAGGTGAACTCCAATCTGTTGATGTTCAGCACTACTGTGCTATTCTGTCTGGTTGTGGTTTAAAAATTTTCAAAGTTGCAAGTTACATTTCAGTGCAGTTTGAAAGCACACATAAAAGTAAGGAGAGCTTAGCACAGACATTAACATACCCGAGCAGCGTTAAGAATAAACCTATCCCCCGCTCAACTCCGCAAAACGTTAGTGAATATAAGAGCCATGGTGTGCAGTGGCTGCTCACTGACGGCCTGACTCTGATTTAGGTAGTCCCCAGTGCTCCTGTACTACCATGTGTGCTCACATTTCTACTTAGACCATCTCTCCAGATAAAGGCTGGGGGACCATAGCCTGCCTGATACGATTTAGGGATCAGGGAGAAAAGGAACCTAGGGTCCATGACGAATGCTCTACTCTGAGGGCAAACTGGCATGAACAAGAACTTCCACCCAAGAATTAGAATTTACCTCACGAATGCATAAAAGAGCAGTAAGGCAGCAGTTGGGTCTTACATTTTTTTCTTCCCAAACCTCTAATCTACATCACATCTACATTGACCCCACTCACAAGTATCCACTGCACTGCACAGAACCATGACTTAGACCTTCAACAGTATCTAAACCATCCCCTTCCAGCAAATAACTTACACAAACATTCATTCATCAAAGCAACCAGTAGACCAAGGGTGGAATATGGACAAGCAGCAAGGACTTGAACAACAACCCCCAGTTTTCCTAGCTGCTAGACATCCAAAGGTGTCTCTTTAAACTCTCACCTTGGCCCCAGTTTCAGTTACACTTCCATACAGATATCTCTATGCACATTAAATTGCATAAACCCCTTTTTTCTGCAGATTGGTGTCTCCTCCAGATTTACAACATTTACTTGCATTGCTTTTCATGCTACTCTCCCAGGTTGGGGTTGAGGCAGCACTCTAGGATCTGGTATGCAGCAAACAACGTCTACTCCGGGCCTGAACACCACTTGCAG
This sequence comes from Athene cunicularia, assembly GCF_003259725.1. Classification (NCBI taxonomy): domain Eukaryota; kingdom Metazoa; phylum Chordata; class Aves; order Strigiformes; family Strigidae; genus Athene; species Athene cunicularia. The sequence continues at coordinate 9,052,262 of NW_020799117.1, read as the reverse complement.
TACAGAACCCGGTGTGCACAAGAGATCTTTGATATATCTTCTCGGTATCTTGAATTATCCACCAAATGTCTTGTTCCAATGCTCTCTGCTTGCAACATAAAATATGGGAATATGAATCAAAGATATTTGGAATTTCAGAACTTCTAAGATCACAGAGGCAAAATATCTCAGAGTCCACAAGAAGAGTAAGGGAATAAATGTCACATATAAAAATTTTCTATTCATCTCATGGCTTATATTTACAAAGTGCTGTGTTTGAATCTGTAAATTTTCCAGTGTGAAATTGCCCTGAACAGTTGCTTAATGGCATCTTAATTTTCCTTTAATTAATCACCTTTAGAACTTCTAGCTGTTTCTCCATTAAAATCCACATATATCACAGGTATAATCTTCATTCCTTTCTTCTAAAATTGCCCAAAGAAACCATCAAAGGATAAGGCTGCAATCCTAAAAATTCATTTCTTTTGTATCTGCAGTAAGACGATATGGGAATACACAGTCATCTTGGAAAAATATAGGTTTTGTGTGAGATTTAAAAGATATCTAGTAATTCTGGCTGCCTTCTTGGTGCTGTTTGAGACATCTGAGGACATCTAAATCTTAAGTTTGGTTCCTGTCTCAATAACTGATTCTAATCCAAGCTCAAGAAAAATAACATCTTAATGCTCACTCAACAGTCTTGCTTCCAAAGCTGCCTCTACAGACGCCTAAATAACTGAAAACAACTCTGCAGTACATCAAAAAAAAAAAAAAAAAAAAAAAAAAAGCTTTGTAGACTATGTGTAAAAGCCCTGTCTGGTGATGCCTGACATAACAGTATGTTTCCACCTAATTACAGTACACTTAAATACACTGTGCCTTATTGACACAAAACCAAGGGCATATATGTCTGTCTGCTAATAAATTACATTGGACAGAAGAAAAACATTTCCAAGCCCTATGGAGTGAGCTGATGAACTAGACTTCCTACAGGAGTAGGAGAGAAAGGAGAAATGAACAACCAAAGTAGTTTTAGGGTGGAGACTGGTACGTTTGTGAGAGATGCACAACATGCCAGTTTGGAGACCCAAGCGACCTACACCACTGCAGAACAAGGAGAGGCTATGCAAAAGCATCATTGGTTTCCTTGCACGTCTGACCTTAATGACACATGTACTTTCCTAATACAGTGAATGTTTCATCTAGCAATTCTTTTTTGAGCGTGGCTTTTGTATTGCCGTGTTTAAAATGTGACACTGTCAAATGTGGCAGTGAGAATCCTGGACTAAAACAATACCTACAGCAGAGCTACACCAGCCAAAATATAACAATATTTTAACCACAGTGATATAGAGCTGAATTTGAACACACATCTTCCAGACAAAAGCTTGTATATCCCATTACCATGACCTGTGCCAGATAGGCCTCCCTCTCAATCTGTTCCCTTTAAATTTACAAGGAAGGAAATAACAAGAAAGAAGGACATTCTTTTATTACATTTTTTCAAATAAAATGTCTGTGCTTTCTCTGGATGGTTCCAGCCCGATTTATACAAGGTGAATTTGACCTTCAAGAGGCAGAACATCTGGGAATGACAATTAAAGCCATCTGCACCCAAGGCAAGCAGGTTGCTCGCTATCCACTCCATTCTGTCGCCTTCAAAACATAGAGGTGGGGGGGGGTAATCTCAAGACAGCCATCCCTTTTTTATTGACTGTCTCCTGTGCTTTTAGAGATGTGAAAATACACAGAGCCTGACTGCACTCCTTCCCAAGAAGGCTCACCGAGGCTGGCACAGAAACTCCAGCAGTGCTCTTGAAGATCTGTGGTTCAGGTTCTATGGGAATGGTATTACCTGGACCCAGATTTTCTTTCATATTTAATAGAGCTTCTATAAGTCTCACCAGCTGTGACAACCTGTCTGAATTTAGGCTTTCGCATCTCCTTTATGTAACTGAGTGGCTTGTGCATTTTTTTTTTACTGGCCATCCGAGTCCAACAGGAGTCAAAGAAAATGTCGTTGAACCCTCTGTTCCTGGAGGTACTGCTTTAAACTCCAGCTCTATTTAGGAAGGCTGCAGATGTTGAAGATATTTTGAAACTGGTAAAAGTCCAAACCACCATTCTCTGTAGGACTTCAGGGCGACTTCACATTCCCTAGAGCTTGCAAATCTTCAAATGTTTGCTGCAATAGGTAATTTATAACCCTATAAAACTCATTTTTGAGGGTTCTTTGTTGTTGTTCTTGTTTAAACCAAATACTGTTAAGGCCTATCATGGTGATTACTGCTGTCCCAGTTTTACCCCGTACTGTTCCCACCTGCCTGTACCATCTGATTTCTCATTTCGTACTTTCCTGGTGAGCTCTTTAGGACAGGAGGATTTTGCTAGCAGAGCAGGATCTTGGTGTCTGGCCTGAGACACTAAAGCAATGCACGTGACAGACGGTACTTAAGGCACTAGCTGTGTCATATAGGTATTTGCACAGAAGGATCATATTCACTTTTGGACAGGCAGTATAGTGTTAATGACTCACTTGGATAGCCAGACCTGGTTGAAATTTCAAAAGCAAAGGAAAAATAAAAAGCCAGAGGATGGGAAAAAAACCAACTAACCCAGAACTGGAATCTTTTCTGTGGTATTTGGATTATTATTATTATTATTATTTTCATTTTCTCTTTGTATAATTTTTTTCAGCCTACTTAAGAGCTCCCTGTGTGCCACCTATTGGTCCAACCCATGCTCAGTTCTCTTTCTGACAAAAATGATGGTGGAAGAGTTGTGCAGGGCCAGAAAACAGGAGGTGAGAGGCCAGAGATTGCGTACAGCAAAGCTGTCCAGAAAACAGAGAAAGGAAGTGTATTTTTCTAGGCAGGTCGAGCCAACTGCAGCCCAAAAGGCAGCCACACCCCCTGTTTCAAACTACGGGTGTGACTCAGATAAACCAGCAGTATGAAATTACACCAGCAGAAAGATATCTTAGAAAATATTCCACACCACAGATGACATATTCAAGTATTATGTCTTTGGAGATTTAACCCTGCCTTTTTTGAGTGAGAAACCAGATACTTGGAGATTTAACCGAGATTATATTGACAGGTCTAGGTTCCACAACAATTCCCCTTGAATATGTCCCATAAACACCTTTCTTTCCAGTGTCAGTCATACATTCATTTTCTACCACAATAATTCTTTGCTAAGATCCCATTCCCATAATAGAAAGAGAGAGGAAAAAAAAAAATGAGTGACACCTCAAACAATATTTGATAGTCTAACAACAATTTCTAACTTCAAAGACTATCTACATAAAAGTTGAAGACTTTTGCTACAAAACCAAACCATTGGGAAATCATTTTCCATCTGACATCAATTCCCCAGCTACTAGAAACAAGGCTTTAACTAAAAGTATAACTTTTACTAGAGGTTCTTTAACGTTTTAATCTATGCCCTGAGAAAGTAGGTACATAGTCAGGTTATACTGTGTCAGAATTCAAGAATGGGGGTGTAACAGAGATAACCCCACAAATCAAAGAGAGAGATGGCCTTTGTGGTCAGCTGATAACCCTCAGATACATGACTGAGTTACTCTCATGTAACAGATTAGGAAGGAGATAGGAATATTTAACTGATTAACCCCAAACCTTTATGAACACAAGAACACAAGAGATACAACCAAGAATATTCCCAACCCCCAAAATTATTGTCCTAAAGGAAGGGAATGCATTTTTCATAGCTGAATCATTACAGCAAATCACTCCTAATGTACTGAACCACTGGAAGGATCAATGGATGCAGGTCTACAAATCATGTATTCAAGACTCAGCGCTGGCAAGCGAAGATCTGTAAGGCTTGACGATGGGCCATTTTCCCTTCCCAGAAATGCTGGCTAAACCCCACAAAGTCTTCTGTAACAGTCTTTTTTTTAAAACCCTGCTTTCATTTCTAGCTGAAGAGGAGATTGCATGTCTAAAAAATCAAGTTGTGACCTTGTGGTGAATTAAATGGCTGAGCATGTTAAAAGGCTTGTAAATGTATCTGGACCTTTTTTTTCTCACCATCTGTTTCATACTTGATATCTTGATAGATAGTTCAGCTTATTACCCACCACTAACGTCATCTCTGCTGAAGCCTTGTTATTTGAAATATGGGGTCTCTCCTTTGTACAGCAGTGACTAAGTACATTGGAACCCACTTAAATTTGTTTTAAGTGCATTAAATTGGTAACATGCAGTGTTGCTGCATACCAGTTTCTAAGTTACATAGTAAAAGTTTAAATGATTAAACCAATTTAATGTATGAACCAGGCACTCCGTATGGCTGAGAACAGTCAGGTTTTCCAGTGAAATGTTCTCCTGATAGTTAGCATTGTGCAGAGGTATGCAGATGCTTTTGCCAGGAGAAAGTGAAATAATTGATGCAGCTGAAAATGACCTTGATCTTAAAGTCATTACCTCATTCCTTGAAATATCTGAAAATACAATGACAGAAGCAAGGGCCTGAGTGACTACTGTGACTTTTACTTTGTCCTGAGTATCAGTGTGACATGGGTACATGCCAACAATCAATCATTTTCCTGGAACACACGACAGTAAAAAGTTGGGGTCATGTTTTCAAGCTGGCTTTTCTTTTTTCTTTGTGTCTGTTGGTTCTGTGTCTCTGCAGACTTTACATGACGTCCTCCTGTCTGCCTACATCTATTTTATAGATTAATGGTACCTGTAACTACTCAGCTGAAAGGTAAAATAATGGCAAGGGTGATGAAACCGCGTGCTCCATGACATAGGAGGGTGACTCATAGGGTCAGGAATGAATTCCTGCCTTTCACCACTGACAGGGCCTTGTGCTGCTACCAAAGCACTATGCATGGCAGAGCAGTGACAGCACACACCTGGAGATGCACAGAAGTCCACAAGTTCCACTGGGTTGGTCTGATTCCCAGGCAGAAGGGCAGACTTTCCCAGGCTGCCACAGGACTGGTTATACCACACCACAGCAGGTCTCTGGGGAGCTGCATGCCAACTGGTCCAGAGCCCAGCAAAGGCAAATAAAAACTTTTTTACTACTAGATTTTCATCTGGGTTGCCAAGGTCACTTGTACCCAACTGGAGGGGCTGGCAGGATCAGACTCCCTCCTACAGCTCCCTACAGGAGTAGAGCCACCCTTTCTAAAAGGGCAAGCCAATATCTACAACCTCTGGTCATCCTGAGATACCACGAAAGGCAACTGGCGCCTTAGTAGTGTTACAAACCAATGGTTTCCCACCCAAAATGTGGGATCATGGTCATGACTACAAACCATGTTAGCTGGAGGACTTCCTACCTTTTCTCTTCGAACAGGAACAGGCACAGAGGAGCTGGGAATACACTGGCCCAAAGAAGAGAGGGCAGGCATTTTAAATGTAGTGAACTAAAAGTTGTGCAACAAACATAACTGCGACCAAACACCACCTGCCAAGTGTTAAGAGACTTGATTCATGCAGCAAAATGTCACACCAAGCAGTTTTGATGCAGCCAGCTGTCACAGGCGAAGCGCTCTGCATCTAAAGATGACAGGTTACAGGAGGAGCTCATGGCTCAGGAGGAACCTGAGAATCACATCGATGACTTTACCTTTGAGAGGAGCTTCTTCAGAAACAGTGCAAGAACCAGAGCTAAAGTCAGGCTACTAATTGTGCAATAAACACACATGCCGTGGTCTTAAGAGTGGAAGCCAGGAAGCTCTGGGTTTTGGTGGAATTTTACCACCTGCAAGACAGCCCACGGCTCTGGAAAGCAACGTGCTATCGGCACAGTGTAGTTTTGTCTTTTCATCTCTGACCTTTTCATGTCTTCCCTTGCTGTGGTCTGTCAGGGCAAATGCTGAGAAGGAAGGTGTCTGCAACAGCAGATATGTAAAGTTTTCAGAGCTGTCGTTCTCCACTGATACAGAAATTTATTTTTTCTGATTTTAGCAGTTAAATGCACATCAAGGTGTTGCAAACACTTACTTGTGTTACAAAAGATGGTTAAGTGTTGGCAGGATACCTATATCCTGCACACACCAGGCAGTCAAACTTGATTTCTCATAAAATTAAATGAAAATGAATCCAGGCAGAGTTTATGTAAACAGCATCTCTAACAGTGGCAGCAGGACCTCACCGAAGAACCAGAGATTCTGTTTCCCAAACCAAACACAGTCCAGATCTTTCAGCTCAAACTGAGGTTTGAGCACAGATCTGGATTTACTCACAGAGTTCAATTTGGAATCCAATTTTATAATCAATTCTTCATTGTTTAAATCAATGTTGCTGATATAATGCATCAGAGAACCTATCCCCTTGATGGAGGATTTTTTTAAAAGCTGTATTTTATGGCTATGTCATCACCAAGCACTTGTGGATTTAAAACATTTGTGAAATAAGATTTTCTGGTAAAATCTTGTGTGGTCCATTAAACATACAATACACAGCAGAGGAAATACTCGATTATGCTTACACACTTTTCTTGTTTCTGGTAATATTCCAAATGAGTGCAGCTTTGCCACATGGTTATCAGCCTAAGATGGCTTCTGAAGTTTGTAACTTTACTGTTCTGCCTTGCAGTTGACAAGTTACCTGGGACTAACATTAGCTTAGAGCCAGCCCCCGCACACATTTTGTATTTGCCCATGATATTACCACTGAAGCAAATTTCTCAGGAATTACATTCAAAGACCTAAACATACTGCATATATGTATGCCTTTGCAGCACTCCCATATGTATATTATGTTTGCTTGTGTGGTGTATACAAAGCACATGTGGAATCTGTAAGCATAACAAGCAGGATCGTTAACTGAAAAATTAATCATGCTCATGCAAATCATGTGAATTTGCACTATTAATTCTACTAGGATTCAGCAGTGTCTACATAATTTAATACTGTTCCTCCAATCTCAGTATGGGACTCCAACAGTTCTTAGCTGGCAGCACCAGAAGTGTCATTTTTCTAAGGATATGTATAAATAAAATGAGGATGTCCAAAGTACATGTATAAAGTGATATATACATTCTTGTACTCCATGCTGCATTACAAGGCACAGCTCCTTAGCATACACCATTGTACAAAAAAAAAAAAAAAAATTCTACAGGGCATCAACTGCAATATACACAACTTAATATAAAAAACAGCTTTTAAGAGATACACTAAAAAAGTAACAGCAACACTCCACAAATAGAAATCCCTCAATTTTAAGGGAGTGAGTCTTCTGAATTTTTCTTCCCAAAATGACTACTCATTGCTTTATGGATTTGTCACATTCTTTATTAGCAAAGTAGCTTTTCTTAAAAGGGGTTACTTTGTATGCATTTGAATGAAAGTTTCAAATTTTTACCCGCCTGATGTGTTGAGCGGCACAGAAGGACAGTGTCTTGAAAGCTGAGAAAGAAAAAAATTGGATCATCTAATGCATTTCCTCAGGACAGAAGGAAGCCCACCTCTGAAGTGCCCAGTAAATCCATCAAACAGCCAACTCCTAATTACTGCCTTATCACAAAATTCAGACCTCCAGAACCAAAAAGACCAGAAGTTTAGCACAGCATAGGAAGGGAGCAGGAGACAGACTGCATACAGGAAATACTCTACGCAGAACACTAGCTTGTACTGCCATTTTCAGAAACTTAAAGGTATTCAGCAGTAACTAGTCTTAAATGTATACCACACTATCTTCAGACATCACATTTCATTTGAAGAACTTTAATAGAACATTACAAAAAGATCTTTTGTAACATCCATCATGGGGAGACACACAGTAGCTCTTGAAGCACACAGAGGAAAGCATCAGCAATTTTGAACAAGAAACAGAAAAACAAATGTAGTCTCTGGAAATTACGGTCATAAAAGAAAACAAGATTCCAACTTTCCTAGTAAAATTCATTCTAACAATCAGTGGTGAAAATCACTGGAATAAATGGGAAAATATTAACATAAGCATTCTCAAAATTCAAAATTAAAATCTGACTTTAAAATAATGTTCTTGGTTGCTTTTTCTTACCATTTTCCCCATAAGGTGACAAATACAACAAAACACAATCTCTTACCAACACCAAAATAATGTTTGGCTGAGCTCTATTTTTGGTGCAAATATTTCTCTGCTTGCTCAATGTCCTCACTGGAGTCTTGGAACCATTTTCTGGCTTTACTACACATTCACTGTCACCATCAGTAAATCACATAATCTGTACACAACAAATTAACATCTGTAAAATTGGGAAAGTCATTCCTATTTAAAAAAAGTTGTTGTGAAGCTCAGTTAGTTAAACCACTAATTATTTCTTTAAAGTTATGGAAACTAAAGATGTTTTCAGCTACGTATGATTTTTGTAATCAGTAGTAGGTTTCAACTACATGGGTAAGTAAGGATCTCAAGCATTTTAGTCCAATCTGAGCTAACCAAAGTAATGTACCAGAGAGTACGTTCTAGCAGATTCCCATGGGAATGAAAGTATGATTTTGCATCCAGAAGAAAGGAAATCCAAATCCCCATTTGCTCTTACTACATAACAAACCCCACCCAGGTTCTGCATCTTCCAAAGAACACCCTGCCCCTATCATACAACCGTCTAGTAAAAGATTATACCATAACTCTGACAACACAAAGACAGACAGAAGTTTTAAATTATTATCGGAATTACCTGGATTTACTGACACTGATAGGTTTAAATCCCCAAGAGATAGGTTGTATCATTAACTGAGAAGGTGAGGAAAGTAAAACATAGGCAATTACTCAGTACTTCATAATAACCTGAACTAGAATTCCCTGAAGCACCTGTGTTTGCCTGACACAGCTCATAGGCCAATGCTTAGGATAAAAAGTGATACACACATTTTCTTTTGCTCTCCTTGGAAAATTCTGTGTCTGTGCAGATGCATGGAAGCAAGCAGTCACTGCCCACCCCTGAGCATCGGTACTACTGATACAGAGAGCCCTCAAGCATGGTCAGGGTGTTCCTTGAACACACACACAGAGTCTCATCAGCAGTGGGAAATCCACCCAGAATGTGTCTGTTACCTCCAAGCAAGTTCAGTTTCCTGATGTGAACAGAAAGTCAACCAGGAGAAGTCATCAGAGACCTAAAACATATAACTTATCTCAAAGAGACATGACTCTCTAGGTTGCCACTATGATTAACAAACAGGGACAAACTCATCTGTGGGCAATTTAGAGCAGGCATCTCACCAAAGTGCTCTGAACCATCTTCTTGGAGATGTCAGTCTCTGACAGGTACCATAGCATGAGATCCTCTTCAGGAAAAAAAAAAAAATCATAATAAAACAATCCCAAACCTGCATAACTTTCATGCTGATGGTCCTTGGGTATGTGTGGAACAGGGTGGATTGAGGGGCAGCCTTGTGATAACTGCAGGGTCCTTACCGAGCCCAGCTGAGTCTTAATCTTCAAGGAGGAAAAAAAGGCTTTTTCCCTTTTTGTGTCCAGACATGTGCAGGTCCTGGCATCTCTGCAGGCTCACAATAGAAGACCTATCTTATTCATGCCGCAAAAGATCTGGAACCTGACACTTCTCTTGGGCACTCAGTCCTAACCCACAGGATTTGTCTCTGACACTCTCCTTTCAAGACAAGTGTCAGCAGGTGATGAACTTTGTATTCTTTCACCCCTGCAGCTTCAGAGCCTGGATCTCTGTTTCTGCAGAATTTATGAATGGTAAATGTCAAGCCCTTTGTTTTTTTTCAGACCTGTAGTTCTGGTGTCAGAAAATAAAGGAAAGACGAAAAATACTCTTTCCTCCCTCCTTTATTTTGCAAGTTCTTACACTGAAGAAATAGAGCTGTATTGCTTGGTGTACAGTAAGCACAAATAATAATATGCAGCAGGGAAGACTCCGACATATCTTTGTGGCATCCTCCTGGCCTTGTCCACTGAGCATGTGCATTGGTGAAGCTGATGATTACACACGTGATATTGTAACCGCACACCTTGTGGGGCTTGATTCTATTAGGTAACTATTGCTAACTTTTACTGTGATTTTGGTTAATTAGTTCCACCTCATGAGGCAAAGGTCTCATAATTACACTTTGCAGGATGTTCATTAGCTGAGCAGATTTCTTTCTCAGTTCAGGGCATCTCTAGCAAGGGCTCTGTGGGCACTGGGTGTGGATTGCAGCAAAGGAAGGGATGATGGAAATTTTACTGTAAGCCTGCCCTCTCAGCGAACTCAGAGCTCATGATGGTCGAACATGACTGGACAAAACTGAGATTTAGAATGGTTTTGGCTAAAGCAAATTATTTAACATGAACGGCTTAGTCCTTACACCTGTTTCTGAATGATTCACATCTTGTTCTGTGGATCGTCTCTGATAACAACTTTATGCAAACATATTTCAACTGGAGTGTCCTGTGAAACACTTACTTTGCCTTTGATTACACCTTATACAGTCCCTGTTCAAGAGCTCTCAACTCCAAACACACACCTACTGCTCAGTTATTTCAAAGTCTAGGGAAAAACACAAACCTGATCATCACAGGCTTTCAACAGAGCATAAGCACATCCTTAAAGGCTTGACTGATTCTGGATCACCTCATTACTGAAGTTACACCGTACAGGTTTTTCCTTCCCTGGTGAATTACACTGTCAATGACTGCATGGGAGCACCCAGCATGCCAGAGCAGCATCTCACCTCCCTTGGGGGATCCCAGGCTCTACTCTCCTGCTGACCAGCCAGGACAAAGACCAGCCCAAAACACCAACCCACTTTTCTCCTCACACAGCAGCAGACTCTTCTGTTCCCCCGGCAGCTGTGAAGCAAACACAAAAACACCTCATTTGCACGGAAGCTTGTTGGAAGAACAAGAAAGGAATAGAAATAGGATCAAAATATGATCTGATCACTCATTCTTTTGAACCGGTGCTTCTACTGGCACACCTACTGCTGCTCTAAGCAGCTGCCATATAGTCATTTTGTAAGCAATTGCTTCTTAAACCAGAAGGCTGAGGAGATCATAACTGATGACAGCCAACATATCTTGTATATTTTCCTGGAGACAATCAGACACCACTGTCCCTAGACTAGGGCATCATGATGGTAGAAACAGTATCCCTTTTCCAAGCGCTTCTTAATACTCCATCCTAATAAACAGTGATTCCTCAGGAAGTGCTGTACCTATTACCCACATGTTAATACCAGCTTAGGTTTCATTATGACTAATGTCATTATAGTGAATTCCAAACGAATTATTCATGATTGGCTCCTTCTTTTAATGCCTTTGGCATGTGACATGTTTTCCACATTGCCTGCAAAATGTCTGTGGTAGGAAAATCCTCATAGGTGTCCTTGGCAGCTGGAGGCTGAAAATGTAACTGTTTTGCTTTGTATCCAGTGAGGGAAGTTTAACATTTATTTTCAGGAGAGCAAGTTTTTTGCTTGCCACAACTATCTCCTTAAGGTCAATATAGAATAGACTGGATAGAGGCTGATAGACCTATCTTGGTTCTTCAAGTGAGATATGTGGTCTTACTTTAAAATAAAAGCAAATACCATCTCCATTAATCTACATCACAACTACTGCCAAAGAAAATATCTTATGTTCACTAAAAACTAAGAAAAATTTTTTAAAAATCCAATACTCCTTAAAGTCACTTAATTTCTCTGGGCCTCAGAATGAAATTCTAAAGCAAGGAAAAGGATCACATATTTCCCCACCTCTTTCTTCAGCCTATGGTTAGCTTTCCTAAGTAAGGAAACCCTTTGGAGACAGATGTGCTCTCGAAGTAAATAGGACTTGACTTTAGTTGGGACCTGAAGGACTCCATGCCACAGCACAGCCACCAGAGCAGAAATAATGAGTAATTTAGATGGGTTATCACCATCTCCTCCTGTTCTTAGCACAGCACAGCTCACCACATTTTTTCACTTGTGGTTCACACGCACTACTGTTGGAGGCTTTTCCTGAGAAGGCAGACCTGTTCCAGCCTGACATATAACATCCTCCATTTTTCTCTCCCCAAAGCGTCAAGCTTAAAGTAATTAGAAGAGCCCAGCGTACTTGACAGTTGGGAGACTCACAGATTTCTTATATGCCTAAAAGGAGATTTTTTTTGAGACTATCAACACCTGAAAAAATTATGTTTGTGCCTAACCTGAATGAAAAAACCCTGCTTCTCTCCCTGAGCTCAGGGATGAGCCTTCTTGTGCTCCCCAGGGGACACAGGCACATACAAGAAAGGTTGGACCAGGTCATGCCAAAGGCCCATCCAACACAACATCCTGTCTTTGGAGATGGCTAGTAATGGGCATTTAGGAGAAAGTGTATAAGAAGTGATGTAAGTATGAAATTCTCCGTATCTTCTCCTTTTCAAGCAATTTGTGGTTTAAGGACTTCCTGAGCTGTAGCCTACATCTGCGTCATCTCATTTAATAGCCCTTTAGAGACCTTTGCTTCCATTCACTTGCTTAGTTGCTTCTTGAACTTTAGATATCTAAAACATCCTATGGCAATGAGTTCCACAATTTAATTATGCATTGTGCGAAAAAGTAGATTTTGTTTGTTTACAGCCTGTTGTGCAATCATTTCATTTGGTACTCTTTAGTGTTATGAGAAATAGCTAATAACCATTCCCAACAAACATTTTTCCATATCACTGCTTATTTTAGACTAGCAATGGATAGACAATACTGGAAAGTACTGAAATTGCAAATTGCAAACAAATGTGCAAAGGTTTGCAATAAAGATCAGACTTAGAGGGGAAGGGAAGTTACTTTGCATATATATATGATACATATATAAATGAACTATTAATATTTTCATGCATATTTCTTAAAGCTGTATAAATGTGAAAAAATATTATCCACTCATCATTACTTTTTTACTGTGACCATATATTAGGAACACAGAAAAAAGGTGTTCCTGCCTTCAATACCATTTTCATTGAAACAAATGTCCTTATAATACAAGACATTCACATCATACAAGTAGTAATATTTGAAATCATGTTGATTAAAGTGAAGTTTCCTTCCTAACAGTTAAAGCATTCTCAGTTGCTTTTCTGACCAAACACCATACTGAAGTATTCATACTATTCCCTTGCTGTAAGTATCACGGCAATGTTATCTAAATAAAAAGGCAACAGTGAAAAAGTTTTAAAGAGAGACCCACTGTATGATTACTAGCTGTTGGTACTTGATGTAAAATATCTAACTTACAAAAGCACTTTGGCATGTTTTTGGACAAGTCTTATCAATAGCTGTAATGAGAAATGACTAACAAAGGACTTTCTGTACAAACAGTAAATGAGATGCTTGCAGACAGAGGGGAATTTATTCTGAAGGAAAAAGAATGAAGCCTAGTGTTCTCATTCACTGGCCCTTCACCTAAAGTTGTTTTATTGTTGTTCGTGTGTGTCTTAAGTACCATGAAGAACAGCATATGCTATTACAAGGATGTCTTATTTCATCTGACTTTTGTTCCCCATAACCAAGCACCATTGTCATTATCAGATGGCAAAAGTAAACTAGAAATCAAATCCTCGCATTCATTTTCTTAAATAATCCCTAGAAAAGCCTACTTGCCAGATAAGTCAAAACTGGAGACATAATATTGTCTGAACATGTTTAGTTTCCAAAACAGTAACTGTAGTAAATGAATAGGCAGGTATAAATAATTTCATCACTTATTTGTAATTTATAAGAAATCTATTTTTCACTTTTTAGAAGGTTTGCTTTAGACAAGGTTAGAAGAAAAAGTTAAGATTGATGTCAGAACTGGAGCAGTGATCGCCGGGGAGTGACAGCTTGTTTCTCTGGAAGTACCGAGACTGAACTCAGCCCCTTGCTGAAGGGCTGTGTGTGACAGGCCGAGTCTGGGCAGCCCTGTTATAGCCCTTCCCACATCACAGCAAAGGGCCCCTGAAAATTCACCTCACATATTGCAGAAGCACAGAAGAAACAATAAGCTGAGCATTTTGGTTCAAAGTGGATTAACACCCATTGAAAGATTCCATAATAAAGATTCCTGGCACTGAGGATCTGCTTTATCATAGTGGCACAACTGAAATTCCAGCACTGGCCTTCAGAGGTATCTGTGCACTTAATATCCAGCACTGGGCTCAGCCTTGCTCCCACTCTCTCCTCCCTGACACTGGAAGAGACCGCCTCTGTCATATGGACTATTTACTCTGAAGGACCTCATGTGATCTGCCCTCTCTCAGCATCTAAATAATTTTGGTAGTCTGCAGAGAGGCAGACATAGGAAGCAATGAATGGTACTATAACGTTATCAAGCTGCTTCTTGCTTTCATTTCTGCGGGAAAAAGAAATAAGCAAGAATCAGCAACGACTCTGCTAAATCCACGTTCAAGGAGAGATGTGAAACCAATTAGTAGGCTAGCCCAGTACCCGTAAAGTTGCTGTCTACACCATGAAATGTTATAAAACAAAACAGAACAGAAAAAGAAAAAAAATAAAATCAATACAGAACAGTCCATGGCAAACAATAAGCCTGCAGGTGCTTGCAAGGTGCAAATTCAATATGAATAGTGGCACTTTTAGAAAACCAGCTATGACTGAGATGAAACTGAGCAGAACAGAAATTCAGAAGCAAGTGAGGATGCACTTTCAAAATATGTCAGGATTTATTCTGTTCCTAAAAGAACCAGACAGTTAATCCACCCTGTTGGCAGGTGCATGATAGTAGGTGATTCCTTGCAACTACCTCTATAACTATTCTCATTATATTTTCCTCCAGATGGGGATGGCGATAAAGAGAGCAAGGGCAGAGGATTGAGATGGAGAGCCCATTTGCCCTGCTTGCAGTGTGACTGATCATGCAAAAACAAAGGGCCACTCAAACAGAATTTCTTGAGTGGGGATGACATACAGCATTGGCTCAAGGGTCTCTGTAGACACCAGCTTCTGCAACGCATCTTTGGGAATTGCATACCTCATTTTGGGGAGGGGGGAAGATGATGGCAGGCTTGGTTGCATTTGCACAATGACTTTGAATCAAGTTGGAAATGAGGTGACCTGGCTTAAGGATGGAAGGTTGGATTTCTCAAAGACTTTATAATTAGGAGGTCAAAGCGTTGCTGTCTTCTAAACAACTACACCACCTTCTTTCCCAAAAATTCATGTTTTTGCAAAAGTTTATAAGGAAAAAATAAAAGCAGCTTTTTTTGATTAATTGAAACATTTCTGTTTCAATCCATTTCCAATTAGCTCCCACAAAACACTAAGAAATTTAAGAGAAAATTTGTTTCAGACCAAGAAATAGGGTTTTTTCCTTTTTTTGTGTCAGTATTTCAATTTTAACATTGTTGGAATTCCTGCACCCTGTTTTTCCCCCCCAAAAAAAGTTGAGTCATTTCCAAAAGGTGCAGCAGCACTGAGACACGCAGAACCCAACAGCTGGTGGAATATGGTTTCTTCAACATTTCTCTAGCCAGCTCTCGTCATCCGTAGCAGGATGAGTTGGTCACATCTGCTGACCTCCTAAAACAGTGTGGCTGCTGTGAGTAATTCTGGTTTTTCCCACGCAGTGAATAATCCCTACAAAGCGTCACCATCCCAAAGCCTGTCGTTACCACCTACCAACCTTGGAGGGAGGAGAAGTATAGAATAAGGCTGTTTTGTATTTTCAAATAATGGAAAAAAACAGCTATGCTAAACAGGAAAAAAAAAAAATCTTCCACACTGACCCAGCAGAGCAGACTCTGTGTTGCACATTCCCGAGTGCTGGATCCCTGGAGACTGGAAAATTCATCCTTATTTATTTATTTAAATTAAAAATCCTAGCCGTGACCTCAGAGGTGTATGTTTATTATCAGCTCCAATGCACTTGTCACAGCTTTGGCTGGAAGGGAAGCCAGGGGAAGATTTAAAAATAATAATAATCCAAGAAATTTCTCCATTTCAAATGTCTTTTTTTTTTTTTCCTAATTAGAATACAGTTTGGATTTCAGATTCCAAAGCTTTTGGAATAGTGGTTTTAAGCATGATGTAATTTTCCTGTCTATATGACCACAGCACGGGCTTATTTCAAATGTTTTGTAACAACAGAAGAATAACTGTGGAAACCTATATGTAATCCTGCAGGATCTGACTTGGTGCCACACCATTACCAGCCACAGTTCAGGAGCAGACAAGGCAGGACTTCTGCAAGGGGACGTGTCTATGCACTCTGATCCTTTCCAGAAAGTGTGGCTTGGTCAAAAGATCCCAGCAAGTCCTACCCAAGGGCTTATGCAGTTACCTGTTTCAACTACCCATGTTTTATGTGCATATGTAAAGTGAAGATATTTTGTCTTTTAAAACAAAACAGGCAGAAAAAGAATTAGTGGACCAGATTTATTCCACTTATAACTACATTATGTTATTCCAGAGCCAAATTTCATCCATATGTGAATTGCAACCCCTCAGTGACTTTAAGTATGAACAATTTCTGGTTTGCTATCTCCTTTTCTCCACCCCAAATGCAATTCTGTTCCCCTTGCAGAGCAAAAAGGACCACTATGTCAGTATGTGGTATTTGTCTTAGAATTAACATTGCTAAAGTTTTCAGTGGCCTTAACAATCCGATTTGATTTATTCAGGACAGTTATTATTCAAATTAAGGACAGTTCTCACCCCTCAGTGTCTTAGCACAGAAGTGGGTGAACACCAAACTGCGCTGAGAAGACAAAGGATAACATGATAGTAAAAAGGCAATTTGGCTACAACTGTAAGCCAGCAGCTGGTCATCCCTCTTGTAAACTGCATGTGAATAACATGGGTTTGGGTTTTCCAAGGATTTGAGCGTTTTTGTGTATCTCATTATTGATGGGTTTGCTGCTTGTGTCAGCAACTGGCTCAGCAGCAGTGGTTTTGTGGATGCTTCATTTTCTTATGGAGAGATTTCAATGCGTCTGTCAGGCTGCCTTATGCTTTTGGACCATCCACTGTCACATGTGCTCAATAAAAAGCCACCCTTAATTATCTCTGCTGGTCCTGAGCAGGTGGCTTGGGAGCATAGAGGTCTTCTCTTGCATGTTCAGGGCTGCACTGAAAAAAACACCTGGGGAGGGGTCCTGGGATGCTGCGGCATGCTGGGGTAGGCACAAGTTATCTCCCCTTAGCTCCCCTGACCACAATGGTCAATGGACACCAGGTGAGAAACAGGCAGGCTAAGCCACCAGAAACATGAAACCACTCTACTCCATCTCCCCCTTCCCAGAAGCCAAGGCACACATGCACACTGCATGTATAAACGTTCAGTTAGGATTTGAAGAGCATCCCAAAAAGCCATCTTGCCGATCCTCCCTCGAGTCTCTATGCCAAACCCATTCATACTGGAGTGATAATAGTTGACAGAAATCAGTTTAGTTTGGCTGAAAAGGAGGCATCTTAAGGAAAAAATATGGTTTCAGAGGCCCACCCAAAAATGCAAAGGCTGGACTCTGTCTGAGAACAGAACTTGGCCTCCTGTCTCCACTCCCACAAAAAATGCTTGTAAATGTTATGCTCTTTGGGCTGTATTTTTTTTTTCTCCTGCATTAAAAACTGAGTGAATTTAGTGCTTATAAAACCAAGGGGCTGATAGCAACTGGCTAGAACCAGATGTTAGGAATACTGGAGCATATCGTACAAACAGATCATGCACATATAACCATTCAGAAGTATGTAGCTGCATTACTTATTTTCAGTCAGGTTACTGAACAGATTGATTTCTGAGGCAATATAAAAACATTATGCCCAAACCCCAGGGCTTGGGAAGAAAGGGAAGAGGGTGAGGTAGAGATGTTTGTAGGTATCCATGTCCATAGATTGGGAGAGAAGAAATATATTCCCTCTCCCCCAGTCTTTGCAGCTCTGTCCTTCCCTGCTGTCCCAACCAGCAGTGCGTGGCGAGCCCAAGCAGAGACAAACGTAATGCTCAGTTACATCTGTAACCGAGCAAGTTGCTCAGCCTCTGGAGGAGAACGAGTGTCCCAGCGTGGGGGACGAGATGACCTCCCAGGATGTCCAGCCCCATGTTCTCCTGATGTGGAGCCATATAGACCACTTAGCCACCACCGTTCAGATTGCACACAGAAACAAACACTTGTATTAGGACTTGTACCAGAAATATGTGCCTGAAGAGCCAGCATCGCTTTCAGCAAGGCACGGAAGGTAAGTGGTGCAATCTGCCAGTAAGCCCTGTGGAAAGACAAGCCTGTGTAGCTGGCTCCCTTAAGGAATTTGAGCTGTTAGTTTTAATGGCTTGAAGGGTTTTTTTTGAACAAAAACTGGATCAGTTTTATTGACTTAGAGTGAAATGTTTCCATTTATAGCTGTTGCTCCTTGAGATTTCTGTTAAAAGATTTAAACAACCTTAAAGTCTTCTCCTCTGATCCCATGTCCCCAGCTCCTTTCAGCACATCCCCAGTTGGCTTTACCCAAACACCAAGCCCTCCCAACGTTCAGTTTTGGCCTTTTAGGTTCCCCCTAACACCACCACCTTCCTTGCTGCACAAGTTTCTAGAGCATTTAGTTACCAACAGGGCCTTGTCCTGTGTTGGTACCAATGAAGCCCTTCCCAAGCCTTCTTCCACCACACAGCCTGCCTCACTGCCAGCTAGTCTCTACTATCAAGCAACAACATAAAATCCAACACCACCACAACTCAGTTTCTTGTTTGAATTATTTTTTCCATTGATTTCCATTTCACAGACTTTGCCACTACAAGGAGCCTTCACATCTCTCACTCAAGCTTTTGCACCCCACAGGGCCTGCACCCTACCCCCAGGTATGCCACCAAGCAGTGCTACATCCACCACTGGTGGGCTATGACTGCAACAAGAGATTTGAGTGTCAGAATCACCTTAACCCCCAGTCAGGGCAGGGATTCACTGGGTCAGACCTCCTTAGGGGACCTTACCCCATGAGCCATACTGCATGCCACATTCCTAATGACATCAAGCTCGGTAACATCATCCAGGAGACAATTCCTTCCCAGCTAAATCAGCAATCACTGCAGTCTGTGCAGAACCTCAGAGTTTCTAATCCCACTACACAGCAGTAGTAGCACACCAGCAGACACCCTTCCTAAGCGCCATCCCTCCCTCAGGCCCATACCCAGGACACCATCACAGTCTTCATCTGTCTCCTCAGGCCATGACCACACGCCACAGGATCATCTGCTACTTCATGAGACTTCACCTAAGTGCACTTTTACACCCATACCACTCACCTTATTTATCTGGTTTGTCCAAAACGTGGAAAGACTAAGAACTATGAGCTTCTTTAATCATCTGTGCAGCACAAACTGGGAATCACAGGTTGTGATCATTAGGCAGAGCCTGGAATAAGAGGAGACAGGAGGTTAACAGTGATATTGATACTGTGGTGGTGGGTGCAATTTTAATCCAGTGACTCAAACTCATCAAGCAGAAAAGTTGCCATGTATTAAACTGTAAAAAGTTTACAACAGCTGAACATCTAAAATATAGCTCTGAGAAATTACTCCTTAAAGCAGGCAACCAAGAGCATCTCAGACAGAACCAGGAGAATGTTGTTTTCACAGGACACACTCTGTGGGTGTGTTACAAGCTCTGTTCTTTGGCCTGTCACCACATTATTTCTGCACTTCTTGTATTTCTCTCTCTTTTCTCATACTCAAGCATTGTCCTGTGATACAGCAGAAGTGCATTTACAGCCAAAATTACAGAAGTGGTCCATTATGTTTTTTAAGGTAGTAACAAGGCTGCAGTTTGTCACAGCTGTCTAGAGCCCCAAACGCCTACAACTGGCAGAGCCATGATGCCTTTTCCTCTCCCCCCACCCAGGCTGAATCTGTGTTTGTGTGCACACAGATTAAAGTTATGTACAAACAGCTCTTTTAAAAAAAAAAAAAAAAAAAAAAAAAAAAAATGGTGCTTCAATGAGGCAAGAGGTCAGAGCATTCCTAACCACTTATTTCAGAATAGCTCCGCTTCAGCTGCCGCTTCCTGGCTTCCCACAGTGGCCACAGCAGCTTTCCTATCTCATGGGGCAGGGGGAGTGTGGTGGGTCATCTCAAGGGGGCTCTTTCCAGAGGTGAAAAGTCTTAGCATGCCCAGCAGGAACATATGCAGAGAGACAGGAGGGGAGCAGCTGGCCCTCATGGTAGAGCCAACCATTATGGGGCCAAGCTCAGAAGCCCAGAAAGACCCAGCCTTATATTGCTCTAAGCCAAACCTTTCCCTTAAACATCTCCCAACTCCAGTATGGAGACACACCAGCACCTTACCTCTTCTGCACCTTCTCCAGTGAAAGGAATTTAGTGACAACAGGGATGGATAACTCTCAGTCACTTCTCAACACCCATTCTACACCTAGGCACAAGCAAAGCTTCACAACCACCTCCAAGCAGCACACCTCAACTTCCACCTCCTTTCTGCTCTTCCCAAACCTTTATAAGCTCAGGTCTCTCAGGTGTACAGCCCTCAGTCTGATTGGATCCTTGTTAAAAAAAAAAAAAAAAAAGGTGAAGAAGCCCAGTCAAGGCCCTATTTCAGTTAATCAATTAATTATGTTAATTGTGTTTTCTCTTTGTCAGATGTGTCAAGGAGCACACAGGTGTGGGACATCTTCAGCAATGGGGAAATTCATCCAGGCTGTTACTGGGTTGTTTCCATCTCACCAGAAACCACCAAGTGCAGGAGTCTGGAAGCAAACTCTATATGAAACAAAAGTCCCATGGCTGTTTGGAAGCTCCTTTTGTTTTACGCTGGGGTCGTACATTTCCCCTTCATAAATGGTTGCAGGAGTCTCAGGTTATGATCCAGTGAGGTCCCACAACTAAGATATCAGAATCCCTCTTTCAAAATTGGCTGGAAAAAGGCAGATCTCAGGTCACCCACTCAGCGGAGTTGGGTTCAGCTGGTGGGACACATGCCAGACAGCAAATGACTTTCTGTAAGGTCTTTCCTTCTGTAAGGTACAGCTTCTGCAGATGAGGCCCTCACGTTGGCCTTAAAGAGCAGGCAGGGTCTTGCATGGGTGAGGGAAACTCTAATCTGCTCACTGCAAATGCTGGGTTGTGAGAAGATTTGTTTTTAGGCTTGAATTTCAGTGTGATGCAGTATTAAATCATCCACATCAGCTAATTAACACCTTCTAGACTACAAGGGAAGACCAAGCAGTTTTATGTTAGTAACTCAGGCTAAGTGGGTTACATTAGAGCTTGTGTAGACAAGGCTAAGGGTGGCACTGCTGGTGTGGGCACAGTTTAAAGTAGTTTTCACTGATTCTAAGCTGCCTCAGTTGAACCAACACCACTGAATAAAGCACCAGGGTTTTTTTTTTTCCCTATGGAAAAATTAAGGATCTCATCTAATGGCCAATAACATGAAATCAGAGTCAGTTACTGGGCAGGGGGGAGCTGATCACACCGTACCTGAAAGGAAAAATAAATGACAAGTAAGCTCTTCAGAGCAGAGGGGAGTTTCTCTCTCTGTTAGGCCTGCACAAGCCTCAAGATGGAAGTCTACTCTCATTTGAGGCCTTTAGGTGCTTGTATAGTATAAATATTTACTAATAACAGAGAGAGTGAGAGAAGGAGAATAGTCATTTTTCTCAGTGGCTTAGGGTTAAGTACAGGGCAATGGCATCTTAAATCCAGATGTTCTCCTTTTGGGATTTGCCCACGAGGCATATTCTCATGAGATTTCTCTGGCGTTTTGATTTGGATAGTAGCAAGCACTTTTAGCCCAATGATATCATGAGCAGATGACTCAAAATGCTTAAGGATTTTCTTTGTAAATTCCAACAGTTTATTTTATGACTAATGCAGGGAAGAAAGTTTTGCAGATTTCATCTTCTCATCCTTCTGTGTTTCTATTTTCAGTTAGTTTTAAAGGATACTGAACTTGGCCTGATAGAAGAAGATTTGTTTAAATTTATATATTATATATAAATAAAAATATTGCATGCACATGAGTGTGTGTGGGAGCTGTTCCCAAGGTACTGGTAGAACAACTCATCCTGATGAAGAGACAGAGACAATGCAGATGTTGTGGGCTGCCCCCCTTTGGGAGAGCAAGATAAAATAAAATAGGACCCCCCCTTTCCCATTGCAACTGTAGCTGGGCACAATATTTAATGCCATTTTATCACCTGTGCTTGAAAAGAATGGCTCAAGAGTTACAGTTCTTGCACCTTCAGCTGAAACAGTAGGGGCACACAGGTCCTTTACTTTATATAAAATGGCCTGAATGTGACAGGGGAGGGTGGAAGCGCACACGAAGATGCACACCATTTACCAGCCACAAGTGCACGAGCGAGGAGCATATTTAAAGATCGAGCAAATGCAGGACACCAGAACCAGAGCGAATAAATACAGGAAATTCATTGGAGGTGAAACTGGGCTGACTTGGCCAACGCAGTTTCACAACATCATCAATTCAAGGCTTGCACAGGGGTGATTTTTCTCTCCGTCCAATTCACTAAGGAGTTGCACGCTACTTTGGTGGATTTTCTGCACAATTACAGATTATTGCCATGGTAACAGATGCATCACATGACAACTTTGTTACCTCAGAGACAAGAAACAGCTGCTTAAAGAAACAGGCATCCTCCAGGAATGGGGATATTTATTTTCTTTTTTTCTGTTGGCCTCATATTGTTTTAGGAGTCCTTGCTGATTTTCTCATGGATGCGGCTTCCATCATTTTGATAGTTAAAAATGTTTCAGTGCATCAACTGAAAGTTATTTTCTCCCACGTCATATTTTTCCCCCTTACTAAGAAATGCAGCATATGTTTGAGGAAAAAAAAAATACAGTTCCTGTAATTTTGGGAGAAGCAAAATGGCTTTTTTCCTCCATCAGCATCTCTCTCTAGTGCTGCCATTTTGTTTTTATTAATTTAAAGACTATTGAAACATTGCTAATAATATTATTTGAGAGAAATCCCAGATCCCCTGAAGTCAATGCTACTTTGCCGTCAGCTCAAGGGAGGCCAGAAGTTCTCTCTCATGCCATATTCTGCAGAGAGCCTAGTCCCTCCCTGCTGCAGGTACCTCCAGAGCACCAGCCACACATTAGTTTAATTTGCCAGGGAAAAGCCAACAGACTATAAACTCTCACGTAGTTCAGTAATTATTCTTCACACTTGTGAAAAAAAGTTCAAAGATGTCATTTATTGCTACTTCAATTTTTATGAAATTTTAAACTAAGAAGCCTCTTTTAAAGAGCTTCACAGAGTAAGCTATCCAGTTTAGATTTTTAATTCCAGCTGCCAATTTATTGTGATTTTTCAGTGCATAAGGTATAATAAAAACTTCAATCTTTTTACCCCTGTTTCACAACCTATTATCCCACTAAACGTTATCTCCTGTTCACCTCTGGGAGCCTGATGGAGCCCACTTGCCGACTGCGCCACACTTGGCACTGATGGCACAAACAGTTCTGCCGAGAACAACACCTCCAGCTCCCATCCCGCACAACCCACCACCCATCACAGGAGACCCGCAGCTGCCTCAAAGTCACTCCGCTCCCCGCTGCCAGGAGCCAGCAGCATTAATTAAGGACCTCCCGGCTCCAGGGCTGGTGCTCAGACAGCCAGACCACTTCAGCCCACAGTGAACATCTGATTAATTAAAGGCTTATAATTAACCTTCATGGCTGAAATTTCCCAAAGACCTTCATGGGCTGAGGTGCACAAATCCCATTGACTTGTATAGGAGGCTGGAACCAAAGTGCTTTTGTCCCTCACTGGGAATCTCCCTGCGCACCAGCACAGTAAAACCTCTCCCTTTCCCAGGTTTGGTTACGTTTTCCCAGCCTCGCAGAGCTGCCGAGGCCTCAGAAAATAAATCATGCACAGAAAACACTGCTGCATCCCTCCGTGCTACCACCATCACTGCTCATGCTACGGGTTTCCACAACCAGAGCTTAGAGCTGGCACCAAGCTCCACATCACCCAGTGGGGCTACTCAAGATTTACCCACCATAAAGGAGAGCAAGAGTGTGGCCCACAGTTTTCATGCAAATAGCCTCAGTAAGATGTGAGAGAAACTCACATGTTTTTTCTTTAACCATTTTTCAGTTTCTTTCAGGAGTCAGATTTCCCCCTCAAAAAAAGAAAATTAAGTGCAAAGACACCTCTACATAGGACATTTTGGTTAATGAGGCAACTGCCTTAATGTGGTTTTCTTCAGTTAAATATTTCTGGTAAATGAAATTCTGTTCTACAGCTTAATTTAGCACTGTTATTTTTTTGTTGCTGTTGTTTTTATTTGACCACATGGAGCTCAGTGACTTGTAACCCAGTCTCTCAGCCTATTTTTAAATTTCATGCAGACCTTTGTCAGTCATTTATGTGGGTTTTTTTTTTAGAAGCATGAGAATGGAAGGACCAAACAATGTTGATTTATCATTGAGAGCTTTTGTTTCACATGCACACAGGATAACAAGTGAAATGAGTTTGTTCAGCTCTCAGCCCAGGCTCTGGTGAAGAGGAAATCACAATTTATTACCGAAGGCTCCTAATCTTCTAGTTTCTGGTTCACATTAACAGTCTATGGAAGATGTTGCACACTTATCCTATGGTTCACATCCTGCTTCAAATTATCCAGAGGACAGCGGACAAAATTGGACAGCCCAGTTACTTCAGGCTGTTCACAATCCTGAATGGCTAGCGTGCACAAGACTGCAGGGCCTTGCCCTGACCTCCTTCTTTCCCTGATTGCTCCCTCTCCTCTGGCTTAATTGTGGTAGTGATACTGATGCCAGCAGCATGAGAAACCATTCGATGAGCCAGTAGTGATGAAAGGCTGCAAGACAGAGCACAGAGATCCATCCCTTAGACACCTGCACTCCTGATCCTAGAGATCAAGCTGCATTAAACTGGCTTTGAAAAACTCAGTGAGATCCTACCTAGGTGCTACCCAGGGCATTCTCTAGATCATCCCACCCCCACTTACTTGTTGAGCCCAACAAACATTTTTGTTTCCACTTGGTGGCAAAGAAACAGGGGGGGTGGTGAAGGGGGAGAGGGATGCTCTTAGTCCCTTAGCAAAGTAAAAGCAGAAAATCAGCTGATTGAAACACCTCAAACTTAAACAGGGCATTAGGCAGAATTAACAGACTAGACCTCCAAGCCATCAGAAATTCCCGGTTGAATAAAAGATTGATTTCAAAGACTCAAAGATACCTCAAGGCCAACATTTCCAAAGACGACAGGAGCTGATTGGAGCTGAAGCATTCCTCTTGTTCAGTGCATTTGAGTGAGCACTTTAAGTCTCCAAAGATTGAACTATAAAGAGAAATTAGTTTATTAATAATTCACAGGCTCCAAGAAGAAAAAATGTCAAAAGCATATGCTCATGAACAAAGCTGATTTTATTTTCCCTGTTTAGAATTGAGCAACATGTAGAAAAGTGGAAGGTGTCGAGCTCAAAAATTTAATTCAGGGCTTTTTCTCTTCCTTCTCTTTAACCCAAGCAAGCATATATTCTGACTTCCTCATGAGCACTGAAAGTTCTTCAAATCCCAGATGGTTTATGTGAAACATTAAAAGCACACTATCATCTTCAGCTCTTTAATAGTTTAGGACATTTTCATGGCATAGTTATTATCCAATAGCTCTTAATTGCAGCTTGTACGTTTCAAGACAACACATTCACAGACTGAAATAACAGAGATGTTAGACTCCCCATCCAGGAACATGGTTAAGCACATGCTTACTGTTAGGTACATGACGTATCTCACCAAGTCTGGCACTGCCTCACCCCACTGGGCCAGGCAAACGAAATCCGTAATATTCATACGCTTAAAATCAATCATGTTATTCCTCCTGCACTTAGGTATTATGATTCTATGATTGTTCCTTACAGTTCTGGTAATTACTTTCTTATAGGACACTAGATAAATACAGGAACTGAAGAACATGCTTATTAAAATTCACTAAAAGACAAACAATAGGGAGATTGTGAATTTAAGAAAAAACGTTGCCCATTGCCCAATAGAGAAATTACAATCAGAGTAGGGTTGTCTTCACAATTTTAATCCCCCTGTCTTCAGTCAAATATTGGTTCTTCTTGTAAAGGTCCTTGTTTCCCTCTACTGGAGAGCTGAATGCAAAAGTCTAGAGTAAAAAAAGTAAAAAAAAAAAAAAAAAAAAGAAAGGTTTAAAAAATAAATGCATTGACTCCAAATTTTGAAGTTTCCATTTGTCACTGGAGAAAAACAAATTGAAAAAATTTATAAAGAAAATACTTCAAAAATTTTCAAGGGAAATATTTACTTCCTTCACATAGGCTTTTAGGGAGCATGTCACACCATCAGTTTTTGACCCTCACCTACTGATCTCAAAGAGTTTTTGCAGCCCTCTGTAAGGTCAGTAGTTCTCACGTCGTCACTGCACTACTGAAATTACGTGTGAAAAGACCATAAGGTTCCTGTATCCTTCCACCAGTGCAGGTAAGTCTGCAGCACTAAAGACCATACATGGACCATAAAGTAAACACCATAGATAAACCCAACATGAAAGCAGGAGGATGCCTATTAATTTCTCTGGTATTTCCCAAGCTGATATGAAAGATGCAGGCACAGAGGACATCTGCCAGCTGCTCCAGGCTCCTGTGAAAGACAATTGCACAGTTAAAGAAAGCTCACTTTCCTTCTCTTAACTTCATCTTACTATTGCAGATTGCACCATTATGGGATATAATTAGCCTCAGTTTTACACATGATTAGGCCTGGAAAGTTTGATTCAAATAGCACACTTGCAAATTAGGAGTGTAATTAAATTTAGGATGTGGCTGTTGAGGAATCTTCTCTAGTTAAGCAGCGGTAGGTGATGGTGAGTCTGCAAATGTGGGTCCTGATCCTGGCTGTCAGCTCCAGTCCTGTCTACAGGGCTGTACAGTCTCCCTCTGCAGCATAGGAAAAGACCTCCAGGCAGCAGGAACGGCAAATTGCAGCATCTAACCCGGGTAGCCGGGACATGGGCACCTCTTCCTCATAAGAGAATCAATGTCTGAAAATTTCAAAACTACCCTAACTTTTAACAGTATGTTTGCCAGCAGCCTGGGCCTTGCAGAAGGGTGTCAGGCAGCAATACTAGCAGGCAGGAGGGTTCTGCATCGCTGATGAACTGCCTGAACAAGGCAGGTTGTTCCCAAATGTGCTCTCTGAGAGGGAGAGCTAGGGCTTCTATTTTATCCTGATATTTTATCCTGAAAAGGACTAAGCAATTAGCTACTACTACTGGGCTTTTTTTTCCCTAACCTCATGAAAGAGAAAAATCTCATACCATGACCCAATCTCAGCAAGGAAAAACCAGATTATGAGTTAGAATTATACTGTTAGTGTGTCAGTTCCATTTGTTTCTCGGTTTCCATTATATTGAATCACAGTATTACTGCTTTTGAAAGGAATCTGATGATAAAAAAAGCCACCTCCCAACAACTGATGAGAATGATAAAAGTAAAAGAAGAGGCCAAACACCATCATCCTAAAGAAAATCCACCAACACCAGGGCCCTGAAGCAGCTGTGGTTCCCATGGGACCCTGCTCTGACTCAGAACATGGGCTGCAGCTGATGCTCATCCCCCAGGATCACACTTTCAGCCAACAAACTGTTGCTCTCTGAACATAATACTTTTAACCATGTGAATTTTTTCCCCCAAAGATAATTATTTATTTCACCTCTGAATGAACCAAAGTGGAACTTGTTCCAGAGCAGCACTAGAAGAATGTAAAAAGCTTAGATAAACCCTTTGCAAGATGACTTTTCTTTTTCTCCTTCTCTTTGTGAGGAATGCATGGCCAGGAGACAGAGATAGTTGTCCTTTCTGCAGGTTCCTCACAAGACAGAGTTCACAGTGCACGAAGAGCAAAACAAAGCAGGTTTAGTTGCTCTTGGCTGCTCATCGTTGTTTCCTAATATTCTGCATTACTCAAGCAAAGGATTAGGCTTTTGTTGCTGTGATAGGTGAACTGCAAGAGACAAAGGTTCAAATTCTAGAGTTACTATTTCATCCTCTCCCAGGCCAATTTCCTCTTGGCTCTAGCTGGAGTCCTTGAAATCCAGGGAAGTTTTGCCTGACTATGGAGTGAGTAATGATTCCAGGAATCAACATTTGGAGATAACACCAAATTGAATATCTTTGCTAAATTAACTTTCTTCCTAAGGTCATCTCTGTAACACTCAAGCTCACGATGTGTTATTTTCAAAATGAGCCAGTCTCTATCTATCAGAAGGCCGGTATATGAATTGCTGTTCATTTTTCCACAAGGCACATATGATTTGGGTCTATTAGGCAGGGCTTGTCCATACCTCCATCGGACGGATGTGTTCCTTGGGAGCGGTTGTCCAGGGTTTGGCGATAATAACCCAGTGCAGGCAGCAAAATCAATCCCAAGAAGTTTCAGAGGGACCCTTCCAAAGCTCCCCAGCATGTGACAGAGGGCTGCTAATGAGAGGGAGAGATCATATTCATTGCATGAGTGACAGGTGAAAGGAAGATTAACGTTAGCATACACCTGCTCTTTGGTGCCCCAATTAAGACCTCCTACTGTCAGCAGTAACATAAGATGCAAATCAGCCAATGCCCTTCCCCCTCCTCCAGGAAGGCTGCAGCAGGATTTGGAATAAACTACAATGAGAAAAGGAACACAAAAGCTTGCATGTCCTCCTTGCTCTGCAAATCGTTTACTTGTTTGATGGTTTTCTCCCTTTCCTGCCTTTTCCTTGCCACCCCTCGCCATATTCTTCTCATCTAGAGAGGGAATATGACCTGTTTCAGCAAGGGATGCCTGCCCTGGGGACAATCCTGGGGACAGACTGGAAAGCCATGATTTGAATTGACAATATTCATCCCTGATTTAAATTCATTTGAACCACCTTGCCCAAGCCACTGGCAACAGACAGAGGAATGGGTGGAAATATCACTGAAGGAGATATGTGGAACGGAGAAGGAGGAGGTTGTTCATCAGCTTATCCTGCACTGGGTCTAGGGGACTGCTTCTGAGGCATTATTTTAATGCAACATTGGCAATCTGGCTGGAATATTGCAAATCCATGAGTAGCTCTTGTGAGTGCTTTTCCAATATGTCCATACTATCCCTTTTTGTCTCCTCCTACTGTCCAATATTAATCAAATTTTGCTTATCTGATGGAATTCCAGCTGCCAAGGTATTGCAGACTTCTGCTCAAAACTAATTGTCCTCTCAGCTTTCTTGTAGCTGCCGTGTGAGGGGAGCAGCCCAGAAAATGCAAATCCATTCCAAAGGAAAAAAAAAAAAAAAATCTTGAACAAATTTGCATCCTTTGCTCTGTGAAAAAAAATTGGTTAAAGGAGGTTTGAAAATGGCTTTTTAAATAGGTTAAAATTCAAACCAACAATAAAATTTTGGGTAGGTTTCCAGAGACCAGTCCTCCAGGACCCCTGCCTCCCTTTCTCCCACCCAACCCAACGGGCAGAGGTGACCGTGCCTTGTGGCAGGCAGACAGCCAGGGCACTCAGCCTTTCCTTCCTCCTCCCAGCTCTGCTGGCTGTTGGAAAACATGCATCAATTTGTTTTTCTCCCTTCAGGCAGAAAATAAAATTGGCAAAAATCTTCCCAGGAGGAAGCCAGGAAGCCCTGTTTAAATCCTCCCAAGAGGAGGGGGCAGCTCAGCAAAGTCAGAATTTTCCTGCAGAAAATTTCAATTTGCGTAAAGACAAATTTTTATTAGAACAATTTCTTGATAGGAAACATCTAGAAAACCCATTCCAGGGTTTTACTGGCAGAGAAATGAACTCCTGCATTTCACAACCTCAGACTTTTCTCCTTAAACAAACTGTCAGCAATTAAAAATACCTCAAATCCTTTAGTTTGTTGGCCTATTGCACTCTCTGTCTGGGGTGACTTAGCCCATATCATCTGAATCAATTACATACACTCAAAGTCCTTAGAACTCTAGAAAAACTGATGCATAGGAGGGGAATAAAATTCATGGGATACTCTCTAGTTCATCTATCTAGCCTTGTAATCTTTTGACAATATCCATAGACAGGAGCTAAGTGGAAAGCAATAGCTCTATGGCCCAGTTTCTCAAATTCCTACTTATACTGAAATTAGACCTATGAAACCCTCTTTCTCCCAGTGGTGTTGTGAGAATAAATTCTTCAGTGGCACTAAAAGGCCCTCAGATATTAACGGTGAGTGCTTCCAAGGGTACACAGAAAGATGGATGCTATGTGTCCTTAGCCCCCAGAAACCATTAAGTTCCACTGCTCTGCAAACTTGTCTGGTCTACTAGCTCTACTTCCAAAGCTGTTTGCATCCAGTTCTCTTCTCTGCATGCACATCCAGTGGGGTTGGGATTGGCAAATTTAAGAAAAAAAATCAAATAAATGTTTTGAAGAAAATCTACCAGAAAGAGAGGACACAGCACACAGCTGGCCAGGGCAGGGGGTCACTGCTGGTGGGCACCATGACTGGCTCTCCCCAGCCTGCTCTTCCAACGCCTCTCTGCTGCTCTCAGCCATGGACTCAGGCAAGTATCGACATATATCAGGCAGGTATAACTCGGCAGGTAACAGCACAGCAAACATACATTACGAATTTTTCCTGCTTTCAGGAGGAAATTCCTGCTTCCACTCATCATCCTTTCCTGCCTGCTCCCACCCCATCTGATGTTCCCATTTCCCTATAGCTGCTCCGTAGATTTGCTCTGTTAAAAAGAGTCGAATTAACTTCAACACTTTTCTTAGTAGGTTTTGCTAAATTGGATCATTCTGAGAGCACTGAATGACAAGGAGCTGGCTCACAGTGTCCTCAGTCAGCCTGGCTTCCATCCTGACCCTCTGCTCTACCCCAGCTGTCACTCCTCACTGGAGAGTTATGGACTCCTAAGGAGATGTACTGGTGGAAAGAGAAGAGTGTGTGGTGCCTGGCTTGGGATGAGATTGGGATGGACAGGAAATTTGTGCATACTTATTATGCAGGGACATGAAAAAAACAATCTGCATTTATGTATTAAAGGATGTTAATTTGGTCAGAGTAATTTTCCATAGATTTTATTGATTGACTTCAGGCTTTGAGGGTTTAACTGCCATGTCAGTTTGCCCACTTTAATTTAGCATGTGGATGACTTATAACAACAAGCTGGTTTTATCACTTGAAACCCTTCCTAATTAATGATAGACAAAAGAGGTATAGAGAAAACACTCTGGGTGAGCACAATCCTTTCCCTTCTCTTTCATCCTGGAAAAGCTCTTAAAACTTGTGAGCTTCAGTAAATTATTTGGAAAACTGTTAAATACATAGGCATAGCAGCAGCAGCAACAACTGTGCAAAGCTAATATATCTCAGAGAACTGGGATTATTGCAATAAGGATTGTTCCAGATTTAGAACAAGAAGAATAAATATCACTATGAAAGGTCGTCATCAGTGTCTTCAGTTTCATCATTTTCTACTGCTGTGATACAGCTATTAAAGTGTACACATGCTAGGGAGGAAGTCAAATTTTTACAAAAGGGAAAAAGAGGAATTAAACCTGGCTGGGATCAAACAGGGATACAATTGTACTGCCACTGGCTTAGTTTACAGTGCTGGGCAATACATCGGACACCTCCCTGTTTCATTTGTCCATCTGTAAACTGTTAAAACAATTCTCACTCCAGCATCCAGGAGAAATCAATCATCAAGACTGAACTGAAGCAAACAGCAGTTAAGTTCTTGGATGGAAGACATAACAGAAACACAAATATTTTTACTTGAAGTGTTATACTGCCCTCAGTGTAGACTCTACTGGTGGTGATGTTAAACAATGCACATTCTCCTTGTTTTCAGGACAGACTGCACTTTCAAACTTTTTTCAGAGGATTATATAGCGATAACATTTTCTTCATCTTGAGCCCCTTGTGAGGTTGCACCCCATAATAGGCATTGCAAAACCCCAAAGCTTTAATTCTGAAAGACAGCACTGATTACTCTCTAGCAGCTGTCTTGCCAGCAGACCTCCAAGCACCTTTATGGCGAGTCCTTGCAATTATCTGACCTTGTCCTGCCCCTTCACTTGCATACAGCAGCAGTATTGCCAATTCCAAGCACTTGACATCATGGAGTCAAGCCTCTAAAGCAGTCATGACAATGCTTTACAGATAACTTTGAGGTCTTTAAAGGAGGAATACACTTACATTATCCTCATGCTTGACCTCTGGTTTTGGTCACACTTTGAACCCTTTCCCTTAAATCACTGGACTTGAGTTTTCCTTTGGTTTTCTGAATGACAGTAGTAACTCTTGCGTAATTCTATAAATCCAGCAGCTGGGGCTTTGATAAAGAAAGATCTTTAAGTATTGCAAAGCACAAGTTCATTCTAAAAGTGGGAAACACCACCAAACTCATAGGAAAGAAAGCACAAATCACCGAATTTGTTCAGTATGGAGATAGCCATGAAACGGAGCCTGTCCTGACCACCTCTTGAGAGTGTATTTCTCCAACAAATTCACCACATCCTTCCAGTGACTGCCAAAAGAGCCACAGTGTGGCAGCCAGCATGGGGGCTGAGCCACATCATTCAGCAGGTAAATCTACAGAGGCTTTTCTAGCAGAGTTTTACCACAGATAAAAAAATTCCTGCAATTCTAGGAATTGTCTTTCCTATTTCTTTTTGGGAACAAGTTTCCAGTTTATACTGATAATGAACTAAAACATTCCAGAGTTTACTTTCAATACATAATACAGAAAGTCTAGTTTAGGATGCAGCGAGAATTTGAGTTGCAGGCTACAATAACGGTGGCACTGCCTAACTTTCCGTTAATGCTGTCAAAGGCCTGGAGGCTAAACAGATGGGAAAACTGAAGTCCTGCCAGAAGTCACACCACCGCCCAGTGCCCCTACTTCTGCGCAGGTATCTCTGCCTGTACTAAGGGATGCTTTCCTTTCCTGTGCACTTTCAACTACACAACTTGCCTTAATCCAACACAATTATTATTTGTGTGGCCCAAGCACAATGCAAAGAAGCAATGTACACGATAGCTTCCAATGTCTTGCCAGGCACTTTTGTTCAGAAATTTTATTCCAAACCCTTAGGTCTGGTCATTCTTCAGTGGTGGCCTTGGCATGCAGAAATGACAGCACGTCGTTTATCTGTGAGCTCTGCGCCCTCCTCAGCTTTGCATGTGCCAAAGTTGCTTGTAGAGCTCCCATTGGTCCTGACGATGCTTTCAATTTAGCAAATGTTTATGTGACTCTTGGTTGGAAAGGATGGAAAGAAGTCCAGGCACATCACTCTAAATAGATCTGTGGGTAACACTTTAGCTACACATTGAACTTAGATTTAGTAGCATCGTTATTGCATGTAATGTTTATTTTATTAGGTTTATTTTATTAGTGTGCCCACAGCAGAATGTAAGCCTTGTCTTTGTCAACTCAAAAGGCACCCCACAAGAGGCTCTGAGTAGAAAAATATGGTGTACTTCATTTTTTCCTTTGGAAAAGCCAAGCAGAGGCTGATGAGTGGATAGTCACAATAAGTGTGTGTTTTGAATACAGTGTTAAGCTCCGAAGCTCAGCTGAGTTGACTTGGTGGGAAGTTGTGTTTAATTTGATCCTGTCTCTGAGTGTTCATAAAATGATGCAATTCAGCTTTAACCAGATGAGTAGTATCATCAAAATACATTATTTAAATCCCACCCTCTCAGCCATGTGGCCAAATTGGAAGAAGTGTCACTTAAGTATCTCCTTCCAGGCCAGGAAAAGATCAGTCACACTTTAAATTAAGTGTCTCAAGTAAGGATTTAATTTAGACTTAATAAGACAGCGATTGTACGTTAAATACCATTGGGTTATTAAAACCATATTCATTGAGGTTTTACAGCTATGTCAGGACAATATGCCATAAATGGAAAAACTGCTAACAAGGCTTAGTTATTGATTCTGACAACATGTGCTAGATAGGATGCATTCATATGTTCAATAAAAATAAGATAAACATAGAAGAAACACCCACAAGCATCTTTTCTGGCGTCTCCATGGACCCCTTCACCAAAAAGTCAGAGCACTCAAAAAAAAGAGTGAAGTTATCCTCACCGCCTCCTTAAGGCTGAAATTTATTTGTCCTATTGTTGGAGAAACTGAGTCACAGAGAAGCTTTCAAAGGCATTTCCTTAGGCTTTGCTAAAAAGCCTCTGTGAGAGCAGAGATCTAAAACTACCCTTATGCTTTAGCCACAGGACAAACCTGGTAAAAACAGGGTGGGTCTGAAGGAGGAGGCTGCTGATCCCATCTAGCTAAGGACATGAAAGAGGACATTCAGCGGGGTCTGCCAGGGCAACCCCCTGCTGAGGAGGGAGTGCGAGGTCTGGGCAGACCCCTGGCACCTCTGTGCTCAGGGTGAGTGAAGCACAGTAGATCCTCGATACATTATAGAGACTGTGCGTGGGGAGCTGGCAATACCTTTCCCTGCACAATGCTGGGAAAAATATTGCCTTTCCATATATTCACTTACACACAAATATGCATATCTCTGTGTGAGTGTGTATATATAATACATATATACATATATATAAATATAAGAGGACTTTAAGGAGGGACTTTCCCACCGGAGCAAAACTTGGAAAATGAGAATGTTTATACAAAAAAAACATTTCCTTTGCCAACAAGTTTCTGTATTCCCCTTACTGTTATTAGAGACATTTGTGTTTAAATCAGAGCTCCCAGCCCTGCCTCTCCTTCCATCTGAGCCTACACAGATTGCATAATCCTCTGTTTGTGGCATCATCATATGTTGCTATAGAGATAGGGGAAATGTCTGTGATGATGATGATGTCAAATCGCTCAGCCAGATAACTCCAATATCAAGACAGAGGAGGAGAGGTTCTGTAAACAGAAGCAAAGCATCATCTCCAGTAGTCAGTAAAGAGGAAAGGTAATATTATTTATAGACCTTTAAAGGTAAACAGATGTCAGCTCCAAACAAGTGAGACTTGAAAGCTTTCTCTGGTGTGAAAGTCCCCAGCTCTGCTTCCACTTTCAAAGGCTTTCCTTCGCCAACATGACTTCTTCAATTGCTCCTTTATTCAATGGGCTCTATAAATTTGGGAGTAGTTATGTTGCTACTGCCATGGGAATGTGGCAACCCTATGAATACTTTGTCTGTCTCATCTTGTGGCTATGTCTAGAGATGGGTTAAGAGTGAAAATGAAGATCCACTACTCATAAGCAGTATATGTTGCTTTTATTCAGGACTTCAGACAGGGTTCAGACCTGGATGCTCTGCTGTTCTGCTAGAGAACAGCACCCAAAATCCCCCTGGCAGGGAGCTCACAAGGGTGGCAGGGAGGTAGAGGCATGGCTGCTGTGGGACCCCCACAACTGAGTCCACACAGAGATGACAGAATTGCAGTTTTCTTTAGAAATGAAAATATTTCTGGTTCTTGGAGGTGGAGTGCCTTGATTGTCAGGCTTGGTTGGAAGCTCGCCCTCACTGCCTGCACTGGAAGTCCCCGAGGCTGCACAATGAGGCCATCCCAGACCACATTTGGGAGCATCCTGTCCAAGCTCCCAGAGAAAGGAAGGTCTGGCAAGCTCAGCACCTGAAGGCAAGTCTGGCTCTTGTTCTTATAGTCCAGGCAGGCCAGGCATCAGGGGTACCCGTCCAGCACCTTGGGCCAGATCCTGCAACCCACTGGGGGAGGAGATGTAGAGCCCGAGCCACCACCATTAAGGGAAGGCAGGCTGGATAAGTGGGTGCTTGTGGAGGACAAGGGACTGGCATAGGCCTGCCTGCACCACACGGTGTACAGCCATCCATAGGTACCACGGTGTGAGGAGGGCTTCAGGCTGGCAAGGAGTGGCTGTCTTCATATGAGCCTCCACCAAATAGATCACAAAATAATTCAAGCCCTCTTCCTGGCATGGGATTTCAGGACAGCAGCAGCCAACCTGACAGACTGATGGGGGTGGGTTGGTGGCCACCGGCACTAACAGACACAGATGGAGCTGTGACAGACTCCCCCTGCTCCGAGCAGGTCCCACAGCCACCACCTCGCTCCTTTGGGATCTCAGGCTTCTGCCCTGATACATAAACTTAGGAGCCACTTTGGTCTGCAATTACCAATCCTGGGGAAGCAGATCTGACCTCACACTTATATTTTATCTCACATTTCTGCCTACATCCAAGTTTTCCTCCTAGCCTTTAAGTACAATCAAAACACAGGTTTACATGACAGTAGAAGGAAGCTGATCTGAAAGACAATTATATTTTATAATTTCTCTAAACAGGAGAAAATAGTGGCTTGGTTTCTTTCCGCCCCAGACTGTTTAATTACCAGGGTATCATGGAATGCCTGCAT
The DNA here is from genome assembly GCF_003259725.1 of Athene cunicularia. Taxonomy (NCBI): domain Eukaryota; kingdom Metazoa; phylum Chordata; class Aves; order Strigiformes; family Strigidae; genus Athene; species Athene cunicularia. Next base: position 9,016,023 of record NW_020799117.1, on the reverse strand, counting down.
TGTAATAAAACTCCAATGTGTATCCAGGTACCAGGGGATTTATTAACTTGCACTCAACACTGGCAATCAGCAGCCAGGGTCAGATGTGCCTGGTGATGATGACATCATCATTTTTGGCAGCTCTCTCCAACGAGTGTTGAGTGAGGTAATGTCCCCAAAATTAAAACTGACAGCAGGATTAATAATGATAGATTCTTTGAGCCTTTTCTTTGTGTTTTAAATTGGTGTTCTATTTCTTCCATCGGGGGTTGCCAAAAGATCATCATAACACTCACCCAGCATTTCAGCATGCCACCGGTAAGAGTGACAGGGGACATTGGTGAATCGGTTACTTCAGGATGGTTTTGTCACATGTGGGCACTGACTGACCGTATTTTCTACTGGAGATGGGTGGGTCTCATGGCACTAGACCAGTCGCCAACCTTACAGACACGCCAACATTCAACTTTGGGTGTACAACTGGAAATAACTCGCAGAGATGTGGTTGTCAGCCGCTGAGTGCCATAGTGCCTTTTCCCTGTAGCTTGACATCCATTTCCATCAGAGGACGGTTGCGTCAGGGTGCGTCCTGCTCCAGCCCTTTAAGGCATCTCCAGTTGTACACCACAACATACCTGCTGGTCAGGATCATTAAGCCCAGAAAAACTTTCCCAGCACACCCATGGATATTTTCAGAGTTCAAGTAAATTATTTTTTTTTAATTTTTGAAGAAGTTTGCAGGTGGTTTAGCCTGTCTGGCCCAGGAGGATTTTGCTTATTTGTTTTTGAACTTTTGAAAGGGAAAGGGAAAGGAAGGGAAAGCCAGGCTGTGGCTGACACCCTGTGATCAAGCTCCCTCAGGCCAACCTCAGCAGCCACAAACCAATGCTACGAGTGTAGAGCATACACTTCAGCCAAACTGACCTGGTGCAAAGGGACCTGCTGACACCAGGGGACATGAATCTGCATCTATTAAAATGTCTGAACCCAGCCTCCTTTTTCTCTCACTTGAACATCATATGGAAAGGTCTTCCTGGGACATCCCTGAAATCAGCCATGCCATCACCACTAAGTCCCAGGGGTATAACAGACGTGGGACTTTCTGTTCAAAAGACACGCAGCATCCATGGTCCCATGTTCTGGCCCTAGCCCCCTTTCTCCCACTATCTTAACATTTTGCTTCCTTGAATTCTACTCAGATCCATCTCCTGATATTTCTCTGTGTTGTTTTTACCTGCCTGCCCCTTCCTCTCCTCTCCTGCAATTCTCTGGTGAGACTGACACAACCAAACAATAAAGCCTGAATGCAAGTGTAAGCTTCAAAGTCAGATTTCTTACATGAATTTGCCAAATTGGCCAGAAGGAGACTTGAAAGATTAGCAAAAGCAAGTACCTGGGTTTTTCCTGTTAATTGTATTCTGTCATAGCAGCAGATGGAGGTTACTTGGGTATTTGTATAGTCTATTGACAAATTAAATCCTCTGATGGTCGTTAGGCACTAAAATGAAGAATTAGAGAATACTGGAACTGTTAGGATCTCAAATAGCTTATATTAAATAGTATTTACTACCCCTAATAGTCACCTAGCTCAGATAAAATCCATCTCACCAATGCATTACTCTGCCTGAGCACGAGCTATAGACCCAAGCACTTTTATGCACTTAAAATGCTGTAAAAGCATTTTACTGTATTGTCTTTGTGCGTAGGTGGATGGTACAGTGCATAGAGCAGTCCCTGAACACTCTCACGAAAAAGACAGACCCTTGCAGGTCCTTGACTTGTCCCCACCCCATGCTCCATATTCAAGAGCAGAGACATACTGCCTCTATATTGCTAAGTCAAAATGAAGACATGGAAATCTGAAATAATGATGGAAGAAATGAGCAAAGTTTTGGTCATTGTTTAATTTGCTAAGAGAACAACCCCACCTAAGATTCCTTCTGCCAACTCTGACAAAGTGGCCAAAGATAAAGACAAATATGCTTCAGAGATGGAGCACAGCTGTTAAACTAACAGCAAAGGGGTGGGGGGAAAGCACAAAAATCAGTAGCTGTGCCCTTTCCATGTTTCTTTCTCCAGTGCTACTGGTGAGAAACATAGATTGAGATTTTAATTTTTCCTATACAGATGTTGCCCTTAAAAAAGTCTACTAATAACCTCATAGAACTCCATTTCTCTAATGATGATAGAGTGCTTTTGTTAATTAAACCTCGCAACATTTCTGAAAGTGTCAAACTAAACAGTGCAGCAGCCTCATTGCAAAATGCGGCACTTCCCCCCCCCCCCCCCCGCCCACCACCCCCATGTCTGTATCAGTTGCAACAGAACTTCAGGGGAAGATTATATACAAATTGACAGAGAAAATGCTTTGGAAGGGCTTCTACTGAGAGGTTTGCTGGTTTTGAGGTTTTTAAGCAGAGAACCTGCCCTGTTACCAGAGTGAAAATATTTTGCAAAAATTATCTTGATCTTGCCCACAATTTCAACAGAAAGGTTTGTGAAGTTCAAGGTGGACTAACTTGTCCCTCTCAACAAAAGAATGGGAGAATGTGCGATCAGTCCAGACCCTGATCTTGAGGCCTGAGTTTTATATTGCAAAAAACTTGGAAAGATTACTTTTCATGTCAGTGCAAAAACATCTCAAAACTGCAAAATGTGGTCACCAGACACAGTTGTAGTTTTACATCTAGTTATATCATCAGGAGAGTTTGGGTCTGCTTTTTATTTCCCTTTCAGGTAGTGGAGTTGATAGTACAAGTAATTACAACAAAAATGCTTCTAGTCAATACTTACTTGTAATAACCCCTTCACATGGCCGTGTGTACGTGTATCATGGCATGTATATGTTTGAATCTACTTTCTTATGAAATAAGCATAAGATTTGCTATTAATGCTCTGCTACACTCCCCATCCTTTTACTTCGAACGCTGAGTAGGAAAATCACTTGTGTTGAGACCCTTTAACCAAGGTTACTGTACAATGGCTCGGGCACTGCCTTGTGCTGGTCCTGAGGACTCCAGAGAGGGTTGCCGTAGGCAGATCAGCCCATGGTTTTGCACTTGGTTTGCGCAGACTCCAATTCATCAGATTAATAAAAGACAATGTGATATTAGGAGAAACAGGGCATCACATTCACTTCCACATTTGATGAGAATTCAGACCCTCTCCGCCAAACTTCAGCTCCTGCGTGGAGTTTGACTGCTGGATTTAGAAACACAGCAAGAAAGAGCTCATCTAGGATAAAGCAGCTGATACAGAGCTATTTAAAGAAATATGTATATTGGCAGCCAGGATTCACACAACCTACCTGGGAAGATAACAAAGAAGCAAGACCTATCTTCACATCGGGTACCAGCTTCATTCTTATTAACATTGTGGATCCTGTGGTGGTTTCCTTCACTCCAAAAACCACTAATTTAATGTACAGTACAGTCATTCTATGTGGGGGGAAAGAGAAATTCTTTCTTCCTTCCTGTTGGAAAACTCTTTGGCAGTAACGCTTGGATTGTTTTCTTTGTAAATTATATTCATGCTGTTTTCAAGATGTTTTCCTGACTTTATTGAAATTTGACCAATTTAACGAGTAATGTAGAACTTGTTTCCATGTTAAAAAACTCTCAAAGCTGCTTGGGAATAATTATTAAAACTTCCATGTGTGCAGCAAAGCCAGTCACTTTTGCAAATAGCAAAAAAGTCCATAACAGAAGGACATTGCTCTAACAATAGGCAAAGTAGTGCAAAACCCAAGGCCACCAACCTTTGGAGACCAGGGGCTGCGCTGGCTCCGTGCCAGGAACTTAACACTCACACCTGGTTTTCATGCCAAATTCCATCTAAAAAAAATTTAATCACAGATAAGGGACCAATACAAAGCCCTGAAATCAGTGGAGAGGCTCATATGGAGTCTAGCAGAACGTGAATCAGGCTCCAAAGACCTGATCTCTTGCACAGCAGTTACACATGCTCCTAACTCATTCAACGCCCCTTGAACCAGTGCTTGAGGTGATAAAAGGATCGTGGCTTGCTGGAAGCCCTGTTTGACGCAGGTATACATGACACGTAGAGCAGCCACGTAGCCTCTGTATGACCCACATGACAGCTGCGTCCAGCCCAGAAAGCCCGTAAGTATCTGCCTGAACACTTTTGGTTTTGCTAAGTAAGGATGGATGTTAAATCCAAGCGTGCACTTAAGGGTTTGATAGACTTGGTGCCCAGAGCAACACACTGCTCCATGATTCTTCATCTGCCTCTTGTTCTTTTTTAATTCCCTTTGAGACCCAAAGTGTAGGGATGACCTTTTGATGGGCAGCTGCCACGATTCACCCCCTAAATTGAGGGATTTACTACCAGCAGCTACATGTTACTTTAACAATGTATTTGAGATGGCCATCTTTTGAAACAGCTCTAATATTGTTCAAAGCAAACCAGCAACTGCAGTAACCTGAAATACCCAGCCCATTCTTCACAACTAACAACTGATAGCAACATGCTTTTCATGCAGCTGCACCAGCAGCATTGAAAACTCCAGCTAACTTTTTCCCATCACATCCTATTTCAAATTGGTGGCAACAGAGCAGCTGGCCACGCCTTCATGCCTCAAAACTCCTTTGAGCTCAGCTCCATCCAGAGCTGGATGAGGGCAGCAATGTGAGGGAGATGTCTGCGCTGCAGAGCCTTGTCAGGACGGTGGGATGTCCCCATTGCTGTTCAAGCAGAAAGCCAGAGGCAACCCTTGCTGGTTGTACAGGATGCGAGGAGAGCATTGTGCACGTGTAGTTTACAGAACTGAAATACAGAAGCTGACATTTTTATGACTTTCATAATCTCTCCAGTAAGCAGCGTTGCCGCGCGGCAGAGGCCAGCCCTGCGCCTGTGACAGGTATGTGGAGAGACAGGGGTGGCGTGCTGGGGTGGCAGCCAGCGCTAGGGCACTTCTGCTGATCTCTGGGGACTCTCTCCAGACTTTGATGCCAGTTTACACAATGAACACTCACCAGCTTATGAGAGACATCAAAATCTTACAGATTTCTTTAGCTATAGATTTTGCACCTTATTCTTCCTGGTGACTAGAAACAAGTTTGTGGGGGCAAACACATGCATATGCCCCTTTTTCTTCCCCACCCCCCTTTAGCCTCTGAGGCCATCTTTACAGGTAATGCTTTTCTTCAGCTGCCTTTGAGGTCCTGCTTTCTTCACAGGATTCTGTGTCACACTTAAGAGTTTTTGCTGCAGATACAAGAATACAGCTGGAGTTTTGGGCAACAGGAATGAAGGGCCAGACATCTAAACCAATGACTAAACAATGCATTTATGAATTTATGGGCACTCCCTGCTTTTAGCTACTTCTGAACTGTTAGTTGGCCCAGCGGCTCTGAACAAAGCCCTTGTAACTCTTGTATTTCCTCAGCACGGATAATACATCCCACCCGGGGAGGCTGAGCCACGCCGCAGCGAACTGAGCCGCACGGGGTGTCACACCCCCGCAAGCCAGTGCGAGGTAACAGGACTAGATGGGGCTGTTGCAGCTCTAATGGATCCAACGTGGCAGAGCAGAAGCTCCGTGGCTTCATCCTTCCAGAGGCTCAGATGCCTAAAGTGATAAAGTTTTTTTTTTTTTTTTTTTTTTTTTTGGTCACCCAACACCAGAATAGCTACATCTGCCTGGCTGTTACTAATTCAGGATACATTTAGGATTATATTCATTAAACACCTTTCAAAAGTATGAGAAGCCTCTACAACCATGACTCATGCAAGTGGCTCACCCTTGCAGGATGGGCGTTCAGGGAGGTGCAGGATTACTTTTCAGTGCATCATAAAGAGGTGAGGGAGGTGGAGCTGCTGCAAAAGGTTACACTGCCTTTTCCTAACAAACAGGGCTTGGGTTTTGCAAGGAGTTCAAAGAAATGGCACACACCCATTCACTTCCAGAGCTACTTGGTTGTTTTGATGTCTTTGAAATCTCCTGCCTTAGTGCCATTCAGATGTTGGCAATGCCTTCAGCTTATCTACCCAAGTACAGCGCTCACTCCTTGGAGCAGGCAGCAACGCATTTTTTCCACACAGGAGGCTCAAGGATAGCATTTAGGAAGCCATTCCACCTTTGCAGCACTCAGGCCATGGGTTCACTTTAAAGCCTGAGTGCAAGAGTAGCAACATGTATCAAAATCAGCTTAAAATGAAAAGGTCCTCCATCAGAAGTAAACCAGCAGCTGAATGTGCAAAAAAAAAAAAAAAAAAAAAAAAAAAAAAAAAAAAAAAAAAAAGCGCTATTTTCCTCTCAAGATTAAAGCAACATACCATATAGTATGTTTATTAAAATGAAGCACTGTTTCAGGATAAATGGCATTTATACGTAAAAACAAGGTGATGTATTTACCCACTTCTTCTCTAGGGGCACAAGACAACACATGGGTTGGAGAACTTTGCCTGATACTTGCTTGCACTGATGAATCTGAAGTGTGTGTGTCCAGATGTTTATTCCCTGTGGTTGAATTGAAATGACATGTAGGGGACAAGCAAGGCTTAGATAAACTAAGAGTTGTGGGAAAGTAGAGGCAGTCAAGAATAGAGGAAGACAGCCAAACTCCGCCAAAGCCATCACATCATCACATGAGCATTGTTCTGAATCAGTGAAATATTTGTAACCTAAACAATTGTTAAATTTGTTACTGAACAAGAAATCCAAGGAATTATTTGATTTTATGCTTCACCACAAGTTTCAGCACAGTTTTCTTTGCAGCTGCTCCTTGACCACGTCACAGCTCAGGGACTCACTGAGAAATTCTCTGTCCACTCACAAGCGTTGCAAGTCAAGTGTGCAACATGTGTGCAACATGTCGCAGCTCTTAAGAGTGAAGTTCATGAATGCCATTAACTAATATTTTCAGTATTCATTCCTTTAGCGCAACATAAGCCCTTAGGAAGTTCAGACCAGGATGACAGAAGTGAATACATGCATAGTAACTTGTTTGTGTAGGGAACAAAAGAAAAGCCCCAAACCTTTAAATTCCCCTAACCTAGAAGAACATAATTGCTTTAAATATTTTTAGATTATGAATTGTTTCTCTTATGAGAATCTTCAGAAGGGTGATTCATGTGTGTCTGTCTTTCTCATGGCCAGAGATGAAATCACAGCTACATTAGAAAGATTTTCAGAATCCTCAAATACTAAAGAAAACACCTTTAGGCAGGTCACATCACAACCAAGTCACAGTTTATAAAGTAAAACACAACCATGAAACCAGATATTTAATGTTATTAAGAACATCTTACCAATTGTAGCTAAGAAATTTCCCCTCTGCATGGGAAACGATCATTAAAATAGTCACAGGTGTCAAAGTTTTTGGGTTTTCTTAATCTAAGTGGAAACTAGCAAGTCAGAGCTTAACATTCCTTAGCATTTGGTCTTTGTTAAGGCTGCCGTTCGTGCAGAAACAACCTAGCACATATTACAAGGACAGGAGTTACGCAAGAAGACTAGAAATGGCCTGAACACCTGAAGAAAGAGAGTCTAGGTCACACTTGAGGGGATTTTAAATCTCAGCAAATCATGGAGATCACAAGCCAATAAAAAGCAAGGAGACCCCTCCCCAACATGTATAGGTGGGAACAGGCATGCAAATTTGGATCCTGAACCCTCAATAGCAATGCTTAATTTAAAATAAAGAAGCTGATAGCTATTGAGAACCGCTTGGCAAAGGGCAGGGAGGGTCTTTACCGTTGTGTCTCTGCAGAAAGACTGGAGGAGAGGCAGATTCTCAGCTCAGGGTACCTGCAAGCCCAGCACAGATACCAGCAGCTCCTATCTCAGGGAGCCATACAGCAGCACTGCCCTGGCTAAATTTGCCCCTGACATTATTCCTGGGTGTGGGAGGGTTCCCCCTCCTATTTGTAAAGCCCCTGGGTCACCTGCAAACAGTTTGCAGTAAAGAGTGCTAAATCTATGTGATATATATATAGTATCTACTTTACGAGCTGTGTGACAGGTTACTTAACTCACCTGGTATCATTTGCTACATACGGGGCATTTCGAGGGTAGCCGTCTTACAAAATCTTTTTACAGGTTCAGGAGGTTTTAATCTCTACAAGCATTCTGGTAAACAGCATGGTTAAATATTCATTGCCAGGAACACTTATGGAAATGCTGAGGAAGTCAGAGCCAGGACTAAAGGCAAATTTCAGAGGAATTCTCTAAAATACCAGCTCCAAAGTTCACTAGCACTTGCTGTCAAACCCAAGCTGCTTTTGGGCAAGGCAGAATCTTGCACATAAACCATTTGCAGCTGTAAAAAGCAGTCGTGCTTGCTCCAGAAACTATTCTTTCCAAAAAACAAAATGACTTACAAACATTATCATCAAAACTGAATGACAAGGAAATAAAGTGCCTGCAAGAAAGAGAAATTAATTGTTGCAAAATTAGTCCCATTTGTGCAAATATTTACAATTAAGCTTAATATTACACACACATTCCCACTCAAAGGTGATGAATGTACTCAACCCTATATTGTTACGCATTTGCCTTCAGTGTCTGAAACATTAGTGATAATTGGCATGAGAAAAGCCCTGATGTTTATAAGCTTTTGGAACTGCTGATAACCTGATAAACAAAAATGTTAAGGCAACTTCAGGAACTAATCAAAACCCTGGCAGGTTGGGGTAATGTCAATATTTACAGCAAGCAGTCTTTCATCAGTTAATCACTTTTAACCTTCATAAACTAAGATGCTATAGAGGACTTCAGGTTAATGTATGAATCCTCTATTCAATTAAGGTATTACAAACGCAGTTACAAACAAGTAGGGCATCATGAAATAAAGTACAATTGAATTTATCTGGAGAGAAGCAGGCCAAATAGGGAACTGAGAGCCCCCAGTTTCCATGTTTTAAAGGAAGAAGTGTTCTGTGTAATTCTAAAGAAACAGACTCAGCATTAGTTCCAAATTTTTTATTTCACACATAAAGCACAGTACCCATACCCATACTAATAAAGAACAGACTTATGCCAACTCTGGTGCATGCTTTTGTTATTGCATTATAGTTCATGAGAATTATAGTGCATAATTAAATAGAAAAAACTTGAACCTGGAATTATAAAACCGTCACCACAAACCAACAATTCCACTTGATATGTATTAAGTCATTACTTTTTCTTTTTCTTTTTTTTCTTTCTTTTTTTTTTTTTTCAAGGAAAGAAAAAGGGAATCAAGGAGGAGGAAAAGGGGGGGAAGAGAGAGAGAAAGAGACAAAAAAATCTTTTCCTTGTAAATCATTAAAAATGCATGAAGGTTTAAAGCACGCCAGAAACAGCCTGTGCATTCATTTAGGAGACTACGCACGAGAAAACCCACTGCATTAAAAGCAAAAAAGATATTTTCTAAAAATCAGTATGGCAGGGAGGCTGAACAAGCTGTGGAGGAGACTGGTGGGGTAGAAATGCTCCAGGCAGGGAGGGGCTCCTCGTTCCCATCCCCTTTCTTGACAGAAAGCATCAGGGGCCTTGAGCGCTGCAGCATTTGTGATGCTCCAGCAGAGCTTTCTATGTTTTATCTTCCAGAGGAGCTGATCACAATAACAAACATATGGATTATTATTCTTGCTGTTGAGTTCAGCTTCTGCAATAGAGAAACCTCCTGGTATGAATGGCTAATTTATTGAGCTACAGATGTGAGCTCTCCTTTGCATGAGGAAGGCAGTATGATATAGAAGTTAGACAACAGGGTCTGGGATCAGCAATTGCAGGTTAAATATCTCTTTGACACTTCCTACCTCCTGAAGGCACTTCAGCTCAGTGCTTTCCTGCCCTGTGAGAGGGAACATTGCTATAAATGATGTCCCACTATGACAATCCTGGGTTTTATGTAAATATAGTTTATCGTTATGAAACACCAGACATCGCACACCATCAGGGGACAATTTTCACCCTGTACAAAGCCGTGGTCCTGTGGGACAGGGTATCTGACCTTGATGTGTCATGCCGTAACTAGAGAGAGACATCAGGAGAGAAATGGCTTTTATTGTGTGGAGCTGGTTTGTTTGTTTGTTTGAAGTTTTCTGCGTCATCCTCTTTAAATTTTTAGAGTGAATTTATTGCTCTTGAAATCCATATCCCAGGGGCCTGGGCCTGCTCAGCACAGAAGAGAGTGCATGGGAAGCAGTGCTGCAGCTTTCCCCTCCAGTGTCTCAGTCCCAACTTTTGGTAAATTGCTTGGAGATTATTTAAAAAAAAAAAAAAAAAAAAAAAAAAAAAAAAAAAAAAAAAAAAAAAAAAAGTTAACTTAATCTCTCTTGGCACTGCAATGCTGGGAGATGCCAGTCCTGACGCTTTTCCTTTACGCAGTGGACACAGCCAGCCTGAGAGAACCATTCATTAGCTGTGAGGCACCTAATAACCAATAATGACTGATCATCATTGGCACCCCCAGCTCCACTTACCATTAAATATCTGCAGAGGGAAGGTTCTGTGCAGGATGCTCAGCTCTCTGTGTCCCAGTCCCTGTCTCTTTGAAAGACACCAGCAGCCCGAGGTGCTGCTCCATCCCAGTCCATGCTTGAGTTATCCGGTCTATTGGTGATGCCACCACTCGTACCCTTAGATTTGAGGTAAAATATGAGATGGAACAGAAACACCAGACTCCACAGATTAATTGAGGGTTTGATATAACCTGTGATAGGGAGACAAAATGTCCCACCCATGCTGCAGGGCTCCTGCTCTTGCTCTGCGTAGCACCTCTGGTAGGGAACACCAGAGCCTGAGCTGCACAGCCCACAAGTGTGATCCACTTTGGGGACCAACCGTAGCCTGGAGCTTTTCCAGGATGGAAATTTCACAAGCCAGACAAAAGAGCAATCCCCTACTTTTCTGGTATAAGTGAGAGTTACTGCTGTGCCCTTCACTGCTCCTGACCAGGCATTGCATAATGCCAGCCCTGTTGCATCCTTCCTAATGATGCCATTTCCTACCATAGGCAGGAGGCAGTCGGGTTTCACCTAATCAGCAATTTTCAAGCTTTTGATTCTCACTCTTCCCCACCCCCTCTTTTTGTCAATATTCATTTTAAATGCTTGAAGTCAGGGTTCCTTTTTAGCTGACTGTGCTTTCTCTGCCTCACCCCTTCAGGTGGATAGCTGACAAGTGACCACTTCATGCACAAGGAAACTTTAAATGAATCGGAAAAGAAAGTATTTGTGTAAGAATGAAAGGGCATCCCAGGCTTCTGCTGAGTAATGGATGTGATAATAATTGTAGGGGAAAAAAGATCCAAACAGTTGGGTGTTGGGTTTTTTTTCTTTCTGCAGCCAGGCTCTTGATCAAAAGATGTAAAAAACCTGACAGTTGCTGGAGCAAGAGCTGCACTTTTATTCTGGGGCATGCAGGAAGGATAGTTGCCAACCCAAGAATCAAGAAACTGGCTATCGATCCTTTGAACTGTATCAAAAGCTCATCATATTTATTTCTTCCAATTAACAAGTGAATTTATTAGGAGTGCAAATGAAGGGCTGGTAGCCAAGATTGGGAACAGACAGGAAGGAGGGCACATCGCTAGTTAGAGCCGCAGTAAGGCACAGCAGTTCAGCAACACGGCTGTCACCAGTCCCAGCCCCAGCCCCTCCCCGATGCTCACTCTTGGACCCAGAGAAACCACTGCTAACCCAGCCGTGGGCCACTTTTCCCTGGAGACAGCCCCTTGTTCCTAACAGTCCATCAGTTTTGACATGCAGAACAATAAAACTGCAATCAAATGCCTTCCTCCTGTGCATGGAGGCTGGGGATCAGGTTCCCCCTGTATCTCTTACTTTCCATCTACCACTTTGAAGGGTTTGTTCTTGAATTGTATCTGGATATCTCAGAGTGGAATTTCATTCTTCTGAGACTTTTAAAAGTAGACAGGCTAAAGAATTAGCATGAGACAGGGAGCACACCAAGCAGCTTGCAGCTCACAGAGCTTTCTGTCACTGTTGTTGGCACTGCGGGTGCTGCCCAGAAAAGATTCTCCTTTCCAGAATGTGGGAATTACCCTGAGAAGCAATAGATGGCATCTACCTACTTTGCACTCCTGGAAGAACAAGGGCAGTCTTCATTCTTAGCACAGTATAGGTAAATATGTACTAGCTGAGATCCAGCCAGCATCTTCTCACTGAGAGTGGCCAAAACCGGCCAATGATGGGAAAGGATAAAAAAAATATAGGAGGCATATTGAAATTTTTCAGTACTTTTGGAAAAAATATGTGAAAGGGCAGATCAAAGCAAAGCCCATTCCTCAGTCTGAGGCACATTTGTGCAGGACTGAATTCTGCTGGGTTTTGTGATGTTTTGCTTGCTAAAGGAGATATCCCAGAAGCAGAATGAATGCATCCAGGAGTTAAATTAATACGTTTTGATCTGGGATCCAATACAGCTGATCAACATATATCTTTGAAGAAGTTACTCAGATTCAAAGCATACTCTAAGCTAAGTTAAATTCTCCAATCTGCTGTATCCTGGCACATATACCACCCTTGTGCCGCTCAGGGTGTAGCAAACACCAAAGGTGCTAGCATGCACTCACCAAGCCCATGTAAAATGTCTAGAGAGGAGCTGTTACTCTGCACCAGAGCAAAGATGCTGTTTCCAGGATGCTATTAAAGGAATAAGCAGTGCCCTACACTTTGTCCGTGCTTTCTGAATGAGATGTCCTGGCTGCTTAGCTGAGGAGACTGTCAACATGACTGATAGCCCCTCACTGCCTCAGGAAAGGGCTTTTGTTTATATTTCAGATAGACAGTTTTACTGCATTATATATGATCCTTGCAATTGTTACCACTATCTGTTTCTGCCCTAAATATAGTGTGAATGTTCCTTGCCCTTACCCTGGTGTCACTTCCATCCTTCATGCTCCCACTCCAGGTCTCTTACACCAGTTCCAGAAGTGACAAGTTAGTACAAATGCATCTCTGCTCTTCAGGGCTTGGCAGTGAGGCAGCAGCGTGTGCCTGGGACATGCCTCTCTGTTTGCAGGCATGCCAGGGGATGCTGTGTCTTGGAGCTGAACAGAAACTCTGATCCCATGCAGTTCCTCTGAAATCTTCCCATAAATATACAAAGCTTACGCTGACAAGCTTGTATTAGATTTATACCCCCAGGACAGAGCAGTCACTTGTTTAGTCATAGAGAATGTCCCCAAGTCCCTTGAAGATTTAGTGGTGGGTAACCTGGTAACAGGACAGAGCTTTGATTTCACTGCCTATCGGATTTCACTGCCTTCCTAGGGGTTTTGGGGAGGGGGCAGAGAAAGGAGAGGGAGGGGATTACAGGACCAAGTTGAGAGAGAAACCCTTGCTTACTTGCTTCTGTCAAGATCCTGCTCAGAAGCACTGAGGAGGTGGGCTTTAGGAGTGATTATGATCACAGTGTCTCTCTGTACTTATTTTCCCTTGCTGATGCTCCTGTCAACCTGGCTTGCTCTGCAGGCCACGAAAAGCTGCATCCACTGATTTCAGCTTTAAGTTCAGCTTGTGCATCTGAAAATGGAATGGGATAAATCCCCATCGCTCTCCAGCGCTAAAGTAAAGCCGTGAGGAACTCAACAAGCAAACCATGGTGCATCTCAGTGTGACAGGCTGAGCAAAACGGCACATTCTTCCCTCTCACTGTTTGCTCTGTGCTTCTGACAGTGCCACAAACAGCAACTTGAATTTTTAAAAAACCTCACACTCTATGAGAGGAAGAACCATGTGCCACCATGATAGAATCGCTTTTAGATCCAAAGGATGCCTCAGAGGAAAGAAAAAAGGAGAAGGGGCAGCAGGTCAGCCTTGCTGTGACAGAACGGATCTCCATTTCTGTTTCCTGCCCAGCCACAAGCACCGCGGTCCCTTACAAGTGACACCGGTCAGGTTAGAAACTGCTTTTCAACTGGGCAGGTTTATATAAAGTCAGTGCCTTCCCCAACACCAGATATGGAAAAAAGATCCAACTTTTTAAGACTTGTATGTACTGGGAAAGAATGAGCTCATGGGATCATCCAGTTGTCTATATATTTATTTGTCAGTGATTATTCCATAGTGAAATGCAGTAAATTCTGGGATGGAAGACAAAGAGGAACTGTCATCAGGGAAAAAAAAACAAACAAACAAAAAAAACCCATAGATCACTGAAGCACAGTTTTTCCACCTGAAATTACAGGTTTCAGGGAGTGCAGTAGTTAGAATTTAGGTAGGACACAGTGATTAACACCCTTCCTTTACTCACTGAATGTGGACAAGAATTTCACCATGCATTCACCATTGATTTGCTGCATTCAAGGTGTAGCAGATCCAATAAGAACATGCCCCTAAAAACCCTTGGTTTAACAGAAATTACTTCAACACTTGAGTTTTCATTTGGATATCTCCTAGCCATGGACTGGCCTGGTCTAACTGGGATTGAGTGAAGTATCCACTGAAGTTACAGCCTGAGTAAACTGGAAGTAGACAAGGAAAACACTGACCATGATGAATTCAATGGCAAAGCACAAAAGTGCAAATGCCGGCAAGTCATTTCCTCTCTGTAATTAAGGTTCCCTGCAGAGACACAGTAAATACAGGATGATCCAATACCTTACAGAATTCAAACTTCCGATAGCATTAGTGCATCTGAGATGCCCTCAGATCATTTGCAGGAACAGTCCAGTCTAGCCCAGATCTGGAAAGAAACTGCTTTTTTCAGGTGAGAGGATAGCTGTTTCATACGTAACTCATCAGCCACTCTGCTGAATTGCCAATTACCAATTGTTTTGATCGGTGGCTCTTGAGTAACATTCATCTCCCAAGCTTGCTCAGGACTGGTCATTCCTTCCCACTTGCCACTGATGGGCTCTCAGGCAGCAACCTCTGTTCCTCTTTCCTCTTTTAGAGATGTTGATCTGACAAGCAATCATTTTACTTAACTTTTTTGAACTACCCTGCTGGCTGGATTTTTCCTTTCACTATTAACCTAAAATCAAAATAAAACAAAACAAAACAAAAAAAACCCCTCTTGACTGTGTGTCAAAAATAGCAAGCAGAGGTTTTTAACAAATGACCCATAATGGCACATCAGCAACTGTGCTCTGTAAAAGATAAGGAGAATCCTGGCTGCAGTTTAGAAATGCAAGCATGCTGGTGAGGGAGTGATTTCCAGCCTACTTCACAGTACCATGAAATACAAGGTCATACTTCCTTTAAGCTAGAGTAACAGTGGAGTATTTCTATTTTTTACCATTTCTTCAGGGTAGTTAACTTCACTTTTCCTTTGGTACCCACCCAGACAGCTTCACTGAGTATACACAAAAATGCAACAGCAAATAAAAAAATGTGACTATAAAATTGAGCAGTAGGATTTACCATCTAATAATACTTTAAACTTTTGAAAATAACTTGATCAAGTCTCAATGAGACTCCTTTGAAATAGCAAACCATCTCTTGCATGAAAATGTATTCACCAGAGTGTAGTTAATAGCCAGCTACGAGAGACCATTTTTACCACTGAAATTGCAGCTAATTCATCATATCTCAAGGGCTGGGGGTTTGGGGTTTGGGTTTTTTTTGGTTTGGGTTTGTTTTTTGTGTTTATTTGTTGTTTTGTTTTTTTTTCTGGTAACTTTCATTCCATCAATACACTGCAGCAATTCTGCGTACAAGACAGCCCTGATAAAGCAGAATAGAGCCGAGACTTGGAGAAATAAAGTGAGAGCATGCACTCTGTGGGCTCAGAGCAAGACAGAAACGCTGAATAACACACAGTGCCAAGGAATTTAAACCCCCCTAAAGAAGTAGCTGCAGAGCTCCCCCTGCTTTAGTTGCAGCTCATTAGCTTCCAAACCTCTGCAAGCTTCTCCCGAAAAGCAGGTGAGCTCCGGTGTCAAGATCACAGCTGTAATTGCAGCTTTTCCCTGACCACGGGCTGCTCAGACTTACTCGGCAGCAAACAGAAATTAGACGAAGCACCTAGTCCCATAGACTCCTGTTGTCAGCACACACCCTGCGTGCCATCAAGGCAAGCACTACGGGCAATCCAGAAATAATAGGGCAGACCTACAGTGCATTCCATTTGTCACTGTTTCCTTTTTATAAACATTTTCAGTAAAGACTGTTAAGAGTATGGTACGCAGACATAAATAGCAAATGATAATTTTACTGGATGTTGCCAGTGCACTTCTTGTGTTAAAATCAAACCATGGTTTTAAACTCTGGAAAAATATTAAGACACACCTTAAAAAAGCACCTTAAAACAAGGAGAAGAAAATAATATTTCTATATTCAGTTACATTAATTTATTTTGTCTAGGTTTCACACCATATGATTAAAAAAATTAAAATAATTTATGCTGATTCAAATTTTTAAAATGTCATCCTCACCATTGGCACGTGATGGTAGAAAGCAGGGAGAGGTCTGTATTTCAGTGCCGACTGCCTTGAGCGTCTCAACATGCCCATTTTTTGTCAGACATCTTTGGCTCAGTCATTAAAATTTGATTGACAAACTCTTTTTTTTTTTTTTTTTTTTTTTCCACCAATCACACCCACTCCCATACTAACTGGGTGACCACAAAATAGGTAAAAACAGAAGAAAGTGAGCCCGACTGCTAAAGCTCAGGCTCCAAGATCCCAGCTCAGCAAAGCAGCTCCAAGCCTCGGTGTGTGCCTGCTTGGTGAGGCTCTTCGGTACCTGCTGAAGTGCTGTGCTGAGTCGGATTAGAAATTCAGGGGAGGGGATGTACATTGAAATGCTAAAATCTTCAGCAATTCTGGCATCCGCTGGGAAAAATCTATGGGATAGGACCAATAAAAAATAAACCAGAGCAAGAGAATTATTAATCTCTCTAAACCACAGTAAGGGCTCTCTTACTGGAACTGCACCCTCTGGAGGATGCGTCCCAACAGATCTGCAGCGACGTTCAGCTCACATATTTATGTGTGTGTGTTTTATCACATGCTAACATGGGACTTTCTTTGATTTGTATATGGGATAAAAAACCCGAAGTTTCCATCAAACTTACGGAAAACCTTAATGGTGATTTAATGCAGTGAAATCTGGCTTGCCACAAGACTGTGACAGGACTGTATTTTTTTCTGCTGGGGTTAGGTGCTCTCTGGTGCAGCAGCATTCTTTTTTTTTTTTTTTTAAATGAAGAATATATTAATCATTTATGAAGCTCTGGAGTCTTGTCTGGACTCTGAACATTGTTAAAGGTGCAGGGCAGGCAGCATGTGTCAGGAGAGGGCAGAGAGGGAGAGGAGCTCCAGCCTGAGCGGCCGGACATGGCTGGAGCTCTCGGTCTGTCTGAGAGAACGTCACGGCCATGACTGGCAGGCTTGTGAAACACACATCAGCAGGTTGGCCTCCGGTTTGTGTTCATCAATAAATCTCACTTTGCAAGAGCAACAAAAAAAATAAAGAGCCCGCAACACCCCTGGCTGCATAGGGTAAAGCTACTCAGCTTTCAGCCCATGTGCTTAATAACACCACCTAAGGCCATGCCGTGAACATGCCATCTAGGGAGCCTTTTTGCTCATTTTTTTTCTCTCTGCTTCATTTCATCATGCTTAATAATAAAATTCAATAATTGCTAGCGTGGAGATGAACCACGTTCTCTGGGAATAGCCCTAAAAAAACAGCAAGCGACCTGGCCAGGTGCTACCGCACAAAAAGCAAAAGGAATTCCCATCCCCTTGTGCCCTATTTTGAGCAACTGATATCCCCAGTGCTTCACATTTTACCTTGCCATAAGAAACATCCCTGTTTGGGGAGAAAGAAACCAAGAGGCAGTGGCTCAGCCTCGGAGTATGCGACTGACATATATAATCTAGATTGGCTTTCCCAGGCAGACCTTTGATTGAGGAGGAAGAAGAGCAGCTGGTCAAAGTAATCTGCTCAGAGCAATTTGCATAATTTTCTCCCCCGTTTCCTCCGGCATTGTGAGCGTGTCTGGAGAGGAACACAAGCGGCAGATGCTGCGTCGCTCTGTCACAGGGTATAGCAAAGTGGAGAACGTGGGTCAGAATTCATCTGCTAAATATCCCCAACAGGTTAAACAGTTCTGGAGAGCTTCAGTCACAGACCTCCTTTTGAAAAGCTTTTTCTTTTTTTTTCTTTTCCTTTTTCCCTTCACTGAGTACAAATGATTCCATTTCTCCAGCAAGTGCATGTTTCCTTTCACACTTGTGTGCTATTCAGAAAGATACTCTTTGTGTTTCTTTATGGAGCTGGCTTCCAGGGCCAAGTATTTCCCCTGCTTGGATGAAGAACCCATTACAAATGGGTTATTTGAGAACAGAAAGCCAGGCTTCTGGATTAAAAATGAATGCACGTTTAATATTAAGCACAACATTTTTAATTGTGGCAAAAAAGGCTAAAAACCATCCTTCAGAGTTTCAGATTTGTGTTGGGTCTGGGACACTGGTGGAAGCTGCAGATCTTGGCCCACCCACTTCCAAAATGGGTGTCTAAAATTGAGCATCTGAATCATGGTCCTGCTGAGATGAAGGAATCTCTATAAGCAAAGGACTGCTTATCTACCCTGACCCGAGCTCAAACCCTGCGCTACGCTCCCATGGCTTTTGAGCCTGGCTCCTTGCCATGCTGCCTGGGCTACGGGTAGAGAAAAAAGCATCATCCACCTACAAGAGATGTACATGTAAATACACCATCTATTGCTTAAATACAGTATTCGAGCACTAAACAAAAATTTACTTTTAAATCCTTTGGGACACAAGTGAAGTATTATTTTAAGTCTTCAAAAAGCTACTTTTCCCAAAAAAATTCTTCCCAAGATGCTAGAGGCAAATAAAACTGTTTCCCTTTACACTGGCTGTGGGAGCCCAGAGTAGTGGATGCTGTGAGCTGTGCTAGGTGCCCAGCAGCCACATTTCCTACCCCAGAGGACCCTGTCTGCAGAAAAGTGCATGAACCACCCCAAGGGGCTCTGCCCTCATCCTCTCCCTTGGGGTATCCCACCTCTGATGCCAATTTTTGCCTTGTGCAGGATATGAAGAACTTAGTCTGCACCCACCTGAGCCTCCAGCTGCCAATGGAGGCCAAATGTACACAGCTAGCAGAGACCATTGCTGGTTTAAAATAGCCAAGCTCATCAGCAGAGTCTGTTAATTTTTCCTTGTGTATGCTCCAGTAATCAAGTTTAAAAATCAGCTAGGAAAAAACTTCAAACACATAAATTAGGAACAATTTCCTACTCCTCGCTCCCGGGAAGCTCCCCACACAAAAACAGCTACTCTGACTGAGGATAGAAACCCTCCAGCAAAAGTGGGGAGTTGACAGGACCTCCTCGAAATAATAATAAAAAGAACTAGATTGTTAAAAGGTAACCATGAATTTAGCACTCTTAATTTAGAGCACAGACAAGGGTGCCTACAACAGGTTAAGACAGCTACCATGCAGCATCCAAGGCCAAGGGGACAGCAAGGGATGTGGTTCACCTACTCTCCAGCACTACCAGACATCAGCTCCCCCCTCAACAAGAGCTCAGATGGTCTGAAGCAATCCCCGAACTTGTCCCTGTTGCCCATCTGGGAAGCCATCATCCCAGCAAGGATAAAACATGCTGTGCTGTGCAGTCCCATAGTGGATAACGTCAGGCTGTTATCCAGCCTGACGTTAGAAGCCAGAATAGGGGCCAATATTTATTTTAGTCTTCACAGTAAGCCATGATCATACAGTGGTGAAACCAAATGAAAGCACTCCATTCCAAATGGGGATTGCCAAATTCATTGTTTCTCCACCACAGGTCAGAAACTATTACATTCCTACAAAAAATAGGAGAGGTTTCCCCCCATCTCCCATACCTCCCCTCAGTTCCCAGGCAGGGTTATTTTTTTTGGATGCACACTGCATTGCCCGTGCCCCCACCCCCAGCCACCTCCTGGATCATGGACAGAGCTGGGGAAACTCCAAAAACCCCAGGATCAGCCTCAACTGGGCAGGAGCTTACTGAGTAAAGCAGTAAGTCTATCTAAAAAATCTGCATACAGACCTAGCTTCTGAATATTTCGAAGTTCA
Source organism: Athene cunicularia (assembly GCF_003259725.1). NCBI lineage: Eukaryota > Metazoa > Chordata > Aves > Strigiformes > Strigidae > Athene > Athene cunicularia. The sequence goes on along the minus strand of NW_020799117.1, from coordinate 8,996,034 downwards.
GTACAGTTTATTATTGTTCTAATTCATTTCCTAAAATACATACAAGCTTGTACTTCATATATTGCAGAACAAACTCGCAGTCTGACTGAATCAACCATCCGCAGAGTGCGGCAGGAGCCAGCATTTCCCAGTACTGCTACCCATATCTGAACCCAGCTGGAACTGGAACATCCAAGAGTAGAAACATTACCCTGTTTGTCTATCCCTACCACGACATTTTATTTTTTGGAGTGTCTGAAATCTGCTGGAGCGGAGTGGATTGTGCAAGGCCTGATCTTAAAGGCACCTAATTAATGAGTGTGTTGGGGAAAAGAATTTGGGGTTTTTTCCTTCACTCAACGTCATCAACATTTTTTGTGGGATTTCAAAAATATGGTCCCTCCCCCCTCAACTCTCTTTCCCCTATGGATTTGGCTCAGGGTTTTTTTAGAGTTTTTTCAGGGCTTTTTAAATAAAAAGCTGGAAACAAGTCAAATATCCCAGGGACTTCCCATCTCTGCATCTACTCTTATTCCACTGACCAAGTCCCTTCTATGTACGGCTACTTAAGTCCATCCTCGAGGCATTACTTGGACGTTCACACTCAGTAACTGCTCCACGTGACACCACTGGTACCCAGCAATGCCAGTCTACGAAGCTTCTTGAGGGACACAAGCACACACTGGGGATGTCCCTCTGATCTCCATAGGCAGCCGGCAGCTCCCTGATGGTTTCTGCTCAGAAGAACAGCACAGAGTAGAGCTTTCCCCCCAGCTACAGGCTCTGAACAGATCTCAGCTGGGAAGAAAAAGCCAATACTAAGATTTCTACCATATTCCCTCTCCACTACTTGGCAGTAAGAGACACGAACTTTCTAATAGCGAAAGGAGAAGGCTAGAAGCTTAATGTTACTGATTCAGGACAGAAGCTTCTTCAGCACCAGGAAAAACATGGAGTCTTTTGGGAAAGAAGGAGACAGAGAAAGGACAAAAGTTTTCTTTTTACTTTTTTTTCTTAGTGCCCCTCTGACTCCTGCCTCTCTGAGCCAAGCCTAGCAAAGCCAGCTGCCAAACCACAGCTCCAGCCCTTGCTACCCGTCTCAGAAGGCGAGTACTTCAGTTTGAGCCTTTGCCCGTGAAGCCAAGCCACCCAGCCCCACAGCACTACATGGGAGACATGATTAATTTTTACACATGGAGTGATTTGTTGGCATGACAGCCATAAACAACAGACTTCATTAATTAACATGAGATTGGAGCGTCTGCCTTGTTCCTCAGTTTTGTATCCAATAGCACCTACTCTGCCCTTGCTCATCTGGAGAATAGCCCAGAAATAAAAACTAAAATACTTTTAAAACCCTGGATTTAGGACAGTAAGAGAGCTTTCGTTTAACTCTGTGTTAGCGTGCCCTGTGAGGCTTTTCCTTCCTGAGGTAGCTAATTACAGTAACTCAAAGAGTTAATTTATTCTGTAAAAGCCCCTTTCATTGTTCTGTTAGCACGTCTGGTAAAATCACAGTTTTCATTTAGTAATCCAGCATGTCCCGTACCCTCTCCCTCATCTCCTATTACTATTAGTGTCAGCCATGTACTAACCCTCCATTTCTTTCTTTCTTTCTTTCTTTTTTTGTGTGGAAACTAACTACCTTTCAGTCACTGAAATGCTAATTTCAGAGACAGGCAGTAGGCAGCTAGAAGATAATGTTACATGTTTCCATCCTCCCACGGGGGAAAAACCTGGAGGAATCACAACATCTGAGATGCTTTTGCATTTTGGATAGGAAGACAAAGAGAAAACAGTTTGTGTGTATACATAGACACAAACACATTTGGAGACTGGGTCTTAGAGATTAAAAATGTAATTGATATTAGGTGCGTTTTCTCCTTACAGGGCAGGCAAGAGAGAGATCTGAGCTTTATATTTTCAGAAAGAGGAGGAACACAAATGGCAACTCCCTGTTTAAAATAAATATCTTGATGGATATTTTTCTTCTCAGGAATACATACTGAGGAAATGGCAGTATTCTGCACAGAAGTATGGAATGTTTGTCATATTTTCTTGCCGTGTCACTTTTTCTGCACTGTTTCATTGAGCCCTGTTCAGGAAGGAACAATTGCCTTATTGTCACTCTGAACGTCCCAGGAGCAATGCAACAAAACCAAACAAAGAGGCAGGAGGGGGAAGAAAGACAGAAAAAGTGGAACAACTTTTCCAGCGTGAATCACTAGTTCTTAAGCAGATCCTTGTGACACGCAGCTTGGTCTGCTGAAATCCTGCCCCTGCTTACCCCTTTCAGTGTGTGTGGGCTCACTGCGTTGCTTCCTCTCTCAGTGTATTTGGGTTCAGGTCAGGCTCCCTGCTCAGAAAAGGAAAAAAACAAAAACAAAACCAAAAAAAAAAAAAAAAAAAAACCAAAACCCACAAAAAAAAAAACCTCATAAAATCCCTGATGTGGCTTTTGGGAGAACTTAGAAATTTCCTGTCATCTCCACCTGATAAAAAAATGTTGGTCCAGGGCACCTCAAAAAAATATTGCTTTGTTTCAGTTTTGGTTTTAATGTACCATTGCTGTTTTCCACCAGTTCTGACTTGGCCTGGAAGGAGGCAATCCATGTGATTCCTGATGGCCAGCACAGACCAGACTCTGGCAAGTGAAAGCACCAGAAGAAGGCAGCTTGCAGCTCAGGGCTCAACACACTAGAAAAGCAGGGCCAAGAAATCAAAAGGCAGTTCTTCCAGATAGACAAAAGCAGCCAGCTACTGCAGTGGGATGTCTGCTCTATGCTCTTCCTGCATGGGATGTGTATTTAATCTTCCAACAGGAACTCAGCTAAACATCTTCCATTCCAGCAGGACAAAAGGAGAAACACACCAAGAAAGGGTAACCATGAAGGGCCCGAAGACAAGTGTTCAGAGTCTATTTTTGCAGTATCTACCCAATGGACAATACATTATCTTCTATAATTAGAAATGGCTGGAAATCCAAACTCAGACACCGTAAAACCTACCATTAGTAGTAGGGAGGAAGGGCGTGATATTGGATTTAAATCCCCAAATTAAAACCAGTACAAACTGGACCCAAAAAGGAGAAGAACATCCAAAGGCACTGACTACAGCAACAGTCTGGTGTTAGCTGAAGTCTCAGGGCAATGAATTACAATAACATTTTGCAGCATGCTTGGATTTGTAGAGAGAGCAGAGAGCAGCTGGCATGAAAAAAAAAAATGTATCTGGGCACTTGCATGGAGCAACTAATTCTTGGTGGAGTAGGATAACCGGGTTTAGACTCTTAAAGCTGTTACTCGTCAGTTCAGACTCTTTCCTGCTCTCTAGTACTCAGCTCAGTTACCCCATAGCTGCCTGGTGTATTAGGAAAATCAATCATACCAATTAAGCAATTCTATCAGTTTTAAACTTATAATGTTTGAGTATCCACATCCTGGCTTTCACTGACATCATCACAAGCAATTACATGAACTTAACTTTAAAAGTTACCCCTCTCCAGCTGAGGCACAGGGACCACCATGTCAAAACTCGAAGTCCACTGAAATACTACACTGGGAATCTAAAACTTTTACCAAGTTTCTCATCAGAGAGCTAGTAAAGTCCCTGAGAAAATGATCTTGCCTGATGCCCACCTCCGCCCCAGAGGTACTTCTCCCTGGCATAAAGGGATCAGGCTGACCCCAGCACCAAGATGTGTGCCTGTGAAGTGGTGGTCTGGATGGAGTAATACAAAAGTATTTTTGTATCAGGCTCTTAGATTCTACATACATATTTAAGTGAATTACTATATAGCCCCTTTATTTTCTTTCTATTTTTCCATTCCAGAGTATGCTCATTGTTACTGGGTTTTTAAGCTGAGGCTCAAGGATCACATTTGATTGTATAGGACAAACCATTTTAAGTGGTAAATCTTAAGGATGGAAAAAATGAAAATTATGTAATTTAATAATGAACCGCAACAATGGAGCACAATCTTCCTGCGTATTATTGACAATGATCATCTCCGGCTGCCAGCACTGCTGGCTGTGAGGATTCAAGATTTTCCCCGCACCAACGCAGACCTCGCTCTGATTTCCAAGCTTTCCAAGTGCAAACAGAACACAGGCTGCTTTGCATTACAGGGAGGCCTGCCCATTAGTTTTCTATGAAAGAGTTTCACAGATTTTTACAACCTGATGTGTTCATACAGGCATGCAGCATCTTTCCTGCAACATTTTGTTGACCTCTGCTCAAAGCATATGGACCAAGACGAGAATTTGGCTGCACAGAGGGCACCTTGTACATCTTGATGCAACCCTTGTATTCCCAGTGGAGGAGGTTCTTTGCTCAGTACGCATTGTGGCAAAGCATTTATGTTGGGCTGGGCATTTCTAAAGCCAGCAGAAAGCCCCTTGCAATGAAGCCCCATTGCCCTTCTCAGCATCTCATTTCTCCAGGCAAATTCAGCCCCTTGCCTTTTGTTTCCAACTTACTCTGTTTCTTGTTCCCTGAATTTGTGTTTTGAAGTTTCTGGATTTGAACAAAGCCAAAATCTCGGTTGAAATCTCACTCCACTCTGGCAGCCTCTGCTGTACTACTTGTCCATACTAGGTGGAACCATATGTGGCGTGTGTGGTTGCAAGCCCACTATCGGCCAGGTTTCACATGCAAGCCTTTCAACACAGTTAAGCTCACAGTTGTAACAAGCCTATGAATTTTACCTGAACTGCTGTCAATATTTTGAGCTCTCTGTTGCTTTGGTGGGGAGTTTGCTGTCCAGCAGACTGTTCCCTTGGATTAATAGAGCAGGGTGACACACTGAGCTGCCCATAGCTGGCTGGTATTCAGCGAATAAGGAAGCTCAACATTTTGAAATTAATTGGAGAAAGGCTTCCAAAGTATATCTAAGATGATAAAGATAAAGCTGTTTGTGACATGATGAAGACTTTTATATTGAAGGCAAGCTGCCATATCTCTCATTGCTTATGCAGTAAGGTCAGCTCCTCACTTCCAGATGATGAGGATAGTCTCAAGAGGAGGAGAGGAAGACTATATAAAGGGATATAGGAAAATCAATTCTAATAAAATAAGCTACGGCCCAAACCTCCATCAGAAATTCCAGTAAAACTCCAAAAACCGTTCAAGAAAACAATCTGGAGATTCAAGTAAATCAGATTGCCTAAACTATAGATTCACTTCCTTCTTGTAAAACATCTGTGGAGGCTTCTCACATCCTGGCCCTTCCACCCACTCCCACATTCCAGCACCCAAAATGTAAAAATGAGATCGGCTCTTAGGAGGCTGGCTAGCACGAATGCTCGAGTGCCAGGTATGTGCAGCTGTATGCTTGATTGCTAATCCATCTGCAAGACTCGGCATGGGCCACTTTTGTTTGAGCCTCAAGTAAGGATGGGAAAATGGGTTGGAATAAATAATGCGAAAGCCCTTGGCCTTTTGCCTCTTTTGAAAGCTGAGTTGGAAACAAAAGTTCCTTCCAGGTTCTCAAATGCTTGGTTGGTGCCACCCATTTGCTTATTATGCTGCTCCATTTTTGGATCCCTTATGGGAGAGCAGGCCCTAAAACACTGGGAGATAAGCTTTTCTCCCAGTGCCCTCCCAGGCTGGCTGGAAGCAGAGGGAGCTAGCAGGAAACATTTTTTGTGGAAACATTAAGCCAAAGTTTGTACATCAGAAAAGTTAGGTGATTACAGGTAAATATTCAGCATTGAAGAACGTGAGGGAACAAGGTGTTTAATCTGGAGTTAAACTCTCTTGGATGCACCAAGACTGGATAAGCAGAGCAGATTCAGCATAGTATGCAACAGAAATTAAAAGTTCAGCTAAAAAACCCTGCTTGCTTCTCACTGGTTTATATTTTCTTGTTTCTTGTTCTGGCTTTGCCTCATCTTCTTCTCTCAGTGGGCCATGGGTGTTACCAAGCAACATGGTAATATTTGGCCCAAGTCCTAAACCATGGATTTTTGTAAACATCAGTGAATAAAATTATTTAACATCCTGCCTGAACATTGTCTTAAACCTCTGGGTACACACTAGTGAATGCCAGCCCCATACAACTTACATGCCAAAAACAAAAAGGCTCCTTTCTAAGTTAGTTTTAAGTCACCATTTCTTGCCAGATGAACATCTCAAAATCAAGACTTTTTAAAACTAGTTTGCAGAAAGTGAGATATAGTCAGAGACACCTAACCAGTGCCTGACTGAGGGTGAGGCACCCACTGGAGCTACAAAAATCCAAGTTTACAGATTGCTTGAGCTGGAAAGGGACTTTGAACCAGGATTTTTGCCTCCTAGGGGGCATCCCTAACTGATGGGATACCAATAAACCATCACATTTTACACACTGGGACTGAGATTCAAACAACCAGCTCCCACCTCTGCAGCAATATTTCCCCCCCCCCCTGGGTCTGTCCCTCACCCTATTCCTAAACCAGCTGTATGAGCCTCATGCTCTGGCTGTCTGGGAGGCCCTCAAACACCAAAGCATCTTGCTCCTGTCCCAGCAGCCACCCCACATACCAGATCCCCACCCTGAGACATGTCCCCTCACGAGTTTCCCAATTCAAAGCATGGGTTGGCTCCTTCTGGGGAAGAAACCTGGGAGGTCTGATCCTGGCTGTTGGGTGAGATGGCTTCCCGGTCTCCCCTCGCTGCCTAATTGCATGTGGCAGCCAGGAATGCTCCCCAGTGAAAGCATGAATGGAGGGGCACAGTCCTCCCCTTCTGCTCCCTGTTCCCAGCTTCTGGGGAGAAAAGAGCTACTCCAGCTCTCTGGTCAGGCTGCAGAAAGGGCACCTCTCCTCCAGAGAGTTGGCTTTGCTGCCTTCCCTCCCTCCCTCCCAGAAAAAGACATCTCCAGGAAGAAATGGATTCATCACAAGGTGCTTAGCAGGATGAGCCGTCTCCCCTCAAATCCCAGGATTTGCAATTTGCGCTGCTTCGGGGCTGTGGGAGGGCACTGGGCTCACTCTCCCTTTCCATTTGACTCAGCCTTCTCATAGCAGGGATTATCCTCATCTATCAAAGAGAAAGCTGCGGAGCAGACGTCCGCCTATTCTTCCTGAGCACTGAGCCTGACAGCCGGCTTTTCAGCCCCGCTCCCATTACCAGCTGCCCTACAATGAGGGAGCTAAACTCCACACAAGGCCCACATGGAGCTCCAGAAGGAGCTGGGGGGCTGAAGGGTGCGGGAGGGGAGAGGGGGAAGCCCAGTTGAGTGGCGCAAGGGAAAGAAACAACTCATGCAGATGAGGGAGAGTTAATCCTATTTAGCACATGTATATTATCAATGAGTGTGTGTGGTGGGGAAAGGCAGGGGGGAGAACCCCCCACTGCAGGCAGGCGGAGGCAAACAAAAAGGTCATTCATGTGTGGCTCACAGAATTAAGAAGGTACCACAATCTGCTGCTGGTTTGGCTCCAAATGCTTCTTCGTATTCAAATCAAAGCCCCTTCCCCCAACCTAACCTGCAAAACTTCCTCGCTTCCCTGTCCCTGCCTTGCTGTGCAATTACCCTTCCGAGTTTTACTTTCCATCCCTTCTGGTGGCACTAGTGGGGTGAGGGGTAGCAGCATTTCAGGACCAACTCAGCATCACATCCCAGGCCTCAAAATTTCATTTTACATTAAGGTCCAGGCTTCTGACGTGTAACATTGTCATGGCCTGCCATGTGTCGCAAGCGTTACTCCAGAAAAGGCTCAGGACCCACATTTCCAACACTCTGGACCAACCACTGAGAAAAGCTCTTAAAATGCTGAGCCCTTCAAAAATTTTGCTAACAGGGCCCAGAATTGAGATATCAGCCTGATTGCTCAGGAAAGTTTTGGTGGAATGGTTTGACCCTGGACCATCATTAGCGTGGCTTTGCAATAAGATTTTGCATTTGAAAAGATCCTTTTTGTCCAAATTGTTACCCAAGTGCATCACACCAAGTGACTTTCTACATCCTCCCACTTTGGCTGTACAGCATAACTGTACTTCCCTTGAAAAGTTTCTGCTTCTCCAAAAGCTGATGAAAAGGAATCCAAAATTCAGGGTTCTTTTAAATAACAGTGTGGGGATGAAAGACCAGGGCTGGAGTAAGTAATTTGAAATGCATAAGAAATCTCAGGCTTGAATCTACAGACTGTCCCTTTAGAGAAAAAGTGAAATGTATTTTGGACAAACCACTTGACTGCTTATGAACCACAAACACAAACATTGCTCCTTAATTTGCATTCAGTGCCAGAGGAGACCTGCACTCCTTCTAATGATCACTGCCAGCCACCCTTTTCTAAGGAGAACTCCCCAGCCACCCAGAGAAACCAGCAAATCCTCCGGGGCCCCTGCACTGGGTAACTCCAGGCTTTGGATGGCTGCTTGCGCTGTGTTGCATAGCTCTCACTTCACCCCCCGGTAATCTCCTTGCCTTCTCCACAGGAATCGGGGATAGAGAAGCTCTCTCCTCCCCTACTGTACATGCTCATAGGTTTTAATCCAATTAAACTGTTCTCTCCCCTTGACAGATTCTCTTTTTTCTTCATTTGCTTTCAATAAAGAAGCATCATTTACTTGGGAGCATTCCAGGCTTGCAACAACAGGCCCTTCGCTTACATGTGTTGCTTACAAGTGGAAAACTGCAAACGAAGCTCAAGGTTTATTTTAGGAGGAGGGTGGAAATGGCCTTGTTATTTAATTATTTTTTTTAATGCTTTTAAAACCTTATTAAGCAAATTAAATTTCAAGAGATGTCTCACTCATTCTGGGAAGTCCCTTCCTCGTCCCTTTCTTGTACCAAATTGGTATGTCAGCACAGGCGTGCCCATTGCCTGGCTCCCACAGACCCATCAAGCATCGATTTTGACACTTAACAGAATTAGAAATGCCAGCCATCCAAACCTTGATGGCTTTTCACAGAGAACGAGCACTAACCTCCATTAGGAGGCTTCCTTTTATCACATAGATCCTCTTATAATACGATTTGCAATGAAATTCTCCCCCCATCTCACCAAACCCTGCCAGCTGCCAGCCCCACTCCCCTATCGCCAACACTTATTTCTCAGCCAGATAGACCTGTATCAAATCCTTTCCACAATTTAAAAAAATCATCACTTGTACCAGCTTCCCTCTGCTGGAAGGAAGCCACAGTCAATAGGTGAATCAGGTCTGTGCCTTGTACCCCTGAGTTAATAAATGTTGAAAAGAGGCTGAGCTGAAGTCCTCCGTAAATATCTCTTGTGCCAACCTAATAAACTTAATGTTATAATGCAGCACCCCTAAGTTCCTTGTAAAAATGTGCCTGAAACATGAAGATAGCAGTGAAAAACTCAAATATTGTTGGTCTGCAATCCTCCAGCCTTCAAGCAAATAACTATCTGTACAGAAACAAAGTAGAGGAAAATACAACTCAAAGATAAGTGCAATTGCTCTTAATGTGAGGCAGTGCACTACCTGGGTTTGATCCAAAAATTAGTCAAGTTCTTCATTTAACTACAGGGGGTGGTTGGATTAGGTCCCACTTGGCTGATGTGCTGGGGGCAGGAACGTGCGATTCTGTATCTTTCCCCTCCTTTTAAATGCTCTCAGACTCTTATGGTATTTTACAAATCATTCAAGGACTTGATGGTTTAGCAGGAAATTTCCTTTGTGCTGCTGTGCCAGAGAGTAGGAACAGATCTGGTAGGCAGCTCTTCTCCATTTTACAGTATACGAGATCCCCATTCAGCTACAGTAGGGGAATGTATGCACAGGATTAAAAATTATCCGTGATTACAATTTAGAGTGTTATAAACCACTCAGCACCTGGAGCCCTAGCGAGGCGATATTTAAAGATTAATAAAATAAGCATTTGAAAATCCACTTCCCCTTTGGTTATTTGCCAGCATCACAGTCCAGAATATAGCATTTTCCGTGCAAGAACTGGTAAGCTGATTAACAGCTAAAGGAGAGCACTTTTCTGCACTTGCTTCAGCATGTACAGTACATACCATATCAACAGCATGAACAGGGGGAAGGCCATTCTGAACCTCTGCCTTAATAACTGGAAAGTCAGTCCAGACACTATATTTTAATGAATCGTTACTGGAGGAGTGACTGCTCTTCAGATATTTGGCCAAACTTACTCTCCATCAATTTGGGATTAGTTCAATTGAAATCTAATGAGTTACTTGTCTGACAACGACTGGACTTTCATTAAATACAGGTTTTCATTCCGAATATGTTTTTAAGCTTTGATCCCCAAGACTGAGCATATGCATTTTACTCCATCCACCCAAGTAGTCTGTTTCAGTCTGGTGTTTGGGTTCTGGTTCAAAATTCATTAGTGTCTGTCTTTCCACTGGCCTCAATGGGCTATAGATTGCATCCCAGTTCAGGAGATCTCTTCATTTAAGTTTGACACCAAAGCCTACTGAAGTGAATTAAGCAATTCCCATTGACACCAGTGATCTCTGAACCATGCTCTTTTACCTCCAGCTTTATCTTAAAAGCATCAGAAGGAAATTAAATCAAAAACAAGGCACCTTAGCAAGGTAAATGGCATTTGAACTGCAAAGGACTCTAACCTCTTAATCTGTACATGTTTGGGTAAGGTTTCTGGAAATTAAACACATTTCTCCCTCCCATAGTGTATTTTTCTCTTCAACAGTCTATACCACTATTTCCACTGGAATGGAATCTGGCATTCAGTGAGATTTACCCACATAACTTCCCAAAGTACTGACAATTGTTGCAAATGATGCTACCCATTAACAGTAAATGCTTTCACTGTCTCCAGCTCTATAAATCTCTAAACATTACAAAGAGCTCTCCTTAGTTCCTCCCATGAGAGATTAGAGATGGGACTTTTGTGGACACAACTAGTAAAAGTAAGAAAGGTTTTTTCTCCCTCCTCCTTTGAGTAGCTGTTTATTGAATGGACATGTGGGAAGCGAGGGGCACTGTAACCTCAACAGTTAAATTCTTCACCATATAGTTTCCCTTACACTCTGTATCAGAGAGTTCCCCTGGAAGAAGTTCATCGAGGAGACTTTTGAACAATTTGCACTCCCTGTTATTATTTTTCACATGATTTTTCCAAATACTAAGACAATAAATATAAAGCTCCAGACTTCCCTGGCTTACAGATTTAGTTTCAAAGTGCCATTCATACCAGCGGCACTAGAGGAATGCACACACAAGACATAAATTGCTGCGCCTGTAGAGGATGGAGTAGGGCATGTCGCTCCCACAGCCGGGGTTTATCCGAATGCTGGTCAATTAAATGCCCTAGAGAAACGGAAAGCGTTCCTCTCCTGCGCCCTGTTTCTCTCTATGCTTACAGGCCAGATCCTGTTCTCACTTTCCCCCTGACAACCCTCATCACCTCCATTGGCTTTCTAGGAGGGACTCGAGATTAATGCCCATGTAGCAGAGCAGATTTAAGAATTACTTTATTTCAGTGGAAAGGTCTTGCTGTTACTTTAAAATATGTCCTTCTCTTTTTGTCTGACATTGCAATTAATCAAGTCTCCCACCCACTCAGAGCCTGTCTTCAGAGTTTCTCTGTCTCTCACTTTCTTTTATAGATGAGGCTTTAGAGCCTGGCGGAATTTATGGAGGGAAGTAACATGGATTCAGCCAGGACCTCAGAAATCAGGTTCAGATACTCTCACAGCACGTCTCCTCCTTGCCCCCTGTCACAAGGCAGACCAGTGGCTGGTCCCTCTCCTTAAGCCCACGTCTGCTCCTACATCCCTACAGCCTCCGCAGAGTCTTGTACAGCGCTGGTCCGGGCTCTGCTGAAGATGAAGCAGACCTATTTAATGTGGCAGGTTTGAGGAATTTCAGGGCTCCAATTAGCATAATTAACTTAGCGAGTCTAACAAAGGGCACTGTGCAACCTGATGCCTCCCAGCAAATCAGCCTCACAGGCTCTCCCCAGCCCCCAGGTCTGAGGCTTCAGGAAGCCCAGGAGGACCCGGTTGGTTTTGGGGAGGGGGCCAGAACAAGGGGAGAGAGGGAGCAGGAATCTCACAGTTTTGCTCACAGTGAGAGTACTTTTCCGTGAGCAGATGTAATTTAGCCCTTTGTTTTTAACATTACTGTATTTGGCTAGGAGTTTTGGACTCTGTCTGTCTCACACTATCCAATAGTCAGCTTCACTATCCAGGAGTCCCAGTTAAAACCTGGGCGCAGAGTTAATCATTCCCAGCTGCAGAGCTGTATTTGGGCCCAAGCTCTGGGTCAGATTCATCACCAAACAGACCTCTACAAGCATGAAGTCACCACTAGATATTATGAGGGTCATGTGTGTACAAGGCTGATCATGGGGTTTTGTTTGTTTGTTTGTTTTGCATATATGTTAGGAAAAGGGGACAATATAAATGCTATACCTTCTAACTGGAGGCTTTAAAAAAAAAAAAGAAGGCCTGGTTATTTGTTGTTTGGCAAATCGTGTCTGTTTTTCCTTTGTCAGTAGGTGCATGTTGATTTCTGGAGCCAAAAACACCTCTTTTTGGCTAAATACCTGTTTCTTTTTTTCTTTTAGTAGCACACCCTGGAGGAGCATAACTGAACTGACATAAATTATATGCAGAGGAACTGGGAGTTTAATGAATAGAAGATTCATGGAATTCACTTGATGTTGGCACATTAACGCAGTTTTTCCTGTGCACTGAAACTAGGTTCTGTAGTTTTCCCACATAAAGTGGGAAGAAAAAAAAAAAAGAAAGAGAAAAAGAAAACTTTTTAAGACCCAGACCTTAGGGTTATATGAGTAGTTTGATCATTTGGTTCAGTCCCTGTGAAATGACATTTGAATGAACCGAGACCAGACACAGCAGGACAGTGTCAAGGCAGGCAGCAGAAATCTTCACATGCTTTCTTTGGTGCACACTTAGTAAATGCTTGTAAACAAATAACTTTGTGATAGCTTTAACTTGAAATAAAAAAATACAAGTACCACAACCTTGCCCTCTCGATCATCTTTTGAATAACAAACTTACTTAAACCCAGAACTGGCAATTTGGAGTAAGTGAAGAATATAACAGCCACCGAGAGTGTAGTATTTATACCCTTAGTAATAGCATACGTTTCTGCATTCCCCCTGGTTGTTTAAATACTGCACACTGGTGACTGGAAGTCTTTTTTAAAACAGAATAAATAAATGTGTGCTGACTTGTGCTGATGCTGTTCCAGCATTATAGGAAACACATTTGTTTATCAGGTTTGATTAAGCTTACATGATCCAAGTTCTGCCAGAGTCAGGAGTGCATTGTACACATCATTTGATAAGAGAGAAGGATGAGTTATGTAAACACCTAGCAACATGTGAGGGAGATTTACTCTAATTGTTTATGTGCCTTTGTGGGAAGATTATAATCATGTTGTTTCATTAAACAAAACAGTTGTACAAGTTCTATAAGACAAATTGCCTTTTGCTCTATTCACTTGCAAAGGTCATCCTGTTACCACTGATTAGCACCAGACAGCCAGTCATACTTTGGCAAAAGGCGAGTTCATTCATAACAGGAATGCAGAGTCTTTCTCAGAATAGGTTTCCCAGTGACTGACTTGGCAAAGACACAACATAGAAAACACTTCTGCCCAATATCAAGCATTCACCTTCTGACAGCTCCAGAGGACATCTATCCTTCATAGCGGTGCTGAGCACCATCGGCTCAAGCCTTTGGCCGCATCAGAGCCACAAGTAAATATGCAAAGGTGAAATGCAGGTAAACCCTTTCCAGATATTGCTAACCAATGAAATAACCAACCTCATTGTTAACTAATCCCCAAAAGAACTGTTAAACTTTGAGAAAATACAGCAGCAGAGGAAGCTGAAGTTCTACTCTAGGTCTGTCTTCATATTGGAGAAACCTCTTCCAATTCCTCCTCCTGCACCCCCATCTCACTTCATTATAGGCAGCCCAAGGAGCGGTCATGGACTCTCTTAACACATACACACACCACTCCCCAGAGCTTGGTAACTATCTTGCTTTGTCTCTTTGATAGGCATGTAGGAAACAAATGAGAAGGAGAAGATGTCTGAAGAGTCCATTAACATTGTTAGGTTAGATGCGTTGACAATAAATCGATTCTTTTTGACATGACTGTCGCAGTAATGAAGGTACATTTCTGGATAACTCTTCTTAATGCAAGATAAGATATGGATGGCCCGTGTCTTTCTGACATACGTCCAGCATATCAAACAGTGGCATAAGAAAAGGTTGTTTTGTTGATGCACTAATCAGAGATAAAGTTTAAGATTAATGATGATAGGTGGCTTTGTCTGTCATATTTTTGAGGGATAGAGGTCATACACTCCTGGAGATGGCAGAGTTAGTTCCCTACCTCTGAAAAGAAAATGAACACCCAACAAGACCCATATTAAAAGGTCCCTCTTTTCTCTAGAGATGAAAAGAGGCAGTCAAAGGAAAAACATGCCTTAACTTGAATGTCATGCTACATTTCTCCACTGTTTCTGAGGTTCTGGCATTTGAAGGAGTCTTTTAAGGCTCTTTTCTTTGATATATAAAAGAAATGTATAGTACAGTGAAGAAATGTATATAAGGGCCAAAGTGGCAAGAGGAGAGAAACAAAAAAAAACCTCAAACAAAAAAAAATCAAGTACCAGGGGAAGGCCAATGGCTGCCTCACACAGTAAGGAGGGGTAAGCCATGTCCTGTCTATGAACTGATCTTGTTGACAGTAGGAAAGGATAAATGGAAATAGGAAGATCTTCTTTTTCTACTCCTAAATATATATGGGCCTGTCACTCTTCAGTTGCATTCTGGTTTGGGTTCCCATTTGTTATGAAAAGGGGCACAGTCCAGGGCTGTCCCAGGTGGTAGGATCCAGACCAGCTCAGAGGCCACCAGCATGGTCCTCCTGAGGGCAAAAGCAGCACCAGCACCGGCCCCAGGACCACTGCACACCTTTCTTTGGCTGGCTGTAGGGATGCAGAGAGCAATGCTTATAGGTGTCCCTTGGCAATGCCCTAGTTTGCCTACATTTGAAGCTGATGTAATACTAATAATATCCACTATAGCACACAAGCTTTAGCTTATCATCTTGTTTCTTTGGTGAGGTATTCAATTAATGTTTGGTGAGACCTCAAATCTATGGAGAAAAGGCATTATTACCTCGAATCATCTTGAAGACAAGCATAAATGTATTGTTAGGATCAATAACAAAACCCTTGGTAGTAATAAAAAACTTAATTTTTTCTGCTTCAGAGTATTGTCTCAGCTATGGAAAGAATTAACTTTTAATTACTTTGAGAATAAAGAAAGAAACAAACAATTAACTGCCTTCTATTTATTTAGTTAAGTGATGAAGTCATGTGAAACATATTTTGACTAAAGATAGGTAAAAGCCAAAATCTTGAAGTTTAACGCTTCTAAATTTTGGGATAAATTCAGGCTCAAATCCCAATGTCTGAATTAGCCACCAGTGTTTTGGTTTTGCTTCTAACCTAAAATGGGAAAAGGGCCAACAGCTCATTAGAGCAATTACTTTTGTGAAGCTTTTGAAAACTGAGATAATGGAGGAAGATTTTTGCTGCTGTGCCACCAAAATCTACAGAAAAAAAGTTTGCAAGATTTCAGTTTAAACCCCAAGCCTAGTTCAAAACTTGACTCCCCAAACCCATCAATTTTTCTCTACCAAAGACCATGAAATCCTTCTGGAAATTCAATTTGCTGTTTAAAAGGCTACATTTTGAACCTCTTGACTCTAATACTTATGTTTCTAAGCTAACTTGATAGCACTGGAACTGATTTAAATGAATAGAAAGACTGTTAATAAATACCATGGTTTTCCCTTCCAAAACTTTTCACTTTGAAATATTTGGGGTCATTTATTTAAGCCTTTTATTGTTTTGCTTCTTTTTCTTTTTCACTAAGTTTTGCTACTGAGTGTGATGGAATCATGGATACTTCCCCTATTTTCCCCCTTTTTTTTTTTTTTTTTTTTTTTTTTTTAATTTTCTTTCTGCTGTTTTTCAGTTTGTGTACAGCTGAAGAATTGTGAAAAGAGAAAAAAAAAAACACCCAAACACATCCCACAACTTTAACTTTTAGGGAGAAGTAAAAATGAGGACGGTATAGAGGGACTCATTCCAGAAAGAGATGGATGTTGTTGCATTCTTTGGTTTCTTCATCTAAGTGGGGTGTAGGGGGACAGAAAGGAAAGTGCCACTACATAAACTATTAATATTTTGAAATTGCTGCGTTCAACCCAAAATACCCACTAGATACCCAGTTTGTTGTGTGTTGATAGATTTAGGAAAGATATCTTTTTACAATTAAAAGCATTCCAAATTTTGGTTAAAACATTTTGGGCTTGATCTCTTTACTAGGACATCCAATACACACAAGCCCATCTTGCCAGTCTCCTAAAATACTATTCATTTCTGTTAACCTGTTCTCCCATTAACAACCTGCCAAGCTACCCACTAGCAGTAGCAATTGCCATTTGCACTGGTCCTGCAGTACCTAGTCTTGAACATGGCTACTTTCCATTCAGCTTTAAGACTGGGATTCATTCAATACAACTAGGACTAAAAAAGTTAAAAAAAAAAATCAGGAAATTTTTGCTAAGGAGTTAAACATCCTTCTAATGGTAGCATTATGCAAAGGCATTCAGTAAGATACTTTTCCTACCTCTCAGACAAACCCATCATGTAGGGTGGAATGGCAAGAAGAGAAATTGGGTGTAAGGAAGTTATAAAAGGGGTTGCCTGCAACCAGCTTGCATCATTCTGCATCATTAGCAATAATAGGCAGCTGTGGTTCTTCCTTCCCTTGAGGCTATACCAGCTCCAGACCTAGCCCTTTCTGTCTCCTTTCTTACTGCTGACCCAGGGAAGACTCGTAAGTTTGCTCTTCTGCTTGTGGTCTTTTTTTGTTGTTGTTTTGTTTAGTGCACTGTGGGAATATCCCTGTTTTCTGACTTTGAAACTGCAACAGGCTTGCTCTGGCTGCCTTTCTGCCTGGCATCAGGAACACAGTTTCAAAAATACAGTGGTGAATTCTCAAGCAGTAACATGCTGAGCAAAACACACCCAGCTTCTAAGCATGCCCAGCAATAGGGCTACCAGGACTATCTGCAAAGGCAGCCTGTCTATATAGGTGAGATTAAACACAAATTTAATAGCAAACTGAGTCCTAGGGCCATATGTGACATCTCTAAAATGTCAGACAGTGTTCTCTAGAATCTGGCCTCAAATCATACAAGTAGGTTAATATTAGCCTGTTCAAACAGATTTTCAGTCAAGATCTTGCTCGGAAACAGCTGGAAGAAAAAGCCAAATTAAAAATCTACTTTTATTCCTTTGATTTTTTTTCCAGCCTTGGCCTGAAACCATAAATACAGGTTCTGTCCCAAGTGCTACAAAATCAGGGACAGGGTGGATGGTTTCCACTTCCACATTGAAACCCAGTCCCACTCTTTCCCCATCTTCCCAGACAGCTGAAGTTTCTCCACGGATCCACCTCTCCATCTGAGCTTGCAAATGACACCGTTGATCTTTGAGATGAAGAACTGGGATTCCAAACTGATTTACAAAGCCAGTGCTGAGTAGATGAGCAAAATGAAATCATAGCTGCCTGACCTGCTTATACATTAAAAGGCCTTGGGAAAAAAAAAAATCAATTAATCAATTTGTTTATAGAGGCAACTTAGCAACAGGGAGCACATGGAACTGATTGGTTGGGTCTGTTAATAAGCAAGTTGAACTGCAGATAGTTGCATCAACTGATTTCAAATTTTGGTGTATTGATTTTTGTTAAGAAGATTCATTTCCACTGACCCTCCTCCCAGAGAAAGAATCACCGTTCCTTTATGTCAAAGTAGTAACATGCTATGATTAAGAATTACCATGTTACCATTTCAAGGAGATTTTGGTACACTCAGGGTTTCTAAGCCTGACTAAACAGAACAGCTGCTTGTCTGCTACCTCCATGTTTTGTGGAGGCACCTTAGGAAACAGTGCTCGTAAGATGCTAGAAGGCAAATATATTTAAAATTAACCATAATATTTGTAAAGTACCTGTTTTGTGTAAAATAGTAGGTTATGTTCAAAATCTGTGCAAAACAATGGGAGAACTTCTAGAACCGTTTAGATTTTAAAAGCATGATATAACGCAATAAAAAAATTATAAATATCAGTCCTACCTGACAGTTTCTATAGTTTTATTTAGTATTTTAAATTATATATTTAGAGGGACATTTAAAGCCCATGATGTATATGAGTTTACAGTACATATGGTAATTGGATGTTGCAAGTGGTAGTGGACATTACAGCCCATAACCTCTGGACAGGCAGAGGTCAGCCTGGGGGAAACCTGTGCATCCAAACACCCACACCCTGGGAACATGTGGCTGTCAGTGTCACCACTGCTGTCCCTGTTCTGTAAACTGATGCCATCATTTCTGCCACTCAAACATAGATGCTGATTTCTCACTTCCATTCACCTTTTCAAAGCATGTACCTTATTGGAACAGTACCCAGAGCAGCTGCTTTGGACAAGGCTGCATATAACACTTGTAGGGACATTGCAGCATCCTGGGAATGTGCTCCAGGTGCCCCAACAGAGAAAACTGCCTGTGGGACACATAAGCTGCAGAGAACCCAAAGTGGGCGCTGGACATGCAACCTGCCTACGTGAAGAGACCCTGTGCAAGGCTTGCACCTCATGTAAACCGTACATTAGCCTCCAGACTTGAAAAGAGTGCTGAGCCTTAATAAAGACTCTTTCACCTCAGTAGAATGCCAGAGAGGGGATTTTTCATTCCACCCCAAGCACTGCTGCCAGAGGGTGGCTTGCAGGGACCAACAACATTATCAGGTGGCTCCAATCAATCTAGAAGATGAGAGGAGCTGTTTGGTTTCTTTCTTTGCTCTCTCTCAAGACCTGGTGCATGATGCACACGTTTCATTTCTTCTGCTGGCTGAACTAGGTTGCCCATGATTATAAATTGTCTTGGTGATTTCTTTGGAAACTTTGCCTCATTTATGCTCATGACCTCATAACCTCCTGATACCTTTACTTACATCAGGACTTCTTCCACAGTAGTGCCATTTATTGTCATTCTCCTGAGACCAAAAGGGCAAAGGGAAAGGAACTACAGGCACTTACATCTGAGATGCAAAAAATATAGTTTTGAAAAAAGTATAAACAAATGAGAATGTGAATGCTGGGAGCACAGGATCGCCCAGCACTGAGTTTCTGCAGAGGCCCTTTTATTTACTGCACATTTATATGTATACGAATATTCATCCCTCGATAGAGCAAAGAGCTGGTTTTGATACTAGCAGCAAAAATATTTGCTGTAAATGTCATGACACGCCTTGTCCGTAATATGATTTTTTCCAGATGGTTATTTTTTTCAAATTACTGAATGGAAAAATATGTCTTAAGACAAGTACACATAAAAATAATTCTTTTTCCTATTATTGCTTTTTTTTTTTCTTTCTACATTTGTAAACGCACTGCTGCTTGCCATGGGATGATATGCTGGGAGAGCACATACATACTGACATCTGATTAATCATGCAAAGCGGTGGAGGCATAATTCTTAACTGACAGGGTAGCTGACCAGGAACCATTCTATTACACGAAATGCAAAGGTGCACAGTATTCACATCCTCTTCAAGATAGTTTCTAATACCAAAACATTCCACTGAGTGAGCAGTAGGCAGATATTCAAGCTGGCTTTAACTCCAAGTAAACCCATACCTCTTTTGTGAGCTGGGACATGAACCTGCTTCTGGATCCAAAATGATCTCAGCTGGCAGTCCCACCCAATACAGCATTTGGATGATTGTCTTGATCCTGCTCTTAATTTATTAAATTTGGTGTCCATGATGTTGTACCAGATGCAGGGCACCTCTCCTGTAAAACAGCATCCAACTCCGCAGTGTGTTTGTTCCCCACGAATTGGAGTCAGTCGAGCTCTGCCCACACTATCTGGAGTCTGGAAAGCAGCTTCTCCAAGACATGATTGTGCTGGGGCCGAGAAAGACAGACTCCTGCATAACAATGGCATGAGTTTGGGAAGATGCCTCATGACGAGCATCATAACCATGCTTTCCACTTGCTAAGGCTTTCTCTTATTCACATTCCTGAGAAGAACAGTGACGTGCCAAGCCAGTGGGGAGAAGGAACTGGATTTTAGTGGAGTACAGTAAAGAGTCACATGCAGTAGGTGAAAGGCAGAAAGGGAGTAACCTAGCTGTGGGCTGTTCAGAAAGAAGATGGGGGCCAAATCCAGACCATGAGGTTCCCCCTCCTGTTCTGCAGGCATCCAGCTTCTGTCTTTCTCCATGACAGCCCAATGGGGGTTGGCTTGGCAGCCCTCACCAGCAGGTAAAAGGCACAGTACTCATTGCTTTCCTGCCCAGCACACTGCCTAGTAGGGCAAGAGGTGTGGGCCCCACGAATGGAAAAGCTGCTGCAGGTACAATCTGTTCTTATGTATTAATACCATGTGTCATTCTGAATGACACCCTTCCCCAGCCAGGAGCGGGGGTGTTGTCTGAATAGATCAGTTAACAAAAACTGGAGATAGACTTTCTAGTTTATGGCCCAAATCTGAATCTTATGGTTCAATTCTGGCAAGGTCCTGAGCAACTTTGGCTTAGGCAAGAGTTAAGAGAACTTGGCATTTTGCAGAATAGAGCCCTTAATGCAAACCAGTTAGTGAAGTATGAGCCTGGCAATTTCTCTTCTGTAAAAAAAGAAGAAATTTGGAAAGGGGATAGAAGGGCAAAGTTCAGAGCGGTTTCAGATTCCCACAATAACAACGAAGCCCAGCTCTTTCCCAAACACTTGCACATTTCCTTAGAAACAGGTGACAGACATCTGCAAGGCTGAGTTCAGTGCTGGAACGGCCCAGCCTCCCTTCCTTGGTTGTGGGTGTTCTGCTCTTGTAAGAGTGAGAGAGATTCAGCTTAAATATTTCCAGACAATGCTGCAATTTATTTTAAGTGTAATAGGGGTCATTCTTCACTGAAAGAATATAATAATTGTTCTGTGTGAAAGCAGAAGAAATGTGGGGAAGCAGTAGATAGCAAGACTCACACCCACCCACCCACGGTTAAACAGCTTTCTCATGTCTCTGCATCCTGGGTATCACACCCAAGCCAGTAATCCTGGTGCCAGCCACAGAATAACACAGGACCCTTTCCTTGTGTTATTCCGTATTCACCAGGGGGATTGCTCTCAAGGAGTCAGATGCTTTTCCTGATCCTGAAAAAACTATGGGTCTCATCAGCTGCATTAGGAAAGAAAAGTGTTAAGAACAAAAGTGGTGAAAATGACCATCCAGCAGCAATATAAACATCCTGCCTTGCAGAGGCCCAAATCAAATAACCATCACATTACAACTTCCCAGTTTTCTTCTGGGGACCCTAAATGACCTTGCACAGTACCTCATCTGGTAGGGTAACACTCATCAGCCTGGTTTCCTCCCTCCTAAGTGTGCAGCCTAGGGAAGGGAAGAAGAGAAGGGAGTAAGAGTTCACCCTGCACAAAACACTCATCATCACCATCATCTCCCAAAGGATGAAAACACAGGACAGAGAAAGCATCAACTGTCCTCAAGGAAACAGAGGCCTCTCCCACCCATGGAGAAAAGAGGGATTCACCCATTGGTCACTTCATATTTCTGTTCCTGTCTTTTCCCAGTGTAAAACATGGCCAATAATACCTCCTTTGCAATGTGCAAGGCAAGACACTGTATTTAGAGAGATGGTGTTACTGCAGAGAAGAGCTACAGGGCCTCTGAAATCTAGATCTGAAATTTGATCTTTAAATCTTGACCAACACCAAAGAAAATAAAACTAATTTCAAGTCAAGTGGCAGAAAAGCCAAGACTCAATCACAATACCTGCCTTCCAGCAAACAAGCTCTTCTGTCTATGAATCTGATATGCATTCAACTGTTTCTAGTGCTTGATACGGGAAATGTTTCAGTTGGAAAGCATCATCACTTAGAGAGAAAAATAAAAATACCGTAGATGGTTTTAAGCTCTACATCTGTGGAAATCTCATTAGGTAGTTTTAGATGTGCTGGCATCTGGAAAAAATCATCTGTCTAAACAGAAAAATATGTCATAAATGTCATAATGGGGTGTTGGAGAAGCACATGAAATTAGTTTGGTTCTTCAACTCAGCATCTCTGGCCGGAATCGTTAAAAAGAAAATACTTGTATAAAAAAATTAAACAGTTTTTGTCAGGGTTTGGCTGTATGGACCAACATGTAGGGATTCTAAAGAGCACTGATTGAAAGATGTAAAACTCTGGAGAGCTATAATAGGTTGGAGCCAACCCAAACGTTCGTAGAAGGTGTGTACAAGTACTGTGAACACTGCAGTCTGGACAGGCTTCTTCAGCACAGGCAGGTGCTTTTCTCCGACCAATGAACTGTTCAAAGCCTCTAAGGGACATCATCGCTCTGTCCTTACTCGCTGGATGTTTATGTCAGGCATCACTAAAGATCTCAGGCCAGCATCACCTTCAGAGTCCACTCAAGAGCTAACAGTCAGCTGTTGCAGGACCTCGGCCTCCCTTGTGGTGGACAGAGGTGGAAAGCACTCATGAGCTTGGTACAGCATCATGCCTAGTGTTGCTCTGCACTGAGCAGGCAGGTGCCAGGCAGAAGGCAAGTGAAAAGCATGCAGAGCTTAGGGCGTCCCTGAGCACAGGGACAGCACAGGAGGGCTGCAGGCACCTCCAGCTTCTGGGCTAGCTGCTCGGATCTGCACTCCTTTTGGGCCTCGTCCAAGTCAAGCACAGTCACTGTGCTAAATCTGGGGTGGGAACAAGCACTAGGCTTCCTTCTGCCAGGTGCCACGTCCACAGCACCGTTACTGCAGAAGCTAGAAGCTCAGCTAGGTATTTTTCTGTGCCCTCTAAAATACCCTTGGAACATTCTAAGTCTGTTCCCAAACAACTTTTAGTGCTCTTAAGTATGTGGAGCAGCAGGTACTTTTTCAGGGTTGACTACAAAAGCTGTTTTCTGAGGGGAGATAACTCCACTTCTGAGATGTATAAACTGCAGTGATCTGTTAGTGCTGATTGCTGCTTTGTTGTTGCAGACTACCTCATCAAAATTAATGTGAGTGTTAAATACCAGCCCTCCAGGCCTTCACAAGGTGAACATCAGGAAGGTATAAAGCAACTGGAGATACAATTTCCTTGGGTAGTATGTAAAACACAAGCCATGATCACAACTGGTCATTAAAAATCCTGTGGCAATCTCTGCAATAGAACGTTCAATCCATTGTCCCAAATCTAATCATTACACTCTGCCCTCTGCCCATTTAGCATCCTTCTAGTGTTTCAATTGAGGATAGTATTGCAGTGCATTTCCTGACCTGAATAGTTTAACGGATCATAATTGTCGCATGGTTACTTCATGCTCCCGCAGTCGGTTTGTTGTATCCATCTGTTTTCTTTATTCTTACATGCAAACTGTAAGGTCTTTGGGGCCAATGACTGCCACTGAGCTCTGTGTTAATACAGCACCGAGCACAGGGGGGTCCCGATTTTTAGGTTCAACAGGAGAACAACCCATAATTAATAAATGGCGGCTTGTCTGTTCTAAGCAGAAAAGCAGCACAGCAATCTGTCAGGGTATAGAGGAGGAGGGTGTGACCTCTCCCATCAGGCCTATGTCCCTTGGGATTCTCCTGATCATCCTCATTTTCTTTGGAAAAGTTATGGTGGCGATCAGTTTTTTGTGCATTCAGTTTCACTCCAGCCCAGGAACAGATGGTGGCACAAAAGAGGAGTGACTTAAAATCACTTTGTCCTGTTCTCCCCCTCCACCTGCTCCTAATCACAAGCCATCCATACATTTAAATACCAAACAAGAGGAAGGAAAGAGCTTGTGTGCAACAGAAATACCAAACAATGTTTGCATTAGAAAAAAAACAACTTAGACATGCCTTTCAGCCCTTAGCAGCAGTCCCCATGGAAAATGATGTTAAAATAAACAAAAAGCAACAATTCCTTTCTGACTGATGATTTTATAATATGGTCGGTGCCGCTAAATGCAACCAGCCGTCCCTCCCACACTCCTGCTATCCACCCAGAACTGTCCCCCTATTTTAAGGGTGTCTCTTCACCCACTGACATGTGCACGTGAATACTCTTTCTTAATGATCTTTAAGCATTATTAAGAACAAAAGAAATCCTAATCATGATATAAGCCTATTAAAGGATGACAATGATAAATCATTAATAATGATGCAGAATAGACAGAAATGTGCAGTTAGCACTTCTACTTCTGCATGTAGAAAGAAGCAGACTGATGTATTTTTATTAAATGAGGATGATGAAGTATCCTCCAGTCTATTAGTAACCAAAGAAGATGTTAAACCAGTATTTAACATGAAGCCAAAATCCTATAAGACCTGGCCAAGGTACTCTCTGGCTTTGTAGTGTTATTTTTTCTAAAACTTGAAAACAACTGTATTTACAGAGACTGATACATGACTTGTATATCTCCTCACCTCAACTTGGCCTCGTCTTGTAGAGTTCTGCTCTGCACTCCTGGACAGGTCTAGAAGTTGGGTGGAAGATCCTCATGACACTACTGAAAATTGTGCCTGTGAGGTTGCCTCTAAAATACTAGAAGGATTATTCAGCAGGTACTAAAACCAGTTGTAGCCACAGAGACTACATCTACACTGAGAGGGGTGGCTACAACCACCACATGTGCCACATATTCACATTAGCTCTGTGCTGGCTCATGCAAGTGCCAGGGTGAGCAGCCACAAGGCAGCAATTCTCTGTAACTCTATGGAAAAAAAATAGTTCATGGCAGATCAGCTGGAGTTACCTGGAGCTACAGACACTAAGAGCTACTGCAGATGGCTCGTCCTGGCTCTCAGGAGTTTGCAAGCTGCAGATAGAGCTGAGCCCTATCCTGCTTAAGCAGGACTTTCTAGCAAGTTAGTCTTGTACAGTTATGCTAGTATTGACTATGCCCACCACCCTCCACCATGCCACCCTGATACCTCCACATTTTTGGCTGGGACATACAGGTTAGAAATGATCTCTGTATGTGTCATATTGGAAAGTGCTCACATACCCCAGTGATGAGATTTCCCCCTTTGAATGATGTTTGGGCAAGGTGTGTGCAGAGGACCAGGAAGGGGGAAGTATTGTCCATCTTTTAGAGTTCATCTGTAGTCACCTCTTCAGGCACCAGTGACTCAGGCAAACCAGAACCCATCCTACTTGTTACTCAGACCCAAGACAGCATCAAAAATTGGAAGCTCCATGTTTACAGGAAGTTCTTTTGTATCTGGGGAACTGCCCAGCTGAGGCCCAGTTCTTCCCTCTAGACCAGTGCTAACATTCCCATTTCACCTTCTGGACTGGGTCAGACTGGAGTGATGTGGGTGTGAATTGCTCTGCTGAAGCCAACGGATTACTCCTGATTTCCTAGAGGTCAGGATTTGACCATCCATGTGGGATATCTTTATTTACGAGGCTGAAAAAATCCTCTCCCACCCTCTGCAAAGCAAAGCACCTGTTTTTCCTGAAGAGGAGAGCAGACAGGCACAAAGGAGGCTGAATGCAGGCACAGCGCTGGCAGGGGGCTGAGCAGATATGCACTGCCTCAGCTGTCCTCTGGAAAGGCATTTGTAATCCCCGGCTCTGCTTCCCACCATGAGCTGAGAAAAAGAGGAGTTGTGGCCTTCTTTGGACTTCCCCTCATGAACAAAAGTCTGAACAAGTAGCGAAATGCAGGGAAAAAAATTGTTGGAGAGAAATCTTTAAGTCTCTCATTCAAGACTTTCTATGCCACCTGTTGTTTCTGCTACTTATGCATTTGGGTTCTACCTTCCTCAGCCCCAGAAGAAGACTCTACCTGCCTTCAGTGATCTCATCCTCCTGCTACTGCCTGGCTTTTATGGAGCCCCAAGCTAGCCTAGATAACCTGAGAAAAGATAGGATCCTTCCACTGGCCTCTGAAATGAGATGCTGCTATGAATCATGCAAGCTGCCAGTGAGAAGGAAGACTGTCCCAAGCCCTCAGGTTTGTAAAGCCAGGTCTGCCAAGGGCACATCCCTCTTCCCACTCCTCTCCCATAACTCTCTACAGGAGCTGGTAACTCCCACGACCCCACCCTGGGGTCCTGGGTTCCTGCATCCTGTGATGGGAGCTGCAATCATCCACCTGGCAATTGGCTTTTTTTTTTTTTTTTTTTTTTTTTTTTTTTTTTTTTTTTTTTGGCAAGAGACCACTTTCCAGCTCAAACAGGGCAGCATAAATGAGAGAATCTCCTTGCCCTGCCCTGATCCTGCCTGGGGAGCCCAATAGCCACCATTTCTCCAAGGAACATAATTTACTTCAATGCCCATCCTTTAAACTGCCCCATGCTTGCTGTCCATGTGCAATGCTCCTCATCCACATCTCTCCTCTGTGCACTGTTGATGCCCCAAATCTCTCTGGAGAGTCTTCACACAGGATTGTTGGGATGCCTGAAACAAGAAACTGCCACGCTGTTGCATTTGTGCTATTCAGTGGAAAATTGCCTTCATCAGGGACACTTTGATTCCTAAGCTGGGATGTAAGGAGTTGTAAATCAGCATAGTCCCACTGCTTCTAGCAGACTTTCAGGATTTGTGTCAGTACAGGAATTTACCACTTTGTTACAGAGCTCCTTTAGCAACAAACTGCCCTGAATGAGGCCCCGCAGCCAGCTAGGAGAGGTAGCAATTTTCTCTTCACCATGGTAAACAGCAAACCCACGGATATTATTTTAATCAGCTGTAAGTGCATAGGAAGGCTCTGTGCAGATAGGTGTGTATTAACAAGGAGCACACTCATATCACACTGCTAAGTATTTTTGGGTGGCCGGTCAAGCATAGCTGCCTTTCAAACTGCCTCGGAAGGAGAAATATTAATAAACTCCCTGCAGCATGCAGATTTGATTGAATTTCTCATGGATCATAGCTCGCCTGCAGCAGGGTGGCATACCTGTCAAGCTAAGACATTGTTCCATAATTGTTCCTGATGCATTGTGTGCTAATTACCATTGCTGAAAATAATCTCCAAAGATTATGGCAGGCATCATAAATAACAAGCCAGCGGTTCGACACTGCATTATGACAAGGCCTCAATCGCTCTTATCTTTTACTGGAGTGGAGCCTATGCATTAGCTTTACTAATGAATCTTTTTCATTTGTACAAGTGATGTTTCCATTTGACAATGACATGAACATAAAGTGGAGGTTAATTTACTCTATTCCGAGAGGTTCATTATTTAACCTGACGTTGAGGACAAAACAATGTAGCCTAATAGACGGCAAATAGAAATTAGTTGTGATGAATTTTGCCATTTAACACTCTCACACTCAGAGGCAGCATGCACAGAAAGAGGATGAGTTTGCTTCACCAGCAAAACCACTTTATTTCCACAAAAAAAAAAAAAAAAAAAAAAAAAAAAAGATTCCCTGACTCCCAGAATCCCCTGTACCTTGTAAAACACGACGGATTTACACAGACATAAAAACTGCTGGTAACTAATGGCCCAACGTTGTCATTGTGTCAATTTTTATCAGATTAGTTGGCATTAACACTGTATCACCGATTGCCTTACAAGCCAAGCTGCTGTGAATTGAATTGGATTCAGGTAGCTATTAGAATTGCCAATTTAAACACTCGGGGCTTATCTCAGCTTTAAGCCATTGACAAAAAGGTTTGGTCACTTCCCCGACATTTTCTGACATGTGTGCTCTGGGCAAGCAATGCGCATCCGGTTGCTGGCTGCACTCATCCCTCTAGGCCTTCAAAATGTATCTATTCAACATTAATTTAACATCATCCAATGTGGTTTGAATCAAGCAAATATTTTCCCTGTTTATTGCACACGCTCATTGTGCTGTTTCAAGGAGGTTTATTAATAGTTTGCAATAAATTTGCTAAACAATTTGCAATAAATTATGCAGTCATATTTATAGCAGTGACACATTTTAGAGGACAAAAGTTGACCTTTCCCATGCCTCAAAGAGAGAAGGGGCAGGGTGTATCCATTACAACCCAGCCTTTCATAGGCTCATATCCTGGTTCCTTCAGCTCACAGAAAGATAAAATGTATCTGCTCAAAAGCTAGTTTAATTTGTTTACAAACAATGGGACATATTCTCTGGGACCCTGTGAACGCGGCTAGGCCGGATTCTGATGTGCCACAGGAACTGAAACCTGCAGGGTCTATTCAGAGGGGTTTGCAGGGCAAGAAGCCTTTTGGATTTGGGGTTTTGCTTGTTTTGTTTTGGGAGGGTTTTTTTGTTTGGGTTTTTTTTTCATTCATAGCTTGACAAAAAGCAACATCTTGAGAGGAAACACTCCAATTTCAACAATACTGCATTTTCCAACAACAACAAAAATGTTCCTTTAATTACTTCCAAATAGCATCTAATATTTAGACAGTGAGAGATGTGGCGATGCCTCTGAGGGGTTTCTCCAGTTCTACCCTGACCCCATCTCACCATCCTTGCTCTTCACTGTTAGCTGGCTCACCGTTGTAGCCACCTAGAGCCCTTCGCTTAGGGATCACCAAAGAAAGGCCAGTTACAGTGACAGACACATGCAAGTAAAAACTTCAGCCTACTGTTGCTCCAGCACAGAGCCAAGATGGCATCCCTGGAGGTGGCACGTACCAACTCCACTCTGCCCTCAGCTGTGGAGTTTATATCCATTTTCCCGCGGCCATCCTACATCACCTTCCCCATTCATGTCCATCGGGGAATACAGAGCAAAAAGAAAAAAAAAATAATCCTCCATATTTTTCCAGATATTAGGATTGCTCTGGCCAACTGTCCTGATAGATACCACAGGATCCTCAGCAACCTCATGTGGGCAGGAAACAGCTCTCAGATTTTCAGGAGGCAGCTTCTCCTATCACACCGGGATAATTTTCTTGCGGGTGACTCAGAGCAGGCGGGTTGCCTCCCTGCCACCTGCCGCCCCAAAAACAGAGAGCAGCCCATCAAAAGTGCCGGTGAGGTAATGGTCTCACTTCTCAGAGTGAGGGAGCACCGTGGTGAGCAAGAAAGAGCATCATTCTAGGAATGAACTGGGCAGCAGTTTGACTATGCCTCTTTTTTACTGCATATTATTACAGCATTACATTCATAGTCAAGGGTCAGCTGCCATTTCCTGGGGTTTATAACTTGCCTGTTTTAATTAACATCAGGCTGAAACTTGGTAGGGAGGCGGGGTCAGTCCAGATGTTAATGTTATTCCAAAAGTGCCTTATATCAGTGGTGCTATTTAAAATATATTAAACAGGGAACATTTACGGATGTGCTGATTCCAGGGTTGTATTTTAGACAATAAAGACAGGGCTTCATTCTGGAAGAAAGCAATTTTGGCATAGACCTTGTGCCTCTATGAGCAGCTCACTACCAAGAGACAGGAAGGATCAGTTCTCTGCTATCCACGGGAGGCTTCTCTGGACTGGAGCAGGCTGTCAGGGGGAACAAGCACCCCAGCTGCCCTGTCCAGGCTGGTTTGAGATCTCAGCAGGGCTGATATTAGCTCAGATCAAGTGGTTTATGAATTCAGCAGCACCCTTCCATTCACCAGGAGAAATGGTTTCTCGGTGATATTCTGCCCTAGGAGCCCTGCCCCACAAAAAGAGAGCCTTCATCTGGGCTTTCCCCTACCCTCTATTACCCCGAGTAATGAAGAATTGGCTGTTGAGAGTTAGCTAGGCAGACTGACACTTTAAAGAGTTGCCTTAATTAAATATGCATTCTCCAATTTCCAGGTATTGGAAGTGCACCAGTAACACTAGCACAGTTATAATAAAAGTGGTCACTACCACTTTGGCAGTATTTGCTTGCAGAAACATGACTATTCTTTGCATGTTTGCAAATTGTTGTGGTGATCTGAAGTATACACACTTGTGTTTGTGGTACTGACTTTAGGAATGGAGAGGCACTGGGACTTGGCATCACCTTTTCAGAAACTCCTCATACAATTAACAGTTCAATTGTCTGGTGTCTAAAGTTGTTGTCTTCACTATTCTGGTAGTAGATGGCTGTGTGCAGTGTTGAAGTGCTTTCTGGTGAGTTGAAGACTGACAGGGACTCTCTACCTTAACTGAATACCACTGTTGTGCACATAGACTATTTCCTGTTGGTTTAACCCAGATTTCTGGGTTTCCCAAGTCCATGTTGCTTTCTATAGCTTCACCTCAAGCAGACTGACTAAATCTGTTTCTTCATGCACTGGCCTGTAAGCTCAAAAGCTCTTGCTAACTTTAGGAGCAATTTCAGCCTACTCCCTAAAAAAGTCATCCCCCAAATCAGCACATCTGCTTAACCAGACTCCACCACGGATCATGTCTCACTTGCTCATCTACTGAGCTTTGAGGCAGAACCTGGTGCTCTCCTCGTGTTACAGACAGGGAGCTGAAGTACCAAGAGGATAAGGGACCTGCCTGAGGTGATACTGGGAATCCATGGCAGAGGTGGGAACTGAACACAGGTCTTCTAAGTTCTTGGGCTCTGAACAATTGGCCATCCTTCCCCAAGATACGGCCTCTCCCTAAGGACTAATACAGACCTTCTGCTTTTGGCTGTAGAGGGGGTGTGCTTGAAGAAAACAGCACACAAAATAGCCCTAACTTACACACTGCTTGTCACAACAAACAAGACAGACAATCAGATCTTTAGCCTACGGGGACTATTCCCAAAGGACATAGAAATGATAACTAAGAGAAGCAAATCTATTTCCAGTTGGCTTAAAATTATTCTACAAAGGGTCATCTCTGTTAGAAAAAAGTTAGAAATCAATACATCAAAGAAGACTAAAAAGCGCTCATTAGTTGCCAGTTACATTATGCTTTGAGCTAAGGACTGGTCTGCCCCGTCCCCAGCCTCTTTCCTTTTCTGCATAAATTAATAGAGAAGTGTCATATCATCACTCTTTTTACATTTGAATGCCCAGGACTAAATGTTTAGGGACAAAGCTGGTACAATAGCTTTTCCCTTCATGGTAAAGGTACCAAAACGGCCCCAGGCAAAATGTGACATTTTTCCAATGCTAACAGAGAAAAATGCTAACAAGCTAATTTTGCCTGTTTTGCTTTAATTTTGATTAGGGACTCACTGGCTACAGGTAAATATCTCAGTCTGATTGAGTTGAAAGTGTGCTGTTTGCTTTGTCTTCACTCATTAGCGAACAGCAGGAGCACATATAGTGGGTAAGTTGATTACAGCTCTTGGCTCCTTTCACAGGCAAGTGGTGAATTCCCCAGGACCGCATTCCACATAGGTGTTATATCCCCTGGTGACCCACACAACAGTCACACACCCTGAGATCATGCCTGTAGCATCCTACTGGGTTGGGGGGGTGGTGTGTGTTTTGTTTTGATTTTTTTTTTTTTTTCACATGGAAATCTGGTAACTCTACCAACTCTTTCCTGGATGCCTTTCATTATGTTTACCTTTAGAAACAGCAGCATTTGATCTTTTGTTGAAAAGCTGCATGTTGCCTTGTAAACTCAGAAATTATTTTCAGGTGTATTCTGTGGGTATTTTTTCTCTCAGAAACTTAAGATGCCTTTGTAGCAAATACCTGGGTATTGGTATTTATGGAGTCCTCCTCATTTTGTTTCTCAGAAATGCAAAAGTCCCTTCTGCTCTTGCTAACATTAGTGGGAATGAGCCAGTAGTGTTAAAAGGAGTTAAGTGGCTCATCAGACAGGTGAGGGCATGTTTACCAAAGGAGAAAGGGGACATTTCTCTGATCCTGCTCCCTGTCCCTACCACCCATGGACATCGCTGAATGTACCAGTGCTAGCAAGATCATATTTTCCTTTTGCCTTTAGTACACTTTCCAAAGAGCCCCAGTTCCCTTACAGATGGAGAATGTAGAAGGGCAATAGATGTTTCTGTAAGCCAGAAGCAAAGAAGATAGGAGCATCAGTAGCATGGGTATCATATAACTATCTAAAAAGGAATGAGAGCACAGTAGTTTACTGTTCATGGAAATGAAAAAACTGCAAGTAGAGGAAGAAAACTAAGCACATGGAAACATCTGCTGTAAAGAGTCACTAGAGAAATAGTTTTGTATTAATGTGGGAGGCACATCAGCTCCCAGTGCCGCACACCACGAGGTGTGCAATAAACAGGAGGAGGTGAAACAGGAAAAGATCGGGGGTCAGACCAAGTCATGCAAGAGCCTCTGGCTCTCTCCTGGGCCCACTTTATGCCTAGTGACCAAGACTCAATGCCTGGGAACATTCATACCTCTTGACATCCTAGTCCTGTCTCGGCAAATATTGGCAAGACTCCAACCAGGAGATCTGCAGCACTTGATCCAGGAGTAAACAGCTCTCTTGGTATTGTCAGGGAGGGCTCAGGC
This sequence comes from Athene cunicularia, assembly GCF_003259725.1. Classification (NCBI taxonomy): domain Eukaryota; kingdom Metazoa; phylum Chordata; class Aves; order Strigiformes; family Strigidae; genus Athene; species Athene cunicularia. Next base: position 8,963,694 of record NW_020799117.1, on the reverse strand, counting down.
CACTGCTATGGCTTTTCACTGAGATGCAGCCAGCTCTTGTCTGCTTGGGAGGATGGAGAAAAAAAAAAAAAAAAAAGAAATCCATTAGCAGATGGATGCACGAGGTAGAAGTTTCCCCACACTGAGGGACACCAAAGTCCCTGTGGCCACCCCTTACCTTGGGAACCATGGGATAACTCTCTGGAACATGTGGGTATTAGTGGAACCACACTGGGGCTATAGGTTATATTTGATGTTATCCCTTGGGCAAAAGTTAACTGACTACCAGAGCAGTGCCAGAAGAGGTAGGCTTAGAAGGGCTTTTACCCTGACATTGGCCCCCACAAAGCTATGGCCTTAAACTGTCTTGCCAGTAAGATGTTTCATCCTTCACCTTTCCCAATTTCTGTCGCAGAATCTGAGATGCATCACAACATATCACAAACCTTCACCCCTTTCGTGGAGAGAACAGCGGGTTTTGTGAGACCAAGAAAGCTTTGACTTTTTCTTTAATGTCAGGGGTTATTTTCTAGCAGGCAAAAGTTATAAGCAGTTCCCAAGATCCGGGGATGCAGATTCAATAAAGGGAAACAAAAGATTTGAGGTTATGTTCTTCAGAGGGGAGCCTCTTTTGTTTGTTTGTTTTGTTTTTACTCAAAGGGCATTTTTAATTTGTTCCTCGGTTGGCTGTTTCCAAATATATTTGTCTTTGCCATCTTCTTCCTTTCCTGCCTCTCTCTGGTTCTGATTTTCACAGCCATTAATAAATACATCACCAGTGGGATCTCTTCTCTAGGATTTATATTTATAGTTAAAAATCAATTTCATCCTAGAAAAGAGGATAAAGGGAAAAAGTACAAGAGAAAGGAAAAAAAGATAAGAAAAAGAAAAAGTAAGAAAGAGAGAATCACATGTATGTTTGGATGAGACTGAACAGTCTCCCTAGTTAATGGGGAGAGCCCTAATGCCATACACTGGCTTTGACTCAGTGTCCAAATACATATTGTTCTCAATTTATGAATTGAAATAGAGAAGATTAAAAAATTAAGACCCATATTAGACTGACTATTAAAACTATGTTCCAGCATGACACAAAAACTGTATATGAATGAAATTGTTGATGATTGCCAGAAGCAATGGATGCTCACACAAACTGCTGGGAAGTCCTGTAATTGTTTGGTGAAATTCAACTCCAAATTGCCAGAGCCCTGTATGGAGACTGGCATGTGTTTAAACTTCTCTTCTAGCAGATGTTTGCATTTCCCAGGCACACACTAAATGGACACTAACTTATTTAGCTCAAGAAAGTGTAAATAGCTAAACAATTCAGGTAAACCAGTTGAGGTGCTGTATATGGCTGGGGCTGGAGGCTGAATCAGGGAAGCACTTCTGTGTTAGTGCCTTGCCACCATCTCCAGGCTCCTTCTTGGCCCACTAGCAGGTATGCCAGCTGGATCACCTGAGTGACTGCATCCTGGTGAATACATTTAAGTAGTCTATACTAAGTTAGCTCATTGAGGCAGGAACAGGTCTAAGGATCCCACATACAAGTAGCTGAATACTGCTTAGGGAAGCAGACAGATCTGGAAGAGGGCAGCAGAAGGAGATGGCAACATCTTCAGCCAGCAAAACTACAGCCAAAAGGGATTGTGTGATAACAGCCTTCTGCCTTGGGGCAAGAAGGGCTTGTCCTTGCCCAAACTCTTGGTTTTCATCAATATAACTGAATGCTGAAAAACTGTAAACTTTCCATCCAGTCAATTTATAACATCAGAAGGGAATAAACATCATACATTTTCTACATTAGATCTACCCTGAGCTGTGCGGGATTTATTTTATTTAGACCACACATTGTGTGGTGTATTTATAAAGCAGAGACCTCTGAAATAGAGTTCTGCTCAGGGAGGTCTCAGCTGAGCCATATATTGAACAATCACACACTTTAGCAAGCTGGTAAATGTCAGTGAAGTCTAGAAGTCACAGAAGAAGCTGGTCAATACAATGGAAAATTGGTAGGAAAGTCAGGCATGGGGTAGAGTGGGGGGAGCCTGGAACCACTGTTAAACTCTGAGCTCTCCTGCAAATCGCAGAAGAGCCTTTTCCCAGCATCCTCCCGGCTCGCCATGAGTCACTACTGAGGCTCCACATTGAGTTATCGCCATTTAGAGTGGCATTTCCTTTCAGACTGCACAAAGCAAAGGAGCCATATTAGTAAATTTATTGAGTATTTCATTAGATCAATATGGAGTATGATTTAGGAGCCTCTGCCCAGGCTCTTTAAATCTATTTAATCAAACCAATTAATAAAAAAAATCTAGAAAGTTGAAACATATCCTGTAAGGTGCATCGTAAATATACTCCCTTACTTATGCTTTTGATCTCAGCCAGGTAATTAACGGCTTTGGTTAAGTTCAAGTCATTCCCTCATGCCTGCTCGTGGTCATAAAGCCCTAGGGCTATGCATAGCTCATGGATTTATTATGTTTTTTCCAGTTGCAAAAGCTTCTCTAGTTCTGTTCCCATTTTTTTCTTCCCTCCTATAACTCCACCTATGCAGACTTCTGTGGGTCTTCATCCTAGCTACAACAGCAGCACCTGTCATGCTCTGTGTAACAATGCAATGGAAGGAAAACAGGGCCCTTTTGTCTTCTTCTAGCTTATAGAATGCCATAAATACAGCTGAAACCTGGAAATCACAAACTGTTTTGCCAGAGCCATAATCTGACCATTGAACACGCCAGTCTAATGCTCCTCAGTGGGACACCAGCTTTACTTCAGGAGAGATAAGACAAACCTAGCAGGACATTGATCTTCTACCTTCCTCATCCAAAAGCAAAGGGGTGGGAATATATCTCTCTGTGAAGTAAAGAGGGTCTTACTTCTTCAGCTAGAAAACTCTCAGCCATTTAGACAAGAATGGAGGAAGCTTGAGGGAGGAAAAAAAAATTGTGTCCATCACAGGGGGATGTGTAGTACACTGGAGAGAGAGGAGGAGAGCATGAACACATTTCTTCCCAGAGTCTTTAAAGTCAAGATAGCAGCTTTATCTTGCTTTACAATCAAGGAAATCCGGGCTCTGGGGGAGAGAGACAAGGGACAGATGAATGGGTTTCCTCTAAGCACATGTAACATATATCAGTATTTGAAGAACACTGGTCATAACTCTTGGACAGTGCCCCAGAACAAAATAAATAATGAGAAGTGCTGGACTCACCAGCTGCTTGGAGCAGGAGAGCTGAGCCCAAACATGCTGCAAAGGAGCTTCTCTCTCCCTCCTGCTTGCAGTAAGCATCTAGTTTTACCTCAATAGTGATGGGAGGTTAAAAGAAAAAAAAAACACAAAAAAACGTAAAACCGACTGATTTGCTTTTTTAACAAAACTCACTAGAAGAACAATGTATGTTTCCAAATTAGTGTCAGGTTAATCTTCCATAGTTATATGAACTATACTGAGGTATTCCAGGTGATTTGGCCTACAGAAAATGCCAAAGGTCCTTCTTCTATTGGGATCATATTTGTTTGGTAAAATAGTTAAAAGCAAATAGGGAGCACTGTGGGAGACCTGGGAGGTTGCATTTCTGTGTGCTTTATGCTACCACTCTTAATTTCCAAATAAAACCAGGAACTCGCGGAGCTATTAAGAGACTCCCATGAAGACCTTCTGATCTAGACAGACAAGCCTGAAACAGAATGAAGGAGGATCTTTCCTGTGACAGACAGAACAGTGCCCTTACTGTAGTCTACAAGTTGGTTGCACTCAGGTTTCTCAAGACCCAGGTTCAGTCTCGTCATAGCTTGCACCTTCCAGAAATACTCTGCCTCCATCTGTGGGCAAGAATTACAGTAAATGTCCCATTTTTATCATGAGAAACCTGGAGGAGAACATCCCTTTTCTATGTATCACCCCTTAAAACGCTTGCTGCAACCTGAAACCTCTGGAAATGCTGGCAGTCACAAGAGTTGGGCAGTTTCCCTACTGCAAGAGGGGCCAACAGTTGGTGTGACAGGAATAAAACTGGTGTGCAGCAGCAAGAGGGAGATGTCTACTGGTTCCCCAGCTCTACCAAAAGCTTCAGGTTGAAGCAAGCTGACCTTCAACTGCATAAGTGGGAGTCCACAAATGGATCAAAGCCTTAACATAAACCCTGACAAAGGCCTCGGACCATAGCCTTGCTTTAGCTTTCGGTTGGGCTTTTCATTGCCACACAGCTGCTCATGCAATGAAAGGAGCAGAGAGGATCATCTCTTCCTGAGAGCATTTGCAAGCTCAAAAACCCAATAGCAAATCCTTTGAAGGCAGCAAGAGTCTTTCCATCAACTTCAGCTGACCTTGGATCCAGCCCAGGGCTCACAGCTGAATGACTCAGGGGTGAGGTTTTTCTCTCCACAGCAGACAGAAGGAAGATGCTGCTCTCAGAACAGGTTGGGGTCCATGCTGACAAGACCCCCCTGTATTTTTTCAAGAAGCAATGGGACAGGTAGATTTTATTTACTCTGATATCTACTCAGCACTCAGGGGATCAGAGTAAAAGCAAAAGCACTAGCAACTGTGTCTCACTGCCAGAGGGTTTCTAAGCTTTTCAGGCCCCAGAATGGGGCTCTTCCCCACTAACTCCCTCTCCCTTCCCAGGGTCTGGGGTGACTGTGTTCACTGAGCTTTTGATGAGTTGCCGCCACTGTGGTCCCTTTCTCACCCAAACCACGTTCAGCTACCTGGGGGGTGGGCAGGGAAAGGAGGGCTAAAAGGGACTTCTGAAAGCAGGAAAACAAATCCATAGCTAGTAAATTATATATAGCTCTTATCCCACAATTAGTTTGTAATTCTGAAGGACTGCAGACAGTCAGACTCCTGTGTAATAATCCCTCAGATCAGATTCACATTGAATTGAAGGACTTTGAAGAAAGATACGCAACAAAAATTAGACCAGGATCTATACCAGTTTACACTAATAAAAGGTCTGTCCCTATAAGGGTTTTTAGCAAAAATGTGAATCCCTTTCCTCAGTTTTTTATTTGCACAAGTTCTTTTCCCCTTTGAATGTTTTCTCTGTCTCAAACCCAGATTCTTCTTTATCACTACTTCAGTGCTGGTCATATTAGGGCTACTCACACTTTACACCACTGTAAGACACTGTCAGAAAACAGACATCCCTATTGCTGAAAAGATACCTATTTCCAGTTTGGGTAATTAGAAATAGACATTGAAAACAATGTGTCTTTTATATATCACTTTATATATGTAACATTGCAAAATGGGTGGTACTTGATTTTATCCATTCATCATAAATATTGATTACTTGCGTAGTAAGTGATAAATCAAAATGCAGTAATCACTAAATCAAAGATTTATCCGAGTAAAGAGCAGCAAAGCAATTAATCAATTCCCTGTACAGCCAATGATTAATTAGGTTCCAGTCTGAAAGCATGGAGGCTGGTTTACAATTAAGACTATTACAGATAGGCTTTATGTATTTTATTTTTTTTTTTTGCTAAACATCCTGTTCTTGAAAAGAAGATAAGTTGACCCCAAACAAACAATGCTCTGAGAAGGATCAGATGATACAGTTGTGTGTTTACATTCAAGGCTCTCAGGTCCTTGAAGCACAGATCACAGCAGACTGAAGCAGCAGCATGTTGCTAAAAATCTCATAGTCAGACCCGTCACTCTGCCTGGACTTGCTCTGTTCCACAGCTCGGAATAGACACTCACCCCAATGTATGGGATTTGGGAGCTAAAACCATCAGAGAGACCCTCTTGGGGCAGCACGGATCCTGGTGGCTGTCTTCCACCAGTGTCTGTTAAAGAACTACCTGGAGCCAACATGGATCCAGGTTACTTCTGACACTCCGGGTACAGCAGAGTTTGCAAGTGCCACCAGCTCTTGTGGCAAGCAGCCCCAGCCCCCTCAGAGACAGGGGCTCTGGTCACCTCCCGGCCATACACCAGCATTGCACAGGCAGAGGGTGAAGCTGGAAACATCACAAAGCGCCACCGTCCTTCTCGTGGCAAAGGAAAGTGTGTCCTGCTGAGCCCTGGGGAGTACCAGCTGCAGCATCGCAGCGGTGGGTCCTGCCTGGTCCTGTCCGCAGTTGCTGGTGACAGGGACTAGGACAGCATCCAGGGCAAACCACAGGCTGCTCTACACATCCGTTACGAAGTCACAGCAAGCACATACCAACAGGGTTATCATCAGTCCTCGATCTCAATCACAGGGGTGCATCCCACCTCTGCACTTTGATTTGCTCCATGCAGGATTCAGTTTTGAGCCAACAGCACAGCTCAGTCTGTTCAACTGGAAGCACTGGGGGTGACATGGGATCAGCTGTGTAGCTCAGCAGAGCTGGCACAAGACAAATATTTGTTCCCAAATTCTCCTACCAGCAAGAGCTCCTCCTTATGCCAGCCAGCTGTTTGGCAAGAGTTGTTTCCTGCTCTTATTCATTGTAATGACTTAGTCAGGCCAGTTCTTGTGCCTGGGAGAGAGCAGCATTAGTACCATGTGATGGTATTTTTATCCCACTCCCTTCTTCCACAGAGCTGAAGAACAGGCCTGAGAGAAGTTAAAAACTGGAGAAGAGCAACAGGACATGCTACTCTGGCTCAAGGTGCACCCCTAGTTCGGAAGGATGAAGCCCCACTTCATGCAAAATGCTCTTTTTATGGCTTGCAGCAGCATTGCTACGACATAAATTCAGAGGCTGCTGGCTGTCAGCAGCGACCATCACACATCTGCATGACAGATGTACTGAGCTATATCTGTGCCACTGCTCATACACAGGTGAGCAAGAGTCAGAGCTGAGAGGGAAGCTATCAAGGAAGGAAAAATGCTTCATACCAGAAAAACATGTTTTCTTCCTTGTCTCTGTTTTTTCACCCCAATATTTTTTAGGGTGCTGACTTTCTTTCTTTCCCTAAGAGAGGAGATGATAGGGATGCAGATACGCAGATGTCTCCAAGCATTGTGTACTCTGGCTGAAAGACTCTAGCTGGAGCCTCCTTCACCTTGGCACTGCAAATTACTCTGGATAAATCTTTTTGTATGACGTGCATATTAAAAATGCAGAGGTCGCAAGCCTGCAACCCCTCCTGTGCACCTTTCTGAGGCTCTCCACATGCCCAGCTAAGCCAGGTAAAAGCTCTGGGTCTGTGTGCACAGGTAGTGACAAGTTCCTAGGTAATTAGTTTACTTATCCAAAAAATGCAGTTAAGGGGTTACCCAGACAGCTCCAGATTAAAAAAAAAAAAAAATTTCAATATTTTTTAGGAAAAAGTACAATCATTTTGCTTGAAGTCTTGAAAATGAAATGTTACAGCTCCATATTTCAACAGGAAGGTTTTGAGACCAAATTTGCTCAAACTCAGGCTTTTTATATATGGTTGCATACATTTTTTCAAACAGAACAAAACAACACGCTTTGCATAATTCAAAGTGATAGTTTTCAGAAGAGATGACAGTGGTGAGAGCTATTTCAGAAGAAAACTTGCTTTGTGTTCTCTTAAAATGGTGAACAAGCTGAAAAATTAATTATTCACACATCTCTAAAGCACAAACTGTACAGTGCAGTTTGGGCCCTGGCAGAGGTACCTTAGAAATCTCTCCTAGTCAGCAAATGATTTTTGATCCTGCTTCACCTCTGCGTATAATAACTGGACAAGGCGTGAGAGCATCATGTGGCTAATGGCAGGTGCTTTGCACAGAGGCAGCAGTGAAGCATCCTTTCTGCATAGCATTGCCTGCAAATGCTCTTTTTGACCTCCTTTTGCCTCGACGCCTGCATTACTCTGAATTTGGCTGCCTACCTTGCTCTCAAGTCTCTTGTCTCTACTTATTTGTGTTAAGCATAGGACACATGGACAAAATAACCAGAGCAATGCCAAAGCTGTAACCCAACCCTGCGTGTTCTGAAAACAGCAGAGAAACAGAACACTTTTTTGGTGAGGAGAGAGGGAGAGGAAAGGGGGAGCTGGGATAAGGAATCAGCTAATTAGCCTCATCTACATTTCAGCTACATGGTTCACGGGTACTAAATCATTCTTGACATATTTAGGTTGCCATTTATTACCAAAATTATTCAATGTGAATTTTGCCATTTAGGATGTGTTAAGAAAAATACTTATGCCTTCAGAGTGACTCCAGCTCTGATCCCTTCTGACATAACGGCACTGGCAGGCCATGGTTTAAGTGCACACATGCTTGCCTGCAGTAGCAACCTGGGCACACAGCTGGATGCACAGCTGTAACGGACACAACTACAGGGCTGGGTTCAGATCTAGAGACTGAGGTGCTCAGAATTGACTGCTTAGTCAAAAAACCCCACATCTCCACCATCCCCCACAAAGCTACAAATTAATATCTCCTGCTATGATAACCTCAGCATTCAGTTCAGTGTTCCTGAGATATATTGAAGATTTTGCATGCATAAGAACTTAACTTAAAACTTAGTCTTGAAACTGTCTAATCAGAGTGGAAACATAGCCTTATGCCAAAGGATACACACAAATATGCACAGACATGCTTCACCTATCTATTAAACTGCCTGATATATTTTTAGTTAACTGTTCATTGTTGGGTTGCCCACACTATTTTGAGCCAACACTCTGCCACCCCACCCCCCCAAAAAAAAAAAAAACAACAAAACTTAAACCCTTACCATTCCCCTGAGGGACTTATTGGGCCACTCAGCAGATAAGACCTCCTGGAGAGTAGTGGATTTAGAAAAGTGAGTACATAAGTCACTTCCCTGCAGCCTGTCACCTTCCTGAGCCTCTTGCTCCAGCTCTACTAAGCTCCCCTCCTAGCTCTGCTTCACTCTTGCTTGGCATTTTGAATCCCAGCCCTGTTAAAGCCTCCTACCCTCTCAGGTGAAACCACTAGTCTGGATTATCACACTTCAACCTCCGCTCCAAGTCTTAACACTCATGGATACCTGTGTCACAAGCACAGGGAGACTTCAGCTGGTTTGTGTGAGCCAGCCTTGGAGATAGCCCAGCAAGACGCTGCACTTGCATTAGGTTGTATCTCTGCTCAGATCACCGCTAGCCTGGCAACTGCGCCTCTGATCACCAGTACCACCAGCTTTTCTCTTGTCTGCTGTGCTCCCGTTGTTCTTCTAATGGAGAAATGAGATTTATCACGCTGTGTGTAACTGCGTGTGTTTACATCTGTAGGTCCCCATTTAATAACTTTAAGATGCAGTGGCTAATTTCAAAGAAAATTTGACAGAGCAACTGAGCTCTCGGAGATATGAAGTTCATGCAGGTTTTATGAAAATAGATTCCTGGATAGAGGAAACTGCTCTTATTAATGTCTCCCACAGAGAAAATGCTAATAAACTCACCCTTTATTAGACATTAGAGAGTCAATGTAGAAAAGAAATGCTGGAATCCCAGCTCATCAGTCCTGTTGCTTGTGGAAAAAATTGTATAATCTGGATTTAGTTTGCTCTGGGCCACTGCAGCCAAAGATAACTCTAAAAAATTAAGACTTGCCTGTATATTCTCTCATAAATTAGTAAACAAATCCCACCCCACATTTGAGGTGAAATTCTCCACATTAGTGACAGGCTGGAGATGAATTTTAATGATAGATTTTTAGCTGGCCAGCTCCTCTGCCACTGAAAATTAGCATGAGTCCACAGGCATGAATAAAGCAGAGCTGATTTTCACCACTTTACTCCTTATTATTGTTGGGAATATATTCATTCCTGCATCTCTGAGTTCAAAGAGGAAAACAAAAATAGCCTTTTTCATAAAAAAAAGTCAAAGTGGGAGGGGTTAGTTGGCAAGATTTTTCCAGTGAATGGGTCTTGATTTTGCAACTGGCTTCCAACTGAGTCCCAGGCAGTCTGAATTTGACTTTCAGGCTATCTGCTGAGCTATTTTCCCAGGCATTTGAAACAGATGAGATGTAACAGCAGTTTTTTTTCCCTTAGCCAGGGCCAGTTTCCTATCAGAGGTGCAAATTCAGATTTATCTACTACAAGAAGCTTAATAAAAAACACCCTTTTCCCCCTCCCCCAGTCATTGGTTATCATAAACAAATCCCTCAGCAGAAGCTAAAAAGAAGATACTTTGAGGTTAAAAGCAGCCTTTAAAAGAAAATGATGTTGTACATCATCCCAAAATTTAATATGACTTTATGCACAATAGTAATGTGCCTGGTAATGCAAAGATTTTTCTAAAGTAGCTTAATAACAATCCAATATTCTCTTCCTTAAAAAATGAAAATGTATGTCAAAAAGGGATCTAATGTAGCTGCATCTTGTATCCATTGATGGAGGGAGCTGATTTACATAGATAGCATTTAACATACTATCATCATTATCCTATCAGTCTTCTGTCTAATCTGGAAGCCTTGAGACAGAGTTCTCAATGTTCTCTGAGGTAAAAAAAATACCAACCAAAATTATGGTAAAGGGGGAGAAAAAAATCAGCTAGGGACAGATGAATATCAAATCAGATGAGATAAAAATGGGATTTATTTTTTTTTTTTTAGCCAGCATAGTATGAGCTTAAAATGCTGAAAAGTGGATAAAACAAATAATGTTTAAGACTGTAGCATACGGTACCACAATGATGAGGAATAAAAGAGAGAATTATGTTAATGGTTGGGTCTGCGTGTGCTTGCGGAGACTGCTCATAGATTGCTTGTGATGGCTTGAAGGATACAGATAGTGTGGATCTCTGAAATCCAGACAGTATATAATATTAATTTCCTTTCCCTCTTACCCCCTTTTGCATGAATTTAATGCTTGTGGGGGATGTAAGAAACTGAAGGAGGCCTTCCACTGTCAGCAGGATGGGGTCATGTGAAAACCTAGACAGGGTGAGACTATCCCCACGTAGTCAGTGAGGTTTTGTGCTTCTCTCCTTTTGGACTAAGTTTGCATTAAATTGCTCATCTTCAGCACAAGTGTGTGGTTATGGCAACATCCCCTACCCCCTGCTGTCTCCCACTTTTATAGCCTGTCTTTAAACTCAGCAAACCCACCAGTGCCTGCACCTTTCCCAGCCCCAGTGTCTCCCCTCACAAACTGCCCCAGCAGCAGCAGGACCAGGTCTCCGGGTCCCGCTGCCACAACTGCCACACACACCACTCACTGTCACCACAGGACTGAGGTTTTCAGGAAGAGAAACAACGGCACTTCTGTTTGTCCAAAAACCTTTTCTCTTGAAAACAAGGCACCAAAGCAGGAGGCAGCTCAGAAAGGCCTATGAGGAGATTGGGGCAGGGCTCAGGTCAGCAGGTTAGGGCATCAAAAACAGCAGAAGAGAGTCAGCAGCCAAGGAAACCATGCGGGCTCCCATGTGAGGTGACATTAGGGCCCTGCAGCTGCCTTTGCTGCACTCGGCACCTTTAAACTCTGATTGAGTGGGCTTAACTGCAGCCACAGGAGCAAGGCCAGCGCTCAGCTCTGATGCTGGGCTGTATCCAGGAGCCACCCAGACTGTGCTCTCCTCCTTACAGCACTCTGCACTCCTGTAGTGGGGCAGCACCCCCTCATACATCTGTGCAGCACCCAGGACATTGGGCAGGAGGGTTTTGGCACAGAGCTATAGGGGCTGCAGCATCCCATACAGGTGATGTTCCTGCTCTGGGCCCACACTGGAAGCATGGCTGGGCAAACCTTTCTCCACCCCTCCACACACTGTACTGGCCAGTGCACATGACTGCTACTCACCCCATAGCATAAGTTCCCCTTATTTATAGAGACCATTGTAGCCTAACCACTGGGTCATCCCACCTCTCCTGCCAGTCCTTTGGCTCATGGCCACTAGTTTGCCTGTTTGACAGATTGGTTCCCTCAGTCCAAACTAAACAACTTTCATGATGTAAGGATGTGGTTGCCCTCTTTGTCTGAGAAGGCACGGCAGGAATTCCCGCAGCGGAAGAGCCCCAGGCGCTGATCCAAATCTGCTTTAAGTAAGTGGAGCTGGGCAGATTTCAGTCTCTTTTGGATCAGGTCCTTCTAGAGAAGAAATAAAAGTAACACCTCTAGCGGAAAGCAAGCATTTACCTTTGCCTGCATCTCATTCACCACATAGGTCTCTCCCAGGACCATGCACTGGCCTCACTCATAGAAGGTCGATGGACAAAATCCCAACTGATGGCTGTTATGCAGAGGGAGCCCAGGGAATTGGAGGGCACGAAAGGAAATGGAGCATCCCTCTGGCATTGTCTGTACCACACATGTCCCCATGTCATGAGGCTGCTCAGCCCTCCATTTAATGCTGCATCTGCCCCTGCATAGAAGCAAGTATGATGCAATATAAAGCCTGGTCTACTCACTGTACCTAATTATGAGGAAGAATAGAGCAAATTTTACCCTTACATGGACATGGAGTGCCAAAGTCGTGCTGCTACTGGCGGAGTTCCCCTGTGGTTGCAACTATAGGGCACCCAGCAGGGATTTAATCCTGTTGTAAGTAGCATTATCTTGAGCTCAGATATTTGTTCTGAGCTTCACAGGGTTAGCAGTAGGGATCAGTCCTGCCCCCAAAACCTAGTGGCTTTCAAAGTGGAACGTGATCATTTTATTAAAGGGATTATGTGCCATTGTTTGTTTGCAACCACAAAGCACTGGACTCAGTGACTCGGGAGGTGCCTTCTAGTCTTTTGCTGCTGCGTCGCTAATTGAACGAAAAACCGCTGGTTCCCTTGTCCTCAACATTTATCATACACAAATCCCTTGGAGATCTTGCAGAAGGTTTCTGTGGAAGCCCAAGGATCCTAGGACTTAAAAACTCTTTCCAAATTTCTACCTTATATTTAGTTGTCTCAGTTTCCTATTTTTTTCAGTAGTAGAGAAAAAAACAGGACCATAAAAGAGTAAGTTGCAACATTATTTTTCATAAAAACACCTCACTTCACCTGCTTAATACTGTCATTCTCAAGCACATGCAGTCTGATCAACAGAGCTCATAGCAGTGCAGCAGACAGGAAAAAAAGTCAGATCCAGAATAGCAAGAGACACTCTGCACCTAATCTATACCCAGGCTTAAAAAGTACATCCTAGAAAATAAGTTGCACAAAGTGACTGGAGCAGATAAGGGAAAGAAAAAATGAGATGAAGAAATTGTAGCAAACCTTTTCCAACCAACCATGGCATTAAATGGGCTTAATGAAACTCTAAGAGGAAGTTTTGTTGAGGAGAAATAGATATATGGATCTTACCAGCTTTTGGATGAGTAGGTACTGCTTTGGTTTGAAGAGGCTCTGCCTGAGATATATAACTCCAGTGTGGTCTGTGGGATTATGAGAGAAAAAGTTGATGGGGACCACGTCCACTTGTGCCAGTCGGGCTCATGTGATTTAGAAACAAGACAGGTTTCAGAACATCAACGTCAGCCCAGGGAAGTAAAGATCAGATCGCCTTATCTCAAAAACAGGAGACAAAGGGAAAGACTTTTCTTTAAAGGAGTTAATTTGGAAGAGATCAAAACCAAATCTTTTTCTTAAGTACGATAACTGATAATGCCCTGATCCTGGAGACAGACATCTAAGCAGATGCAAAGGATTCATTGAAGACAAGCATTAGTGTTTGTAAGATAAAGCCTTTATTGATACTTAAAGTTCCATCAGTTTAACTAAATGTATTTTTAAAACTCATTTAGTGAAAACATGCAAAACCCTTGGGCAGACACTCTGAAAATGTTTTAATGGTTTTAAATTGAATTGGCTTCATGATTCCTTACTAAATTAAACTGTGCTAACTTTAAATTGTTCTGCAAGTAGCCATGAAGTACTATGCACAAGATGAACTAAGCTGAGTTTTAAACCAAATTTCAGTCAAACCACTTTACATGTAATTGTGGGAAACGCTCTAAATACAGGAAGATCGTTACATATAGGATGGTGACGTAGCACCTGGCTAAACACACAAAACACACTGAGTCCACTGAGACCCAGAGTTAGAATCACTTTCAAAAACTGATATATTTGTTTTCTTAATTGTTCTGTGCAATTTTTAAGTACTCAGTTAACTACTGATAAATGGTTTTCTGGAGTAAATCTCTGCAGGTCTCACATTCATTGGAGTCTGCTGGTTTTGACATTCCAGGAGACCTAACAAGAACTTTTACACTTTTCTTTTTTGGTTAGTTGGTTCCTCCATGACTTTCCGAGAGGGAAAGCAAAGAGGTGACATTAAAATGGCAGCACACAGAGACAGCAATGACAGCTCTACAGGCTATGATACTGAAAGAGTGACAAGTATTTCTAAAGGCTGCTTTGACAACTCATACCAGAGTTTTCCTTTAAGTTACAATGATTTTTCTGAAGCAGTAAAATTGGTGCCTGAAGGATCTGAAAATGAAGAAATAAGGTTGTATAAAGTTGGTACTATCTTACTCATCGAGCATCAGTTATATATATATAATGCCCTGTTTTACACCTGCCGAAGTTGCCTCAAGACCCTATTGCCACGCCATGGTACAGTAGCTTATTACTAAAGTTTCTGGCAATCCAAGGCAGCAAACAGGGCACAAGTGTGGGATTGCAGGACTGGTACCTGTCCTGCTCCCTTCTGATTCTTTTCAGTCACCTCCAAGCCTTCCTAAGAACTGATAATGGGACCATCTGTTACCTTTTCTGCTCCTGGTTACTAAGAGGGATTACTGGATTAGTGTCGTTATCATTAGCAGTTTGAGGTTTGCTCCTTGCTCTCTGTGCAGAGGCGCAGTGACGAGGCACCATGGTCATTCTGCCCGATGCTGCAGGGAGAAACAAGACAGACCCTTCCCCAGAACCCAGCACTGAACAGAAGAGACATGGGTGAGTCATAAGGACTAGCTCTGGCCAGGACATCACTGTCTCACCATTGGTGTGTTTGATTTATAATTAACTTGAACAGCTGAGGTGTTTAACCCCAGTGAGATCCACATTCAGCAAAGGGAGATGTTGAGGTGTAGCCGCACCCTCCCTGGGCTGCAGTGAGTTACCTTCCCAGCGCAGCAAGAGGCCAGCAGTGTGACTGCCTGCCTCACGTACCTGTCCCAGCCATGCACTCTCCATTCAGGGTTTAGCCTGGCTTGAAATTTGTTTACACCTGCCTAGAGAAATGATTGCTTGCTTGAATAATTCAGTTGCTGTCAGCTTTATCAGCTGGACATCAGATTCATACTGTTTTGTTTAGAGGGCAGCAAATCATTCTATGCAAAAGTGGGAATCATCTGTGAACTGCAAAAGCTGGCAACTGGACAAACATCAAGGTGTCAGAGAACTTCTTTAACCTTGCCTGGCTGCTGGGCCTGATGTATTTGACTTACACCCTGGCATCACCCTGCTTAGTGCCTTCCACCAAAAGGCCAATATCCTTTAATTTTGGCTCTTCCCTGGATTGGGGAAATTCCTTCTTTTCCAGGCGGAACAACAGAAGCTCACCAAGATTTATGGCTTTGATGAGTGAAATTTTCAGCCTTGAATCTACAGACTGCCGCTTTAAATAGATTATAGAGATTATCAGCAATGTATCAAGGTGTCTTTGCAGGATGGTATAAACTTCTACTGCACTACTTATTGCCATAAACCATACTTCCAGGTTTTTATTTATATGCGCATTAGCTCAATATGATTGGATCTGTAGCCAGCCCTGGGGACTGGAGTAATTTATATATATCAATAAAGGTCTCCAGCCAGCCACTGGGTGCTCTAAGGGGAACAGTAGTTCCATTTAAAACATTAGGAACTGGAGAAATTGAAAATAACTCTCTATTTAGAGGCCAAGAAGTAAGACAGCAGGCAACAGAGGTCCCAGCACAGCAAGGCTATACTAAAGAGATTGTTAAAATGTCATTTCACTTACATATAAGCCACAGAAAAAAAAATTAACCCTTTCTCTCCCATATTCACTACAAATAATGTTTGAAAAGAAAACATATTCTTCGAACCTAAAGTGTTTTAAATAACCCCAGAGGATATGACCATAAAATTTTGAGTGACGTGTTCAAAGAATTCATGGGAGTTTACTTGCAAAATTAGTTTTTTAAAAGACAGAAAATCTCATTACCTTTGCATTTGTTAATGTTAGAACTGAGATATAAAAGCAGCAAAAAAATCCCTCAGTGGTTGGATTTTACTAGGCACAAAAAGCCTACAGGAAGAAGTGTCATCTTGTCTACCTTAAGTAACCAAACCCAATACTATTAAATTTTAACATTAAAGTGTCTTTGACTGTTATTTTCCTTTAACAAGCTAGGAAAGCATTGCACAAGCATCTAGCACAGATCTGCTGAGGTTTACCTGCCACAACTACTCCGAAGTTTCCCATAGTTCATGGATACACTTGGCTGGTACTTTAAGTTTTAACAGTGTTTATATAGTAAAAATTTCATCTTACAGTGAACTTTAATGACCTGTAACTCAAACCCAGCTTGATCGACTTCCTATAATTTTTTCAAAAATTCTCTTTAACTTTCTGCAAAAAAATAACTAGCAGGTCAGAAGGAGCATAGGGCAAAAACGTTCCAGACAGAAAAAAGCCATATGAAGCTACACAAGAAAAACAGTTTTGCTGTAGTCTGAACTATGGAGCCACACTGTTCACATGTCAGGACAAAAAAAGCATGTGGAATTGTTAGAGAGAAGTATCTGCTAAAAGATGGCCTTCCCCTGTGGGCTGCTCTGTATTTGCTTGCTTCACCTTGAACTAGAAAAGCAATAAGAAATTGCAAGCTCCTTCTCACCATCCCAGACCCTCTTCCTTCTCTCTTTGTAGGGGTGAAGTGCCAGTGTTTCATTTTGTTTCCTCAAAATTGAGGATTTTTCTGAGGGTCTGAAACACCAGCATGTAGGGCCTGCCTCTTTCAAAGCAACCCAGTTGGGTTTTCTTTCTGTTATTTGCTCAACCTGAAAAAAACAAAACAAAACAAAACAAAACAAAACACACCCGTGTGGTGCTAAACTGGGGAGCAGTCATTTCTAAGCAAACATAGCATGGCTGATGTGACCACATCGCAGAGTGAGCAAGCCTTCCTCTCTCCCATCACGCCCCCGCAACCCAAAAGGAAAAAAAATTGCTTAATGCATAACAATGCCATTGTGTGCGGGAGAATTCCTGCCTTGAAGGAAGCATCCCCACCAGAGTCCTCCTGTGCAGCTTGCAGTGTTTTGAACACTCCTGCTATCCTTGTTCTGCAGCCAAACTAAATCCATTTCTATTCAGAACTCAGATACTGCCCTGCTGTTCCAGGTTTTGTTTTGTTTTTTAAAGGTTTGTTTCTTATATAAGGTATTTATTTGCAGTGGATTCATTTATGGTACATGAGGCTTTACTTTTCCAAGGATATTGCTTTCTGCTCTGGGGAGATAGAGACTATGGGGACCTGAAGTGTGGTTTGGAGCAGGTCTTGCCCTGCAGCCTCTCTTCCTGTCCCTTCAGTGAAACCACCCACCCTCTCGGTTCATACATGGTTTCATTGCTCCCACTGAAGGAGTGGTTGCTAATTAATGCCATGAAAGTCCTCTATTTAATCCCTCCAATGAGTGGGCCTGAGTTGATACCTAGGCCTTATGTTAGACCTTGTGTCCTGGAGAAAAGTCATCCTAGGATACATAAGTGGGAGGAAAGCATGACATGTTGTAGAGGAAGGATAAATGTCAGGAAGAGATGTTAGTGTGACAGGACAAAGGTGAAGGAAAAATGCACATAGTATCACAGCATGGTACCTGATGAATGTGCAAAATTTGCACCATCTACCAGTACTCAGCTCTCTCAGATAAGGGAAACTGGGCTAGTGCTTGTGGGGGAGGCGCTACTGCACCGGTTTCAGTGGCCTCTGCCTGTCGTGGGCTGCACGCAGGAACGGGACAGTCCCCACTCAGCCGGGACTGTGCCCAGATCCTGGCCAAACAAGCAGGTCATGGACAAGCTCCAAACTGAGGCTCCTGAAAATGTTTCCATGCATTCCACATGGCATCAATGGTCCTTCCTAGTTGTTGATAATTAAGGGTTTTTTTTCTGAATATGTGCATTAGTGCCTCCATATTCTCACTTTGCTTGGAACTGCAGGCACACCATGCTGCAATGACTATGTTATTCTAACATTATTAAATGTGCACTCTTCTTTTATTAGGCTTTTTAATAACATTTAAGTTGCACCCCTGGGAATTTTTGCAGAAAGGGAATGTTGGCCAGCCTAATTTGTACATGAAAATACCCCATAGGCCAAGGAAACAAGATTCAGATGAATTTCACATACAGTATGACTATGAATACAACAAGTGCTGAAGGAGTTTTGGGGTGTAAAATAATTCAGCTAGGAATGTTTGATTCCCGTGTGTGGTGCTCTCTAGGCTGTATCTTGTTTGTGCACATTACTGCTTATATTTCATGTGTATATTTGCTTCTTTAGTAAATGCACCCAAGTCTTCTCATTCCACATTTAAGAGGTGCTTTGTTACACTCCACAGTGGGGCAGTGGAGGACTTACTGCCCTTACAGGAGACCCTGCTCTGCATGCCATCCCTAAATCACTTAATTCCCAGGCTGCCAGAAACACAAAGCCATTAGGGGTGTCCTGGGTGAGTTGTTCAAGTGCACTCCCAGCCAGGAAATTCGTGGGTGCACAGTGATGCTAGAAGAAAAGGCAGATGCTTGTGTTAGGCATGATGAGGACAGGGTCTCCTCTCAGAGAAATCACCAGATTAGACATGAAAGGGATCAGAGCTCTGCAGAGGAGCAGGCTGCCAATGCCACCTAATGTCTCTGAACACAGTTTTGTCCGCTTTGCTCTAGCTGACACTGCTGTTAAGGACCTTTTATCTATAATCAGCTGTTTGTCATCTTCTTTGCTACTTCATTCCTTTTTATCCCTTTTTTAAAAAGCATTTGCAATAATTTTGGAATACTAAACAAACAAAGGCACTTTAAAAGGGAAAAAACTATGCATAACCCTTTTCTTTTCCCTGGGAAAATCCTGTCTTCAACTTAAATGCTTTAATTCATCTCTCTCTTGGATAGCTAGCTCATGAAGATTCTGACAGAATGGGCTGCAGGAATTCACAGGGACAGTCCTGCATTTCCTTGCTTACAACTGCCTTCACTGCTGCAGGGTTATTGTTTTCCTATAATACTACACAGTTTGAAAAGTTGAGCTGTTAAAAGTGTTAGAACTGAAAATGCATAGCATCAGATTCAGAATTAAAGTGTCTGGAGAGATGTTCCTGTGACAAGGCAGGGACTCCAAGGAATAGAGTTTGGCTTTTAGTTTTGCCAAAAGCTCCCTGACTTACCTTATGTGAGTCATTGAGTATGTCTGTGCTAATTATTCTCTTTCTGCTTTGTTTCTTTAGAACCAGATAAATAACCTCTTTATCCTATCAGTATTCAGCTATTTTCAAAACTAATGCCTGTGCCTTTATCAGGAAAATTATTCAGATAACTGCTTACTGATGGGGAAATTGTAAGTTCTTTGATGTTTGTTCAATACTTTTCTCTCCATCCAGTCACTAGCACATGAGAAATCAGATCTGGCTTCAGAGCTTGCAGAACTCCCAAAATGCTCATTGTTAAGGCCAAGAGCACAAAGAAAAGATGGGAGAGACTGGGTCACAGAGGTTCAGTGGTACAGTCCATTTCCAGGGCTGCAGTACTGCGTGGGAACTCTGACTCAGCAGTGGGAAGCGAGTTGCATGGTCACGTCTCTCTAAAGCTTGCAGGTTACTCTGTGGTTTGTTTCACATAAAGTTCGTGGGAACATTGTGTTCAGTTTCATGACACAAGTTCTGGTTTTTCACTTCTCATGTTTCATTTTGGGCATGAAATGATGAACAGACCCAGAACCTCAAAGGTTCTGGAAACCACCACATTTCTTTGGTCTTTGTTTTAAATCCAGGAAAATCCACAAAATGCTCGCACTTTCTATGAAAAACCATCAACTGGCTTAAGGAAAGACCCTAATCAAACCTTCTCCTAATTTCAGTAGGAGATTCCTGATTTATGAGTAAGCAAGGAAGATTCATAGCAACAGTGCCCAGGAACTGAACAGTGAACCTGGCCCGGCTTTCTTGTTGATAATAAAAAGAAGTGAAAGAAAATGACTCAGATCAAGATAGTCCTAAAATGAGGTCGCTTTCAGATTTCACAATGGACGTTTTGCACAATTTCAGTCCCATTCCATTTTCTCTGGAGCAATTTATCTGTATCTCCACAAACCATAGTGGGTGCAGGAATATTCACTGGGATATAGAGGTCTAAAACTCAGTGGAGATGTGCACAGCGGACCCAAATATCAGGCTTGGTTTGTGTATGTCCTTTCAGTCTTTCACTTTCTAGACCCATGAGCTGGCACTGGAAACACACAGACCACAGATCTGAAATGTGTGTTGTGCATTACGGCATATTTGCAGTACAGAAGGTGTGGTCCTCCAGCTCACCTCTGGGGAGAGACAAGAGAGTGGTTCTCGTGGAGAGCAGTGGTGGAGCTGGTTTTATCACCACTTGGGAAGTGGTTGCAATGTCTGACAATAGTGCTGATATATGAAACACATGTGAAGACAGTGGAGTACACATGTGGCCTGGTTTGCACATTGCCTTGTCATTTTCTCTTTCCTGGAAGACAAATGCAAGGAAGATGATAGACTTTTTAGAGGCTGGAAAATTATTTTGGTGTTTTGCAATTCTGTTTTAGCTTGTGGCGAGGCTGGCACAGCATGGCGCGGTGAGTGTGTTTGTATCAAACGCAGCGTACTCCTAAATAACCCTGATCTCAGGCTCTGACGCTAGTAGCATTAGTCCTAATCTTTCTATATATAGTGACTTATTGAAAAGGTCTTACTTCAAAACTGCTGCTGCTGCAAAATCACTGTTGCTGAGTAATATGACCCATGATATTTTATATTTACTAGAGCAGATCTATCTCATCCCTGCTCCATTTGATACTGCAACAAGAGATATGTGTAATGAGTTAGTCACTGTGACTCACATAACCTCAGTCCCTATAAAGCAGCTGTGTTTCATGCTGTCTTCTCTTTTTTTTCATAAAAAGAAAAAAAACCCAGTTCTAAGTGATTCAAGAGTTAAAGGAGGAGATGGTAGTAATCAGTTCCACCTAATGATTGATCAGTTTGTGAGGAATGCTGATCAACTCCAGATGTTGCATTCCAGCCTCAAAATGTGATCATCAATTCAGAACTCCCATCTGGTTTGTCTGACACCAACAACACAAGAAGTTTTCCAAGAAACTCTGAAAAAATATGTGGTTGTTGGGAGAATATCTCTGCTCAGACCAGTGTATTTGCCAGTAGGATGTGGTAGAGTTCCCTTTTGTGAGTCTAGCTCCTTTCGGTGTCCCTGAGTGACTGGTCTACTGATGGTATCTGACAGAAAACCATGTGCTTTTGGAGATACCCTTTCCTAACACCCTAACTTTCAAGGCCAGGGATTTCTGGATGCTGCTCTCTCTAGCTGTGCTGGAGGAGAACCGTGGGTGACACACTATATATTTTAACTCTCCCCCCAAATCAGAAGATAATTTGATTCAGCCATCCTGCCCATTTGCCAGATTTCACAGGAAGCAATGACTGCCAGCAACTCATCAGTGTTTTGCATTTGCAAACTTGCTTTTTTTTTTTTTTTGCTTCTTTACTTCTCAGAGCTCCACTTCCCTTATTTACTCACCTACCCAGTCCATTCCATAAAGCAACCATGCCTCTGGATAATAATGTGCCAAATTCACTCTCATTTACTGATTCACCATTTCCACTGACTTTAACAGGACCAATGGATCAGTCCAGCTCTGACCCAAGTGTCTGTGCAGAAGTGGTCATTCCTGTAGTGCAGTGAGTTCCCCAGGGAGGGCACTTGCCAGCAGATTTGTTTTATTCCTGAACCACATGCGGTCAACATTGAGGTGAAATTCCCCTGCAAGTGAAGAGGCAGAAGGACATCAACCCCCCTTGCAAAGACACAAAGCTCAGAGGAGGAAGGCTGTTAGTGGAAGCCTTGTGCACATGCAGTGGTTCTGCCTTTGCTGCGTCTGTCTGAACCCCAGTAAACCAGATCTTTTAATTACAGTTTGTAATCACGGAATGACAGCTTGTCCTACCACAGGACAGGGCAGGCATCACCAGGCAACCAAATGTTCAGGCTCAGCCGTACCTTCCTGGACAGAGAGCACCCACACTCAATCATACTCCTATCAGGGATGGGGAAACAGGAGGAGGCAAGAGTAAAATGCAAACCCCACAGGAGGCTTAGCTTCTGCCCTTGCAGAAAGGGGACTCCTTGCAGTGTGGATCCAGTCCTGTACTAGAGAACAGGGCTGGGAGGGCCCTGAGCATCCCCCAGGAGCATCCTGGGGCCAGGCAGAGCACAGCAGGCGCAGCCCCCACTGCAGAGCTGCCGTGTCGGTAGCACTTACAGCTGCTCTGCATCCGCGGCACAAAGAAACCTACAGTAATTGGCTTGGTCTAACCAGCCCAGCTACTGCACAACCAAGGTAATTATCTAGGGGGACTTTAGCTGCCCACTGGAAAAACAGAAGCCAGGCTTGGAAACCAGTTGCATCATGAATGATAATGGTGCTGACAGTTTTAAAAGCGCTTGGGGACTTTTTAAAACACAGCTAACCCGTCTGAGAGAACCTTTCACAGGGCAGGAGCCGCAGCCGCGCAGGCAAGAAGAGCCAGAGCGCTGTGGGGAAACAAAGAGCTGCTGCCATGTTGGGCCCTCTGCATTTCCAGGTTCGCCTCTCCCCGTGAAAATGCTGCATTACGATGTAGCCCAACAGGGAAGGGATGCTTTCAAGGCAAGGGAAGCCCAGAAAACACAGTGCTCCTCACTGAGTTACAGCCCTCTAGTAGGGGCTCCATACTTGCTAAGGACATCTTGTCTGTATCTAAGGGCAGCTACACAGCAAGGCAGCGGTAACGGCTTGGAGACTGCTGGCGCTTACTCATATTGGATGGGTGGTTAAGGTGCCCCTACACACTTAAACACATTTCCTTGCTAAATTCCCTGCAGTACATTAATTTTTACTGATTGCTAATGGTTGCCTGGCTGTCTCTAAGGCAACTTGTCCAGTTATTATTAATTTCCAGGGTAGAAGAACAATAGACATCCATTTATCAGTAAGGTACAAAACAACAGCCATTTTTTGTTGTTGTTACGAACTGGTTTTTAACTATACAAGTCCCACACTGATTGTGTTTTGAGTCATTTCTTGCCTAAGAAAAGTCCTAATGGTGGAAACTTGGGGCAAGAATAAGAAAGTGAAATTAAAGCAGTGCTCAGGAGAAATTTCAGTCTCCTTCAGCGAATGAATATGAAGTGAATGCAATTTTTCAGCTGTCACTGACCTATTTTAGATCCTCTCCTTGCCAAAAAAAAAAAATCCCTAGGAAACTTCATTTGCCATAACATGATTTTTCTGGAAGGATCAGTGAAAAAACAAAACAAAACAAAACAACAACAACAAAACAGAAAAAAGTTTAAATATAGGGTTCATGAGCTGCTTTTTACTTGATTCAGGAAACGGGGCAAGCAGAATAAATGGCTTTATGTCAGTGCTATAACCATTTCTGTTCAGCCCACAGGCCAGTGGGGAGAAAAAGTGACCCAAGCAAAAGTTAGCATGGCCTTAAATCTTTTCTGACATGCAGTGTCTGATAGGGAATCCTAAAATACATAAGCTCAGTTGGCTTTAAATGCATTTCTTTGTGTATGTTATAATGGAAATCTACTGGCTTTTGCATGACCTTGATTTGATATATTTTGGGGGACAAAGCCTCCACTGGCATAACTGTTTTGTGGCACTGGACTTACTCACAAAGCCGATTCAGTCTGGTGTGTTAAGGGAATGGTTTGGAGGACACAATGATAGATTAAATTACCCTGTAATGCCATTTCTTGACTCAGAATTGAGATCTAAAGGAACAATTTGCAATGGAAGTAGATGGATTGAACAATTTTTGGTGTCACAAAATTCACTGGCAGTGTAGGTTTAGACCATTTAACTATACATAATTTGCATGTTTGTTTTAATAACTATACTTATTGTCTTGTGTCAACTGACATACGCAGATGAGTATATAGTGTGCAGTGTTATGCAGAGCAGTAATGTTTTAGTATAGCCAGTCTTTGTCAGGCTACACTATTTAACGGTCTCTGAGTAGTGTCTCAGTTTCATATTCACACATAATTTTGCAAACTTGCAGAGGCTTCTGTGATGGAGTGAGTGGCAGAGTGGGCTTTTTTTATTTTCAGATGTTTTTAAGGTACAGGGTGGTTTTCCTTTCTTTTTTTTTGAAATTGTGAAATTACAGAAAGCAAACGCTAGTTTACAGGCAATGGGAGCGGCTAGTTGCCACTGCTGATGCCCAGTTGAAACCATAGTTCTGCCTGAAATGCCTGTACTCTTCACATTTTTATTATGTATGAAAATTAAGGTAGAAATTGAGAAAAATTTCCAATTGTTTTATACTTTTGATTTTTTTAACATGAGATAGTCACATTCCTTAAAATCACAATTTTCATTTATGAGAATTTTTTTATTTCTAAACCCCTTTCCATTTTTTTCAGACTACCAATTTCCTTTTCCGTGTTTCCTGTGCTCTGTCTGTATTTACTGTAAAATGGTTTCTTTGTAAAATGCTTTGAAGAGGAAGAACTAAATGTTATATGAGAAACTATTATCATTAACATTGATTTACGAAAGCATTTTGAGAATACTGAGGTTGAATTTACATATTTAACTGCAATCTCAGCCTTATTCACATAGTTCTTCAATGTGCATAACTTTGAACTGAGAGTTAATGATTTGTGTAAGTTCTTTACCAAGAAGATACCTAGGCAAGAGTTACAGATATAAGAGTTTTAAATTATGGGATATTTTAGGTTTCTTTTGAACAGTTATAATGCTACAATGAATATATTACCAATTTCTATTTGAAATCAATGGAATAATTTGCATGGCGCCAGTGCAAGGTTCAGTCAAGACCCTTCTATAGCTGAGAGCATGTTTTATTACCAGTGAAATAATCAGGGGATTCCAGTGCTAATAGATAGAAAATTATACTACTCAGTATACCTGCTATGAATCGGTTGGTGGTGGCTGAACCCAACTATACAGAAATCTAACCTAGAGCAATATGTTTCCCTGCGTTCATCCACAAGCATAAACACTCAGAAGCCACTGAAAGCCTACTGCAAATTATCTATTTGATTGTATCACTCAATTTTTGCACTATGTCAACTGCATAAGTAGTCAGCATGCAGGAAGGAGAAATGATACTGTACAAATTATTAAACTGACATTACATAGCATAATTCTGAAGTTTGAATATTTGCTGCAAATTATCCACAAGCTGTTCATAAAGGTAAACCACTTCACCAGATAATTTAAACAATCTCTACTGTTATATAAAGAATATACTTTAATAAACTAGCACACATGATGCAGATAACCCAGAATGATGGCAGATCAGCCAGCAGGGCTCCTTAGGTAATTATTACAATATTTGTATCCCCCAGTGGGTTACTTTCTGCTATGCTGAGGTTCATTTTTTTAATATCTGGGTGGTGGAAGGATGAAAACTACTCATCCCAACTAATATCTCACGTCAAGGATCTGAAAATTTTCATCAATTTAAGAATGTCCAACCCACCAACATGGCAGTTCTGTGTGTTTTCCAGTGTTTCTGACAAATGAGCTCTTCCCTGTCCCATGAATTGCCTCTTCTGACTCCTGTGGTGGAGGCATCCCCTTACCTCCCACCAAACTCATCATCTTCTGAGGAAGCAGCCCCCTGCAACTTCCAAAGCTCTCTAGAGAGTTGATCTCTCTTCCATGCTTAAAAATAAACTTTTCAGTCTGAAGTCCCATGGGAAATACTTTGTTAGGAAAGGTGGGGAGAGAAAGGAGTTAAATCATTCACGCTATTAGCTCAAGTGGCTACTGCAGCTGGTCCAGTAAATGCCAACCCAGCCAAAGCTCAGTCATTTTCTCTCTCATAGTGAAACGAGAGTGTCTGCAGATTTATTAGCTTGTATATAACACTAAATTGATGAAAACATCCTCTAGGCAACTTCATCTACTTTTCACTTGCCATGTTCCCATGACAGTGACAACTTGTTGTGTTACAGCTGACCTGTCAGCCTCAGCTACTCCCTGTTCATTGGGGGCTGTCTGTCACTGGATGTATATGAAACGGGAGGTGAGCAGAATACAACAGGCAGTTATACACACATTCCTCCCAAACAGCCTGCTTAAAAACTGGCAAAGCTGACAGTGGAGAGATTATTGTTGAACCTTCACATAGATTCATCCAATGTATGTCTGTTCTAGCAGATGCACGGTACTGCTGCAAACATTTTCACCTAGCTATAAATAATCAAATTTCTTAAGCCAGCAGACCAAAAATAGCAGCTCTGGGCATTTTCTGCTTTTGCAAATCAGTGGTGAAAGGGGCATTCATTAGATCCTCTTTTCCAGAGAGAAGGGTGACCAGCACAAATCACCTATCAGGCAAGGAGTGCTTGCTCCATTGTTATTGCAGATGTGTCAATCCCTGGAAACAAAAGAATCGACACCCGTCTAGGAACAAGCTCCCCGTTAGTTAGCAATTCAGAATGACTTCCAAAAGCAATCCCTTAGTCTCCAATGATATCTGTCTGACAACTACTTAATCTTGGCAAGAGCTGCGTTAAACCAGCCTGTCATCACTGCTACCTCTCAGGTGTAGCTTGAAAAGGGAGAGAGAAAGAGAGAGATCTATGAGTTTCAATCACTTAGAAGAAATTATAACTTTTTAGAAGCCTGTATGCAGATAGCATTTACCATATTGAATGGAAGATGACAGTTACTATATAGACAGAATGGTACAATGCAAAATGCCAGCTTCCAGGTGATTCTATCCCATCTCCGAGGCTGTCGGGAGCTATCAAATTAATGTTGAAATAATTGTCACTTGTGAATACCTGCCAGTGTAACCAAGTCGGGTATTTAAAAAAAAAAAATCCCAATTGATCAGCCTCACAAAATGTTCTGAATACTTAAAGAAAAAAGTTTCACTGAGGTGTGACGCTGTTACATATTCATTTCAGCAGAAGGAGATTTTTTTTTAAGAACATAAGCAAAAATGAGAGTATTTAAGTTTCCTCATTGAAGCGGAGTTAATATCATCACTGATTCTTTGATTACTTAAAATTCAGCTACTTTTATGATAAAAGAAGCAAATAAAAATTAGCTAATCCTTGAACCTCTTGCTACTAGAGTCATTTGCAATAAATCTTGATACCCTTTTCTCTCTCTGTCTCATTGCTATAAAAATTCCCACTCTGTTGAAGTTCCCTTTTATCACTGCACATCCTTACAGGGGTTTTATTGGGGTTAATAGTTTTTCTAGGTCCTACTGCAGCAAACTGTTAAATGTTCTTGGTGACTAACTTAATAAAGAGCAGGGATAGATCCACTGTGTCACTCCAGTCCCGTTCCTGTTAACATTTTATAATAAATGACAGCATGGGAAACTATTCTCTCTTCATGGAACACATGCAGCACCAGCAACAGCATTGCACATCTTCTCTATATTGACTTACCAATGTACCTACAGGAAAGAAGAAAGGAATATAGTCTCTGTGCTGTATCAGAGCACTCCTGGCTCCCACTGAAACCATGCTCGGTACTTGGCAGGTTTGAATCTTTGACATTTCTTCTAAGCCTCTTTAAGGCACCAGGTTTCAGTATTCACCAAGCACACCTTATTACCCAGTACATGGTAAATGACTGCATCCTCCTCTTTCAGATATATCTCTCACCCCTTCACTCTTTGCCTTCATCATTTTGCAGAGGGCTAAATGCAGTGCACCCTGAATCAGCTGCATGTGAAAGCTGCAGTCAGTGCTGAATTCAGCAGACAACTTTGTAGGAGGCAGTTCATGTAGACAGGACATTGTACCAGTCTCTGTGCCCTGTGCTGGATGTTACATGAATGCCGGGAACAGTCTAAGGTCCCAACACGCAAATACCAACCCTTCAGTCAACTGGTCCCTGACTACTTGAGGAAGCACAGAAGCCTTGGTGGTATGATAAAGCAGCAAGATGTTCAGTCTGATTCTCATTGAGGGCAATCAAGTTTGTATTCGCCCTGGAAGATAAATATGGTCTTGTGCTCATTGTTCCCCTGTCCATTGGTCTTTTCATTTCTACATTTGACCTCAAGGCTGGCCAGACATGTCACGTCTTGTGAGCAATCAGTTGGGGATTTTTAGCGGGCCACGATTCAAATCACTGAATACCGCCATGTAGAGCCCGTGTGCTAAAAATCACAACACAGGCTGAGGCTGCTGAACCACACAAATGATCTTGGAGCCTCACAGTTTTCTGACAAAGGTTCTTCTGTCTCTCTTTACTTCCTACA
The DNA here is from genome assembly GCF_003259725.1 of Athene cunicularia. NCBI lineage: Eukaryota > Metazoa > Chordata > Aves > Strigiformes > Strigidae > Athene > Athene cunicularia. The sequence goes on along the minus strand of NW_020799117.1, from coordinate 8,935,357 downwards.
AGCCAGACATCGAAATTCTGTTCTCTAGGCTGATAAACTGAATTCTCTGTTAAGAACTCCTGTGCTTCAACTTATATGGGGTCCATTGAAACTAATTTTCAACCACTTAATATTTACAGTAAATTAACTATCTCTCCTCTATCTTACTATACCATGTTAACAAGTACCTAAAGCTATTTTTTTTTCTTTTCTGATATGCTTAAACAATTCTTATAACTTGGGCTACATTCTGATCTCTGTATTATGGAGGAAACTAGAGCCATTCTATACTTATACCAGCATAAATGAAATAACATTTTGATGCTTGTGTACATATGAGCATGGAAAGAGAAAATAATATCTGCCAGCCAGGGTTTATGTAGAAAATTTATATGAAGTATATCTGTATGCACGTCCTCGTGCATTTACATGGTTAATACATGTTGTATTTAGTTGTTATAGATGCATGCATGTTTCCATTTCGGTTTATATGTAGTTAATATCCTGACAGTGACATGCAGAAAAGAAAATAAAGGGCACGTTCCACATTTTCAATTTCAGTCCATGTGTCTCCAAATTTTTGACTGTCCTTTGCCAAGAGATGGGCCCATGCTTAGGAACTCTTCCTCTGGAAGCCCTACCCCACAAATTCCCTAACACTGTCATGACAAAGGCAGCAGCTGTTTTCTCAGGCCTTTGCTGAATTATTCCAGCAGATTAAAATATACATGTATATATTTATGCCGACAAGAAGGAGGGAAAGTGCAACTTCTAGTCAATGCCTAAATTTTCTGCCTCCGAAGCCCAGCTGGAGAGCAGGAGTTATAACAGAAAACAGCAGCACAATTAGCTGGAGTTCTGTAGCTGTCTGCAGCAGACTGCTTGCTCCTGTCTCTCTATAGGTGGCCTCCCAGTTCATCAGTTCATAAATAAGTAATTTGAAATGTGTTCCTGGGGGAAATTTTCCTCCTTCTCTCCTGAACAGACTGTACTCATCAGTTTTCCTGTTCTCCAGGTACCTGGCGTTCTCATTTATAATGGCCAGAGGAACTATGCTGTTCTAATTCTTGCTTCATTACATTTCCTAATGCTTGTTTTCAGCAGCTTCACAACTCCACATTTCTTTATATATTGATAAAAAAAACTCTTTGCATATATTATTTATTGGCACTTTCATGTTAGCTTTACTGCTGATTTAAATGGAATATTTTTACATACAAAGTAAGACTGTGAAGTTGGTTTCAGGTCTGAGGTTCAGATATTTTGATTTAAATTATGTGGGGGAGAAAAAAAACAATCAGCAAGAGAAATCATTGTCACTGGCCATTTCCCTCCCCTCCTCATCACATAATATTCAGACAGATAGTTAGCACATACCAGTGCTTCAGTAGAAAGGAACATTTTGTACTTTAGAGAAAAACACAGAGGCCAGATCAAAAGCTTATGGAGCCAGTTTATAAAGGTCTTTAGGTAGTCAAGGATGCAGCAGGATGTACAAAAACAACTTGGCAAGTAAGTGCTTAATCCTACATGAACAGCAAAGGAAATCAGGCACTTAATTCACTTAACTCTTTTGTAAATACCTATTGGTAAGTGTCTATATTCTCTATGAAAAACTAGGTCCATTGGCGGGTAAGGAAAAAAGCACGACTTATCGACTGGTTGAAGGGATAACAATGTTAATATAAGTGTTCTTGTAAAACAAAGCAGTCTGAACCCAGGAAAGTGGTAGCAAGCAGCCAGTTAAATACTTTTGAAGTTTTGTTTAATAAACTAATTATGTAACAATAATGAGCCTCATCACTGTGCTGAGTGGACAGGCAATAGCTCGCAGTGTCCTGCACAAAGATGTGCTGATGCCGGCTGTGACCACACACAGCCTGGCTGAAGCCCACCGCACTCAGGAGGGTTCAAGGAAGAGCCAGCCTGTCATGACAGTGTCAGTGCAAAATGAGGTATATGGCTGTATACACTGGCAGAGAAGCCAAAATGTCTCCTGGAGATAGATTTCTGGGGGTTTCTAAGCTACAAGTTGCCTTCAGAGTGGTAAAGACCAAGACTTCAAGACTTGGTTGCCCACAATAGGCAGAGATTTGACTCGCTGACTTGAGAGGACTCTTCTTCACCTTCCCATGGAATACCCCGCCACACACACATTTAACAGCTGCCAACGAATGCCTCAACAAAACTTGGTTATGTGCATGTGACTTTAACTGGTCTGTTATTCATTCCTCCATAGAACAAAAGGAAAATGTTGCAACCTCAAAAGCCACCACAGATGGAATAGTCACTCCCCAGGAAGTCCAGATTAGGTACTGACAGACCCTGAAGTGGAATTAGGAGTGTACCAAGAGTACGTCTCTATATTGCCTGGAATTACCGTGATTTTATATTGCTCTTTTTGGACTTAATCAAAGACACCCATTGACTGCAATGGATGATTGATCAGGCTTTGCTTTTTGCCATATTACACTAATCAATGGCTCTAATATATTACACGGAACAGTTCGCCAAATGACAGATTTAGAAGCATCTATCTTATCCCTTAAGAAATTACCCTGAAAACACCTAATGAAGAAGCACTTATTATTGCTTCTAGCTAGGGCCAAATGTTGCTCTTAATTAAATCAGTGGAAATTCAGAATCATGCCGTTGAGTTCAATAATTGGCTTGTGAATGCCAGTGATAATTTTGATTTTCCTATATTTCAGAAGCAGCTGGAAACTTTCACTGAAAAGATTTATTTTATATAAGGGAACACTTAGCTTACCATTTTCTTTTAGTTCTTTGAAATGTCTATATAAATTAGATATATTACTGGTTCATTGGTTACTGGTCAGTTTATTTTTAAAGCAATATGAAAAATATTTTAACTTTTAAAAATAGAAGGGCTGCTCTGTAAACTGAACTGAGCAACCCTAAATAGCAAGTCAGTATTTTTCTTTGATGAAAGACATCAGCATCTAGTTAGGCAAACTGAAATCAAGTCTAGTCCTTTTTCTGCTCTATTAGACAAAAATTATAGCACAATCAAAGCAGTATTGTAAAGCTCAAGTCATCAGACACTTCAGGTCCTCAAGTCTGATGAGCTTTGCTTAAAAATATATAATTAAAAATATTTAGAATCCTCTTCTGCTTTTATTTAAGTGTGCACAAGGATTAACCAGATTTCTTCCCTCTGTCAGCATATTTTCTGCTTTGCCACAAAAGCAGGTATTTACATGAAGCCTGGAGCTGATGCTTTAAGAAACACATTAACTACTTTGACATCCATGGTCAAGGATTATACAAAACTAATAACCAAAAAAAAAATTAAAAAAAAGCAAAGCCAAGAATTGTTGGCAATTGCTATTTTCCAAGATTTATTAAAATTATTCAGTGAAAGGTGAAGGGAGAATACTTTGTAAACCCTCTGAAAAAATGTCATAATTAATATCATCGTCTTTTCACCTGGGATTTTCTTCAATGGAAAGGGAATTCTGTCACCCAACTGATACTGAATTTCTGTGCTAGCCTTAATTATTTGCTGGTTACCTGCACAGTTTAGCAGTCACAGCCAGGGCTGGATTATTCACAAGAGCTCCCTTCCCATTTCAGCTCTTTCAGTGAAGTGTATGCTACCATATTCTGACTAAACTTTTGAAAAAATATTATTCTTAATGGGTACAGAAAAAAAGAGAGTTGTTGTTTCTTCTAAAGACTGAACTAGCAAAGAAAACAAACTCAGAGAAAAGGTTGGAAAGAAATGTTTTTAGCAGACTACTTGCAAAATGAAATCAAAACATATTTCAGAGCCTTTCCTTGAAAGGAATGGGGTGGGAGGAGGAGGGGGAGCAGGAGGCAGACAGGCTCCAGCAAAGCACAGATGCTTTATTCTGCGACAGGCAGGACTCTCTGGGAGTGCCGGTCTTTGCTGCACTTCTCACTTGGGCAACTTATTTTCAAGTTTCAGTAGTTCCCAAATGACAGCAGCAAAACGTGTGCACGCAGGGCGTTGGCAGAGAGAAAGAGAGAAGGGCAGAGGGAGCAGTGCAAAATTGGCACCCGACAAATCTTGCGGATAACGGGTGCCGAGCACGGTGGGGAGTTGGCTGTAGCTCCCCTCCTCACAGCGGCCACACGGGCAGCCCCATCCTCGTGCTGGCAGCAGCCTCCATGCCACCACACTGTGTGGCTTGGTGTGTGCCACTTGCTCCCATAATATTCCAAGCAAGGAAGACACCAAACAGGTTACTTTGCTCCAGGAGTGCCTTCTCTAAAGTCCTCCTCAAAAGAGGAAATGAGCCTATTTGCATTTTCCTACTGAAGCATGGAGGAATGTTTCTCCTTACATTATACTGTATGCTCAGGTTTGCCCCAGGCCTGCTTGTAGGCTAGAAGAGCTCTGAAAACACCTGTATCCTTCCCATTTAAATGCACGCTTCAGACAAATCTTTTTGGAGGCTTTCAAAAGAGATAGACTAATATTTTTCCATGCTTACATGTATTTTTTTCTATGAGATTGTGCTGAAAACAGAAATTAACCACTTGATTCCCACATATTTCTCTTCCTTGGATCACTCTTTTATCTGTAAAAGCTTCCCTCTAGGTTAGGCTTTGGCTGAGCATCTTTCTCCACAGGAAAAATAAAAACCACAAACCTTTGGAAATGCACCGTAACTCAAGCATCTGTCATATACCTGAATGAAAGATTCAAGGGGACATTTCTATTGGGAAAGACTTGGCACGTTCCTTATTAGAAAATTCAAAATCCATTAAGCCATCTCTCTCCCATGGATTTATTCTCTCTGTTCAAAACATCTTGAAAATTTATTACAGCAAGGAAAGCTACCACTTCAATAATGGTTCAAGGCAGCTTCCCTTCGTGTGGGGCTGTTCTCTGCTGCAAAGGCTGGAGCGATCATTGGGACTGGATCCAAATTTTACTGAAGTCAAGGGAAGGATCTTTACATGAGTCCATGAGGAGAAGCTTTTCTGTCTACAACTAATTGCACGTGCAAAAAAATCTGCCTGGATGAGAGTAAACCTGGCAGAAACACTTCAAAGGACCTCAGTTTAAAGATCAGTGACTGCATTAAGTGGTGCCTATGGAAAAAGCTGGGTGCTCTGCCCGCACCGCAGGAAACTGAGTTCCCCTGCTCTGACTGATGCACTAACTCTTCCTGTGTCTGGGAGGCTCCCCCCTCCTCTGTGACTCAAGTTTCCCCATCTTGTAGAACTGTGAGGCTAACTCGCTACCGAAGCCACATCATGTGGGCTCCTTAAGCAGCATCACTCAAGTACAGTACGCTACGGTGAATATTATTATTTACACTCGGACTTAATTACACAGCGCATGTACATGATTGTGCATATGCACATGTGGTTACCTTGGTGACAGCTTTATTCTGATATGAAGTTGCCATAAGAAAACACCATAGGGGATTGACAGGAATAAGGCCAAGAGACAAATTAGTTCCCATCAGTATCAGCTAGCGAGAGCCTAATGCCAAGTTACATAACAGGGGGCAAAAAGTCAATGTTCTTTCCCCATGTTTTTTTGGTAGAACACAAATGTTGCTAAGTCTTCCCTCTCCCATCACATTTTAAATCAGTTTCATTAAGGATAGAGTGAGGATTTTTCTAATGCATTCAGTAATTTCCCACTCTCTCTCCTAAACGATGATTTCATGTGTAACTGGCAGGAGACGAAATTTCGACAGTCTGAATCTCTCTCTCTCTCCTCTGCGCGCGCATACACACACATTCTTTCAGTCCCCAGATAGAAACTGTAATTCCCCTATATAAAAATGGGGGAAAAACATTTTTTTCCTCCTTTTCAAATGTATAACATAGTTGTGAAGGCTAATTATAAAATAATGTTTATACCTTGGAGACCAAGACAGGAGGTTACGAAAATGCTTTAAAAGTCCCAGTGCTGCAATAGAAGAATTTCATTAACTGAAACAAAGCAGAGCTGGTGAAAGTTTGAAAAACAAAGTATGCAAAACATTAAAAAAAACAAAGCCAAATCTATTTACTGGTCTGGTACATATCAAACTTTCAAGGTTCACAGTGATTCCTTCACATTCCTAAGTGAAAAATGCAATTAAAAGGTTCATTTTTGTTCCTAAAATCTTGGCTTTGAAATGCACAATGGGTTTTTCCTTTCAAGCCTGGAGGAAGTGTGGTGCTGACTGGTTTGCAAAGCGGTTTAGATGATGATATCCCACCCAGCACCCCGCAGGATAAGGCTCTGTGTAACCAGGCTGTGCAGAGAGTCTGCAGCAATAACTCCTCCAGGAGATAATCCGCTAACACAGGCTTGGGGTACACGCACTGCGGAGCCAATCCTATCCCCTGCATATAACAAGTTTGCCCTGCGTGATTGTCCGATGGACCTGGCGAAGAGGAGATGAACCCTGACAGATGTAGTCTTTATCACGGAGTAAAATAGGCTCACAGCAGTGTCCCGCCAACATGAATGTCACATTTTATGAATTGCCGTATTGCATGCTGCAGTGAGCACTGCCTGCCTGGGCTTCAGGCAGGCTGTAACTCCCCATCTCTCCCCCTTTACAGCCTCAGCTCACTGCCTGTGTCCTCCAAAAGTAACAAATAAGAGCAGAACCAGCAGCACTTGCTTCACTGCAAACTCATGGCCCTTAAGGTTCTGAAATAATGTGAATATAATGCAAACAAAACAGAGGGGTTGGACTGTCACAGTTTAACTTGCCAAGGGTAACGCAGGGCTGAGTGGAGGAAGCAGGGATCTTAACCCATGGTGGCATGAGCCACAAGACAGAAAAGGGGACTGTGTTCCCTCCCCTGGGCCCCCACCCACAGTAGTACCCGGGGTCAGCATGGAAACCAATATAGGCAGGGTCCCACCTTGGTCCTCAAAAGGACCATACTCTTAGTGTCACTTCCACCAGCCACAAAAGGCTGAAATGCCACTGCCGTTACCGAAAATGAAGATTGACTGGAAGCAATCAGTTGTGCTGACTCAGCTCTGACAGGCACTGCTCCATCGTGTGTGTAACATCTGTATGCAAGATCAAGCCACTGGGGAGGGCAACGGCAACGTTAGCGGGGAGGATTGGTGCTAACTCACCTTCTTCATCCTTTTAGAGGCTTCTTCAGTGGGAAAACTCATGCAAGTCCGTGTCTAACTCAGTCAAGCTAAAGCTCTAAACGCAGTGTGAGCAGAGGCTAAATCAAGCAGCAAAGAGGGGTTTGTTAAGGTTCATTCAAAACAGGCAAGCATCATTGTGCTGTCAAATGAGGCAAAAATCTCAGCAGGGTGGAAGGCCTGGGTTTGTGTACATTTCCACACAAACAGTTCAGATGAGTTACGTTTGAACTGGAAATAATGGTCTGGGAAAGATTTGAAAAATTAGCAATGGCTATATACCTTGAACCCAGAAAGAAGGAATTCAGCATGCAGCCTCTTGCTGTGGGAGCCATCAGTTTTCCCTGTGGCCCCCACAGAGCCCCCGACCCACTGCTCACCCTCCTCCACGGCCAGACACCAGGCACTGGTGTGGCTCACACCGCTGCGCTGCAGATGGTGCAAAATCCTTCTGCCCAGCGCTATGCAAGCACCCTGCTGGCTCCTCACATCCCAGGCTTGAGTGCCTGCCCTCACTGAGGCATCCAGGCCAACCGCGTGGTCAGCATTAATAGCTGCTCTGGTTGGGAAATGTCCATGATGTAGGCGAGTAAATGGCCCCTAGAAGTGCCCGGTGCATGCCTGGTAAGCTAGACAGAGAGCTATAAAACACACCTGCAAAAAGCATTGAAATTTGTTCTTTTTTTTTTTTTTTCCTCCTTTTTTTGTAATTGTTATTTCTGGAACGGTTCTCTTCCATATGAGCATCAGCATTTCCTGAGGTCAACAGGAGAATTGCCAGGTTATGAAACAAGGCAAGATCCTGACCTCTGGGACACCAGGGGAGCTCTTCCTTTCCCTCCTCTCTGACTGCACACCCCCACTGCTCCCTGCTTCCCTTGGAAGGATCATTCATAGTAGGAGAGTGCTGGGTGACCTGACACTGCTAATCATTTTGAGGGGATTTTACCTGCCATTTGCAGGTAAACTTTGAGCCTTCCTTGGACTTCTTTTGCCTCTTAAATTACCCTTCTTGCCTCAGATTGATGAAGCCCAATGGTTGGGATCACTAGACTCAAACATCCACAGTTTTTGTCATGGAAAAGTTGCACTTAATGCCTCACGCTGTCACGATCTTCCTACTTGCCCACGAACCTCTCAGTTCCCCATCTGTAAAATAGGAAAAATAGCACTTTCTTAACTCCCAGGGGAGCTATGAAGGTGAAAAGCACTGAAGACCGCATGGCATTCAGATGTGTTGCAGCTGGAGTATTGCAGATAGTTACAGCATGGTACTATAAATGCAATGATATATGTGTGTATACACACACACACACTTTTAAAAGTGTTCAAGAGCATAAATCTGGTTTGAAATCTTGCCCTTGCCTTTAAGGTCTCTGACTACTGATTCCACCTCAAAATGAGTATTAGTAAAAGATGTCAGATCCCAAGCCAAGCCCGTCTAAAAGTATTTAACTTCTTGCATATCAGAGAATTCGTTTTATTTTGGCTCACAAAGGACAGTCTTTTTGACAAATATATCAAACCGCTTCCGGCTGCTAATCACAAGGGGCAAGACGACCCATTAAAGGAGTAAGATGTACAACCATGTGACAAGTGCGGTCGTTTAATGAAACACAACTAGCAAAGCTTCAAAATCTCCACCATAAAAGTGGCTCTGTATTTTTTCCTGAGACTTCAATGGGACAAAATCACATTCTTAATTCTAAATGCAGTCTCACTAATACTGAAAGTTTTGCACAGTGAAAGCAAGTTGCACGTTTTCAAAGGCACATTATTTTTTGTACTTCTTTTTTTCTGGTAACTGAATAGGATTTTACAGAGCTTGCTGAATGTTTATTTGAAATTTTCTTTTTTAATGAGGAGATTAAAAATTTTTAGGGAAAGATCTCTTCCTAAATTTCAACTCACAAAGTTGAAGCTGGGTGCTTTGTACCCAAACTTTCAAGCAAATACGAGTTCTCACAAAGCTTCTAACACCTTGAGCTTTTAACACCTGAGGAAAACCTGGGGATAATAAAATGTAAAGCAAACTGAAAAAAAAAATGTTGTTAGTAGCAGAACCTTCCCATTCTTACCAGAATAACTATCTAATTCTTCAGGATTTTTATACTTTTGTCTGGTACTGTTGAACAACTGTTTGAGGCTATTTGTATTTTATTGAGGCCACTTGACCTTTCCCAAGTTTATAGAGTTTTGCTATCTATTTCTGGGAGGAATAGCAGTATCACAAAGACTCACAATCAGGAACTTTATATAAAATGAAAAGAAAAAATGGTTTAAATTTGAAAATCTTGTGGGATCTGTGTCACACAAATGAGGAGAATTCCATTCTTGAGCAAACTTGCTTCCTGAGCAAACTTGCTTTTCCTCCTTTTTAAGCAGCCCAAGAGGTTTACTCCTGAGCTTGCAGCAGTTTTACATCCAGGCAACTCCATTAAAACCTTTGGAGCTACTCCTAATTATTTACCTCGAATTTCACAAGAGGACAATCAGCCCCTCACTTGCCTTTTTTGGATATATTTGTTTATTTGCCTTGTATTTTTTCCTCTCTGCTAGAAAACGGAATAGCAAAGAGACATAAGAGAATTGTCCTTTGGAGAACATGGCTCTGGAGTTACAGCTCCTCAGAGAGCTTGCATTTGAGTCCTATAAAACTTGTCGTAGGCTCACAGGCTACTGGAAACGTTATTTACAGGCGTGAATAACATGAACAACAGAATCCATGAAGTGAGAGTTACTCCTTCCTTCCCCTTTTCACCTTAAAAAACAGTTGGAAGGAGAAACAAGAATGACAGTGAAGGGAATAAAAATTAGGATGGAAGAGTAGATTATGTAAGAAAAATCTTTCTGCTCCAGTTTGACAATGTCATTCATTCGGACCAGACCAGGAGCTCTGCGCTTACTGATTAAAGAGAAGAGGACAGCTCCTCTTGTGAGAAAAATGAGAGATTTTCCTTGGAGATGTCTACAATTTCTTCTGCACAGAGCTGAGCACAGTTTCTATCAGAGATAGGGGGGTCCCTGTTATAGCAACCTGCTCTGTAACTAACTTGCAGTTCCCTTGCTAATTAAAAGCTTTTGTTTCCAATCCACCCACTAAGCTGCTCCCAGGCTGGCATGAGTGTGAGAGAAAATTTGATTTCATTGTGGAGGAAGGACATTTACAGGGTTGGGCTTTGTTTGGTTGGAGAAAAGTCACCAGAGGAAGAGAGGATGGATGATTGACAGCTGTCAACGACAGGTTTGGCACACATTAGCACTCCCCTTCTGCTCCCCACCCCCAAGCACACTCGCACAGCCAGGACTGGAAATCTGTGGAGGTTTAACTGCCCCAAAATCCCAGGCTTGAGTTGTGTGTCACATCCAAAGCAGATTCCAATGTAACCATAGCTTGAAGACTGCCCCATGGTTGATTATTTGCTGATATTTCCTATTTAGTTTAAACTAACATACTGATTGTATCAGCCATAAAGCTTTATGGAGGTTGGTTTATTCCCCCCTTCAAATGGACTGTTCTCCTCTCTGTCATAAAGTTAATTTTATAGTCTTTGTTCATTTTCCTAATCTGCAAATTACATCCTCCCATACTCTGATTACTTACTATTGGAAAAACAGACCTCCTGTATTTCCCCTCTGCTTCCAGTTTGAATATTCTTTGCATTATCTTGATGACCTTAATCTCTTTTTTTTTCCCCCCCACTGGCCTATCAAGGAAGCAGCAAATGCACCAGCAACACTAAGTGTGTCGGCCAGAAAAAACAATCTCAGCTCCTGCTCTATACTTAGTCCATCAGACTCGCCTCTCCTTCTTTCTTTTTTTTAACTCTCCTCCTCCTCCAACAGCAAAGACTGTGGGGAAGAAAGGGAACTGTGGCAGGGAGGATTTGGCATCCTTGTAGAAACCCTTCATTTCCTATTAGGAAGGAAGGCAGTTTAATATATTGGGAAACAAGGTATTAATATACCAGAAACTGGCCATTGAACAACATTGCAACAAACAGGTCATTTTCTATTTAAAGATACATTCATTTTGTAAGAAGTGTGTTGATGCACGTGCTCACGTTTCTGCTTAAAATGCCCACAACCAAGCAGCAGTAGATGCAGCCCTAGGAACAAGAGACATCTCATGGGAATTCATGCCTGGATGCCACTGAAGTCCTGCTTGAACCTCAAAAATAAGGCACAGGCAGGTTTCAGACTGCTCCATGTCCTCATGCTACTTCTGTTCACTGGATGAGCATGCCTAAAACAGATCCTGAGCTCTGAGTAACTGTGAAACCATACTGGCAAGTTTGGAGAAGGAGGCCCAGAGGAGAGAAAACTGATAGATGGGATGTTGCTATACAAAAGGCAAAAATGGTACATGTGAGGGAATGAGAGATCTGGCAGGACACTTGAGCACTAAAGAGTGGTCCTGTCAAACCCCAGTCATTCCTCTCTACCTGTGGTTTTCAACCTCGTTCTCATTGCACATCCCTAAAAATATGGCTGCATGTGAGCTGACTGGCTGTAAACTTGTTTTTCTTTATTTCCTTCTGCAAATCCTGTTGAAAGTTCCTATGAATACCACAAGAGTCAATGGGCCGTGGTTTGAACATCACAGTACAGCATCCATCCTCTGCATCAGACACGGCTACTCTTTACAGGCTACAAAGTGGGGAATATGAGCTGCACACATTACTGTGGAAATGGTGGGCCCTGGCCACAGTCCACTCTGGATGGAGAATCCATGAGCATCTCCTGTGAAGCTCCAGATATTCTAATATACATTGTCCTTTGATGGAGACAAATCCTCTCTGTTGGAACTACTGATGCATTTACTGCGATGCCCGAGTGTAGTTTCTAGCCAGCGGGACTTCCCTGGAAGAGGCCAGCCCAGTGCTCAGCAGCACACATGGCTCGGGCAGCGCCCAACAGCCTCACATACCCCTGAAAATGTGTTCTTCCTCCTGAAGGATGCAAGGGCTAGAAACCATACACTCGTTAGGTGGGAATTCATCTGTGTTTCCCTCCTATCTGTGGCTTCCCTCACCCAGCTCCTGCTGCCACTTTGCCTGTCTCCCTCTGGCTGCATTTCTACTCTGCTCGCAGCCACCTCCGCTCGTCCCTCCGCGGTGTTCCTCCAGCATCCCCTTGCCCAGTCCCCCGGCCCTTCCTCTGCTCCCGGCTCGGCCTCACCTCCCTTGGGCTCATTTCTCTCACTCTTTCCTCCTCTAATCCCCTCTGTTCTCTCCCCTTCACTTCTCTGTCCCGCTTCTGATCTAACACACACACAACCACACGCACACACACTGGTTTCTTTTCGCAATAAATCCTTCCCGGTAGTCCTGTCTCCGTTTCTCTCCCTCTCTCCCGACTCCCGCCCGTCTCTGTTTTGCCTCCTCTCCTCTTTGCCGATGGGATACAGTGGGAGCTGCCGTTCGCGCTCCTCATTTGCAATGCAAGACGGCCTGACCGCTCGTGTGGCCCTCGCTTGCAAACAGCAGCTCCAGCCGGAAAAATAAGACACCAACTAATTCTAGCAGCCAACTTTTCCCTTAAAAACCTTGCATTATTTCACATTAAAGACCGGCAGTCTCCGTCTGACTGCGAACTGCCCAGTGCCAGGAACGTATTTATAGAAGGACCTATGGAAGGAAGGGTTTGGGTTGGTTATTTTTTTTTTTTTTACCCCTAGTAAACACAGAGATACGGGGATTGTTTCATTTCAAATGCATGTGCAAATTCTCCAGGGCGCAGCTCGAGGCCAGAGCAGGAATGGGTCTTTATTTGTAAGCTGTTAGTCTTGGCAAGTCTGCAAAATGTTTTCCCCCAAATGTATTTTACACTCATAATTACTGCATGGTGGGTTTATATCAAATCCCTATAACTTCGGATGTGTGACACAATCTATTAAAACCTATACATAATTCACGGGCCCGGTTGGGGGGTGGG
>NW_020799117.1:8825195-8922280 GCF_003259725.1 Athene cunicularia | reverse complement strand
CCCGGCCGCGCCGGGTCCGGCGTCCCTGGCCCAGGTGGGGATGTGTGATTGCAGGGACAGGTTTCATGTTTGTTTTTCTTTTTGTGGTGGTGTTGTTGCCTTCCCGAGCAGTTCTAGGCACGCCGGGGCCACCAGAGGATCAGAGCTGCGGGGCCACCTGGTTCAGTGTCTTCTTGTGACAGATGCCAAGTGCATGCTGCAGGGAGGGGAGGGCAAAAAATGCCAGAGTAGGCATCGACTAAAAGGGGAAGAAAACCCTTGCCTTTGCACAACTTTTTGCTCAACTGCCATGGTCCAGCAGACGAGCTGTGCCCTCTGTGAGAAGGAGATGAAGTGACTTGCAAATCGTTTCAAACAAGAGCCGAGCCATCCCCCACTGAGGCCTGCGAGGTAGCTCTTCATTGAGTCGGTGGGTGTTGGATAGGGCCCAGTGTGAATTCAACTATTTTGTAATCCTTTTACAGACAAATATTGAAGAGGATAATGTGGGAGGGAGGGAGGAAGAATTTCACAGAGAGAAACCTCAGGCCTCCCCAGGCTGCATAGCCTGCTAAGCTTGGAGAAGAGCCACAAAAGCTCTGTTAGGTATTCCAAATACTAAATTGCTATTTTGGAAAGACTTGCCTCAGAAATGAGAGATACATTTAAAAGAAAAAAACAACTATGAAACAATTGTGCAGGTAGCGCCATCCCTTTCACACTCTCTCTTCTCTCTGCCACTCCTGCCAAGATGGAGGTGGTACCTCAGAGATGGTTCCTAAGCATTGTAGTGAGAGCTGTGCAAGTGCCTTTGACAGATGTGTATGTTTGCCCACTGCCTTGCTTGTCTCCTGACTATAAGGTCTTAACATAGTAGTAGAGTAAGTTAACTGGCCTGACCTCCTCTGTTCCAGGGAGCATTTCTCAGAGGTGCCGTTTCCAAGCTGGATATTAGTCGCCAAAGACAGTTGAACATAACATGCTTTCTTGTACCATTCCTCACCTTAAATGAAGGAGACTGGGGCAAAGTTGATGTGGCCAGCAACCATTTCCAAGGGTGTTAACACAATACTGAGGTGGAAATGATGGGTTACTCACCTTGTGACTATCTGCTCTGCCTAACTCCACTATAAACCAGGTAACCCAGCCAATACACTTCCCAGCCTGAAGAGCCGAACAGGACATTTCATCATTGCTTGTCACATGGGAGAGGCACCCTGTCTCTTACACTCACTGAAGACAGCTGAAGCTTGTGCTAAGCCTTGTGTGAGCACAATCAACAGCACTGGATGAAAAGACCTTTCCAAAGTCCATCTTGACACTTGGAAACTAAAGCTTTTACAGCAGACTGAAAAATTGTGTTTGGTCCCCCCCTTCCCTTCTTGAAGAGGCCCCATTGTCTGCAGGACAAAGTCCTCTGCTGAAAGGGTGGCTCTGAAGCTCTCACCATCAGCTTCAGAAATAAAACACACTCACTGTTTCTTTCCTAACTGAGATGCCTGCTGACCTCTTCTCTCACGTAACATAAAACTTTCACACTTTAACTTCTCTGGATTTCTTAAAGTAACACTTGGAAACACAAACCAGTCAACACCTCGGGGAGCCAGGGCACTTGGCTGAGGCATTGCACTGCTGTTGTTAAGCCAGAGCTCCACAACAGGAGCCAGATGACCAGGCAGTGGAGACTTGGGACAAATGCAGTAAGGGCTTCTTGCTAGGCAATACAACTCACAGATCAGTGGCACTGGCCAGTGCTGCTTCTCCCAGACACCTTCTAGATCCCTGTAGTCTGGCTTTTCACCTCCGCTGTACCTCTGATTCCTGTCTAACATTTTGCCTGTCCATCTCCTCAGCCTTCTCAAGAGAAACCCAAAACACTCCAGTGACACCACTGGTAGAGCTGCATCTGACATTTGCTGAGCATCGAGAATATAACTGGAGATCTTGGAAACTGAGTGTCCTCACATATAGTACTCGTTCACAGGAGAAATGAGACTGAGCTCCAGCTTAGCTAGGCTGTCGTTGAAGCACCATTGCCATAGAACATGCCATGACAGATTCTTTTGCGTTGTGGAAATTGCCATCCCCATTTAATACTGGGGGAAACAGAAGTGAAAACATCAGAGGCTCTGGATTTCTGCTTCCCAGTATTTTCTGGTAAAATCTTCTGTGTTCCTAGTGTTTAAAAGTGTGCTGAAGCCATGTGCTCAGTGGGAAGAGATTCCTTTGAGCTTCCAACAGTGAGTGGTTGTTCATGAGGGGCAGCTGGGGATGCTCCAGCTCCCCCAGGCTGGTGTGGTGCTTGTGGCTCACACTCCACAGCACAGAGGAGTGGTGGCCGGGTCAGGGAGCTGCCATCAGCACACGCACTCACAGCGTGCATACCAGGAGCTGAATATTGATTCCTGGCAAGTATTGCATCACCAGACTTATTTTTGCTTTTCCCGTTGTCCCACGAAGCCTGAACTGTAGCTCAAATCCCAGAATACCCTTATCAGCATTTCTTACTGCAGTGAAAGTGCAGTTTTGTTCTGAAAAGGAGCTCTAGAAATGGTATTACTGGGTTCCACATTTACTGTATCTTAGTGACTTCCCAGAAAATTGTCTTAGCTTGCATACAAAGGATTGCCTTTTCAGTTGCAAATTAAACCTGAGATCTGAAAGTGACTTTGGATTCTTTCCGTTTGCACCAGAAATAAAGACTCTGCAACTGCAGCTTTGCTAATTGTTTTGTCAATTACTGCAAATTAATTTGCTTGTATTTATTTATCACTGTGCTATCACAACTGCACTCAGAGATATGCAATACACCAATAAAGACAGCCTTTGCTGTGGGAACCTTGCAGCTCTATTTTGTTTTGCTCAAGAAGTACTCTCTGCAGAACCTGCAAGGAAGGCAAGTGAGGTCAGGGCCTAATCCCGCATCCGCTGGACTGCCATGAATGAGTGTTGGATCTGCCCTCTGACAGGTTGTTAAGAAAGTGTTCGTTTTTAGAAAGATTTTGTTTTGTTTTGTTTTGTTTTGTTTGCTGTGGTCCCATAATTTTAAACGAGAAGAAAACAGAATTATAAGCAACCTTCCTTAGCCAAATGAGCTTCTTCCTTTTACTATAATTATGCAAGCACTGCTAGGTGAAGTCAGGTGAACAGTATATAAACCCAGTTAATATAATAATGACACATGTGATTGTGTGTAATGTGGCAGGCAATTGTACACTAAACAGGAGCATTAGTGGTCACTGCACGTGATAACTCACTGTGACACCTCTTATTTTCCACTGTATAGAAAGAAAGAAAACAGAATAATATACTTCCCCATGGCTCCCTGTATTTTACAAAAAGCTTGTCATTAAAGAAGTGTAATTTTCTATTCCATTCTCGACAGACGGTTCTTTTGCATAAAATATTCTCCTGCTCTCTGCCCCTTACTCCCTAGAGCTTGTCTCCCAAAAGACATTAGTCCCCTTTAGAACAACCTCCACAGGAGCAAGGCACTCCAATTCACCTAAAATTCAGGGATATCAAGTCTGACAGCTCCACACGCTGAACTCCTGGTCTAAAATGCCCTCTGCTTTTCAGATTCCCAACAACTAAACTCTTCATTGAGAAATTCTAGTTGTTTGCATATTAGGAAACAATCAGAATCTGTCAAGTAAAATATGAATATAGATTTCTTTCCACTATAACATATATATTTGTGTATAAATGAATAAAATATAAAATGTATAAAGCCTGACAAATAAACATTTTATTATGTATAACGGTAATACTAAAGGTATCATTCATCATCTTACAGTGAAGAACTGTTTCATAGAAAATATCTAGTCTTTTATGGTTTTATAGAGCAGTGGAAATATTTTGCACAAAATGCTCTTAATAAAAAAAAAACCCACCTCTTCTCCCTGAAACAAAATTTATCATTAAAAATTGTTAACTTAATTAACATAATCCATTTTCCTTGGCATTCCCTGTGTCTGTTTCTGCTGATACTGTTATTAAAGATTTGATCAGAATAATGTCTCAAATTATTTTAAAATTTGTTTTCCAAATCCCACATTTTCCTCCTGGAAAGTGCTATGAAAAAGGAAAGAGAAACTTGAAGAAGGATTCTAGAAAAGGACTGGGGGGTTTTTAGAGTATGTTGCAGAAAAATATTTTTTAAAGAGTTGAAGTATAAAATAACTGTAAATCCAGTACTGGAAAACAGATGACATACATCTTTCTATACTGTTTTCTTAAAATGGCTTCTTCAGTTTTGACCAGCTCTCTGCATTTCTGTATCTGGGGAAGGCATGATTTGTTAGAACTTTTCAGATCATCTATCATTTTATATGCTATTACATTTTACAATACCAAGCTTAGCTAGATTATCACTGCCAAGAAAACACACACACATTCATACAATATATGTGTTTATTTTAGTGCACATTATAGGTGTGCACATAGAAGAACATTCCATGGGAAATGTGTTGCTATAATATATAACTATATAATCTACTATATATAAAGTAATGCTTACTCATAGATAATTGTGTATAGGAACGATAGAGGCAAAACCCTTCATCTCTGTGCAATTTTGTTAGCGAAGGCTTTGCAAATGAAAGTTCAATATAGCCACCCTGGCTGAAGCACAGCACACATCTGAACTGCACAATTCTTATCTCACTGGTGGCTCTTGCAAGGAAGATATGAAAGTCTCATTCTTTCATAAGAGGGCTGCGTGGAATTGAGGATTGTATGGTTCTGGGGAGACTTGCTGTATAATATCAGAAATTGCTAGACATTTGAAGACAGAAATGTCTTTCTCCTTTGAGTATTGCATCCTAAGTGCCAGCCAGAAATGATTTATACATGCTCATCCTTATTATGGACTACACATAATAAGGGCATGATAGAAATCGTATCTGCATAGATTCAGGCAGTTCCAAGAGATCTGCTGCCAGTTTTGTTTGACAAGACACTCAATCAAGTGAAAAGGTTCAAAATATTTCAGGAAGAACCTTCTGCATTTTTAAGACCCAATATTTGTATCCACATAACAGAAATCCTAAATGAGAGCAACATTAGTCTATATTCACCCTAAGTTGCATTTTGCAAAGAGGAAAATATTTTGAGCTTGGCTGCCAGCATTTTAAAATAAACATTTTATTCATTTCATCATTTCAATAAGATCCAACACATTCCTGTTTCTTTCTTCCTTCCTTGGAAGAATGTGAAACAGGATAATAATGTGCTGGAAAAAGGATCTCAGAACACGTTTTATATATTATTTTATTAATTGGGCTGAGGGCGTACCATTACACTACTTAATTCCTCTACAGCTCTCTTCAAATCCTACCTGATCTTTGAAATGCAGGTCATTTTCCAAAGAAGCAGATGCATAAAGAAAAACAGAGCACTTCAGAGAATTTTATACAGAGAGAAATTATAGTGATGGGAATTGACATTCCTTAGAGCGCATCAGATTTTCCATGGAATGTTCCACTGCTCCCATCAAGGCCCAGTTCATCCAAACTTGAGCAATCCCATTATGGTCAGTAAAACTACTCACTAGAGTAAAGCTTCACAGAGCTGGCTTCGATGGGCAAGGAAGGAGGGCAGGTCTTGTCTTAAAAAAGACAAAAGCAACTCAGCCTGAGGCTGTCTCTCATGGAGTTAACCCCCACCACCACCACCACTTCCCCATATCTTGAAAATCCATGGACATGGAAGTTGTTAAGCTGCTCCTAGAATAGCTTTTTTTCTAAGACAATGTTGTGCAGCACAAACTGAGTCATGTAGGCCAAGAGGCTGTGCCACAGCAAAGCACCGAGAAGTAAAACATTCACTTTTCCAGCACTTACTGCACTGACAGCTTGATAAAACGGTTCAAGGCATAATGTTCAAACAGAGGGAGAAAAAAAATTAAAAATGTAATAATAAAGTTAAATGTAACTGTTTTAAAGTATAATTCTTTGGAGAGCTCAGTTTTATGTTGGGCCGGCATTTGAAGTAGCACTAGTCATTATTAACGGGAAGCACAGATAGAGGAGATTTAAATCACTAAAGTAATAAAATCTGAACGAGGGCTAGCACCTTGAAAGGCTCTTGGAGAGAAGATTGCATACAAATGCAATTAAAACGATGCTTATAAAATACTAAGATGTTAATTGGGTTTAGTCCCAGAAGCCCCAGCAGTACAGTATGTCAGAAGTTAGCTGGTTTGAAGTTTAAAAAGAGTGGTTTAATTTGTACACCTTGTCCTAATTACGAAGCTTTCTGCAGCCTGTGTATCGGCATGGTTTATTGTAGCTTAGAGCTTTGTAAAACAAACACACACCAGTTAATTGGGTTATTGCAATGGAAAATTGGGCTGCAGAACTGAAACCTTCCTTGCTAGTGTTTTTTTACAGCTTGTAATGAACGCTCCAGCAATGTCAGGATAGACTGATTTGTAAGGTGTGCAGTTTACAACTTGGTTATACCGCTGGTCCGAAAAATAGGTGATACAGTGAAAACAAAGACTAGCACGATATAATGTTGCTGAGCTGGTGGGTTGAAGCCCCAGCTGGCTTATTTATACCTTGCAATCCCCCCAAATACTCCAGCAGGTCTGAACTCTACATTCCCACATTCGAGAAAGGACTATAATAAGGCAGGGAGAGAATACCATGGTTGTTCCAGGAGCCTGTGGAGGCTGTGAGCACCTGCTGGGGGTCCTGTGAGGTCATGTGTTTTTTCTCATAATCAGTAAATAAATACTTAGAATAAGAACAGAGTAATACGAAGAATGGGGCAGAATGGGAGGCATTACTATTCAAGTGCTGCTCAGGACCACTGCCCTTGGAGTTCATTTGTGCCATTCAGCTGATACTCATTTCATTGTATGAAAGAACACTTTCTGAAAGAAAATCTAGCCTCTCCCCTCCTGTCTTGCTTCAGTCCAGGCTTCATGGAATTGGGAGTCTCAGAGCACACTCAAGCAAAGTCCTTATCCAAGTTGTGAAACCTCCCATATGTGGTTTGCTGTTATTCATTGTTAAACAGGCTCAGGCCTGGTACCCCTCAAGCTTGTACTATAGCAAATCAGAAGTTGCTTTGCTGAGGTCAATGGATTCCTCCTAATGGAAAGCAGATACCATGAGAGAAGACTTAAGAGCCCTGCCATCAGCTCAGCGGCGATCACAGAGACAGTGTGACCCTAACCTCCCCTGCTCCGGCTCTGCCATTTGGGACCAGATACCAGGAAACAGCTTGGAAATTTTATGAACCCTCAAATGCTGCAGAAGGTGGTGTGACAAGTTGATATGACTCTGATTTAGTTCCTTGATGTGGGGACTTCCTCCAACACAGGGAATTTCTCCTTTGCCTCTCCAGGGAGCTACACTTTATTGGTCACTTTGGGACAGGCCTCTACTGAAACAGCAGTTCGCTGCTCAGGCTCATACGGGTTTGGACCTGCCCTGCTGCAGGTCAGATCTGTGTCTGTTTGGAGAAGCATGGGAGCACGCACGCTGGGGAAAGCTGGTGATACACTGGGAAAGTGGAAGATCTTGTTTTCTGCATGTTTCTCAGGAGACTGACTGCTTCCAGACCCCAGGCAGTGACTGCAACAGAGCCATGCCCAAAGTCTCTAGCTAAAATGCAGGAATGGTGCAGTGAGGATCTAGAGGTGCTGTACATCAAGGCACAAGTCAGGGTATAACAGAAATAATATATTGTGTGACCAGCCCTATAGTCACCAGCCACACAACAGAGGAAAGAATGTCCCTTTGCACATCATTATCTCATTTGTATTTATTATTTACATCATTATGGGCACAGTTGGATAGTTAGGCACTAACAGACCACTTTAATTAGTCTTCAGGTAGCAAATAAGTTGCTGAGAGGGAAGAATGATCATGCAATCAGAAATGCTAACTTTTTGCAGTCCAAGTGACATGACTAGCGTGAACAGATCATATAGAATGGGTCGACCTTCATGACATACATCAGAGAACTTAGAAATGTATAATAGTACGTAGCTATGCAGATAAAGTTCTTACTACATATAGGAAATTGATACTGGGTTTGTATCATTACCACTATATCTCATCCATGCTAAGAAAATCAATATGATCACTGGTAATTCCAGGTTTTCAGGTCACCCCTTCCCACCTTCCCCAGTAAACAGTCTGCCCACATAGCTATCACTTCCCTTTAAAGGTTTGCAAAGCCCTGCATTTTCCAGTGTTTAGCTGCCACCCCAATTGCTGCATTTACATGCTACTTAAGATACATCAGGGCATAATCTCACCTCATTGAGGAGGGGATTTACATACACAGGTCCCATTAGCATTTATAGGCAATACACATATAACTCACAGCCCAACATAGAATGAAAATATAATTATCATAACCATTGCCACATTGCATGAGGCTTGGGCCATTCTGAGACATAGGTCTAATTAGCTCTAAGCTGCAGAAGATTTGAGTGTAGTAGTTTCTTTTTGACTTACTGCTCAGTGCTTGGTCTGAATATTCAAATGTATTGTTTCTTTTTAAAGTAGCTCCTTCATGGCTCACTGTGTCATGTCAAAACTCCCTTATCTTAGTGACTTTTTGTAAAGGTCCCTGCAGGCACATTAAGATACATTTTTAGCCTGCTCTGTTGATCTCTCCATCCTGGCTTCATTGTTTATAAATGCAGAAGACCACTGCCGCACTGGTAACACTTTTATTTTTTATTCACTAGGATTTGCCAGCAGTGAAGTTATGTAACACTAAAAGGAGACTTACATGCACTATTTCCAGATAAATGCATTTTGTGTGTGCTGAATTCACTTCAAAAGTTTATGATATTTGCAAAAATGGCAACTCGAGTCCTTATCACATAGGTCTGCCAGCTTTCATTGTGTGCAATGTTCCCCGAAGTTGGGAACAGTCACTCTTAGCTTCCCATGCAGGCAAAAAAGAGAGAGATGGACTGCCAGGAGACAATTAAGATTTTAGGTGGATTGAATGAAGCTCAAGAGGGTCTTATTTCTCTTTATTGAGATGAGAAATTTATCCTACCTTATCTTAGGGACCTTGCTGATGTACCTAGAATCCCCTTTATGATGTATTGATTTTAGGATACTAGATCCATAACAATCCTGAGGAAAAAAAAAAAAAGGTTGTGTCTGTAGGAGCACATGTCACAGAATAATTTCTTTTAAAGGATCTCTGGGAGACAAGTGTCTGTAAATGTGTTTTTTATAGGAGGCCAAGTCTCAAGGTCCTTCTTTAGTTTTACTCTCCTCTGTAGAATGAAGGCTTTGCTTGGGTACAGGATGAATAAGAAATAATGAACAAGATCTTCAAGGTTTGGGCCACCACCTGATTCCTAGCAGCTGCTTGTATTCACTAGCTCAGCTCAAGTGGGCTGCACATTATGCAGGGTGTTCCCAATGCCACTTGAACTCTGAAGTGCATCTCCAACCACAAATACATCTGCTGTCTCAGAAGCCTGCAAACGAGCTTAACTCCTGGGCTTGATGTGTGGGATCTTTGCTACTCCTCAGGGCACATCTTCACATTACAGCCAAGCTGGTCAAATGGGAAGCCCCTGCCAAAAGGGAGATCCCACTTCAGCCTCCATCTACAGCCACATGCTTCTGCCTCTCCTTTCCTTGATGGATGTATTCATCATATGGTCACTGGACAGCTCAGGCATCTGGTTGACTTGCAAAATAAATTAATATTTTTCTGCTGGATCAGCCATTTGAATTGACTCATCCCATAAGGACACAATTTCCCATTCTGATCCAAAGGGGAATTCTGGCATACCGCAGGAGTCAGTCTGCTTTTTGGGTGCAGCTCTTCATCAGAACTGCTCAGTGCAACATGAAACCTCACCCTTAGGTTGTCAGGTGTGTGGCAAAAAAAAAAAAAGTAGCCAGGAGGTGAAAAGGGGAGATGACCTACATGTGTATGCAATGTTAATCATCACATTCATTGAGGGTTTCATGGGAGATACAAGTGGATGAAGAAATGTTAAATTAATAGAATGGTACCAGGAATTGATTAAGTGTTACACAATGAATGCTTAACTCTATTCCATTCCACTGTTTAAGCATTCAGAAAGTCCATCTGTGTGGTATTTGAGAAGTTTTGAGCAAAATACTAAGCAATGTATGGCTTGCTTATAGTTTTGCATCACTTCTTGACATCCAAGTCCAAATACTATTGAATTTTATTGCTACTTCCATGCAAAGTCCTTGGCTGAGTTCTTCTCTTGGACAAATGCAGCATCTGAAGGGCAGATGGTACAACTCCATTCACTTTCTTTATAGTCACCCCTGGGGCGGTTGCAAGATTTGAGGAATTGGGATCCAGTTAAGAGAGCGGGAAATGACAAAAACACTATTCTAAGTATACTGTTGTCCACACATGGAACGTGATTATTTTACTTTAAAAAAAAAAAAAAAAAAAGGAGCGCCAAACAACAATTCTCACTGTGTAACCCAAGAAAATGAAAGATGCCCTATGATCTGTTCCTAAACTCAGCCCTCTGATGCACAGCCAAGTCACTACCCACAGCTTCACCCACCAGTCCACCAGTAACCCAGCTGAATGCCTGTACCCTTGCTGAGGAGGAGACTAGGAAATCTCCTCTTATTGATAGCATCTGTGATGGTGAAGAGCCAAAGAATGAAAAAATAGGTCTAGCCAGTATTGAGTTTTTTCATTCATCTATGTGCAGCAACATAATTTGCTTTTTCCATCACCATTGTTTTGGAGGGAGCCATTTGAAAGGCATGCCAAATCTGAATTTAAAAATGAACTAGCTCCTAGAAGTTACATCTCTTGGGCATTTGGCCACTCCATGAAAAACATAGAACTTGCAACAAAAATAATCTAAATTTTTTCACAAAACTTTCTGTTTTGACCAAAAAGTTGACAGTTGCAGGGAAGGTGAGGGAGGGTTGAATGGAGAATTTTCAGCTAGCCTTCTTCTTGCAAAAGCATTGACATATTTGGAAATTGAAACCATCTATCAAGTCACTGGACTGCCTTTCTCCTGAGGTTGATTTCAAAAATGGGTACTGCTGGTCACCCTGCAGTCCCACTCCTCTCTGTTTGCATATAACCCTCAGGCCTAGAGTCCAGTGTGGAGGAGCCCTGCTCCTAGGGCCACGACTCATATCTGGAGAGACAGGAAACATCAGCATCCTCCTTTCCTTTCTGGGAGTGTTGGCAAACTCCATTGCATCAGCGATGTAACTAGCTAGTCCGAACTCATAGAGAAATCCCTCTGCCGTGGCACCACTGCCATTTCAATCAACATTTGACTCCTTCAGAAAGGCATTGCAAGCCTGCTTTGTTCCACTTGCTGTTCTGGAAGCAGGAGATAAGTGACACACTCCAACTTGCCGAGGGCTTTGGGAAAGTCATCTTGCTGGAGGAACTGTAGGAGAAGTCTCCCTGGGAATAGCAGCTCATATTTAACCTCCCCTAGATCATGTCAATGTGAGTCTGGAGAGAACAGGTCTTTCATTTTTCTTCCTCAGTAAGCTACCATATGTACCTCATCCCCCACTTAAGCTAAAAGATTGATGGCTAAATTGCTTAACCCTGGTGTTTTTAATTAATTAGGTCTACTTCATAGAAGGTTTAATACAGTAGTTTAATTTAGACTTTGCTCAGTGCATGATATAAAATCCAGATTTATTACTATTTTTTATCAATTTTTATTTTTATATGATTCAGTCACTCATATAAAAAGACTACTGTATGTTATAGACTTTACAAAGTGATTCCCTGTAGGTATTGTAAAGTACAGGGTCTATTATATGACAGTAGTGTGTTTATAGCTAAGTTTTGGTGCATTGTTCAGGAATCCATTCAAAGATGGCATATAGAAAAGACATTTTATTCTGTAAAATAGTAAGGGAAAGTACCTGTTCTTTTGAAATATCATCTTACAGTGCTTTTACATAATACTGAAGTGTATGGGATAACCACTGCTTTAAGAAACTCAATACTAAAAAGAAAATTACTTTGAATCTTTAAAGAATAAAAAAGGCACAACATTTTGTTGATAGCTCTTTCGTAAAAGACCTGCAGAGCTTTAATCTGGTGAAATCCACTGCTACTCTTGGTTAATGAGCAATTTGTTAGTTAACAGATGTTGTTATTAACATGAGAGGTACCTGGTTTCTAACAGCAATACTTAATCATGGTGTGAGGTGGCAGAATCATTTATAAGAGCCAATGCAATGGCATTGTGGCAACTGTAAGTGCTGCCATGTGGGAACACAAGGTGAGGGGGTCGCATATTTATTCTGGTGCCTCTGTTTGTGCTCTGTTTTGGGGGATTCTGGTTGTACTTTGCAAAATTCCAGCAAAAGTGACTTCGTAAGAAATGTGAACAAAGACTGTGTGGAGACCATTTTAGTAAGGAAATCAGTTATATTCTCTTCATTTTAATCAGATATATTCTGTTGTGTAAATCTGGCCCCATGAACATAAAAAGTATAAAAGTTCTTAAGGTGAGATGACCCAGGAATAGAGGTCACACAAGGACCTTACCTAGCCAACAGAAAAAAAACGGCAGGTCCCTGTTTCTATAATGTGACACTGCCAGAGACTTTCAGAAAGTCTGGGGATGTTTCCCTTTTATGGAGTACTCAGTTTTCAAAGCCTGGTTTTTCAGATGGCTGTTTTTTGCTGAGAGTCATACAGCTGTGGCCCAGCTTTAACTCCTATTTCAGTTACTAAAGGCATTTCAAGGTAAGCACCCAAAATCTTTGTTCTGTTCTTGAATTTTAGCCCAAGGAGCCCAGGCAGTTCACTTCTTTTCTGAGGAAATTACACCAGCATATTACTCTCATTCTCCCAGAGTGCTAAAGAAATAGAAGGGCATTTATGACTCTTATGAGGGAAACAGGGAAATAGAGGAGAATGAAGACACTGAGGAACTTTCACAATGCCCCTCCTGCCCAGCTGCAAGCTCAAAGCATGATAACATGAAGTCTCTTAGGGCATGCTACAAGGAAAACCAAGTAAATTAAAATAGCAAAAGAAACAGGAACCTGACTTCTTAGATGAAGATACAGGTCTGGAAATTCTGAGAATTTTTAGGCTAGGTTAAAAACCTTCAAGTTGCACAGCCACTCCAAAACACAAGCAGTGAAGTGACCATACTTCATAAGAAAATAATGTCTGCAAGCCCAGATATAAAATGCTACCTAGGAAGACCCTAGGAAAGGAAATTGGGATACTTCATGTCACCAGATTTAACATCATGAAAGTAGCAAATAGGAAGGAAGGATTCAGCTCCCCGTGCTGTCCTTTGCTTCCAGTTCACCAGACATTTCCTCCTTCCTGTAAGTACTATCTGTCTGACCTGAGGAGACCTTCAGCCAGATAACCTCCATCCTTGAGTCAATCCTCTCAGCCATTGCACAGGCTGTTTTAAAAGCAATGCTGGCTTAATGCAGGCTATTGATAAGCTGAAGATATCAGAGCACCTGGTATCATCAGTAAAGCACCTAGCAGCACTCAGCAGCGGCTGCACGAGAGACAAGGAGGACTTGGAGAGGAGCAACTGCTCAGTACAACCCTCCTGGATTCCTCAAGGGAAAATGTAGCTGCCCAATGGTCAGTCCTTCCAGCAAAGGCAGTGGATGCTAAGGATGTGAAAGAGCTCCAGAATCTTCAGGTCACCAGCCCAAGAGCATATCTCTGTAAAGCAAGAAGAGTGGGGACAGAAAGGCAGGCTTTCTTTTCAACTCTTTCCTAGGTAGTGTCAACTCAAAGCAAGAGCCCATAGTATTTCTCATGCAAATGCATGCGGGGTAGTTGAGAATAAAGACTTCGAAAAAAAGCTCTCTTAGAGGGAACAAGTGCAGGTTAAAAGGTAAGCTTGCAGCTTAGATTCAAATCAGAGTATTGACTCAGCTTTACAGATCCCTAGCCCAAAATTAATTCCACACAATAACGAAGCAGTTGTCTTCCAAAGGTGTTAAGCCTATTTGTATTTTGTTTGTTTTGGAATGGCCAGTCAAACAGCTTTAGATGATGTCAAACAGTGCTTAGGCCCATACAGAGGGAGACAGCTGCTCAGATAAATACTCAAACCCCAAATCATGTTCTGTTTTATAAGTCACCAAAAGCTTGCTGAAAATCCACTTGATATGTAGCTGGGAGCTAATACGACTTCCTCACACCTGCTAAACCACTCTGGGCAGGTCAGAAGTAGGCAGTAAGCTTGCCCACCAGTCTGAGCTTCTGCTATTATTTCTTTTCTCCTAGGAAAATTATATAGCTTTCTTATATCTTTCTGAATATTAATCTCCATATGACACTGGAGTCCCTGTGATCAGGTACTGCTATTGCTTCTTGCAACATAAAAGTGGTAGATAGTCCTAAGCGTGTACAGCTAAAGCTGTGTGAAAGCAGTTCCCACCATGTTACTTAAGAGGATTGCTATGGCCAGGCAAGTCCCTCACATGGTTTCTTCTCTATATATTTTTTCTTTTCTCTGTTGTTACCTTGACCTGTAATTAGAATCCCTCAGACTTGATGTGCATCTTTAGCCTTTAGTTTTCAGACAAACATACACTGCACTTTAGGTATAGTACATGAGAAGCATGATGTAAGCTTTGAAGAGAGAATCATACCAGTGTTTTTGGGATGAGAGAAAGCTCCAGTCCTTACCCATGTTACACTGGTGTCAGTTAGGAGTAATTCCATAAAAGCTGAGGGGATCATCAGACCTAAGAGCTGAAGGTGCTTTGTGGTGCCATGTTCAGCCCTAGTGACCATATGCAAAACCAAGTGGTTAAGAAACTGCTACTAACTCTATGTGCTAAGCAAAACACAGGAGATGCTTTAGGGCATAACAGCATTTACTTTTTAAGTTGTGAGCCCTGGTTTAAAACCAGTCCCTGGCAGAAATAGTAACTCAGAAGGACATGTCTTAGTGTCCCATTTATCTTTGCGGTGAATCAGAAAAAGGGAGGTAGGGCAAGGAGCACACTGCTGAATTGGTGTTATGTTTCAGACAGTCAGACAGGGCTGAGCCAGACTGATGTACCAACTATAGCAATATTCTCCCAGGCACAGAAAAGGAAAAGCCACCAAGAGATGTCTGAGAAAAAATATCTGTGGGTGGGCTTCCTGCAAATGCTTGATTCCAACACACCAGCCTGAGTCCTTCATAGGAAGACAAAGCTACGATTCTGGGCATAACACACAATTTTGATCCTAGAGTGCTCCATGTTGCCATTTAGGAGAGATGGCTGGTTAATGGAACTTTGTACATATTCATGTCTCTGCCTTCGCTTCAGGGGACTTGAACAAATGCTTCAAAAAAAACCAAAAGCAGCAAAGAGGAAAAAATAAAAGGAAAAGACCAGTGCATCCTTTGTCCAAAGTGGTCTCTGTGCTATGACTTATCCAAAGTGTGGATCAGAACTGGTAGGATTCCTCAGAGTTACTGAAAACCAACACAGTTACTTCCTTCTGAAATGTTGATGAGGAGTTGAAACTTTCAGAGAAGGTGAAAATTAAGGCAGATTATTTGATGGCAATAATGGTTTCTTCAATGCAACATGATCATTTGCTTTTTATAAAGAGGAAAGAAGGGATAACATGGCCAACACCAATCAAACCATTTACAATGGCCAAAAGAGATGGAGCTGAGGCCTTCAAGTACTACAAAGAAGCCAAGTAGGGTAAGGAGAAAGATGACAAGAAGTTGGATACAAGTGCAAAATTATTTCCTTTCCATTCAACATAATAATAGACCTACAGCTGACCTTGAAACTTCCAAAAGGTGCCCTTGTATTGAGGCCTGGAAACAGTAGAAACAGCAGAGGGCTTCTGATCTC
Organism: Athene cunicularia; assembly: GCF_003259725.1. Classification (NCBI taxonomy): domain Eukaryota; kingdom Metazoa; phylum Chordata; class Aves; order Strigiformes; family Strigidae; genus Athene; species Athene cunicularia. The sequence goes on along the minus strand of NW_020799117.1, from coordinate 8,906,465 downwards.
TAGGAACTTCACTCACTCACTGAACTTTTGAGCTGTCATTTCCAATAAACTTGGCTGCAGATGAACCAGAACTTTTTTTTTTTAAAGGAAAACTATTCATAGTTTGAAAAAAGAATTGCGGGGATTTTTTCCCTTTGTCGTACCATTTGACGTCCAAAAAAACTACAATATCCTTGTGGAGTAGAAAGCGAAATAGATGGAAGAGGAAAAGCAGTAAGAATAATGTTACAATGAAACCACAAGCAACAGAAGAGGAAATGTTAAAGACCCCAAACCCAAAGAGAAAAATCAAGCTAAGAGCATGTCTTTAAAGCAAGTGAGACCCAAATGTGCTTAGGGAAATTAAGCGATTCCCTATACGAGCTACTTTCTCATTTTAAAATGGGTTGATAATGATGAGCAACCAACACATTAAATGAATATCTCTTTCTACTATCAAAAGTTTTAACTTGTCTATACCAGACTTGACTCCTAAACCTAAGCAGTTCAGGAAGGTGACCTGAGATGACAGCAGAGGATGACACGCTATTGACTACAGTGAAGAAGTAGGAGGAACGATTGTGCCTATCAATTATTAAATAGAGAGAAGGGAAGAACCCAGTGAATAACTAATACATGGAAGCCTCCATCTCTATGCTCCATCCAGGCTTTGGTAGCCTAGATTTAATAGAAGAGGAAGCTTTATTCTGGATAAAATTTAAGTGTAAAATGATCGAATGTTTTTTCTTTAATTAAATAGTCATTAAAAACTTGTTTGCTATCAGTCTGATGTAAAGCAATGTAATCTTTGGGGTACTGGGGAAGTGTTCCTCACATCATCCAGAATGGGGAACACAGAGTTAGGTGGTAATTACACTGAGGACTAAATCCCTGAGTCACTGAAAACCTCCACAAAATGCTTGGTGGCACTGCTAATGCAGCCAGTTAGGAAAATCTTGGCTGATGAATGGGAAGAGAAACAGTACAGCAATAAATTTCTATGTCTACTCTGCAGTCAATAGATTTGTCTTGTGCTATATTCAAGCTGGGTGTTTTTCACCTTGTACAGAGAATCAATGCAAAATTTAGGCTACATTTAAGTTTGCGTAAGCCAAAGCTTTCCAAAGCTTCCTGAGTACTTCCTAACTGTTCCCATGAGTTCCGTACATGGCTTTTCATTTTCTAGCAGAGAAGGATTGTGATTTTTAACTTGTTCCAATCCTACTCCCACTTCCTGTCATTCTGTGCCTGCTCTGCATCTTGTATATTGACCTTTCTGATGTAGCAGAGATTTACAAGCAGAACTACCTTGCTGAGGCCCTTTAAGTCCCAGAAATAGAAAGAACCTTGCCAGAGGTAGATGCACGCATGAAATGAGATAGCATATTCTACATCTGATAAAGCTTCCTTGGCTTAGCTGTCTGAAAATCATTACCTGTGTCTATTTCTGTAACGCATATCGATCAAAAAAGTGCATGCTTCTTACTGGCCCTGAAAAAACAAAGTTTTAGCCAGATATGATCTGAACTGACATGTCTACCAAAATGGTGATGTGCTACAAGAAAGCCAAGGAAAAAACCTCCCTTAAATGATCCCTCTTAAAATAGAATAAACAGCAAATGGCACTAAATCTATTTTCTTTAACTCCTAGAACTTCTTTTACGAATAGAAGTAGAATTTGCCTAATGACCTTTATAACAGGAAAGTGAGAAAAGACTTCCAGGCTTCATTACGATGGGATTAAGTCAGAACAAATTCACTGACTCCAGTGGCATTACCTCAGCCTTACACCACTACATCCAGAACTCCCTCAGCATCAGCAGAGGTGCAGCAGGTTTCCTTTGCTGCATTAGATCCAGATCCCGCCATAAATCTCAGGTTTCATTTGGCTGGGAAGGAGAAAGTTTTATTTTTCAAGTCTACCATCAGTTGGCAGTGGTAGTTTTTTAAAAAGGCTACTGATATTTGTATCCATCTAAGATCCACTGAAAACAATGGCTTTAGCGTGGGAAGGCCCAGATCTTTTGCTAATTTGTTTAGGAGGCCTTTTAGCAGAAAATTTTGTTTCAGAACTCAATAGAATTAGACAGGGAAGAACAAGTGAAGTCAGGGGACTTGAGATCAGAGGTTTTGTCTCTGACACATCCTTGGTTACCAGTAACATGGAGAGTCACCTTCAGCATTGCAAGATCAAATGCAAAAGTTACCATCAACCTGCAAGGTGCTAGGCACTTCCAGCTCCTTTTACACTTGTTGGGGAGATGCAGCTTGCAGAATGAGGCCATGTGGGTGCCAGAGGAAACCAATAGTCCCTTCCAGCTCCTGCACAAGGAGGAAAGATCCTCAGTCACACCAGAAACCCTGTCAAAGTCGGAGCACAGGCAAGCTGGTGTTAAGTCATTGGCGTGCGGATGCCTCACCAAACAGTTGGGCTTTTAATAGGCTAGATATTGTCCCAGCATTTGGTATTCATAGATAATAATAGAGATTAGGTTTACTTAATGTATTTGCTATTTAGGCAGATGATTCATGTTAAGCCATCGGCATTCAGTGGCAAACATCATTAGTTCAAATTGTATGAGAAAAAGGCCCAGGAAGAGGAGTCACAATCTGGCCTCTATCATAAACAGCTGTGTTTCTAAATCACCATTTTTGGGTTGTTTCCTCTAGTTGTTGGTATATACTGTACACTGAAAATTAGGCCTCAAAAACACTTATTAAAAATTTATACAGCTTATGACAGGCTCTTTCAGAAACATAACCCTTAACTAATTCATGTTCACTTACCCTGCAGTTTTCTATTTATAATACTTTACAATTTCTGTGTATTTGTACTATAAATTATTTAATGACATCAAGGTTTTTATTTTGATGAGAGAATTTTTGATGAATTTGACAGAGTAATTACTTCAAATCCTGCTCTGGATTACTATGAAAATATTTAATTTTATTTACTCCAATAAATAATTAAGATGTGAGAGTAGCAAGCATACTCACAGTGCCTTATAGCCTGTGACTTCTGTTTGCTTCTCCCTAATTAAAATAGCAATGTTTATGTGTGTACTGATTTAAAATAATAATAAATTACCAATTGGGGAGGGACATCTAAAGGAGAAGGAAAAAGACTCTTGTAGCAACAAGCACAGTCTTAAATACAGGAAAAAGACATTCTGAAGAAATAGGAAGTTATTGATCCCCCAACGATGTTAGATAGAGGCACTCAGAATCTCAGCAAGGTACATGTTACTCAAATGAAGACTATTCCTTTTGTGGTTTTAAAGTTATGAAAGGGCAGCATTTTAGATGCTCCCAGCTGATTCAGCAATATTTTAAGCACATGCTTAACTTGAACCCATAAGCAGTTCCACGTACTTCAAGAATGTTCATGCTCAGATTTAAATTTAAGTATTGAAGTACTGTTCTGGCAGCAACCTAAATCTTCTGCTAAATCAAATATTAAAATTACAGTGTCTCTTAACTCTCTGTGATTTAATCCAAAACAAATACTCTTTGCCTCATTGAGGAAAGCTCAGTGGTGAGTCGGCTGCAATCCTCTATCTCCTCCAAAGAATTTGCAGAGTCAAATCTGTATGTAAGTCTCACATGTAATTTTACTGCTTTCAAACCAGAGGGCTCAAAGACAGAAAAACTGTATGTATAAAAAAACAAAGAAAGAAGAAAAAACCTGAACCCTCAGAACCTCTTAATTGTTTTACAGGTCACAAACAGGCACATATTAAAAGTTTTTAATTACATTGAAGCCATCAAGCATGCAAGTGCATAGTAATTATCATATAATAACTGGTTAATTACCTCATTAGTTGTCTTTTTTTTTTTTTACATAAAAACTTGCTCATTATTACCAGGTACAATGGTGATCTGGTTACCCACAGGCTGGTAATTGAGAAAAACTGATATTTCTTGACAAAATGACTATTTGTATTTCACAGGATTGGAGTGAAAGGGGGATGGGGTATTGGTCAAACAGCTGCAAGGAAAAGTAGAAATATTTTGCTTTTTTCTAAACTATTTGCATGGCTAAAAGAGGTAAATTACAGTTGATCCTAGCTGGCAGTGAAGGACAGAGCTTTCTGGTGCTTTAGTTGCAGGTAAGAAATTGGTAACAGTCAGCAAATGTTGGCTGAAAATCAGTGCCATCTGTCGGCAGTTTGCTGGACCATATACAAACTGAATGGGTGATATCTCAGTCCAGTTCCCCCTGGACAGGTGTTCATATCTCCCCCAAAACACTAACAGCTTTAAAACAAATTGGCACTCTGGGTGGCAGCATCAGCAGAGAGGATGTAATCTGAATATTCATGGGGCTGGTGGACTAAACGGCAAAGACTTTGGGACCCACCACTACCCCCAGTTATTCTGTAACCTCAAGGGGCTCAGTCTGTGTAACTGAGACACAAATGACACCCCTCCTTCATCCCCAGGTGCCTTCCAGCAACACAAATAGTTTGCAGGCTAAGCACCACAGGAGATTTTAACCCCAAGCACAGGACATGCCACGCTGCAGAGGGCTCTGGATGCAGTGCCGCACCACAGGAGTTCACTTCCAGCTCCCATGTAGCTCAGACACTCTGTCCCTCACAGCAATCGCGCACACACATGCACAAAACCACCCCCATGCATCCCACGATCTCATCATAAGCTCTGATGTGACTGAAAGTTACGGTCGGTAATAAACCCTTGCTGCTGGTATCGGGTTGGATTGCATGTCAGTGGGTTAATCCAGTAGCGGACCCTAATAACACGACTTTCAGCTTGCTGCAAAAGCAATTTCTGTGCAGTGTGCCATATTTCTATGGCACTGCCTCAAGTCGCAACGAGTAACACGTTCTGTCACAGGCTGTTGTAAACACTCGGGCTGCTCAGCATGTACCGTGCATGATTCGTCGGAGCGGAGACCTAAAATCTTACACCTGACTGTTTCACTCACTATCAAGCCTAAATAAAGCTTCAATGGCAGAAGCAAGCAGGGAACACAAACCAGTTGTGACTGGTGCTCAGAGCCGAACGCTTAGAAGCAGAAGACATGGGCTGTTTTTTTTTTCTTTTTGTGGAGACAGTGGAAGTAGCAGCATTAAGGGAAGGTATAGCCCGGGGAGGTGCTGAATGCCATCCAAGCACTTCCAGGCAATGGGAGGAGGAATTGGAGCTAGTCCTTTCTGGGACTAAAATGCTCATGTTCACTTGGCTACGGGTTCAGGCGCATTGTGATTTTGAGCTGAAGGAGGTCTGGGAGCTAAAAGGAGCATGGAAGGCCTATTCATCTTCTATTCCTGGTCCTCCTATTGATTTGTTTGTAACTGCAGGAGAGTCCTGTCTGGGCCAAATGTTCTCAGATTGGAAGCCAAAAGTTAATTTAAGATAATGCAGCTGTTAAATAAGCATTTTCATTTTTAGAGGTGATAATGTCAAAGAATGGCAGAAGAATGTGATACAATGCACCTTTCTGTAACATTTTACTTGCACTCATTCAAAGACATGAGTCTATAGAACAGCAGCCTCCATGACATATAAAACAAAGTTTGGCATCTGTTTTTCCCTTCATCTTTCCCCCTTCCTTTTTTTTATTTCTAGTGTGTGCAGCTAACACTGAAGATTTTATTTTTGCTTTTTAATGGAGCAATTGTTATTGACTACCTGGTGCCTGTGTTCACAGGGTAGGAAAATAACCCAATAAAATCTGCTGAACCTAAAAATAAAAACCCAAAACAACAACAGGAGCTCTCTGTATCATGTGCACCTGGAGTGCTGCGGTTCATGCAGTCTACTGCACATTAGGAAATACGATACTGTAGTGGGCCTGTCTATATCCCACTGAACAAGGGACCTGGGGCAAACTGCCTGCTTCTCCCACCACTGTGCTGGACTATCCTGTGCAAGGGATGCAGTGTATGAATGGTTGAGCTTATTCACAGATTTTCAAGTTCCTTGGCTCCCATTAGCTTTTAGAGGGTTTGACAGCCCTTTCCAAAGGGCCTATATCTTGGTGTAACTCTGTGGCAATGTGAGAAACAGGTTCCATCACCAAAGCTGTATTAAAATTCTGGACCAACTTGCAGGAAGAACAGTGAATTAGCCAAGGCTTGAAAATTTGCTTTGAAAGCTTAAAAAGTTTACAAAGCTTGAAAATCACAAAGTTTAAGAAATAATCCTCAGTATCAAGCCCTGCTCAGTATGTTCCAAAACTCATACTGATAAAACCCTACTTGTGACAGGCCCAAGAACTAATCCGTATTTGCAATTGCTTAGCACTGCATTTAAGCATCTTCCCTCCTTTGCCATTATATTATTACTATTTACAAATCATTAAATCTTGACTGCACAGGAAGCAGGCATACAGGGTATAACTTCTATTTCAACTCAAGACCCTTGGTGTTCCTCCTTTGAGAATGAGGACATTAACTACACTAGGACACAAATGGTGCTGGAGTTTTACTACCAAAACCAGTAAAGCAAATTTTAACTTGTGTAGAAAATGGAAAGAAAAAGTCCTTCCTCCAGAAACTTCTTGGGTGGGAAGTGACATCAGTCATGCCACAAGAACAGGAGGAGCAAGCACATTTTATGGGAAAATAAAGATGTGAGTAAATCTACTATGATGAATATAAAATGCCTCTTTTGGATTTAATTAGGAGTCACGTTTTTAGGTGACCAGGAATTAAACTTCTCTTTTAAGGGCACTGCTTTGTACCTGACTTTTCACACAGCAAAGCATATGGCATAAAAGCAGGAAGTGGGGATTAAGGTACATTTTAACAGGCAGCATGTTCAGCCAGATGGCCTATTCCCTGCTCCTCAAGATCTGTATGCTTTTTTCCGCAACCAGAGTTATTTTGATTTAATTCCCTACCCCAAATAAAAGAACAAGTCCATCTTTTATGCTATTTTAATGCATACTTCTCAGTCCACCTCACACGCTTCCCCATGCATAGGCTTTTTAAATAGAAATCATGGCATAAAGGTAAGCAAGGATCTGTCTGGCTTTGAGGACAACAGTACCTCAAGACTTAAGAGTCTTTTCCAGTGAGCACCCTGTGCCTTTCTCTCCTATCTCAGCAGCAGCAGTGATAACATGTAACAGTGATGTCAGCATAGATATAACAGTGATGCTGTTATATCTGTGCTGACAGCAGCAAAGGAGGGCAACAAAGGGCCAGAGCTGGTGAAGTGCAGGACAAGTCTCTGCCTCAGTCATGGAGTTCCCAGAAAGTCTGAAGCAGGATACAAATCTGGAGGGATTTTTTCTACCAACTCCTGTTGCTTTTCTCTCTCACTCTGCTGTTGAAGCTACCTGTCTTTTCCTCATTAATGGCCCCCAACACTGCAGAGCTGTCCTAAAAGATTCTGCTCACTCAACAAGCTGGGCAGAACCAGGAGTTCCTATGGCCAAGCATCACTGATGGCACCACTGAGTGATCATGAAAACATAAAGATGAACTTAAAAAAACACTGTTTTTTGAAAGAAGAAAAAAATAATAGCAATTAAACAATCTGTTCACCATTCCTTTTAAAAGTCAAGAACTAAATGTGGGATAAAGAGTCATCCAGAATTGACTTATCTACAGTGAAACTAATTGTCAGCAGAGATGATTACTGAGAAAACTCGGGAAGAGGAAAAAAAGGAACACACGTTTGGTGGTGTGGTTAGGAGAGTCCTCTAATGAGTCATCTGGCTGACATACAAACCACAATGGCAATGATTAGGCGGTGGTACCTATGATCACCAGCAGCCAGGTGAATAGGTCCAGTTCCACTGAAGCATTAAACAGACAGGTACCCAGGGCACTGAAAAGGAAGGGCTAGAGACACCAATCTTCCTGACACGCTGCACTGAAGCTGCTCTGGACCTTTTGGACAGATGGAGAGAAGCAGACAGAGGAACTGAACATCTCTGTAGTCCCCAGGAGCAGTACTCCAAGAACAGCAAAGACCAAAATAGAGAAATACCCACACCCAATAATCTATGTATCACAGCTATTGTTATATGTACCTACATGCACACACACACACGTGTACATGAAAAAATAGAAACCAAGCAAGCAATCCCATTTTAAGAGAAATACACTATTTTTATGGCATACAGAAAACAGTAATGATGATTACACTTCCTCAGTGGAAGCCTTCATGAATACAGTGTAAATTGCATAACATAAATGCAAGAATAAGGCTTCAAAATTCTGACAAATAGCTACTGGAGAAATTTGGATGAGGCATCAAGGAGGGAGTAGCAGGGAACTTCCTGTGGCTGGAGCTGGACAGTGTTGTAATGAGCAAAATTCATTATCTTAAACTTTTGGCTATGATGTGTAATTGTTAACCTCTACCGTTAGTTCAAGGCTCCTTTCAGTAAAATATATGGGTTGCCATCAAAGCTGATTTGGATTAGGAGGTAAGCATGTGCCCTCACTTTTAGGTTATATTAATACACTGAAATCAATAACATGCCATAGCTTTCAGAAGTAGTAATAAAACACCCTAAAATATTCCCAGAATACTTCTATAAATTATTTGTTCAATGTACTTATGTTAAAAAGGTTGTCAGTTACAGTGCTCTGAAAGACTCTAAAATTACAAGTCATCGTATTTGTATTTGATAAACCCCCTGCTGTTTTGGGTCAGAGAGGGCTCCAGAATGGGGGGGAAAAATCATTATTTTCCCTAATAAATAAATTACTTGCCTATATTTCATGTATCACTAAAGCCTGCCAGTATTGAGGGCTTAAATAATAAATAGCAAATAGCTCCATTCATTTATTAATAATAATGCATCTTTTCTTCCTCTTACCATATTTGCGGGCAATGGATTGAACAGTAGTCAGGTGGAAGGACAAATAGTTGGGCCACAGGGAACATTTAAAATTTTCCAGTTTAAGCTGAACATGTCAGTACTGACAGCCCTTTTAGGTTCGCCTGTGTGGTGTGGTGCCTGGGCTGTGTACTGACAGTGGTAGGAGCCTTTGGGCTTCAAAATTGTAAAACCCCTTGGAAACCTCATTAACTAATGGCATTCGTATGTGTGAGTGTCTCTCAAATAAAAACCCATTTTCAATTAGTCATCACAATACCTGCTCAACCCTGCTCAGCAAAGCACGGAGGTACCTCACTGTCCCCAGTGTCCGTAACACCTCCGGCAGGGCAGCCCGATCCCTGGCTGTGCAGATGTGCAGGAAAGGTGGCAGTAAGTAGGGGGCTGATCCAGATACACATCTCTCTTACCTTCAACTAACCAAAGAGATATGTTTTATTTGTGACTGTTGTCAGCACAAACTGCTCACTCCCTTTCTGACATAATCCACATCTACGTCAAACTATTTTTAACGGTCATTTCCCTTTGTGGCTTTTTGATTTAAAGAAAAATAAAACATGAGCTGTTTACCAGAGTATTGCAGGTATCTCAAGCTCTGAAACCTCCAGACAAATATCCTCCTCCCATAAGCAGAGTATTGCAGCTGACTGCCAGTGCAAGTAGTGGCACAAATGTGTACCTGAGTCCTAGAGACCAAAGCTCTTAACATCACCAGCAGCCCAGCCTGTAGGCAGTGGGATAAGTGGATGAGCACAGATTTCAACATCATACCTTAATCCAACATCTTTGATGAAGGGTTAAGAGAACACATGCACATGCTCACAGATGACCACATCCACCACTGCCTTTCCTCCTCCAGAAGAAAGAGAGCTGGAACCTCTGTATTCATGTAGGTCATGGCATCACCATGCCCAGTGATGGAGAATGAACTTCTTTCTTCATCTAAACACCCCGTGGGAGCAGATGGGACATAGGCAGCCTCATATAAATCAGAAAGTCACTTTTGACTCTTACCTGTAGGGCTAATCTTTTTCAAGGGTCAGGAAGAAAGCACTTTGCATTCTCAGTGTCCCTTGAGCAACCCACTCCCCTTTCTGACAAAATAAAAAGCCAAGAAAAGAGGAAAAATGCATCACATGATACCACCCATATCAGACATGTGTCAGACCATGCTGCAGTCTGGAAGCTCACAGCCTTGGATAGGAGGGACTGCCAGCATTTCAGCTTGTCACTGTTAAGAAGAGCAAGTATGGTGGCACTCTATCAGGGTGCAGAGTCTTCAAGAGCATGCCCTGCTACCCTCCAAAGGAATTTAATCATGCAGCCAGCTATGGGGAACTTCACTTCCAACTACCTGCAGAGTACGGTTTGTGTTTAAAGCAGACTATTTCTAACACCCTTATCCACTGTGAAGTGCAGTTATGGCTTTTTTACAAGATTTAGCTACAGGGCAAAAGACTTCAAGCATCTGAAAATACGGATGAGAGATCTGGCATGATACTACTGACCCGGTCTAATAGGACCCTTGATAGCTGGATGAGTTGGGTCACATCCTACCTCTTGTTTCCTTATGCCCAGAATGCCACTGGTTCTTTTCTGACCTAGGTAAATTACTTCTTTTCTTCTGACTATTCCTTAAGCTCCCCTAGGCACCAAGCAAGAAAAGTAAACACATGGCAAAGGCACAATAGGCAGAACGGACTTGATCTTTGTTTAAAGCACGGGGTCAGCTCCTCGCTGTGAGCAGATTTTCCTCTTTGGAAACAGGTTCATGTTTATGTTTTAAGTTCCAGCAACATGCTCTGGATTTTCAACATGTGCAGCACATCTGCTCCAGCCCAGATTTATGAACAAATCTGCATATAATTGTGTTGGGCTAGGGTGTTGTTGTTGTTGTATTCCCCCCATACCCACCCTTTAAATAAAATGGCTTTGTCCAGGGCTGTATAAACCCCTGATTCCAAGCCATATAATTTTATGGACAGGAAAAAAAAAAAAAGAAGTTCTTTTGTATTGCACCTGAGCTCATTAAAAACCCCAAATTCCATATTTTTACACTACCATGTGCTGCATATCGTGTTTAGTACCTAGCAGAATAATTGCTTACAGTCCTCAGAGTGAGTGCACATAAGGTGGAGAAATGATGGAACAGGTGGGATAGCCACCCTGTGCTTGGTAATCGCAGGTTTACACCCTGCACAGCTGATGTAAAGCTGTGTGGATGAACGGTTCAAAAGCCTGGATTACGGTCTTTTGTTAGCCCTGTAGTGGGTGCCAAGCCCCAGACCTCAGCTTCCAGTGAACACACAATGGCTTCTGTAGCAGACCAGATAAAACAAATAAGCATGTGGGATACAGACTGGGAAAAGGGAGAAGCCAAGGATGAGGGTCAGAGTGAAAGATCCAAGATGCCAGAGGAACCGGCAACTTAAACAAGTTAACCAGACATCCCAAGAGAAAATAACCCTGGAAAATTCAAGAGAAAGTGAACAGCCCAAGAACTCTTCTGTGGCAACATTCAAGGTTTCCTAACTTGGTCTGGAACAAAATCAAAATCTTTTGTGTATCCTCACAAAGGGAATGATGTCAAACCAGCTGTTCCTGAATCAAAAAGGGTTTGCACACTTGGCTCTGGGAGCAAAGACTCAGTGAAGCTGCTTTTGCCACCATGTCTTGAAAGCATGAAGATCTTCTGGGGCGGGAAGAGGAGAGGAAGATGCAAGCAGATTTATAGTGCAAGCACATATACTCTATTTTGGGTGACTGTACTCTTTGGAGACGAAATTCCCCTCAGTTGACATCAAGTGCTTGCTCAAGTGCTGAAGGGGATCCAGTTGCAAAGGTCTTTGTGTTCAGCGCTCTGAAGGGGCACATCCTAGAGATGTTTGTCTCAGTCCATGGGCTACCCAGCCTGATGTCTCAGGATGGATTTAGGTCTCCAGACTGTAAGACAGACAGTTTTTAAAAAACTATCCATGCATGGCTTTCTCAAGGACACATAGGAACATCGTAGCAGAGCAGCTCGTTTCAGCCATGGCTCCCAAGTCCCATCCATGTGCCCTAATCACTAGGCTGGCATCAGAGCTGCTGATAAGCTCTGAGTGATTTCCTTGTGCCTGGAACTGTAAATGCGTTTTGCTTGAGATTCTCCAATGTCTTATCTGCAGCCTGTCAGATAGTTACGATTCAGATGGCAGAAAAAGACAGAGATACTGTCTTTACAAAAAACCGTGAACAGGGAGTGATTGAAACGGGCATATGCTGCTCTACACCTACACAGCCTGTGGGTCCATATAGGTATTGCTTACTAGCCTGGTTTCCTAAGGAAGCAAAAAAAAAAACAAAACAAAAATCTCTTGAAAACACTGAAACCAACAAGTAGATTTTGCAATGGTCAGAGAAGACTAATATTTTGGTAACAGCAAAGCAGAAATGCACAAAAATGACACATAGCTGTGCTCAGCCTTAAATGGTGGGAAAGGTGGAAGGCTCTAACCTCAACATTAGGAAACTTTTGACATTTAGAGCTTCAGAAGTCTTTTAGCAAGGAACAACTTGTTTCCTTTTTTGTTGGTGTTTTTTGAGTTTTGTTTCGGGTGTTTTGTTGTTTTTTTTTTTACTATGGTCCCTCCTCATTTAAAACATATAATGAATGTGAACAGTCACCAGTCTGTAAATACTGGTTTTAAGTTCACTAGAGCTTTGTTGAGATATTCCTCCTAGGTAACAAGTCTGTGGCTCATTAGTCTCTCATTAGCAAGATAGAAATAAAGATGCAAAAGGAAAAAAAAAACTTTCTCCAAAGATATTGTTGCAGTCTAATTGCCTGCAAGGAATTCTTAATAATGTTTACTAATGCCTTTTCAGCATTGCCAATTTTATAATGTTCCAGATGTGACGTTGCTGTTCCCTGCTGTGATATTACTAAGTCTGCTAAGGCACCTACAGTACTAAGTTTGGAAAGATTTTAGCCCCATCTTATGTCACTGACATGAAACAACATCCGTTGGGGCTTTCCAGTGTAACATTTGTACTTCTGAAAAAAATTACCAGGAAAACCCTGTCTCATCCACTGTTTATATAGAACTAAGAAATTCAATCACAACACGCACTGGCTGGAGCCAACAGCCTTACAGTGGACATTAGCAGCACTATCAGTTCCTCTAACTTCAGTGACATTTGCTTTCCTTTTTATGGTTTTTAATATATTGTTTCAGACTTTGTAACGTTAATTGGTTCCTTATTTGTGGAGAAATATCTTTTGTTTGGGATATGATTTTATATTGTAAGCAGCATTTGGAATATAAAACAAGCAGATGTTAGCAAGGATCTGAAAGCAAGGCTCACAGCATCAACACTCTTGCTTTACAGCCAAGCTAAGGGAACAAAGCAGACAACAAACATGCAGATTTTGAAACAACAGAGCTTTTAACCTAAATTACTCTGAAGTTTCTTGGTGTTCTGGGAACAAGTGGGCTCTCCACCTGAGTCAGGTTTTGTATGCCACTGGGAATATGTAAATAAACATCTTATTTGCCAATTTTACTAAGAAAAAAAGGCTTGTGAGATCGTGTCTCTGTCATTCTTCCCATCTAACAACCTATGTACCTGCTGGCCAGCTTCAGCCAAGCTGAAAATGGGATGGAAATCTCCATGATATGAAATTCCTGGAGAGAACTGTATAGAGAAAAGAGCCAGTATTAGCACTCCCAGGGAGAAAAATTCTGTGGTGTGAGCACTATGTCCATATTAGAGAAGAAAGCTTCATATTAGAAAGAAATGGCAAGAACACCCCAACCACAGGGAAAGCCTTTCTTGGACAGAGAATCCAGCCATGACACAAAATACATAAAATAGCATGCTTTCTTGTTGCTATTCACCATGGCCCAAGTAGGGGGTTTAATTTTTCTTTTCTTGTTTTTTCACATGGCCTGGGTTGCTTATCTTCTCTGTTTTCAGGATTGGGAGTGCCTGAGTTCTTCAGCGTCATATTAGACATAACCTGCATGGCCTCCACTGCACATATCTCCCCACAGCACGAGCATTTCCTCATCTTCCAGCTAAGCAAATGCTCTGACTGCTACTGCAGCCGTCCCCACGGAGGTAATTGTCCTTCAGATTTGGCTGCACATGTTGGCACTCTCCAACCTGGCTCTGTCAAAACAATCCAGATGAGCTACACTTTTCACAACAGTGTGGAGAAGGAGTAGTCAGGATCATTTCACCAGAACTGTATTAGGGAGTAAACACACAACTATACCAGCAGATTTTAGGGTAGTGACTAGCACCTGTGTAGCAGACTCAGCTCTAGCTGAAATGCTAATTATGACCATATCCTAACGTACAATCTCAAGATCAAAGAAAGGGCTGATTTTGTACAGTGAGGCAGAGAGGAGGAGTTACATCATAGTCCTACGATACCAAAACACAAATGATCAGCAAGAACAATCTGCTCTCCGAGTAGCTGTCCAACCTGTTCGTTCAGAAAGCTTCTGCAAAAAAAATATGTAAGATTGTTGTGACACTGGTTCATCAGTTAATGGCTGTAAAACTAATTTCTTTTTCTTAAATTTCTCACCCTGCTCCTAAAATGATGGCTCTGTCAGTTAATGCTAAGGAGTTCCTTATGCCTGTCAGACTGGGGTAACACCATCTGCGAGGACACTCTGCACTCCACTCTCTTCCCAGATCCAAAGAAGAGGGACATGCTGCAGTCTGGCCACCTTGGCTCACAATGTTAAAAAGCTCATGCTTCCAACTCTGAAGGTCCCCAGTTCATTTTCCCAGTATGTCAGCCAAGACGGTGGTCCTCACATTTGCACTCTTCTAATAGTTCCAAGCTTACATCACATTCCCCTTTATTTACTCTTTTTCCAAGTTATATATATATCCTTAGCTTTAATCACTATTCAGCCAAGGTTTCTGCAAGCAGACCCAAATCTAGCGATCAACGGAGCCAATGGGAATCTTTCTACTGACTCCAGCGGACTCAGGATCATAAAGTCCTGAACCCACAAACATCTGCAAGATCTGGAGGCATTCCAATATGGATTCAGATTGGACATCAGCCACTCAGGCCCATCTTAATTCGTAAATCAACATACCCAACTGACTTTCTCTTCTCTGGATCTCCTCCAATTTGTTAATACGTTTCTGTTAACGAGGTGCTTAGAACTAAGCACAATATCCCCAGTGCAGTCACATGAGAGCTGTTACATTCCTACTTCATAATGTTATGTCTCCACATATCCCAGCCAAAATTGCACTGACTTCACCAGCTACCATGTTTTGTTGCAGCCTTGAAACCCTCGTCCTGTCACTCTTATTCACTGAGAGCTATACTTTGCTCCACAGGTAATCGTGACAAAGTCAGCAGGACTTCTCGCACAGGACTGGCAATGCAAGCAAGGAAAACAGAAACTGATCCCAGAGAAAGAATTTGTATCTAGATTTTTGAATTGATAAACTCAGACAGCAGAATAATTGTAACAATGCCATCCTGCTGCTTTCCTGAGCAATAATCTATTTTCCTCATTGGGATAAATGACTTGGCCATCAGTCTCCTGGTTTAGCCATTTGGGAGCTGGATTATTGCTTCATAAACTGTGCAACGCACTCCTATTACTGTTTAATTGCACTGGGCAGAGAAAGGGGGGAAAAAGATTTTGCAATTTCTAACGGAAATCTCCCAGAAGCACTCTCTTTCTGTGTTACTTTCCTCAATAGTTAAGGCAGTGAACTGCATTCCAATCCAAAATTTTCCTCTGAACAAAGAGCCTAATTTTTCTTTATACACTTCTGCCAGTGCAGCTCCTCTTTCCAGCACACTGCTCCTTTCCTGGACCTGGATGCTCAGTGTTCCTTACCACCTCCTATAGTGAGATTACACTGTCTTCTAGGCAAACATTTTCTGTAAAATCTCAGCGATATATTCTGACCTGAATTTATATCCAGATTTCCTATCACTATCAGCAGAAGCTGTCCTTGAACCTCTTCATTCTTTCCATCCTTTTTGTTTTGTTCGTTCCCTGCAAGCTCTAAGCTCTTCAGAGCAGTGACTGCCGCCTGTTACACAGAGAACTTCCATCCAGTACCTCAGCTGCTTACACTCCTGTAATTGAGACATATCCTGTCTCCCAAAGCAAAAGCTGTAGCTGAGCGGGGGAAAAAAAAAAAAAAAAAGCGGGGGTTGGTCTGTAATTTTTTCATTCTTAAACAGTGCAGCATTCACTCCTGTCTCCAGCATGTTTTCCAACACTAATCTCCATACCCTGACACAGCATTGAAAAGTCAAGATGAGTTCAAGGAAGCTCTGTTCAGTTGTTTGAGAAAAGGCTGATTCCCTGCTTTTTAATTATCTATCACTGACACTTATTTCCCTTTAGGAAACTTTAGCAAATTTATTTTAATATTATTTCTTTCTAATTCTGAGAGTTTGCTGAAGTGTTTTCATCAGAATGTTTCTCAGGAAAAATACCTTTTCAACAAACATGGAAATTTTTGCTAGCCAAAGCATTCAACATGGTTAACACTTTTTACAGATTCTTCCCTGTGAAAACCTGACAAAGAAAATGAACAAGGAGCTTCTTGGTGAAATGTCTTCCCTTAAAAAATGCAATGTTTGGTTTTCAAAGTGTGGCTTTGTAAGAAGTCTGAAAACTTGTAGCAAAAGATACATTTTAAAATTTTGATCACTGTAAATTTCATAGGAAATATAAAACAAATAAAAACAAAGTTAGAAAACTTTCCTGAGCACCAATGAAAAGGAATTGGTATAACTAAATCTCAGTGTTTTTTTTTAAAAAAAGGTATTTTTTTTCTCTGCAGGAAAAAAACTAGGAACTTCCTGGGCTTACTGTGTCCCAGACAAGTCTGAGAAGCTGCAAGCCAACTTCTCCCTTAAGCATTGCCATGTGTTCTCCCACACTGCTCCACCCATTTGTGCCAAAAACCTGTCCAATTACCTATCCTCTGGTAAACCATATCTTATCATTTACTTGTGCTTAGTGCTTACAGATTGTTCCCATTGCTTTCTATTAATCAAGCAGCCAGCTGACCTTTCTGCTAAACTCTTTGTATCCATTGCAGTAAACTTTTTCCAAACCACATCTGCCCAGTTTGTCCAATTCATCCATCACTGCACCCTGGCACATCGCCTGTGAGCTCTCTGGGACTGGACCTGCCTTCTACAGCACCTGGCCAGAGAGCTCCTGTCCCCGCAGGGCTGCAGATCTTAACTGGGATTCCCAGGCGCTCTTGTAATACCAGTAAAAAAAGAAACAAACCAACCATCAGCTAAATAGCGGGAATCAGTGACAATGGAGCAACTTTAGCAGGACTCACATTCTGATTTTCAAAGCTGGCAGTGTCTTTCTACAGAATATGAAGCTGTAATCACAACAAAGGGAAAATATTTGGCACTGGCAGTTAATTATCAGCAGGCATTGATTTTAACACAGTGCTACACCTGGGAAACCCCTAGCTGTAAGCACAGTATCTTTAATCACATATAATGTGGGGAAGATGACCCCTCTGAAAGGAGGTGCTGCAGTGGGTGGCTGGACTGCTGATTGTCTGTGCACAGCTTGTGCTGCTTTAGGGCGACAGCCCACCGCGCAGGCCGTAGCGGCAGGGATCTCTGGGTGTTTCGGCTCTCTGCGATACCAAAGCTCACTGCCAGGATGTCCGGCCAGCGAGGAAACATGCTGGTATTTTTAACGGGAGGTTAGAGGGGTGAGAGACAGAGACAGCAGCAGGTCAGATGAAAGGCTTCGCAGGCCGTTATCAGACGTGCTTTCCTCCAGTGAAATTCCGGCTGGAGATCTCCTGTCAGACTCTCTTCTCCTCTCTGCCGTTTCTGGGACATGCACTCCTGCCTCCCGCACAACTTTGCAGTTTCCAAGGAGACTGCATGCTGCTCACCCCACACCTCGGCGCAGATGACCGTGTGACTTCACTCGGTCAGGGAGACCATAAAACACTGCAGCCAAAACGATAGCGCTGCAGCTTGACTCACTGCGATATTAGTGAATCCTAGAGGACATATGAACCTAATGATGGGTTGTTCGGTTTGCTTTTTCATTAGGGCTGTTATGATGAGTCCTAGACATGGTGTCACTGCTTGGAGACAGCCTAAAGAAAAAAAAATACTGCAGAATTGCAGGCTTCAAAGAACTAATTCCAATAATCATGTTACTCAGTTTCCTGAAGGAAGATAAATATGAGAAGTCAATTTCATAATTGTAACAGTACAAAAATACACTAAAAATTCAACATTTATAACATCAAGTAAGTTCACACCAAGATCAAAGATTAAAACTTGGCTACATTCCTACAAGTACGAAGTGCATCAATTAGGTAGTGCGGCTCAGTGTCAGGAGATGTGAATCTGGTGCCTTGCTTAGTTGCAGGCTTCCTGAGGATTTTGGAAAACTCATGAAGGACATAAATTTCACAGGGTATTTGGTAAGGCAATACTCATCATCTCCACCTAAAAATTAGGCTCTGCAAATAGTTTTTCAGACCCCAGTCCATAAAGAGATATCAATATGTAAATTCTCTTTAGGAAACAAATAGAAATCAGGTATCTGGATGCCTTTGTGAGTGCAGCCCTTACTATTTCTGTGGTCTTAATTCCCTGTATCTTAAATAAGAATATTAGAGTTTATCTCACTGGAATGGAGTGAACATAAGAATTTTAAAGTAATTATGAAGTACATGTGGAAAACAGCTAGACAGAAGATTTTATAGTGCAGAAGTGCTGGAAGACATCCTAATTCAGGACCATAAGAGAAGGAAGCAGAAATAACACATATGCATCCAGCAAGGTAATTCACAGGTAACAGTTGCAAGCCAGCTGATAAGGAGTGCTGTACAGTTGGCAGTATTCAGTTTTCCCATGACATTGTGTCAGATGTGGCTATGGCAAGTGAAGGCGCAAGTACCCCAAGTGAAATCCACAGCTGGTTAGAAATGAAATATTTCAACATTTCTTCTTGGGAAATTTATTTAAAAACCTTCAGGCAGACTTTGTTTCATATGTCAACCCTCTCAAAAATTGTCCAAAATCCTACTGAAGAAAATTCAAATGCTAAAGAAAAATGGTCAATATTTGTATACATTTTTTAGTGAAAAAGACATCTTGCCTCTCAGACCCCATTAGCCACTTAGGAAAGTAATGTCATTGGTTTTGTGCAGCAGGAACCCCTATTGAAAAAAGAGACAAGGAATAGTTTTGCTTATTTGGACAGTCCCCATCTACACAGTCTGCGTCCAGTACAGGAAAATTGAGCATTCATGCTCATTCATGACAAATATGCTGCTTTCCTGCCATTCAGGTTTTGTCTACATCAATGATTGTAGTGAACTTTGAGGTCATCTTGCACCAGTCTTATGCACTTTGATCATATTCCTCATCTACAGAATAGCTCACAGCTTTTGTCAAAATCATTCACATGGTGCTTCTTGCCTACAAAACATGGCTCTTTTAGAAACAGGCTTATGAGCTACTTTAGGCATGTCGTTATGGGATGCCTGCTATTGCCCAGCACACTTTGACATGTCCCAGACCAAGAAATAAAATGCAAGGATCAAGGGAGCAAAGAAATTTGGTAGAGTTCCCATGAACCTGCCTGACAAGAGTAGCCAGTAGGTTCATCTGGTCCTCAGGGTAACTTTCCAAGAGTCCCAACTGTTAATGTAGGACTGAAGGTGTGTTGATTGGCTAAGTAAGCAAATACTACAATTTTGGAATAAGTGATTGCAAGATACAGGTCCCAAGTGCTTCCACTGGATCAGAGCCATTTGCTCCTTAAGAGCTTCTCCTAGGCCTTGCGCAAGCACTAACCTGAAATGAACACCTCTCCCATAGGTTCAGTCCTGCCTGACTTGTAGTCTAAAACATTTAAAAATTATGATTGTTGGACAACTGCAACAGCTCACAGTGAAGAAACAGCTGAGCAAAGCATGTCTATAATCAGAAACAATCATGTCAATATCCCTTAACTGTCCTAGTAAAGGAGGTGGTTACAATGAGATATTGAAGGAAAACTATCCACTTCGAACTTAAATAAATAGAGAGTTGAAGTGAAAATCAGGTGAAGTGAAACTCCCGCATTGACATAAAGATTAGCCTGGAAAAGATCTCCAAGCGATTAATTTATTCCTTTCTTCTGAAAGGATCCACTTTAAAAACCTATATCCTACTCCAAAAGTGATAAAGAGGAAAATCCACTTCACTCTTCTGCCATTAAGGAAATGGTTAATGGGTTCAGCAAAAGGTGGCAGTCTGAGTCCTGAGGAGCTTCATTTACTTTGTTAGTGACTGACACGACCCTCTCAGTTTGTTGGAAGAATTGTTTTTTTGAAGATAAAATACTTTTCTTTCCACTCTTTAAAATGTTGCTCCAGGAGTACAGATTACCCAAAAAATGTGCTGGATGCATCAGAAATTGCAGCCCCAGGAAAACAGCCCTTGATAGAGCAGATTTTCTCTCTTACTGTTAAGTTTCCCACGCTTCTCAGCCAGATTCTGCTGGCCACGGCTCAGAGCCTGACTCTTGCTGTGAAAGTACGGGAAGCTGGTTCATCCTTACAGCTTACAGACCCTGGGTGTTTGAGCTGCAAGGGTTGGAGTGGATGTCAGAGGACAGAGACGTGATGCAGAGCAGCCCTTCATAATGGCTGGTACTGTAAGGTCTCCTGGCACACTGGATTCTTGACAACCTGTAACACATTCATCCTGTAATGCCTATGTGAGGAGAGGAGAAACCTCACTGTCCAGATGGGGAATGAACACAAGGTCACAATGGAGAAGCCAGAAAAGGAGTATAACCCTGTGGTTTTCAAGTCCCAAGATTATATCCAGCTCCCTCTTTTGTACATCATCTTGCTCCTCCTCTTCCACCCACAAAAAAGATAATGCAACTCAAAGGCTTCTGTTCCGCAGGCTTTGTCCATAGGAGTCTTTCTGCTATGGCAACCCGAGGTAATACACAATGTACTGGGTTATCTGTTTACTCAGCTCACGCTGGCTCTGGAATCTGTTATGACCTCATGGAAGAAACATGTCTTTTTAGGGCATTTACAGGCATACCTGAAGGCACAGAGAGATGCTTAGGTGCCTACCAGCCAGGAGTTGGGGGTATGTGATCTTTGTCCTGGGTTCTCCCTCTCTTTGTAAGCCAGCAATTCATGCTCAGTTTTAGGTCTTCACTTCTCTACTTGTAAATTACAATTCTGCCTATTCAGTGGAGCCTTGTGAAATTTATTACTTAGCTAATAACTTGCAAATTATTCTGGGCATTCCTAATGTTATCTGTATAAGGCAGACCTCTCTGGGGGCCTTATCGTGAATTGGGATCCCATTGTTTACAGAAAACATAAGACCCTATAAATGGCATTACAATGGAACAAACACTGGCACATCTGCAGATGCAGCAGTGGATACCATTTTAACCTCACTTTTTTCTTAAGTCTCCCACACTGCATTCAAAATATTCTGCAAAATCCCACTTCCTGTCCTGGCCCCATGGCAAGAGGGAACACGGAAACCAGGGAGAGCAGGAAATTCCACCCAAATTCCAGCTGCAATCATTTCTGTGAACAGGAGGGACAAAATGCAGCAGAGATTGCAGTAGATAAATGTCATGTGCCCAAAGAGGCAACCAGTAAAGAATAAGGTCTGGTGTAGGGTGCAGGGGTCACATGGAAGTAGAAGTAGACAGCCCTGATCCTCGCCTTATAAACAGTAGATCAATACTGATTAAGAATTGACTTTATATAAATAAGACTAATACTGCTAAAGGTGTCTGGTTGAATTTCTTGTTCCCAGTGACAGCTGGATAGAACTTCACCCCAATTTTTAGTAGGTGGGAGGAGAGACTGGAATTCATTCAAAGGCTTTTTTAATCATTACTGTAGATCTCACTGTTATAGTTACCAGAATGAACTTAAAAATGCAACCCACATACACTTCTTGAACAAAGAAAAGGAAGTATCACCGTTTTGCTTAATGTCTTCACTGGGCCTCTCTTGGATCATGAAGCTGCCCTGAAATACTTAGCCTTCTTCAAAAGCAGGAAAAGTAAGCCTAGTAGCTTGAAATCAGTGGCAGCAGATGATGTGTATCTTCTGATCTCATTAGAAGCCTGATTTAACTTGGTGGATTGCTCTCTGATATTTTAGACTTACAGGTATTTAACTTCTGTTGGTGAGCATGCTTGTGTGAGGCAGAAAGAGAATTGCTTAACCCCTGAAGCAATGTCTGCATGGGGGTTTGCCATGTTTTAAATAGGTCCCTTATTTAAGGCAACACACGGGAATGGTGCAAACTCAACACACAGGCAACTGTGAGAGGGAGGAACCACCCTGACTACACCAGACAATAAAAGACCCTCTTCCCAATTTTTCCAAGGCTGCTCCTTTGCAAACTGAAGGTAATGGAATCACCACCACCATACGGTCTATTTGTCTGCAGGAAAGCAACCTTTTCCATTTGGCTGGGGATGTTGCCAGGTCTTCCTCAGCCCTTTCCATTTGCCATTTTCCCAAGGGACTTTCCAAAACAATACAAAAAAAAGGAGTCAACATCACTCTGACAAGTTGTCTCCTGCTACTATGCCAATAAAAATGATCTTCCTTACACCACACTTCTCTGAACCTGACATCTGTCCTAAATCTCAAGTCATACATACCATTCTTCCATTAACATGAGTCATCCTACAGACGTCCTTCTGCTACTCTTAGAGTCATGTCAGAAAGAATCATTGACTTATTGTCAGCAGACTCAGCCTACCATGTTAATGGTGTCTGCAGAGCCCTCTTCTCTGATTATCTTGTTCTTACATTCCCAAAAATGCTGGAAAATACTTGCAGAGCTGTGGGATGTCAGAAGCAAGGAAAGAATTGCCTGTCCTATACTGCTATTCTGCCCAGAATACAAAGGGTAATTTGCCAAATTTTGGAGTTCTCTACCTTGAAGCAGAGCAGATGAATAGCTTCTTCTCAGGAGTTCACAAAGCCCCAAGCTGCCTATATAAAAGACCTGGTGCTAGCAATCCTCTTGAGAATTTCAGGAAAAATAATTGACTTTTTCTACAGAGATTACAGGCACTATATATGGGAATCTTGCCTGATCTATTTTGCACAGGAGTCTATACTGGACCCTGCCTAGTTTCAGATGCTTAAGGGTAAAATACCAGGACTTCAGAGTGGACAGTTGCATAAGTATAGAAAAGACAATGCATGTCTTGCCCTGAATCATAAGCTATTTACATCCCTTCAGTTTTTAAAGCAGAGCCCAAATGGGGAAGAGGCTTCCTTTAAGGGGCAGGGGCCATGGCAAGTCCTGCTAGTTGGTTTTATTATTCCATCAACTTGGTGTCTTGAAAGATTTATTAACTCATTCTCTTTATTGGTCTTTTATTTCTATTTTTAAGTCTCTAATGTTGCCTCTATTCTCATGCACTTCACAATGGCCTTTCTGCAAAGTCAGTGGAGATCAGTCTCAGCCTTCATCTTTTCCACAAATGGAAACCTAAAGGTTTGCAGAGAATGGGGGTGTCTGTGGTTGTGCTAACATCAGGAAGTCAAGCCATTGAGCCAAATCTTTGCCTAGTGTAAATCAGCACTGAGACTTTACCTGATTTCTGATGGGAAGAAAGAAATCCTTACAAGATCAGACTGCAGGTTCATATAGTCCATTTTCAGCAGGGAGCTAATTTTTTGAGGGAGGTGCACAAAACCTTCCAAAATCTGATTTTCCTCTTATACTAATTCTCCTCTGAAACCTTTAATGGTTAGAGACTGCTTTAAATTCTATGGTTTGAGTTTTAACATCTTCGTAATGTGACCAGGATTTCCTTTGTTTAACTGGAATGGAGCAAGGTCCCAACAAAACTGACTTCCCAGTACAGCAGGCAAGGAGATGCACACGCAGGCACTGCTCATATAGGTATTGCCCTTAGCCCTGGGGCAAAGTGAGGTCAGCCCACGGGCAGAGGGGCCTCTTTCCAGTCAGCATGTGTCTCCTTTTCTCCCAGCTCACAGTGTGTGATAGCCTCAGGTGCCAGCCTTAGATTTAGTGCTCCCTACTTTTGAGTTTGCTTTAGACTCTCTCCTACAGCCTGTTTTCTCTGAAGAGCCTTTCTAACTTGTGCTACATAGAAGCGACTTCACTGACTCTGAAGGCCAGAGAAGGGACTGTGGTGGGCTGTGACCACAGAAGGGAGGCTGTGCAGATTCCTGCTTTGCATAGCTTTGTATGTCCCGATCTCTCCCCATTTTCCCTGATGAGCTCTGCTCATTTCCACCTTCTTTTGCTGCAACTAATCGCTCTGGAGACACAAAATGCAACTTCTGTAAGAGCTGGAAGTTACTCAGGAAAACATTTATGTCCACAATTCCTTTCAGTCAAAGCAATCTAAACACCAGAAGACTCCCATTCCCTCCCCAACACCAGTGTTTTCTTTCCAGAGTGCTCATTCCTTAGGGTAATGGAGTGACAAACACATGGTGAGTGTACTGGAAATGCATACAATAATCCTAGTGCATTGATGAAGGAGCCTGCAGGAACCCCCCCGCCATGTCTTGACTGCAGCCCTGTCTTGATATTCACAGCATGAACAGTAACTATCTGGGATCTCAGGGAAACACTCAGATGTGGCAAAAGAGGTCCCTCCCTCAAGAAAAGCTGAAGACCGGTTGCAGGAAGGTCAGCTCTGTGCCAGCTGGGAAGGACAAGAAAGAGTAACGCTCCCAGCACTCCTTTGCTCCCCACAGCTCATCTTTGCTTAGGACACAACAATCCCTTACAGTCCCATCTCAAATGCAAAAGCATATGGTTAGGGCAATCACTGTGGCTAATTGCACACACACACGGCTCAGTGCTTTGGGACATGCCCACACCCCATCATCAGCCAGGTGGGGAATAACATGTCAGTGAGGTTCAGATGAACCAGTTCGTTCCATCTCATCACAACAGTGGACAGCAGGCTGCCATGAAACAGTTCCATCTCTGAGACAGACAACCACCTTGGCTATAATTAAAGCTAATTATTCAAAGGCACCCTGTACATGTAGCACTGCTCAGAAGCTCCCTGCATGAGCATGTAGGCAGCAGGGCTGTTTTTCTTCATAAAAACTTATGAGGAACGCTGCGCAGATTAACAGCTTTAATGACAAAAATTACCGCTTACAACACTGACTTCAAATCAAAGAACAATATCTGCAGACAGATATTTTCATGGTTTTCATAACAATTCATTATAGGTGGCACCAAGGGATTACATTTTTATTTCCCTTGTGTCATTTCTCTCAGACTCAGGTTCATTTCTCTTAATGAGGCAGTGGAAGATAAAGGGCAGTGAAGGCTCCTCCAATGCCTCTGCAGAGTGTGAGGAGTTTAGGGGCAAAGTGATAACTGATCCTCTAAAGAAAGAGGGAGGGCTTGGAAGGGGAGGGGGAGAGAGAGAGTGATGGGGTGGGATGCTCTCTGCCATAATGAACTAAAATTAAGACATAAATTCTCCTACCTTTGTTCCGACCACATCTAACAAAAGGGATTCAGCTTTTTAATGAAGAACGGATCAGTAGCAAAATTATTAGCTAATTAATTGTAAAGGGAAGGGAAAGAGAGAGGGGAAACAAATATCTTTGCCTGAAAGGACAGAACCAAAAGTTCTTCTCGTAGATGCTCAGAATAGGAAGGAAGACCCTTAACCTGGAAGCTTTTACTCAGACAGCGAGGCCCTTCTTCACATGCAGTTTGGGATGGCAAGGAAAAGGTCCAAGCAAGAAGGAATAAGAACTAAGCAGAGCTCAAAATGGGATCTGGGATTCCCCTGGTAGTACCAGGCTTGTTAGGACTGAGAAGAGATTCCTAGTGGAACTGGATGGAAACTCTCCTGTGAAATAGTCTTCTGTTAGAAAATAATGTGGAGACAGCACAGAAGGGTTCCTGGGAGTGGGGGACTCCTGGCACAGCCTCAGGAGACCAGGCAGCTGTTTTGTTTCTAAAACCAAAAACATCAACCCAAATGCTTCAAAGTCTTCTGAGAACAAAACAAACTGAGAACTGGCATTTCCAATCCATGGAAAGCCTTCCCATTCCTGAGTTTAATTTCAGCATTTGTTCCAACAATTTTGGTTTCCCGTGAGTGGGGCAATCTGTGTTTCAGCAAACTCTGCCCATCAGTTAGGGCCTCAGGGCTCCCAGCATTTGTGGCTTGAAGGGACAAAAAACGAGAATTCAGGGTTTTCTTTATTTTGGGGATCACATTGACAGAAAAGATTCTATTTGGAGCTTCCCAAAGTGGAAAAAACTGCAATTGGGGCTATCAAAAAACCTCCAGTAAAGGGAATTGCTTTCTTTGGGTTAATTCTATTTCAGATCCTGCTGTCTGCTGTAAGTAGTGCTTTCCTGAAAACCAGTGTTTTAAGCATTGCTAGAGTTGGGCAAAAACCAGGGATGGGTAAATATATCTGACAAGCCATAGAGACAGGAGACAAAGGGACTAGACAGGGGAAAGGAGAAACCAAGGATAAATGAGATACAGTTAGTGGCATTCATGTGTATTTGGCTGTGGTAAAGGCAATCTTGAGAAAGGGGAAAGAAGTATTTTTATCATAGCCCCTCTCCCCCTACTTATTCTTGGCTCCCAACTTTTCACCCTCTAAATGAAAAAGGAATAGCCATCCTTCTGGGATGGGTAGGCTAGACTGAAATAGAGCCTTGCTTTATGAAGTAAACACCTATGGAGTGTTTAGCCCACACTCTTTCTGCCTCCTTCAAATGATGAGGAATCCTTCATGCCTTGGCAGGGCCTTGAGTCACACAAAGGGGTGTTCCACACCTGCCTTCCTGCTCTGCACCGGCACCAGGGAGCACAGGCTTACAGATTGAAAAACGGGCTAAGAACTTCCAAGGTCCTTTCCTGTCCTGTCTCCAATGAGTCAGGCTCCAAGAAAGTACAAGGTTGACCTTCAAATAAATGTAAAAAATTAATATATATATGTATTATATATATACCTCAAAAGGGTAATTCTTTGCCTTCTGCTTCCCATATTTTCAGTCTTTTCACTTGAAATCAACAGGGCTTGAATCATCTCTCTCGTTTAATGAAGGCTGAGCTTCTTCTGGACTCACATGACAGCAGGAGGTGCTGCTCACTGAAAAGCCCAGAATGGTGGGAGACTTTGATAATATCACGAGAGTTGGTAACACGGGCAGAAGACTTTGAATAAAGCTGTCTGACCTCCTTGGCCCAAGTGCTTTTACAGCCAAGCAAAACAATTTCTCTGGACTCTAATGAATAGACTTCTGTCATTGTTCATCATAATAATGCCCCGATCCTGGCAAGATTACCTAGATGCTACCATAATCCTGCTAATAAGTGATGATTATAAAACACACACTTGAGGAAAAGGAAAGGTAGAATTTGGATCTTTTGCCCCAGTCTCTTCCCAAAGGAAAGCAGGATAATAAACGACTTCTGACTGTGATATATGACAAAGAGCCTTACCACATCAGAGTCTGCTACAGCAAAATTCAGCCAGCTCACTCAGTTCTGTCCATAAAAATACTGCTCTGTTCAGTGTGAGAGGCCTGATAAATAGGGGGGGGACCATACTGAAGACATCTAGCAAGATTTTTTTTCTTTCTGGGGGAAACAGCTGGAGATAGAAAAAAAGATTAATTGTTTTTCGTGAAACAAGCATTTTTTCAAGCAGCAAAACTTCCTCATAGTACTACGGAAATATATGATTCTCCTATTATGTGTGACTTCCTATCCATTTTCAGCTAGTGACTTCTGTTTTCTGGCAGAGCCCAGTACCAAATATTTTACCCGCAGGCAAAACCACGTTGCTTAAGACAGCAAAGTGTGACTGAGAAGACTAGGGAAAAAAAAAGTCAAATGGGCTAATCCCGACATTTTTTTCTTGGAACAGAGCATGTGTAACGTCCCTGCTGTCCCACTCCAACTAAGCTGCTGAAAGGTACTGAGGGCTACTTATCACAGGGCAGGTGGGCAGAGTTCCTGTTTAAAACATGAACATGGGAGTTTTTGCTTCAGAATTTGGTCCATCATAGCTGATGGGGGATGCAGTAGAGTTTCTCATGCTTGCTTTACTTATTGTTTAAGTGTAACTACTGCTTCCAATGCTAACATTTAAGGACTGCTCTATTTAGAAGCACGAACAACATGTTAGCCAGGTAAAATTCTTGCTGGATCCTGTAGCCTTAAAAGCAGGGGATGAGAAATTGGTATATGCAATGAATAAAGCAGAGTTAAGATCGTCTGACTGGGAGACATCTGTGGGTACAGCATAACGAGATCTGGGCAAATTCCAGCACAGGAAACATTTAGGTACTCATGCAAGAAATGTGTTTCTACTGCACCCGTTATTACTCATTCCCGCTAACAATACATGTGTCACCTCATTTGCACACCTGAAGTAGCTGGTGTGCAAGCCTGCATAAATTCAGAAAGCCCAATATATATTTCACAAAAAATATCTTGCTTTCACAATAAAGTTAGCAGCAGCTCGGCTACCACCGGAGCTAAAAAAGCTTTCGTCTTAAGACGAGAGCCTTTCTCTTCCCACTGGATTAGATTTCAGTGGGAGCTAGGCCAGGAAATTGCTTTTATTTATATTCTCCACCCCTGGCAAAGTCAATGGCCTCATTAATCCGCTGATGGGCCAGCACCATGATGGAAACTAGAGATGCAGCAGGGAAGAGTGCCAGAGGAATTGCCGCTTTTCTTCTCTCCCTAGCCTTCACCTTGCTCCCACCCTAAGCTCACCTTCAGATCCCTCCTGCCAGCCCTGAGAGCTCTCACCATCATCTCCTCCTTTCCACCTGGATCGCTACCCTTCTTGGAGATAGAAGGAAGAATATAGCCCCAAATTCCATGGACACATCACATCTGCTAGGATGAATTGGAAAAGGTTGAAACTAGCACATTGCCTCTGGGATCAGGCCCAAATAAACCTTCACTTTCTTAAATATGCAATAAAACTGTAACACCGCCTGTAGAAAATTAATTGTGACACTGACTACAGTGAATCCAAGGAATGTTGCCTGCCTTTCAGACCAAAGCTTAGATTGCTGAACCCCTGTTAGAGGGGCTGTTACCCTCTCACTTTTCAACACATCTTTTTATGTTAAAAGTGGTTTTGACCATGGGCTTTGCTTTGACTGTTATTTTTCCATATAATCTGTTATGCAGTAGAGGGACCATTAACCAGTCAAACAACGTTCAACCCCCAATAACATTATCGCTTAAAGAGAACACGGCAAGAATTTCTGCTAACTAGTGGGCAGTAAATTTACTCTTCTAATAGGTACATCCTTTATTAGGTATTTATTTCAGGAGGTTAAACAATAATTAGATTGCATTAGGAAGCCGAAAAAGAAAAGAATGGAGATTCCAGCCTGGGAATTTGTTTTATTCTCGTCGGATGTCCAAAGAAATTCTCAGCACAATCTGTATTCCACCAGATAGGGGGTTGCACAACTAAACAGCTCCAATGTTTCTGCCAGGAGTTTGCATTTGTCTTTCCTGTACAAAAGTTATTGCCAAGCTGTAATCTTTCCCTGAAATACAGTGTGTGGAGCCAACGCTGAACCCAATTTACTGTGGCAGATGAATATAGCCAAGGTGGTGGTCTGAATGTTTGGCCTAAAGGCACAATCCAATTTTCAACTGTTTCAAAGCTATTATGTCAAAGGCTGTTTGCATAAACATAACAATAGCAGAGATCCCAGGCAGAGGGAGGCAGGAGAGGGAAAGTCTGCCCTCTCGTGTCTTCAGCCTGCATGTGCTTGGGAGCAGATTTACAGCCTCACAGAAAGTTTCGTGCGTCGTTATGATGGAAAGAGTCAGAATTATCAGAGGAGAGCAGGTGTGTGTATGCACTGCGGTACCCAGAGCCCACCTCTGTGTCCGTGCTGGCAAGTGATGAGTGCACACATGCGCAGAAATAGGTGCCCTCCGCCTACGTGGAAGCGTACCCAGCCACACGCACATCATTTTAGCTGCACACACATGCACACAGATAGTTTTTCACATGCACATGTGTCTACACTGCCGAGATGCTGATTAAAAAAAAAAAAAAAAAAAAAAAAAAAAAAAAAGAAAAACTAGATTCTGCCAATGATGGAAACAGGAGAATGTTAATGACTTTTTAAACTTTTCTCAAGCTTGAGAAACAGATGTGATTATTCAATTCATTACAAGAAAAATGTCTTGCAGCAGTATGCATGTGATGAGCTGACTGATGATGTGGGAACCTATGAGAAAGCTGTTTCCCTTATTAGAACTGGAGGATTTTCAAGTCGATGCTCTATTTCTCTTTCCTGTTATGTACACACATACATGCTTTTTAAAATAATACAAATCTGGACTAAACCTTTAAATCCATAGTGAACAAAAGCAAAATAATGGATTCGATTCTGTAACCTGCATGGTTTTACACATGGGCTGGAACTTTCTCCAGCTCTGCCATGTATAGACAGTGTTTGGACTCAGGCCAAATATACAGACTGGACCCAGTACCGAGGCTCATCTCTAATTTAAAAGATGGGAAGAGGATACACTTACCAGTTTTCTGGAGGGTAGTTGGAGCAGGAAAATCGTTAAATGACAGAAGCTGCCAAAAATAAACATCCTTTGCTTTCAGAAATCCTCCTTATATAGAACCGCCATTGCACAGGGCTTATTAAGACATCTGGCAAATTATTTTTACTGATGGAGAGAACTCTCAAGGCCTCAAACCTAGAACAATAGAGGATTTCACAGCAAAACAGATTTGTAGCATTAACGTCACACATCCCATGGCCATTTCTAAGAGTCTGAGTTCACTGGGGTCCAACAGTTAAGATGGGGTTGAAGCCAACATCAAGGGACACAACCCCACAACCACCCAAGAACAAAGTCCTTCTCATCCAAGATCTGATCTCTAGTCAAAGCCAGTGTTAGACAACACTAACGAATATGATAGTGTGAAGCCAGATGTGTGTGACAGATACTTAATAGCTGCATTCCAAAATGAATTTTTTTTCTAAACTCAGATGTCTAGAATCTTGGACCAATAAACATAAGATTCTACATTGTTCCAAATTTCCATTTTTGCACTGACTACTGTTAGAAGCACACATGTTATCTAGAGCTATCTATCACCTTGCCACAATATGACCTAGAACTCTACCTTATTTCTGGCAGATTAACAAAGTATGTCTCATAGAAGTGGACTATTTACTATTAAAATATTAGCAATCTGTATTGAAAAAAATGCAACCCATCATTATTGTAACTCTTTCAAACAACCCAGTGATCATACAAATACAACAAAAAATAAACAAAACGAGTCAAAAATAATGGATAATAACTGCAAAACATGAATGTTAGAGTGGGTGTTAGAATATGATATGTAATCAGCTAACAGAAGGCAGACCTTGCCCTAGGAAGCCAGTTGCCTCAAAAAGATGCAGCAAAGCAAAGCAAAGCAACAGATAGACAAAGCATTACGTTAGAAATATGAAAATAGTTCTTTTTCTCTGTAAGTAAAAGCACATCATATATTTCCTTCCAGAACCAAAGCAGGATTTGTAAATCTTGTCTTGTGTTTAAGAGGCATACAGGCTTAGTGAGTTCAACAAAATACAGGTACAATACAGCAAGGTGTCCCCAGGGTCTTCCTTGCCTGTGAAGTGGGACAACGACAACTGAGATAATTACATTTTTCATAGGACATTGTGATGATTAATTAGTTACGGAAGGAGCACAGCATACAGAAATTAAGAAGTAGATATTTTTATGTGATTGAAAAATATTTTTATATCTATGTAAACACTGCCTGACATTCAGAAGCAGCTACTTTTTGAGCTATGCCTTGAATAGTCTCCTCAAAAAGAGCTTCTTCCTTGAAGAGCCTCTCTCAGCCTGCCCACGCGACCCACCTAACACCTTCCACACACAAGTAAACCCACCAACTACAGCTGCTCTGTCTCGTGTATGTAAAATTAAGCATGAACACGGGCCTTTGGGAGTTAGGAGTGGTAAGAATCACAGAACAGGCGCTGAAAACAAAAACGTGACACTGCTTTTGCCCAACTCAGTAGCAAAACTAAGTCTCCCAACTCCCAGCCTGGTGCTTCACCCACAAAAGCATCTGCTTTCCAGGGAAGGGATGTTAGAGCAGAAGGAACTAGGATGCACTGAAGCAGCAGTGGGAACGGCTGAAAAAGACAGCTGAGAAATGGTTTAATGAAGACCAGCTTTGTTAGATATTTTTCTGCATCTTGTTGTTTTAAAGATGTATTCCTGTTTACATTGTTTCAGTTGCTGCTTCGTCCTTGGCTTTCCTGGGCCCGCTGTTAGATCCTCTTGCGGAGATCAGGATGTTTGGAATTGCCATTCTGCTGCTGTGACTCGGATGTTAGAAACCGCTTAGGCATAAATAAAGCCTACAACCTTTGGAGGCACTCCCCCAAAAGGGGGTTGTGACAGCCCGAGAAAGACATCCAAAGGCAGTTCTCAGCTCCACCATTACACATTGGGCACACTGACTTAAAACAGAGCATGTGCGTATCCTGAGAGTCCTTCTCTGAATGGATGCGAGATATGTCTTTGCAGACAGAAGTTTCAGTACTTTGCTGAGTAAGGAAAGCTTATGCGTAAGCATTTTGCTGAATTGCAGATTGATTGAATGCAAAGAAACAAGAAACAACTGACTGCAGGAGGGAAAATACAAAAAGTTGTATGTTGTAAGGCTGACCTTTTGTATTTGAGTCTCATGTGACTTAGACCCTACAAACAGGCTCCTGCTCTCATGCACGTGCTTTGGATGGTAGTTCAGCTCAGGGGGACAACTTCAGCAAAAGCAGGACTGAAAGGAGGTGGGTAGAGCCATAGAATAAGGATTGGTCCTGTTTAATCAATAGTTCTGCTGCAATTTGCTTCACACTCACTGCCAAGTCACTTCACTCTACATTTTTTTTAACACCCCTCTGTTTTTAAGGAGCCAATTCCTAGCTTTCTGAAGCATGACTATATCTAGACTGGAGGAACCAAGAATATTCTTGAGCTCCTTTATCTTTGTGGGTCCTGCTCCAGCCTCACTCCTATACCCTGATTTTCAAAAATGGGTCAAGCAGGAGTTAAGACAAAAGCAACAGACTCCTGAACTAGACAGTGGAAGAAGCAGTCCCCCAAAAGCAGTGGCCAGCACCAGGCGGTCAGTTCAAGTCATAGAAACTCTGGAATGGAGAAGAGGGGAAATTAGTAGAAACTCGAGGATCCTGCAATTCCATGATTTAAACCACTGTAAAACGAGGATAACATCTGCCATTGAGGTGCAGACACTATAGCATCCTGTGTGAAACCAGCAAGTCCTAGCTTTGTCTCATGCTGATATTGCAAAGCTTTCTTAACATTTGTGAAATGTTTGGAGAGCCTCGGATGAAAGATGATATTGGACAGCAAAGTAGCATTGTTCATTAGTGTTAGAATCAAGTCTGCATGCTGACAGTGAAGTACATGGAATGAAAAATGTCAAAAGCTCAAAAAAACTGCAAACTTCAAGATGCATAAAGGGAGCAGCCTGCTTTTCCCCTTCCCCCTTCTTCCCATCACGCTCAGATGTAATAACTTTCCCTAGTTCCGTGGCTCTCACATAGCTAATCCTGTGTTCAGTTGCTGGAGTCTTTACAGATGCAATGCATTAGCAAAGCCTGCCAGTCGGCATCCTGTTTTTCCAATCACTCTTCTGAAACTCCTCCACTTTTCTCAGAGGTTTTATCAGAAAGATGTTCCTCTGAAACATTTCAGCGAGGGGATCTGACAGCTCTTCAAACACCAGCTGAAATTCATTTGTTTTCCACTGCTTCCTGTTTTTACAAGTTCATTAGTGTTTCACCAAGATAGACTAAAGATTAGAAACTTTCACCAGCCATGCTGGATCCCTGACATATAATGTCATGGGAGACGATCCAAACCTCCACATTACATATGCAAGCACAAAAATACATGGCCTGTATGCATGTACATGCATACTGTAGGCGTAGGTCTAAACATACAGACATACAAGCATCAAAAATGTGCGTGTGAGAGCTGGGTATTTAAAAATCCTTTAGACTGTGTCCGCATATATTGAGGAAGGCATGTAGTCATGATGTGCGTATATGCACACATCAACACACAGACATAGGAAAAGCAAAGGCCCCATTGTGGGCAGCCTGACACTGAGCCATTTTTTAAAATGGAATTTCTGAGGCCAACAAAGTAAATAAGCACCTGAAGTATCTCAGCTGTGGTCCATAGGTCAGAGCTGCTCTCTGGACAAGCAGGAGGCAGAGAGCATGTACAGATACATTCCTGAGGATTCACAGGGGCTGAGTGTTGGAGCTCAATGAAGAAGGCACTGTGTGTGCTCAAGCATCCAGGCATTATCTGTCTGGTACATTAATATGCTAATTGTAAGAGAAGAAATGTGGAACTAATTCCATGTATCATTCATGTAAGAGCATCTAGGTAGCAGTGAGATAGGGTTGTATCAAAACAGACATAATCACATTACTTTTGATGTATTCTAGACCAGGAGTATGTTCTCCTATTTAAATAGGTTAACAGGCTGTTTAGTTACAACAGCAGTAAGAAAATTGAAATCTACTTCTAATTTTCACACAGAAGCTACTTTCTCTTGTATCCCTGAAATGTAGCCGGACAGCTGCTTCTTATAAATTGCAGTTGTGAAGAAAACAGCAAGGAGCAAGAGAGACAGTTTTCAGATTAGTAAATCTATTTCTTTCCAAAGTCATAAAACACCATTTTGTTGTTAATAATGATGATTTAACAGTTGGCCTTAAACTGACCATCTTCTCTTCAGTTGTTTTGTTGGGTTCTTTTATTACTACCTTCTCAAAATCTCCTATAATTGATGAATTCAGAAATTACAAGAGAAGAAAAAAAGGTGAAGGAAAACATGTCTGCTTTGGTCTAGTGATTTTAAACAAGCCTGATGTGTCAGCCAACAGAAAGTGCTGTTGATATAATCATGAAAGGCACTGGGTAACTTACTGTACTTTTACATTAAACTAAATTTGTATGATCTGGGAGCTGGAGCTTTCTAGTTGACTGCTAAGAAAATGTCAAATAACGTCATATTTTTTTAAGTGGGTTCTGAGGCTGGTGGTGATTTACAGCCAAATGTTTATGATAGAATCAAAAAGCCTTTTTTTTGTTGTTTGCTTTTGTTGCAGGTCAACTTCTATGATTACAGGGCTCCATCACATGAATAAGACCGGCCTCACTTTAGAAATGGTTCCCTGGATGACCAAAATATCACATTCCTTTAAAATTGTCCTGAGCCCTTAACACCACAGAGCCATTATTAACTTATTGCCAGAGACTATAAAATAGAATATTATTGCTTGGTTACACATTGTATTTGGTGTTTTGTCTTCTGTTTTTAAGGGAAGTAAAGCAACTGCTCCATATCTGCTCACTTTGGAACTACTTGCCATTTCATAGCATTTTCATGCTATTATTTAAAGTATTAATTACTTTTAAAG
Source organism: Athene cunicularia (assembly GCF_003259725.1). Taxonomy (NCBI): domain Eukaryota; kingdom Metazoa; phylum Chordata; class Aves; order Strigiformes; family Strigidae; genus Athene; species Athene cunicularia. The sequence goes on along the minus strand of NW_020799117.1, from coordinate 8,871,087 downwards.
ACTAATGAATACTCCATTATTATTTAGCTCAAACTTCACTACAGTGTTTGGTGTCTCTTTGTGTTTCCTCCAAAGTATTTTGACCTGCCAAATGGAGCTGGAAACATAATCAGGTGTTTTCATGCTATTTTCATTACTGCTCTCTCCCTGGCTGAACCAGCACTGCTGCAAGAGTATTTTATTTGATGTGTTTCACCTTCACCTTCAAGGTTTTGCTGAGACCACCACAAAAGGATTCTAGAGAAAAAAGTACTAAGTAAACTAGCAGAGGTTTCCTAGGCTATGGGGAGGAGAAGGCCGGCTGTCAGTTCAAGCAGTAGACAAAGGTGCAGATCAGCACCAGGTTTATGATAAAAGATAACAAGCACCACTATCATGCATCAGTGTGAAGTTTTTTTCATCTGACATCACTGAAAATTTTATCCTAACAACACAGCCATGTAGCAAACAGACTGTAAGATCTTGGACACACCATAAACTGTGCAAGAGTATTGATATTCTTGTTGGTCATCTCTTCTGTGAAAAAAAAGCAAGTGTCTAGCCTGCAAAAGAAATAGCATACTTAATCCTCTTACCTGTTGCCTTTGTTTAGTTCCAGCCAAACTACTTTATTATTCATGACCTACATAATACAAGTAGCATGTTAGATTCTATATAGACAGGTAGAAAAGAAACTAATACCAGAGGAAGCCAAGCTCACTGTTTACCTCTTCTTGGCTTTTTAGGAAGTTCTTTACAGAAATAGTGAGTTCCCCATTAACACAAAGGATAGGACATGATGCCTTGTGCAGAATGTACCAGCATGGTTACTAAGAGAAAAAAAATAGCCTTCAGCATTGAAGTAGGAGATCAAAATCTGTTCTCAAGTCAGATCGTTAAGACAAAAACTCTACCTGGCAGTTTCATCTGTTCATTAGCTGTTGTAAATGAGCAATGTATCATATTTACTTGAAGATAATTTTTTTTTAGTCTCCCAGGACCTTGGGGCTGGTATCCTTGAATCTGAATAAAACCGATAGAAACATGGGGAAAGGGGAGGGAGAATGGTAGAACTAGAAATTATAGCAAAGTTAGCATGTTTGGAAATGATTTCTACTGTTTCCCTTTGAAAATCCCCAGATATTTAATGTGGAGTGTTATGAGTGTATAAATTACCTTTTGGAAGGAATGAGTTTTAATGATGTGCTTGACAGAGGGGAAGCACAAGGGCATAGGAGAAGCCATCTGGGAGCAGAGCACAGCATGACTTCAAAGAAAAAAGCCAAGAACTGAGAGTAGGAAAATTCATCAGGCAACTTGGCCAAGACAGTGGAAGGCAGTGGAAAGAGATGAGAGAATGGAGACAAGCTTCAGTAGATCTTCCTTCCTCATTGTTTTTCTGTTGCTACTGACCCCTCCACCTCCTTTCTCTCCAAGCTGCCAAGGCAAGGTGAGACCGTCTGGTGTCTGCAGCCCAATTTTTCCCCCCTCTCTCAACACCATCTGGGAATCCACACTCCTGATGGAGTTTCCAGATGTTTGTGTCTTTCTGGTGTGTGTCTTTCTGGATCTGCTCTTTCAGTTCTGATCGCCTGTGTCTCTGCTACAGCATTGCACATGCATCAAAACTTCATACTCCACAGCACAAAACACAAGAATCTTATGTAGATAAAAGCATGCTGCAGGCAGGGATAACTGCGCCTTCAGTGCTGGTGTTCATACAGAGTAGAACTCTTACATATAGCCACAGATGTGCTAAAGTATCTACTGGGTGTATCACTCCATTTCCCGACAGCCTTTAATACTGGTCAATTTTCAATGCACAGCACAGTTATCACTACTGAGAGGACCATTGCCTGGAACAGTTTTCCAATAAATATAGATAAATCAACACATAAGATACCAGAAGAAAGAACTTTATCAACTTGTTGGAGAAAATTTAATCTAATAGGTCACTTGCACCTACAACTTCCATGCTGTAACCAGAAAAGTTATTCAATGTAATGGTACTGTAGGGATCCTCCCTGAGTTTGCACTTGCACTGCTTAAGCCAGAGCTTCTCCAAGATAGACCACAGCCTTGACGTGGCTATAATTGTTACTGAGTTTAAAAACAGAATTACTACAAATTTGTTTCCTCAACACGAAAATTTTCTGCAAGTGTCATTCAGGTGCATATTCCCATCAAGACCTTAACAGACTTGCTTTGCTCAGCAGCCATTCGGTTCCTTCACTCTTAACTGTTTTCAAGGTATTGCCAAACTATTTGGCAACCCATTTGCAGTAGACTGCCTACGAGGCATGGTTTTTTGAACCATAGGAGACCACCCTAGGAACTCTGAAATATCTGTCTGTATAATGTATATCAACTTTATACATTAATATATATATCAACTTTATTCTGGCCTTTTAAAAGAGGAAAAAATGCAATACGGTTCTCTGCAGCTACTCAAGCATCAATGCTGCTCTAGTAAGGACTCGACTATATAGCAAAGAAGCACAAAATAAAGGAGGATGACAATTTTAAACACAGTAGCTGTTTCACAAACTTCTGAACCACAGGTACCTTTTCTGCAGTTTAAATTAATCCACTTGTAAAGTGGATCAACCCAAGTTGCACAAAGGCACTTTAGTACAGAAGAACATCCGCTCTAGGAGTTAACACAGAACAGTTACAGTGCCTAAAACATACCCCCAAACCTATTCTGTACTAACTTCCTGCTCAGATGAGCCCTAAGAGTTGAACTTTTTGCTCCTGATTTTCCCTGTGAAGCTGTGCAAAACCCAGGGTGGTGGAAGCATGTGCCTTGGAGAACAGAGGTCAGAACTAGAGAATCTATTCAATTGTTTTCTCACTTAAATGATAAAAAAAAAAAAATCCCTTAAACTCCCAGCCAAGGAGGAAAGTAACTTGGCAAACAGACTTCTTCAGAGTTCTTCTCCTGGAAAGATTTATATTTCGCTCACCACAAATATACAGAGCAGACATATAGCACACTGTGTATTTGCCTGTGCTCCTTGTAGCAGAAGGTTTTGGCAGTCTTTTCTAGGGTAAGGTTTAGAAAAATCACACTGCTGAGGGCAACCTAGCAATTTTAAAAGCCAAAACTGGCTTTTAACTAGATAAGTTACAGATTCAGGCAGTTATGATTTTAGGCCAGAAGGTACCACTGATCACCCAGTCTAGTCTCCTGCACAGCACATCCCATAGGGCTTCTCCAAATTAAATCCACATCAAGTCCAATAGCTGCAGCTGAATTCAAGTATCTTTTAGAAAGACATCCAATTGCAATAGAAAAGTTTCCAGTAATGGAGAATACACCACATCACTGAATACTGTATGTCCAGGATTTCTTGGACAACCTGTGTGCTGTTTACACCCCATACAGTGAGTCAGAAACTTTCAGAAAGCTTTGAGGCTGCTGTTCCCATGCAGAAGTTACTGCATCCCTACACCTCTTAGGAGGTCAATCTGCCTTGAATGAGAGCTCCCACCTACCTAGAAGTCCTAGACAAATGCAACCAACCCTCAGATCAAAAATAATTAGGGTAAATTCCCTTTCTGTGCTCTGGAGAGGACCCTCCAAAGAACAGAGGGCAACAGAGGTACAGAACATCCTAATCATTGCCCCTAGTACTTCTAAAAGGAAGTTATCCTGCCTGTTAAAAGCATCTTAGAGACACCTTGAGGAGAGGCAAGTAAGACCAGAAAGAGAAAGAATACCCTCATCACGGTAAAAGAGTTCTAACAAAGCCCCTGATATCTTTCCTTCTTTTTTTTAAAAGCTGTTTCTCTCACAAAGCATCTCATCTGCATTGGGCAGGTAATGTCCTACAGCTGCCCCATCTCTCCACTCAGCTGTGAGCAGACTGTGTATGCAAAGGAATAGTGTTAACCTTTTCCCTACTGACCTAGTGGGCTAATTTATTCTTTTGGGTTTGGGGCACAAGAAAGTGCCATAAAGACTTGAAAGAAGTCAGTTGAAAGCAGAAAGAAAATCACTGTTTCTTGAGGCTATGCTGCTGGTGGCAATAAATTTTGCAAGTTAAGGTGCATTTGTGTGTACTGTGGATCACTGAAAGGAGGGAACTCCAACTGCATGACCATGATTTAATTTGTTTTGCACTTAGTCATGCCAAGTTTTAGTGCCTCTCCCGAGACTTCATATTTTGCCTTGAGAGCAAGGACCTAATTACTGTTGAGCTTTACCTGCTTCATATAGTTACTCAGAAGTTTGACAAGGTAACAATCACCAGGCTTTCTAAAATGCCTAATAATTATGAGGACTTCTATTCTGAGGGCTTAAACCACTCAGTGAGTTTTCAAGCAGAGTCCAGCATCCACTTTCTGAGGTGCAGGTGTTCTTCAAGATTTCCAGCTGGACAAAGAAGTCACTTTGGATGTCTCTCCCTAGGTGTCTGTCCTCAAGATATTTAGTTCAAGGAGGGGTGGTTCCAATTCTGTTGGTATTGGCATAAAGCCTCTCTCTGTGGGAATCATTCTCAGCTTCTAGTGAGGGCAGAATGAAGGCAGTTTGATTTTGAAAAGATGCATGCAGTGAATGTATACCTTGGCTTGTGTGATAAAGTAGTAGCAACATAATTGTACAACCCTTTTCCACTTCATATTCTGGCTGCACTCAGCCCAACAAAGTCTTCTGGTTTGTTAGTACTGGATTTTTAGAGCACTACTGATGGTTACCAGGCTGCAAGTATTTTGCGTAGAACAGTGGCATATCTAATTTAATTACAGAAAACAGACAACTGCATGGCCCCACCATACAGACTGGCTATGCTTTGGCCCACTATACTAAGAAAGTCTTTTAAAAACATTGCTAGGTAAAAGTTACATTATATACTTCAGAGTGAAGCAATATTAGGAATATGAACAAGAGAGCATGTATTTTTTTTCTCTCCTTTTATCCTGTGTTTAGAAACAGAATTTTATAGGCCAACCAGCCAGCTGGCGCAACATCCATTATTTACTCCTGTTGGACTGGGAATCTCAATAAGACCCAGCACCAGTGACCTGACACTGGCATCATAGAGAGTGGAGGCAAGAAAGATGCTCCCCAATGTCCCCAGCAGACTGTTCCTGCTGTCTCAGCCAGATGAAGAGCACTGCTCCTGTTTGGAAAATAAAAAAAAAAAAAAAGAAAGTCTAGTTATTTATTTATCCAGCAGCATCTAAGAAGATTCATTCCCTGCTCAGTAAGCCTGATTTTCCACTGCTGTTCTGTAAGATATAATTTCTTACACTGATGTTGCACTGTTTTTGTAGCGATTTAAATGATATTATTTTATAAAACAGAATCATAGAATTATTTAGGTTGGAAAAGACCTTTAAGATCATCAAGTCCAACTGTAAAAAATGAAGCTTTGTAATACACAAAACAAAGATATCAAATTCCTGCAGGGGCATATGAACTTTTCCACTTTTAGCTAAGAAGACATCTCCACCTCTCCTCAAATATTTGGCATACACATGTCCACTTGCTAGGACTCATGGGGACTTCTGCCATTGATTTTATTGAATTCAGTTACATATACAGCTTCCATTACATAGCACAAACTGCATAGCCTTCAAGGAAAAAATAAATGGAATGAAATAAAAGTAGAAGATGATATATAAAAAAAGAAGTTGCTTGTCCACAGAACACTGTTTCTTGTTTTCTGGGTTGTTTGTTGTTTTTTTTTCCTAAGCTACTGGTGTCTCTACAGGCCAGTGACATCTGGGAAGGGAGAAGCCAAGTCCATTTGGTGCCACAGGTTTAAACTCTCATTTATACATTCCTGATGGAGGAAGAGAGAGGTAAGCATACAATACCCTACATGCCAGTGGATATCATAGACTTCTTTTTTAACCTTAATATGAGTGGGCCTGGCCCTGCAGCTGGGCCTGAAGCCATAGTGCAGAAACTGCACCGTGCAGGACAGCACATGTGTGAGTTGCAAGACAGCATTGCTGGCTACAGCAGCTTGAGGACCCAAATGTGCTGCCCAAATTCTTCCTCTGACTTCTTGTTCTAAGGCCACTCCATCCACACAGGGTCCAAACTACTGCTGGTTATAACCACACTTGTTTTTTAATTTCAGAAATGTAGAGGTTTTATTTAGCAGCAGACTTAGCCTGAGAACTGAGGGAAATTCAGCTTTTAGTCAAAATCCTTTCATTCACTCTGTGGTCCTCAGACTTGGGTAGGTCCTAAGGGATCCTCAGAAGTTAACAACTGAAATTCCACTGTCCACATACTAAATTCATAACTTAGTTGTTTGCATTTCTCCTGAAAAAAATGAGAGGTTCATGATTCATAAAACATTGAAAACTTGCTGCTTTGGGAAGATGGTAAGAAGCAGAAAACACAAACCACAGGCATACACCTCCAATGTATAGCATGTTAACATATACATCCAGAGTAAATATTCTGTGGCTTTTTTACCATAGATATTTTGCCTCCCAGCCCCCACCCCACAAATGTTTTCTTGCAGAATGTGTCATTTGTGACCAGCTTTGGGTATTTAAAACATTTACAGGGGGAGAAAGACAGATTGATGCCTTTAGTGCAGCCTGCAGTCATCAGGTCTAAAGACAGGTCAGGGAGATGACAGGAATACTAAGCTTAAGGTGACGGTCTTGGCGCCATGCTACATTTAAGCAGAGACTGAGAGTCCAGAATCCCTGGACATCATAAAGAATCTATTATCATTGTGGTCACTTTCAGCAACGCTGGTTTCATTACCATCTGTCTTCATCCACCGATGCTTAGGGAATAAATATTAAATATGGAACTTTTCCTGGATTCAAGTCACAGAAGGCAGAAGGCGAAGCCATTCACTGGTAATATGATCTCGGACCACCTTCAAGGAGGTGGTGGAAGATAAAGAAATCAGATAAGATCATTAGCTCTGTCGAGTTGAAAATAAGGGTTTAGTTTTCAGTTGAGCAATAATTCTCTTTTCAAGGTGGGCAATATTTAAGCAATCATCCCTAGAAAATTGGTCATTACCACTGGCTAATAACCGATTTGTTAGTTAATAGCCCAAGGTGAAACCAAGGGCACTAAATGCTCTGGCAAACCACCACTGACTGCAGTATTAACAGATTTCAAGGGCATCATTGCTATTATAAACCATGTTCATTGATTTATAACAACACTAATATGTTTTATAAAAGAGCAGCGCAGTGTTCTGGAAAAATTAATCATTTCTTGCTAACCCACAGCTGACTGTCCACTGCTCTCAGTCCTGTAGTGAACTGGATACCATCACATTTTGTTCTGTTTAGACTGAGGAGCACCAGAAATGGACTGGAAGAAGCAGGGGAAAGGAAGGAGTCTTTTCCAGAGTAGGGGTGTATATCTGTGTCATCCTGGCAATGAGATACATGGCTGCCCCATCTCCATCATACACAATTGTGTGTTTTATCCATGGTCTTCCTGATACCACATTCACATCCATTTCTTCCACGCTTCCCCAAAAGCCATTCACAGATGGGGTCTCACGAAAGCTTTCAGTTATCTCCAAAACACAAGACAGACAAGAGCCTCAGATACACATTCATGCCACAGATTACTGCGTTCTGCTGAACTACGAGCTCAGCACGCACCAGCTCACAGCCAACATCATCTGTGACGTAATTTGATCCCACTTGACCTTAGGGAAAAGCATTGACATTAAACTGCGCTACTTTGCTGCTCGAGCGTGCTAAAAGTGCATGTGTGGATGTTACTAGAGCTCAGCTGATGGGTTATATCTTGTTAAATAAGCATAACTCTGGCACATCACTGAATCCACAGATTCTGCAACTGAAGGAGGTAGCTATCATGAAGCTAATCAGATCAGAGCAAAGCCCAAGCACGCCAGCGAGGAACACAGGGCTAGAAGGCTGGAAAAAACTCCCGCTGCTACTTGATCTGTGTTGCAGTTTCCCCCAGCAGTACCCTTCCCCATTTCACCCCAGAGGACTGTGGGCGGCATACATATGTATAGTACATATTATTTACTATCCTTGTCATCAGCTGAAAGGAATCGACAGACCTGTGCAAACGTCCTGCCTGGGGATAACCCACTAAACCTGTATGCACTTGACTCTTGTGAGCAAGGTAAAGAATTCCAAGAAAAACACTTTGCAGGAGTTTTACCTCTGGATTAGTGTAACCGTCTGGCACACTGGTAATTCCAAGTGCTGTTGCAGGCCCAGTTGAGTCTTGATGGGACTCACTCAGAAAGAAGAGCATTAAAAAAAATTTCTGTTAATCCTTCCCTTTTGGCAAAAAGCGGGATTTTCCTAATTGTTGTAATGCTTGAACTGAAACTAGTCAGCTCACATAAGAAAATTTCAGGCAGGGCTATTCTTCATTAAGAAGGATACCGAAAGTTCATTCATCCCTTCTGTCAGTAAATCTGTTCTTTCTGCCAACAATGCCCATCAAGCCTGAAGGAGCCTCCATGCTCTCAAGGGCAGGACATGGCAGTTCATGCAAGCTTTCCCAAGCTGTACCATGAAAGCCTCAAAGAGAAAAACTTGCAGGAGAATGAGCTCAACTTCCAGATGGCCAGGAAAACTGCTATGATCTCAAGTCAAGTAGCACTCTTTAAGTAGCTAAACTGCTTGAAGCTTCATTAGAACTAAAGCTGAAATGCCCAGCTCCTCAGAGCACTTAAATACTCTTGATCTAATATTTCAGTGGGAATTTGGTGCCTAAATACCGTTGCGTTCTGGAGCAAAATCTGCAAGCAAAGAAGGACTTCATAATCCCTGCCTGTTGTTTTCCAAAGCAAATTTGAATCTGAACCCACTTCTGCCAAAAGAGAGAGATCAATGAGCTAGAGCTACTATATGTACATACCTGCCTGTACATAGATTAATCATAATAAGGATCCGGTGTGGACATTTCAACCCAGTAATTTTAATGGAAATGAGGCTCTAAATCTGTATTATCGCACCAAGAAAAATTGAGCTATTTTCACATCTCAGTTGCCTAATGGACTAGACACACATTTTCCTTTGTCTTGGGGAATGAGCTGTAAGTGACAGGCTCTCCTCTGGTTGTTAATGATGCTTTCTTCTATTGCCTGGCCCACGACAGCCTGCTAGGTACAGTTGCTCTAAGAAGTACCACTTTGTCCCCCAAAGCAGTTTGTGCATGCATCAGTGCATGCAGTGTGCAATATGCATGTACAAATGACACCTCGGTGACCAAACACTTCTACTTCTGAAATTAAAAGGTCTGGTGGGCTCAAATTTCAATTGAGTGCAGACATTAATATTTACTTCATGAAATAGTTAAGAACCCCATGACTTTCTGAGGGGTGAGCTTTTTCACGCAGAAAACCTGCTAATCTCATAGTCAGGACTGAGCAGAAACTGAGTCAGAGTTTTGAGATCTGCCGCAGTTTTACCAGTCATTGGAAATGCTTCCACATATTACACAGTCTTACTCTATGATACGTTCTGAAGCTGGCCCTGCCCAACAGACCCAATAAAGATTGTCGACTGCAATAAAACTTCTTTGACAAGTTAGGAAGAACAATTGGAAACATAAATTCATGCTGTGGATCCAGCACCTCGGCAAACATTTACTGCTTCTTTTTTTTTCTTTCCCACAGAATGTTTTTTTTTTTTTAAAAAAAAAAAAAAAAAAATTTTTTTTTTAAAAAAAAAAAAAAAGAAAGAAAGAAAAATGACAAAGAATTAGCTGTACGTTTGTGGTTTATTGGTTTTCCTAGAATTTATTGCGATGCCAGAAATTAATTTATGAATAATAGCAAGCATGGGATCACAACGAACTTCATGCGAAGAAAAAAAACACCTAAAGAATGTTCTAGTTGGCAAGAAAAAGCCCCTGCGTCAATCTGAATGCCAAAAAAGGAGGGTAAATCTTGCATACCAGCTTTGGAAATCATTAGGGGTTTGTAAATTATGAGACAATGTTACATTGTCTTCCCAAACATTTTTTCCCATTTACTTCTCTGTGTGCCTAAGCTCACAGTGTCCTGGAATTTTATTGCTTTATGGCCACCGATATGCAGGGATTTAGGAAAATGTCACTTTTTTATTTTTTTTTCCCAACAGTTGTTCTTTCTTTTTCTTTGAATGGAGATTGCTATGTATTACTCATTCCTGTGTCTCTTTGACAAGGATCATTACTTATGTTTATCATAAAAAGATGCTCTGTATTACTGTCATATGGTTTCAGGATTTGTTATTATAATGTTGCAGAGTCCGGAAATGGCACAAAACAAAGGCCAGTTTTATTTGGCATATTTGGGATAGTCTTTCACTGCCAAGCTCCTCCTTACTTGCTTCAATACAAGCATCTCTAAGTTCTAAAATAGAAGAGCTCGGTTTGCATAGGGAAATAAAAAACGGGCCAATTTCATCTAGGAAAAACAGGTAAAAATTCATGGAAAACACACACAGGAGCTTGCATTTGTTTATAGCACAGTTCACATTAGCAATCTATGGACAAACACATCTAGCTGTCCAGGGCTTATAGCTAGTTAAATCCCACAAGTGCCAGGAGGCATGTTTCCCCATCATGAAGCCCCACCTCAGGACTGGTATCCTTAGCAGAGCCCACCACAGAGACAAGCAGCAGGAGGACACTGCTCTAACCAGCTTAGAGCACGGAGTTGAACTCGTGACGCCACCGGGAGCAAGACTGGAAGTCACATGCATGAGAGGACTTTGCAGCTGTATGGACTATCCTCTATCCCACAACCAGAAATACACCACACCCTATGAGATCCGAGAGGAAGAGTCTTCTTAATGTTTCCTTCAACCTAGCAAATTCCTCCCAGGGAAAAATTCTCACATTGATGTGTAGTTACAGAAGGAATGGAGGCTGCCAGTGTGTTGCACAACACTGTACTCAAGAAAAATTTGGAAAAGATACAAGAATTTGCCAAGTGCTGATGTCTGAATTCTAAGGAAATGGTAAAGGAAAGGCTGGCTGGCTAAATATATTCCACCATTGGTTCATTGTGATGTATCAACTCCAATTTCACCTAGTCAGAACTCGTAATACTGGCACAGATACCGGACTGACACAAGGCCTTTTTGTACCGCAGATTATCTGTCCATTAAATAAATATAATAATACTTACCTGCCTCACAGATGTGACTGTTAGTCAGACAGTGTTTATGGAGATCTTCACTATCCTAGGTCAATATTTAAGGACATTGAGTTACTCAAACGTGTCCAGAGAAGGGCAACAAAGCTGGTCAAGTGTCTGGAACACATGTCCTATGAGGAGCAGCTGAGGGAACTGGGATTGTTTAATATGGAGAAAAGGAGGCTGAGGGGAGACCTTATCACCCTCAAGACAAGAGGGAATGGCCTCAAGTTCTGCCAGGGAAAGTTTAGACTAGATATTAGGAAGTATTTCTTTACAGAACGGGTTGTTAGGCGTTGGAATGGGCTGCCATTGGTGGCCATGAGGTGGTGGAGTCCTCATCCCTGGAGGTGTTCAAGAGTAGGGTCGATTTAGAGCTCAAGGATATGCTGTAGTGGGGAACTGTCAGTGAACGGTTGGACTAGATGATCTCCAGGGTCCTTTCCAACCTAGATGATTCTGTGTCTGTGTCTGTGTCTAATATTATAATCCATTTGTTAAAATGGAGCTTTCTCAAGAATTTCAATGTACAGTTACAGGCCAGTAAATGCAATATGAATATTACTTTAAAGGTAATCATCATGGTCCTAATCACTAGCAAAAACTCAAGTCGTAACATCTTGACCATTTAGATGTCAATATAATAAACATCTGCAGGTATTGGAGAAAATTTAAATTGTTCAAAACTTAGAAATGTGAAAAGGAAAATCAACATTTTGAAGCTCTGTTTCACTCTGAATTTAGAAGAAAACTAAAAACCTCTAAACATTCTGTTGAAATATTCTTCATATTTTATGATGCATAAAAGTGTTTTCCATCAGAAAGGTCAAAATGTTTCTTTTAATTTCATTCATATATTATAAGAAATTATATTGAAACATATTGACCCTTGTGGATTTAAAGGTCCTTTTCTTATCAAAGTGAAGCACTTCAGTCTTACCTAAGTGAATTTTGAAATATCTTCCCATGAAAATGTTGATGAAGCTGTTACACTTGTGAATATATTCCAGTTTTGTTACGGGGATATTTTCTAGTGGACTAATTCTAGTGCATTTTCCACAAGCAATATCTTGCAGAGTAAAGTAGACATAAAATTGAAGTTGTTCTGCTTTTTAAGAGCAAAAAGTACCCAGTGCCTCTGAACATTGTTAATTTGAGAGATGTTTGATTATACTCAGCAAAACAGAGAGGTAGTGAGGTTTTGCAGAAGTCTAACAGCAACTTCCAAACAACAGCCACACAAAAATCATCTCGTCAAACTCCCTTACTGCAAAGCCACCTTAAAGAAGGTACCCTTCAACAAGACATTTCTAGACTTCTTCTGCAAAATCTGCCAAATATGGCCAAATATTGACTCTGCAAACACAAGACCAGGTAGAAAACAGCTAGATTTCAAGGGCTGTGCTAGAGATTTCAGCTCATGAATCAAAATTAGGTTTCACAGGCTTGTAGTCACTGAATCCTGCAGCAGCTCTGCGGATGGCTGCTCTGAAAGCCGGGGGTGCTAATGAACACAGAGCACAGTTAAGACTTCCTGCATTGGAAGTAAATGACAGAGGTGGTTTATCTTATTGTTTCCAATGGGTGCATTTGACAGGAGTTCAACTGGAGCAGAGAAAGAAAAAAAAAAAAAAAAAAAAAAAAAAAAATAATAATGACTGAGAATCACAGTGCTTTCCTTTCAAGTATCTCCACAGAAACTGTCATCTTAAACGGGGATATGTCTTATCAGAAATGGAATGACAGCTATATAGGTGGCTGTAGTTATAAATGCTACCTATAGGGTCACTGGAGTATAAAAAACACCTTGAGAGGATGTTTTCATTATACATTTGCTTTTTTCTTCCTTTGTCAGGTTAGTGTTGCATTTGCTCTGTTGTGTAGTAGCTGTGACTTTTATTGATTTGTGTTTTTTATACTGTAAATGCTTCTGGTCAGGGGCTGTCATCATTGCTTGGCATGACTACATTCTGTATAGTACTTAGCATGAAATATATTGATAAAAATGGTGAAGGCCCCAGAGGATATAGCTGTGGACTGCTGAGCATGTCCCTGACACATCTCACCTCAGGATCCACAAAATAGGATTCACAAAGGATTCAAAAAGAACATTTTGCTGCGTGTTCCTTTCTGAATGTCTCTGCTCCTCTGTGCAGCATGGACTGGTATTCAGGAAAAAGGAATCAGGCCCTCCATGATTATGTCATCTTTTTTTTAACCTTAACCTTTAAGAATTAGAAGTTTTTTAAAGACAGAGATAGAAATAGGTGGAGATGCAGAAATAGAGAGGTTTCTAAAATCACAGGATCCCAGAGATTAATTTTTTAGAAAAAAGATCCATTAGCACAAGACTGCTACTAACATAATGGAAGCCAGCAATGATCTGTTTGGGGCTTCCCTTATGAAACCTCCTTAGAGAAACTTTTCATCTTTACTACTTCCTCATGACCCAGTTCAGGATTTTCACTGTTATTCTCTGGAGGCCTTTACGCCACTGCTACTTGTCTAATTCAGGTCCTGAGTCAGCAAGATACTTAGATCTCTGCCTAGTAGCCCCACTAGCTGCACTGGGATTACTCCCATGTTTAAAAGTAGTATCTTGCCAAATTGAAATAACATGCCCTACTTAAAATCGCATAAAACAGAATCTGCTGGGCCCAGACCCCAAAACCATCAGGTGTCTTTACATAAATACTATCTAAGATCACTCCTGTGATCAGCCAGAACCCAGGAATACTGTATCACAAGCTGGTTACAAGAAATGTATATATTTAAGTCTATGGCTTTTCACTTTCGGGTCCTTGGGGTACAGAAGATGACAACATTTCTCTGCCAAAAAGAAGAAAAAGTCTTAACTGCTTTTAATTTAAGAGATTTCAATCCAGTTATTTGTTAGAGTGATGGAAGGGTAATGGAGCAATCCTGTTTTACCCAGATGAATTTCCCATGACAAATGATATTGGCTCATCATCTGTGGTCATGATTGAATTCCAGTATTTTCCTTGCTCTAAAGCATGGATAGGGCTGTAAAGAGCTCTTGTTTTCCTTGGGACATTTGTTTCCAATTTTGCAAACACTGAGAATGTGGTTATTTTTGTAGTGCTGTTATGAAAGCCTGGCATTTTCTTCTTCATGTTGGAGTTAATTATAAATCATTGGAGTTGCACTGCCCACAACAAAGTTCTCAGACCCAGAAACTGAATCATTGCTGATCACTGCTCTCCCACCCCTGCTCTCTCTCTCACTGTCAGTTACTCTTTGAGGAAGGGAGGGGGCGTTATTTTAAGATGTTTTTATTGGCTTCGGAATTTAAAGTGTCAGTTCCAAGGTCTTTTTTTCCCAGAGCAAGATAAACTCCTTTGGGCCATATATCATGAGGCTTTCGCATAACTTGACAGGACCTCACATTTAAATGCCTTTGCAATACCATATCTGATGACTTATGAGAGGACTGTAGTTTTTCAGGGGATGTATCATCAAAAGCTCCTTTCAGTAGCATTGGTTTTCGTCCCAGGTTTGCTTCTTTAACACTTTCAATAGCAACTTTTCTTCCTTTAAAAAAAAAAAAAAAAGAGGGAAAAAAGCATACACACAAGCACAGTCATACACACACATGCACAATATCATAACAGGCTGATTGTGTATGGTCCCATGTCAGGGTTTTGTGTTTGTTTGGGGTGGAGGGGTTATTGTTGTATTGTTGTTGTTTTAAATTAACAGCTTAGCTCTTTTGTGAATTTTACTGTTGGTTTAAGTTCAAGCATGTTCTTTAAAGCAGATTAAGTCTGAAAATTCAGGTCAGAGGATCACATCAAGTTCTGTTAAAGGAAATTTGTTAAAGCTCCCCTCCCACTAACCTACTTAGTGTCAGCTCTGATTTGAAAGTAGGGCACTTATAAGTGTAAAGAGTTTAATCAGGTTTTCTTTTTTTTATTAGAAAAGATGAAAATCCAGCTTCTCTTTAAAATAAACTGTTCTATTTTTATTTGAGTCTTGGTAAAGGCATTTGTGTTCATTCTTAAGGATGAGTGCATTTGCAGGAGCTGGTTGCTGCAGACTTGTGAAAGGGGATTGTCTCTGGAAACAAAATAATCATATTTAACTTAATTGGGCCCTTGTTCAGCAAAGCACTTAAGCACAAGTATAAATCTAATCTTACTCAAGACAAGACTTATACAAGCACTTCAACCTGAAGTGCTTAATTTCCAATGGAGTCAATGGAGCATTCCAAAATCATGACTCAGGTCCGAGAATCATTAGAATGGCATGACACTGGGGGAAAAAAGCATACCTAGATGTTATTTTACCCTGTCACTATGGTGGCTAGAAAGTTGGGTTTTTTTTAAATAACGCTCCTTCCTTCAATTTTAACAGCATGCTTAACTCCAAGATTATTTATTTTTAATTAGACATATGAAGCACTATGTCAATGCATTGCAGTATAATCTTCCCTCAAAGGAAGATCCTTCTGAGACCTGAGAAATAGACGCATCATCAGAAGATGAATGCAGTGGTAAAAAAGAGGTGTTTGTAGAAGACTTCACTGGAGGTGGGGTCAGAGACCAGGACCATTACATGGAGGTTACTGTTTAGCACAATCCCCAATGGTGATAGCAAAAATCCCACAACCTCTCATGTTTAGACTTATGTGGATAGTGGCTGGGAATAATTTACAAATCCTGTCACTACCTCCTTTGAAATAAAAGGGAATCAATGTTGAATGCAAATACCAGTGCAAAATGCACAGCTATAAATGGTGCATTAAGTTCCCTTTCATTTAAATGAACAGCTTTGTGTTTGTAAAGAGGAAAGATGGAAAAGACACATCTATTTTGCAGTTTCAGGTATACTGGTACTAAAAAATACCTTCTGGGAAATGAGCCTGTCAGCTTGCATACATTGTATATTAAGGAAAAAATATATTCAGTGTTAAATTACTTCCTGGCATAGTACGTGGAATTCTATTGCTGGCTGTACAGCTGCATGCTCATTTACACCAGTGGGCATATTGGCCTTAATTCTACTATTCAGCAGGCTCAGTTATTCCTATTTTAAAAGTTCAAACTCATGACAATAAACCGGTGGTTGTAGTAGTTGTCTTTTCCTCACTTTTCCATGAGCTTAAGACATTTAATATTTCAGGCAACACCAATATGCTGTTTGCATCTGGGGTAAATCAGCTTGATTCCAGTGAAGACAAAAAGGCAATGGCAAGTTCTTTAGCTGAGAATCTGGCCTACAGTGCCTGCTAACTTCTCTATAGAGGCTAATGGGGAAAGTGCCTGTCATTTTGCGGCTTCTTTCTCTCCACAAACACATTTAAGACAAGTTTGGTCAATTATCCCCATGTCTCCTATATCCATTTAGTGTAATTCCTATTAAGTGCAGTTCCACCTACAGCACTAATGGGAGAAATACTGATCAACCACAGGTCCCTCTTTGCTATATTTAGCTAACGTAAACGCTTGTGATTCCAGTGCATTGCCAGGGGAATGAGATTGTTATAGACTAGCATTTCCATTTGACTTCCCAGGAGGATAGACCAGCATGGGTGAAATCCAGAAGCCTACTTCAACAGAAGTACAAATAATAATAGGCGTGACTGTAGGCTCTGCAGTCACAACATCCTGGAAGCCAGGCAGCTGAGCTGAAATAACACTAAACCAGGCATCAGGAAAGCTCAGTTCAACTTCTGTCACTATCCTGTTGTGTGACCCTAAGCAAGCCACTTCATCACTTGGAGGCTTTCTACCTTATTTCTTCCCTTCTTTGTTTTCTCTCTTTGCAGCAAGAACCACCCCCAGCCTAGAGCATGTTTTTATTTCGTAGTTAGACCTTGGTCTTAGTGCTTGTCTTAGCTTCACCCTCAGCTTTGCCTGGCAGGAAGCAGTTTCCAGGTTGCTTGACTGCTGCCCCCACACACAGTGGCCAAGCAGACAGACTGTGGTGGTGCTCACGTAAATGGGGTTCTGTCTGCCCACAGGGACACCTACTGCCCTGCCTGCAGGCTCTGCATGCGCACCCAGGGAAATCTGGTCCTCTCGCAGGGCTCTGGGTCCTCACTCTTTCTGTAGGCACTGGTGCCTGGTATTCTCTGTGGTTTTTTGGGCTGAGACACTTCGGGATTACTCCTCTGATGCTGGCAGGAGAGCTGCAGTGGCAAACGGAGGGAGAGGTTTTGAAGAAGAATCAACACACAAGTTAGTTTGCTGGAATGAGCTCTGGCATGATCAAAAGCACAGTTTGTGTTCTGACCCTTATATGTTTGAGCAGACGTGGGTACAAGTCACAGACAAGAACCTGCCTGAAGGCTCTGTGGTGCAGAGAAGTACCATCTGGCTGCACGCCACACTTGCCCCACAATCAGAAGCAAACTAGCCACTCCGTTACTTGAGATATCCAACTTCATTGCATCTGCCAAGTGGCAGGGTACTGCTGTAAGTGCAAATAAATAAGAATACTAACTCAAAGCACAGTCAGTTAAATGTATGCTTACAGCTAGGGATATTTAAAAAGCTTTGTAGAGGTCAGCAGTCAGGCACATATGCACATCCGGCTCCAAAAACGGGGTTTTATTGGGCAGGAAAAGGATGTAACAGATAAGCATGCAAAATCAACCAGTGGGCAGAAGGGAAAGAGATAAGGAATCAGACCTCTAGAAGGAATGCAATGAAACTGTGTTTTCAAAATTTGTCCCTGTATCTATATAGTCCAGTGGAAGGCCTGGGCGGTCTCTTCACCCACAGACACCAGGAACCTGCATATTGATTCTACTGCAGAGCCCAGACCAGGGAAACAGAGATGCGTGGCAACAAAAAATATCACCCTACGTACATTTTCTGCTTCCTTCTCACACTGAACACAGGTAGTGTGATTCCCAGGAATCATGTACCTGCACAGTCACACAACCTTAGGTATATATTCTCCCTCACTCTTACCCTCCCACGTAGCAGTTATCCATACTACATGCTCATACACTCCTGGACACCTTTACAACGTTTCCTAATTCACAGTGAGTACAGGGTTAGACCAGAAATCACCAGATGGAGAAAGTTGGACAACTTTGGGCAAAGTGTTGCTGCTGCTTGCTCTCTCTTAAGTTAGACCTTCTGCCAAGCAACTAAAGAACAGGATCATTAACGGACAGCATAGAGAGTGAGTAAGACAACCATGGAATTATAACAACTTGCAAGAGGAGCAAAGCAGCTAACAAAGCTCAGTTCCCTCCAGCTCTGTGTTCCACATCCTCTAAGTCCTTGCTATGACCCTCTCCCTCTTGTCCCACACAGTAACTTCCACAGTTGCCTCCTCCATCCCCTGTTAGCTGAGCCTGAGGCAGCATGAGCTGCGGGTGTTTTCATGGCTCCATTTGTGCCCAGAGGTTGGCCGTTACATATGATAACTGGCCAGCTTGCTGCTGCCTCTTCGAAAGAATAAGATGAGCTATAACTGCATTTCTCAGTGGGGACACTAATTTGGGTCTTCCTTCTCAGCTGCTGATTTTCACAAAGCTCTAGGAATTTAGTGTTTCTGAGTTCAAATGTGCTTGAAATTGGCCAACTGGCTCCAAAACAGGGTGGGGGAGCAGAGGGAGGATAGGCAAGCAGAATGTCTGTACAAGCACCATTGCCCCAGGAAATCAGCCTCAGATGAGGGCTGGAAAGGACCTCAAGACATCACCTAGACTGTCTGCCTGCCCCAAGGCAGGAGCAGCTCTGCCTATATAAATCTTGACGGATGTTTGTCTGCCTTGTATCAGACATTGAGCACTGGCTTGGGAGCATGCCCGGGAGATGAGAAAACTGGCTGTCTTCAAACTACCTGGCAAGCTCTTCCATGAGCTTGACACAGCATTTCTCAGCACCTGGAAACTTGAGAACATCTGCTTTCCACACAGGGAGAGCAGAGCTCAATTGCATCAAATCCTAGCATCCATATTTTAATCTTATGCAGCTGACTACACTGCCATCAGCACAGCTTAGGAAGACTGGAGTATAACTGACTTCATATCCCCTGCAAACATCCCTCAGTTCTCGCCCATGTAGCTGTTTCTCCCTTACACCAACTGCCAGTGAACCCTAATGCATTCTAGCAAGGGGGTTCATTGCAGGGTCATGTCCCTTCTCCCACAGACACTGTTAGAGTGGCTGTGGTCTAATGCATCTACTCACTCCATTTCATCCACCCACTCTGTCCCCAAATCAATTCAACACACCTTAAGGCCAATTTCTGTAATGGCCATCAAAGAGTCTCTTCAGACACACCACCCTTCTCCTGCCAGAACAGTAGGAGATGGGAGTTATAGCTGGAGGATAGGAGGTTTGGCTGGGCTGTCCCTGGGCTGATGTTTTCAGAACACCCGAGGCGGACCACACATGAGGCAGCTCTGACCTGCTAGATGGAAGTGGCATCAAGATTAGAGCAATGTGAGGAGGAGCTTCACATCCTCCTTTTCCAGATTACTGATTTGCCTTTTATATTTTCTATTCTTTTGTGCCCTGAATTACAGCTCAGCCCATTTCAGTGCTTGACAATTAAAAAAGAGAGGAGTTCAACCAGGACAGAGTAGTGACCTCTCTTTTTACACAAGCTGCTGTGCGACTGCACGTCCAAATCCAGTCGCATGCTGGGTTAGTTAGGAATCCATTTCAATCCCAAAGTCTTCATTATACACATGGGTCACTCTGTCATCAAAAACTGACCTGCATAACATGAGTAACTCAGTACGTGTCAGAAATATTCCTGACCTCATTAAAGAATCTCTGTGCTCAGAAAAAAGGTTTTCACTCATCAATCACCGTTTTATTCACGCACGATAACAGCCTCATTAAATCATATGAGAGTTGCATGAGATTTTATATGCTAATTTAATACCAATGTAACCAATTACACAAACTTCACATAATATTTTTAAATAATCAAGTGGGTATTCAATTAGCATGCAGTGACCATTTATTAAATTCTCAATTTATTCCTTGTTTAAGACTTGTATAGTGATCAAACTGTGCAAATCCTAAATAAACCCACCAGGGGAAGCCATGGCTCTGAGACAGCAGTACTGCCCAACACATTAGCAGCAGAGACGCCACCATTCTGCAGCAGCTCTCTGACACTGCCTCTCCCCCTACACAATGAGCACTCGGCATGTCCCCTGGCACTGAATGTCACTGCCCCATTTGATGGAGAATCAAGTAGCAGCCTCAAAGAGTACAAAAGGTTTGGCTGGGATTCTACTTCGCAGTCTCAGATCAGACTCGTAGGGTCTAGACATACAGCCGAAAGCCGTTTAGTAAGTTGCAAATGACCAGCACAGCCACAGTAATCAACTCTGTTGGTGTGAATGATGAAGATGTGGCTCACAGAGTCAGCTGGTAGGCAGTAACTTGTTACCACGGTTAGTTGGTCACTTGACTAGGGACTTTGAAGCATGTCTCTGAGGAGTACTCCAGCCCTGGGCTGAAAGTTCCTGGGCTCATTTAAGACATTCCTGCCCCTTGCTCTGTGCCCCTGTTGGAAGCCCCTGCCCCCAAGCAGGAACTAAAAGACTTTTTGCCTTTGTAAAGACCTGACTTGCATGTGGGAGGGCCACTGCCAGCCTGCGCCTAAGCAGAAATGAACCTCTCAGACCCAACCCCTTGCAGGGGTGTGTGGCCATGGGAAGCTCAATTTGCCTATGCTGGTGATCAAGCACCACAAATGCAGAGTCTCTAAATGTTGCAAATAAAGATTTCTGTTGCACCTCAACAACACCTGGTCATCTTTGTTGTCACCGTCATCATAATGCTCTCAGATCCTACACAAAGGGCACAAACGTTCAACAACCTTCCAAGTGCACAAAACTGCATGTTTGTCCTCTCAGCTGAGATGATGTATTTAAGTGTTTCCTTATGAAAGACAATTACGTGCATCACTTCCAGCCGAGCAGTTGAAAAATCTGTTTTATATACACAAAATGTTTCCGTGCACTGAGAGCGCCTTTCTCACCTGTGAAAACAGAACATGGGTTGCATGTGCAAACAGTTGTACTTACAAGTGGCACAGCTGTGTTCTGAGAAGCCGGGTGGAAAATTTAGCCCATAGCAATTTTGCATTTTTCACAGGGTTTATTATGAGCTCTCTGACAGTTTTACCCTATGGTCTCTTGGGATCATGTCACAGTTGGTTTTCATTTAATGGTGTTAATCAAGAAGTAACTGTGAAACTGATGTTTGTCACTGCTGCAGCTAAAGACCATTCACCTGGCAGCAAAAAGCAGCTCATATTTGGAGGAAAGAGAAAAAACGACTACCTGAAGGGCGTTTGCTCTTTGTTCATGTTGGGGCCTCCTCCTTTCCCCCACAGCAAATCCTCTGGCAGTATTAAGTGCAATAAAAGAAACCAGCATACAGAGGAAATGATTGCTCCATCGAGCCTTGCAGTGAAGCGAACCCTGATCTTTTCTGCTCAGCTTCTTAAATGCTTTAGTGCAATTGTTCCACTAGATGTCAGGGCCGAGCATGGAGCGACAAGACAACACCCACCTCCGTTTTCGGCTGGTCTTGTAAAACAACTGCTATTCTTCATCACCACACCACTTAGAGGCAGCTCTGTGTGGTCCTGAGGGTCAGCTTGGAAGGCAAATTGTTCTGCAAGCTGCTGAAGAAAGGCGCAGGAAACAGGAGGGGGCCCTTCCCAGTTGGTGTCCTGCCTTCCTTAAGCAGCAGAGATTTGCGTGCTTGATTTGCTTAGTGGAGGAAAACAGAGTTAAAAGTGAGATTGAAATGTGCTGATGTATTACTCCATGGTGTGCAACCTGCAAATGTTTCCAAGGGTCCCTGGGAGGTTACTGAGGGTGCAGCTCTGCAGCAGCTTAAAGCAGCTCTAAAGGAGGAGGGAGGAAAAGCTCCTAGAAAAAAGCATACTTGGCATGGTGGAGCATAAAGGATGGTTCATCCTACTCACTGCCATATAGAGCAGCCTGTGACCTGTCACGCATGGGAAGATACATGTGTATCAGATCTCAAGAAGGGGAATGGACAGAGCTCTCAGCTGTGGCCCAGAAAAGTACCCCTGACAGCAATTTTAGGGTGCATAAACTTGATCTCCACTCTTCTGACCCTGAGCTGCCATTCACATCCTCAGCTTCCTGCCGTGACCACCAAGGTGTGAGGCTGAGAACCTACACCACAAGACAGTGAAGTGGCCTGGCTGTGGGAGAGCATGGCAGGGGACCAGAGCTCAAGGCATGAGATGGGGAGATCTGCACTGGAGCGTGGTGGCTTAGGGAGTCAGAGGGGTGTTGGGAGACAAGGCTGTCTGTGTGTCAGACCCTGGGCACTGAAGCGCCAAGGTGCAGGACAGGATATCTAAAAAATGAACCACAAGAAAGATTCACACACCTCTCACTAGAGCTGCCTGCACACATCTCATGGTGCCTTTAACATCATGTTAGCCTTTTACAACTTCTCCTGGCTGGACTGGGAGTTACTGGGCTCCCAGCTGGAATGAGTGGAGAGCCCATGCAAGGGTGCAAGCTTAATTTCTCCTGCTAAAGGAGGAAACACGAGGCACCCAGTTTCATCCAAGATACTTGCCTACAATGTCTGGGTCAGGCCTGGGGGTAGGTGTGTCTGCTTGAATACATGAGCTTCTCTTTAAGAAAGAAAGGCAGAGCCACCCTAACTGGTTAGGCTCGCTTTTCTCTGGATTTCTGACAAATGCTTTGTATTCAAAAGGTCAGACTAGCAATGGCACCTCACACCCTGGAGCAAAGAGTCATTCCTCACTGTTTTGCTCTGCTCACGGCTGGCTGCCCAAGCTTGCTCGATCTCCCTGCATCTTACATCCAAACTCCTCTCAATGCAGGGGAGATGTAGCCAAGTCCTGGCATCTGCTGTCAGCTCAAATAGAAGGGAACAGCACAGTGACATCAAAAATGTGTTGACGGGTATTAGCCCTTTACCCAAGTCCTGCCTGTAACTCCCATGCAAAAGAGTGAGTTTTTCTCTTTCAGCAAGGGCCTTATTCTTTTGCTGCAGCAATAATTTCACAGTCAGGTTTTGGAGGGGAAACAGAGAGGCTGTTACTACTTTCCTCTACAAATCCTGTAGTAAACAGCTGCAGTTGATGCAAAAGATACTTGTCATCTTTTGCATACCCTTGTAAGACAGAAGCAAGACAGTGCTTAGAAGGTGGGTATGCTCCTAAAAGAGACCTCCCCTTCACAGCAGCAGTCTCTTCTCATGCCAGGAATCACCCACCATGATTTAACTCTTTTCACTTCCAAGAGAAAATCATTTCCCCCAGTGGCCAGTTTTGATGATTCTTCCATTAGTAGGTGTGAAAGCGCCTCTAGCAACCCTCTTCTCTGTGTACTGGCAACCCTGGGGAATCTGTGATGACTCTCAGCAGAAGGAAATGAATGCATTGTCAGCTGCCAGACCAGAGAACTGAAGGGTCCCAGATGAGAAAGATAGGTGTTTAAACAAAAAAAGCAAATAGAAATGTGTCTTCAAATGTACTGGGTAACCAAAACAGGAAAGTCCTAGGGTGACTGACTGAGTCAGATGTATTTCTTGTGCTGACAGTCTCATACCCTCTTTGTCAAGGTCTATCCTAGTAGATACTGAACTCTTGTGCACATTCAATTTCTTTCTTGGCACAGGAAAAGGTGCTCTTGGGCTCCCTCCTACATGACCCAGTTCAGCTCACTAAGGCGGCAGAAAACTAACACTACAAAGAGAAGAGTCATTAGTTTCTGGTAAACTGAACTCTGAACCAATAGCAAGTGTGTAGGGAATGCACAACTAGAAACTGTGCCAGTCCCAGCACAGACCAGTTTAGGCTATTGTGAAACCACACCCCAAGTGATCCTTACTTTTCCAAAATACCTGTCTCCATACAGAGATAGCAGGGCAAGACCAGACCTCTTGGCATTGTGCTGATTTAGATCAGTTCAAGGTAACTGTGAAACTCCTCTCCAAGTGTAACTACTTTGTGGTATTCAGAAACCTTCATAAAGATCAGGTTGGTTGGTTAAAGAGGTATACAAACACACAAACCAACTGTGCTGGGCTTTTAGCACAAGGAAGGCTTTCTCTATGAACCAAAATTATTATAGAGAAAGAAATGAAGGAGGTTAACCCAGACTTCAATGAAGAGGAACAAAGCTGCTCACCCTTTCTCCAGAGGATTAAAGGGATTGCTTAACAGGAATCCAACTTAGGCAGTTTATTTTTCAAAATAGTTGGCAGCTAGAGTTATTACACAACAGGGTTTGAGACACAGACTTGTTGAAAGAGGCAACCTTGCACCAAACTGTTCAAATGAAACCTTCAGTATCTTTCAGCATTGGCAATATTTAACACAAAACATCTTATGCCTTTTAAAAATATTTTGGTAACATTTTCTGTAAAAAAAATAATTCTCCCTGCCTCTACAGTAGTACTTATTATATGGGCATTGAGGAAACAAAATAAGGATAATGTCTTCATCAGCATTCTGGTTAAAAGTTTGAAAAATAGTATTTGTGGAAGTGTATAAAAAACAAAATGAATCTTTTAAAACTCTTCAAAGCGGAGGTTTTAAAATGTAGTTTTCATGAAAATATTTTTATGATAGCCTTTCAGAATTTGTTCTATTCACACCTGTACCAGCACAAATAAGGAATAATAGCTAAATTACATTGGTATGTATAAAAACCAACTGGCCATCATCTTTTCATTAAGTACAGACATTTTGTCTAATACTAAAACAAAACAGTGTAAGTATTACTGTTGCTACAAATTAATCTTACTTCATATTATAATGAAGATGGGATTTTTTTTCAGATTATTCTTTTATGTATCACTGAAGGATTATAATCAGAGTGAGATCTTATTTATAGTTTACAATAACTTATGCTAAAATTTAACCTGGTACTTACAGAGTTCATCTGTAATATATCCATCTGAACACCAGAGACAGTTATAAGGACCAATACTATCACAGTGCATAGGAAATTGATCTGAAATGATGAGAGTCTTCAGATAAATCACCACATGGCATTTTAAAATTACCTTCCTTTCTCTTTTTTCAATCATCTTAACTGTTTTCTCATCTCCATTGGGTAAAAAGGGGCTATAGAATAGTTGGTTTGTGGGATTACATGAACTTGTCCCAGAGAACTTCTAGAAACGCAGAGTTTATTAATCCTTTAACCTTTTCTTATCTTGAAGGGTTTATCTAAATTATTTTTGTTTAACACACCAACTTTTTAAATCTAGAAAATAAAGGAAGAAATAAGAATGTGGGGTAGGAGCATACAAAATAGTGCCATATTGCACTTGGCAAATACAAAATTGACCTGATCTACCTTCCAGAGACTGAAATCCAGCCAATGGCAAAAGTCCTATGCAGACTTTTATTATAGGCAAAACTACCACTCCTGTCTATTATCAGAAATAAAGTGTTGTATCTAGTTGTATCAGCTAACAATCACTTTCATAAAACAGAAAAAAAAAATATGCATAAGATTCTCCTCAAAGAATTCAAGTTAGAGTCCTGATGATGTTGATGATGATGGATGGATGGATGGATGGATGGATGGATGGATGGATGGATGGATGGATGGATGGATAAAATCAGCACTTTTCTATCATTCCTAAGGCAAAGTTTTCAAGGAGTTATGTTACACAGTAGTTCTCCACCATGTGTCTGGCTCAGTGAAGAATAAACATTCCCATTTCTTCTATTCATCTCAGACTCCTGACGTACGTGTGAGATCAGACCCTCCTATTGCTTCAACTGCCTTGGGCTTGCCAGAGTTGACTAAAAACTGTGGGCTTCGAATAAGCTGAGTACATATGCCTAATACATTCTTTTTGTAAAAAGATGCACTGTGAACCTTATCTTAGCTCCTTAATAGTAGCCTCCCTAGGTTTTAGTAAAGCCAGTCTCTGAAACTTTTACAAATATAAATGTCATAGAGAGTTGAAAATCATAATTATTGACATTCTTCATCAGTAACAGTAATTGAACAACAAACTCAGCAGGCCTCCCTTAAATGGTTTAATGGCTTATTATATCTCCAGGCTGCCAATCTATCCCTTTCCGTCCATACTTCAGTCAATTTTATGTTTGTAGTCCACATATAATGTCTTGGGTATTTTTTTCTTTTTACAGTGTCTTTCTTTTAACAAGCTACAGAGCCAGCAGGAACATGCTGTAAATGAGATACGACATCACAGTGTGGCCATCCTAGGAACATATATCAATAAATATGCAAATCAGATTGAGTACATCTCTCCTCAGGTGGGAAAAGGTATGGGAATATAGTCAAGTATCACTTTAAATTATCTTCTCAGTGGAAAACAGTAACACTCTAAGGAACCAAAGAAAAGGAGAAGAAAGTAACTAAAATTAACTTTTTTTTTTTCTTAAAAAGGGGAATTTCTTATGCCTTTGATCACAATCAGTGCACAAGAACCTCACCTTCAAATGCAACAGACTGGGGCTGATTCGGTGTGAATTACATACACAAGCAGCATAATGAACATGTCATGTCTTCATGTTAGAGAAAAGCATGTAAAGCTGGAACAGCTGCACCAACCTCAGAACTGCCCAGCATGACTGAAATAAGCCTCTCACTCAGTGGGACTGCAGAGGAGCAAATACTGGAAACTTTTGCTGATGTCCATTTTTCCATTAATGGGATAGATTCTGATATCTTCCTGTTGACGACAGCTATAAACAAAAGGCAGCATTTATTCCCCAGAATTTAATGGATGCCTCAGATGAACTTAGTAGAACACCAGCAGTATGATCTGGACATCAGAATACTTGCTGATGCTGCTATAGAGTCAGAGGGGCTCATCTTACTTTCAGTTACATCACTGTAAATCCTGAGAAAGCTCCACTCAAATAAATGGAATTAGTTCACATTTTATTAGCGTAAATGAGCCAACTTTTGACAAATATTCAGCAAGCTGCCACTCAGAAGATTTATTCTCCTTGATATTTAAATAAACACATAATAAGTATGCACCATCAATGCACATGGGAACTGAGTGCAGTGTGGCAGACAACTGACTCAGCCTTCTCCTTGCCATACAGAGAGACAAGGAAACCACCACTGCAAGGAGACATGCCAGGTCATTGTGGGTCTGCTCCTAAATTGCTGTATAGTTTTAGAAGCAGTTTTTCCCATCCCCGTGCCTCCATCTCCCCTTTTATCATGCCTAGGTAGACTGTCAGTTATTTGGCATAATAACATTAGGGACGCAGTTTTGACTCTGACCCGCCAAACTTTGATCTAGTAAGAATGTAAGAAATAAGGCCCCTTTTTAAAAAGGAGAGAGGCTTTTATTCCTGAAAATCTCTCAGCTGTGACACACAGTTTGGAGCACATAATTTTCAGCAATTAACACCACAGATACACCAACTCTCTAAGCCAGTATAAACCAGCACCGTCGCTAAAGGAAATGGCCCTTCCTTCCCCTCACCCCCAGCCCACATTCCTCTTCACTCCCTCTGCTACTCCCTGCCTTGCGCCAACACAAGTGTTCTTGTGGCCCCGCAATGAACCAGATCAGGGAACTCATCCAGGTTGAAACTAACCTGGGGAAAAGGAAATTGTTTAGTTTTAACCTGGCAGAGTTCCCTGGCCTGGTTCACTGCACAACCGTGTGTGTGCTGGTGCCAGCATAGGGAAAGGAGCAGCCTTGGGCCAGGAAGGAGGAGGCAGAGGAATGGGAATGATGGACCTCCCTCTGAAAGAGGTTGTTGCTGGGCTGGCTTATGCCAGCTTAAAGAGTTTGTAGAAATGTAGCACATATTTAAAATCTCTCTCTTCAAGGAGTATTTGTCTTCAGAGGATTAATGCTTCCCAGGATATTCCAGCCTTGGCCATCTGTGGAGCATTGCTTCTCCCTCTCTCCCCCCAGCCCAATACGCTGGCATGGAATTAAAGTCCTGGGAAACATGAAAGCGACAGGCCTGGGGATTTTGTGACAAATGCAAAAATGCTCATATTTGTCAAACCATTAGCAAAGGGGCACAGCTGTTGTGAGAATCTTGACCCCATGCCAAATACGCTCAAGCCTGCTGAAGGTTGCATGCCTGAATCGTACTCACTCTGGCAACTCCCATCGAGATCCCTTCTGTGTATCTGTGACAGGTGCCCAGACAAGCACAGGTGACTCCGAGTTGTCCAGGGAAGATTACTGCACATTACCTGAGCCACAGATATTTGCTAAAATGCAGTGCTGTTTGCATGTGGCTACAGCACTTCCAAGAACAGCTGGGCTCCAGTGCTGCAGCTGCATTTGCCCAACATGCAGCCTGAATGCACAAGTCCTGCCAGACATGAGCCAGCTCCCACAGTCAAAGCAGGGCGGCTCTGTGCTGCGTGACTAGAGCCTGCGGTGCTGGGAAGCCTCAAGGAGGAGCAGGGGAGCAGCACTGGATAGCAACAGCCCAGAACATGGCCAGGCTCAGTGGCGGCCCTGGAACTAGAGGCAATAGCTGCAGTCCCAGATTTGGAAGATGACAAAATGAAGGCAAAGCCTTCACTCCTCAGGGTTCCAAATGAGGGGCAAAGGGAAGAAGCAGCAACCTTGAAAGTGTGGAGCAAGAAAAGAGGCGGCAGAAGTTGGTAAATCCAAAGGTGAGGAGCAGATGACAGCAGGTACCTCTGTAGCACTGTTTCAGGGTACCATACATTTGGTAGCTTCTTTCACTAACCCACTCTGCCCTAGGAGAGATAGGTAAAACACAAAGCAGACATCTAAGGTTTGGGCTGATAGTATAGGCTGAGTCTACTAGAGATAAGGGCAAGGCTGTTCGGAATCAGCCAGGCTTCCTGGCTTTGCACTGAGCTGATTGGTTCTCAACTCTCACAGCACAGAGCTCCAGACGCTCTGTTAATAGCTAAGCCCAAAGCATTTCATTTTGACTAATCGTCCAAAGTTCAGGGCTGATCCCAAAGTCCTTGGTCAGCAAATCTGGCTAGAAATGTCATGCGATTTGGCCTCCACCAGATACCCAGAAATCTGTGGGCTGGAAATGCCATGAGGATTAGGGAAAAGTAAAATCTTTCTTTTAGTTTATCTAGATATATTTGTCCCTGCTCAGCAGAGCAAATATGTTTTCTTTCCATATTTGCCCATCAGTTTAAGGCTTTTTTGTTACTGCTGCCAATTTTTGGCTACTTTAAAGCCTGACAAATCCTTCCTCTCTTCTGTACCATGTTATGTTTGCTGGGAGGACTGATTAATTCCTTTCCACCCTAATTCTTCAAAGAGCAACCTTCACTGTATGAATTTAGGAGGAGTGGTTGAGAATGAAGCTGCTTGCTAAAAATAATCTATTCTAATTCTGGATGGTTTCCATATCACTCCCTGACCTTTGGTCTGACTCTGCCACCTTCACTCATTCTCAAAAGATGTAAACTTTTCTTATCTCTAGGATTTGTACTTCCACAGCACTCTGTGGTGTGGGATGAGCACTAAACACTTTGCACAGTGTGCATAGCATGAGAGACACTTTCACAAGTTCTACTCTAACCAGCCCTGGTGACACTGACACTGAGGAAGGTTATGACTTAAGCCAGGGAGTGATGTCCTCTTCTCCATGTAGTTGCGCCTGTGTGAGACCCTGTCCCCAGCTATGTGGCACTGACGCAGAGTGTAACACCTTTCCCTCTTTAGACATGCTGATGAAGTAGGCTCATGTGAGTGCGCTGTAGTTTGCTTCCTGTAAAATCATTTGGCTCAGTTCATTCATCCATCCACCTGGTATTGCTTGAATTCAGGGTCACTCATGGGATGTTTCACTGGCAGAATGGCTGGGGCAGTAACCTCTGGCAAGGTAGATGATGATGATCTCCTGGGAACAGCAACATCTTCTATCAGCACAGCTGTGTAAACTTTGACTAGCTGGATTTAGCTAGTCAAAAATAGACTTTCAACTCAATCCCAGGCCCCTTGAGCTCAAGTTGAGTGAAGTCTCCTCTATATTACACAGCCCTTCAGCTGCTGGGAGAGCTCCAGCAGTTAAAAGCTACCAAACGTGCAACAAGGGAGGAGGGGTAGCAGACCTTGTAAAGCTTCCAGTCTCAGTGCTCGCTTCTCCAAACAGAACTAACACACCTCTCAGAGCAATCTGAGTAAAAAGCATTAAAACCATTGCAGTGCTTTATGACAGCTAACAAGATCAAGAAATGATGAGTAAAGTTGATAAATACAGATGCCCACACACAGATCAAAGACAAAGCA
This sequence comes from Athene cunicularia, assembly GCF_003259725.1. Taxonomy (NCBI): domain Eukaryota; kingdom Metazoa; phylum Chordata; class Aves; order Strigiformes; family Strigidae; genus Athene; species Athene cunicularia. Next base: position 8,840,759 of record NW_020799117.1, on the reverse strand, counting down.
GAACTCTCAAATGGCATAAACAAGTGATGTTATTAAATTCTCCCTCAGCCTCTCCAGCAGGGGCTCCTTTAAGACCTCTGGATAAGTAAACTACTCTTTACAGTAGGCAAGTTTATAAAATAATGATCATGTCAATTGAATGCCAGCTTTTACCCTCATACACAATAACGTCTTTGCAGTTGTTGGTCAATGTGCTGTGATGTGCAATTCAAACAGTAGAGCCAAGAAAGAGAGATGTTTCATGGAGGTACTACTAGCTACACTACATGTACATTCCCACATTCACAAACAGACACATATCCACACCTGGGACTGGATGGGCAAATAAACACTTTTTAAAGAATTTTTTCCAAATAAAATGATGAGGAAAACTCAGAACAAAGAAAACACAGGGAAATTAAACTGTATGGGCAGGTTTTCCCAGCTGTCAGCTAACTTCTCACCAATTAAAGGAGGAACTGGATGAAAAGAAAGGAAAATAAAATAATTTAGGAAATATCCCAAGTCTGAAGTTTAAGAGGTATATTCAGAGGGAGGGTTATAAACCTCTTGTGAGGCAGGACAATTAGTTCTGTAGCTTGCCAATCAAGACAGAGTGAACATTAGAAAGAAAATTAGCCAGGTAGAGTGAAAATTGTTGCTGTGATCATTATCAGGAGAGGAGGAGTAACTAGAACCTGTGCCTCCTCCGTGTCGTGCATACAGCTCAGTCAGTCTTGATGGAGTCACCAGGAAGATGTCCATTCTTTTCAAGGGATGCTGAATCAGACTAATAGTGATAAAAAACCATGCAGAGACTGGAAGGAACATGAACCACACCAAGTAAAACTCATCTCAAGCACATGCAGGGACACCTGAAATTCCAGAGCCTTTTGCTGGAAAATGTCTACTGAAGGAGGAGGGGGCATTTAGTGGGAACTGCCTTTTTCACGGCAGTATTCACCCATTATTATGCCAAGGATGGTTTCCTTTTATTCAGAAAATGAAAAAAGATCTAAGAAAAATGTTGATGAAAAGAGAAAAAAACATGTAATTGAAATATTTTCCACTGGAAATAAAGGAACTGAGCCATCTGCCTGATGGCAGTCAGTGTGTTCACTCATCCTGCTCGAACTAGCCCTCCACATCCCACCTGACGCCTCTTCCCCTCTACTGGAGACTGGCCTCCCAGAGCTGCAGTGCAACTCAACCCCCTGCCTGAGATCATAGGGAGAACAACCCAGTCTTTCCAGTCTGCCCCAGCTCCCCAGGTATTTTGGCACAATTTCACTGACACAGGCCTTTTCACTTGTAGAAGAACTGAGAACTGGAAAAACTTGAGATATTTGAGGTCAGAACCAAGCATGTCAGCAAAGCTGAGCTGAAAGGAATCTTGCACAATGTCTGTGTACTCCGTGCCAGGAAGCAGTTACTCGTAATACCCCTCCAGTTCATTAGCATCAAATAGCCTTACAAGAAAAAAAGGGAGAAAAAAATAAAAGAAAGAAGCTGGCTGTCCTTATTTCTATAGATCAATTGGCTTCTGTACATACAGATCCCTCTGCTCCCCGTAATCGTGCATCCCCTCGCACCTAAATGCCATTGCCTCTGGCAAGGGTGTCTCTTTCGCAGGAGGGATTACACTGCCTAATTGCCGTGAGCTATGGAAACCTCGCATTCTGCTGGGTCTGCAGACTCCTTTAACATTCATCCCATCAGCCTCTCAAGTGCAGCTGGTGTGTTTCTCAAGAGCCAGACTGGGCTGATCCCATTCTCTGGAAAAGGACACACATTGTTGCTCAGCAATGGGTGTGCTGGGAAGAAATTCTAGCTGTGGCAAGATTTCAGCAGGCAGTTGCAGTCTGCAGTAAAACTGACTTCAGTTGGCTATAGCCAAGCCTTATGTGGGTTCCTGGTGGCTGTTCAGTCATGGTCCCCAGTGCTGACTGCACCTAGGCACTTGCCCATTTTCACAGGACATTCAGGTCTTTGCCTTGAGGTCTGTCAGTGGGCATTACAGCCATAGTCAGCGTGTGCCCTTTTCTTTCTGATTCAAAAAACTGTACTGAGTCTCAAGTGAGACGGTCCTGTACAGCAGATTGGTTGTATTCAGCTCTGTGCACATGCAGATGCTGAAACGGTAAAAAGTTCTGGCCAGGAAATCAAGAAATCCTGTTATGGGAAATGTTGGCTGTTGTGATACACTGGAAAACAGCCATCTATGTTTTGTCAGGCTGGCATACAGTCATACACTACCTTGTTATAACCACTCGCTATACAAAATGCAGACAGGGACATAGTAAAAAGCAGCATTTGCAAAATTATTGTCAAACACTCTAAAGTGCTGACTCACTTTCCCATATAAGAACTTACTATCTCTTCTAGCAGTTCTCAGATTTTTTCTCTACTCACTCTACACATTGAGTGAGAAATGACAAAAATCATGTGCTTAAAGTCTCTGGCCAGATTTTTAGCCAATGTAAAGGCACTCTAGCTACCAGCCACATGTATGCAGAATGCTGCCCGGTACTCCACTGACTCCAAGCAAGGTTCTCACCCAGCAATACACGTAACATTTAAAAGAGTTTTGGATTGTTATAATTTTCATATTCTTACTGAACATAAATGGTATTTCCAAATTCCACCAAGCTCAAAAAGCATGTCAACCACCTTGTTTTGCTCATACACATTTACTCATTCAGACCCTTTTGTACATTGAACTGACTCTCACAACACCACTCAGCATGTAAAGTTAATTGGATAAGCAGTTATGAGAGGTACAAGTTGGGTTTAATGAAAACTACATCATGTACAAATCTAGGGAAATCAAGCTTTTCACAGCTTTTGAAAAGCTGTATGGATAGGGAAATTTTGGTTATTGTTTGAGTCCAAGCCTGACAAGAAAAAGGGAAAGGAATAGACTGTTGTTTAGTTAAACTCTGCACTGCAAGCCTGTGTCTGGGTTGCCTGAGCAAAAGAGGGTAACCAAAGCGTCCTTGTACTGCCCAAAGCTGTGAATTCTCTCCAGCACCAGATGGGACTTAATTCAGTCCATGGAGTGGTGAGAAGATTCCAACACTGTTCTTTGCAGGAAAAATGAAACCCTTTCAACTGGCTAGTCACAGCCTCTGGGCACTTATGAATTTGTTTTCTTTATTACTTTGCTGTGAGTGAGCAGAATTTTCCTTCATCAAGTCACTTGCATTTTTTACATGACACACATTAAAGCCAAGCTGACCAATACACAAAACCCCTGGGAGCTCTCTGGGCCAGTTGCAGACACAACGGTGATATGAAGACTGTTGCAGCAGCTCAGTTATTCCTTCCTGACACTTCAGACCCAGGGCACCCATCTGTGCTTGGAGTCAAGCAGTTTTTCCCTAAGCCTTCATACCAAGATCAGAGTTTTAGGAAATGAAACCAAGTATAATAATAATTCTATTCATTAAGGCTAAGTCTTGTAATGGTACTTAGTCATGAAAAGATGCAGCCAGTGGGATTTTCAAATTGCCTAAGTAGATTACACATCTAATTCCTATTGACAGCCAATGGGAATTAGGTCCCAAACTCCCTTAGGCACTTTTATAAATCCAATTAGGTGTCTGTCTGCATCTTTGTGGGCTTAAATACCTTTGTAAACCTGGACAAGGGTGTGCTCCCATGCTCCTTAGGTTGCTTTTCAGGGCTTTGGTAATAGAACAAACTCAGACCTTCTAGCTTATCTTGCAGATCTCAAGATTTGGAGTATGAAGTATAAATCAGGTGATTCTTTGCTACTTTTGGAACCTCTGACATTAGGGCAGTAGACCTGCTGAGGTGTGTTCAGAGGTTGCTCACTAGTGTTGACTCATTGGTGCTAAAGCAACTCTTTCATAACCAGCTGCCCATCCCCTCAGCACTGTTAGAACAGCTCAGGTTGCCCAGAGCAGAGCCAGAAAGCTCAAAATTTGTGGCATTGAACCTGAACACTCAGAAGTGCTTCCTCTTTATTTTATGCTGCCATAAACATAGGAGATTACAATGAAGACAAAGTTGACTTGAATTTTGCTGTGGCCACAGCTGGTTTGTGTGCTTCTGGCTGAAGGGCACGTGGAATATGTGCAAAGTATTAATCAGACTAAGCTGATTCCCTGGAAGCACAATGGTGTAATTTTTAAAAGACCACAGCCACGTTTTTTCCAAGTCTCTGAGAATGCATCTTTTACTGAAATGGCTTTGTCACAATGTGAAACTAAGCAGGCCGAAGTGAAAGCAAACATCCCCCTCTGAAAGGCTCCAGTGTGATCACAACAATATCAGTTGAACCCTACTCTAAGCTACAGTAGTGCTGGTAACTATTTAGAAAATAATTAACTGAACTTTACATGACATTCAGATATTTCTTGGCTCAAATACCAGTCTATTCCTCTGCTGAATTCTAGGGATTCTGCAAACAATGAAAAATATCTGTATAATGGTAGACTTGCATACTATGTTCTGGTTGTGCTGGGTCACTGTATCTGTGAAGGCAAATGCTGAAAAGAATGTTAGATAGAGAAAAATACTAGATAGACTTTGAGTGTGATGAAGATTTGTCATAAATATCAAGCAAATATGGAGTATTTTTATGAAGGGTTCGAAGGCAGTTTTTAAAAGAATGTGGAATTTTTATTTTGTTGAGATATAATTGCTAATGTCAAACTAGAAATGTTAAACAGTTTTTGTCTCTGATTATATCAAGAAGTGAAGAGTAGGTTTGAGAGTGGATTTAAGCTTGCTAGGCCATGTGCCCCTCTGCATTTCCACGTGCATTGCTGGCTGTGGGTTGAGATTAAAGTACTCACAGAATGTTTCAGAACAGTCAAATTCTGGACATCTACTGCTGAAACAAGAGTAAAATCCGGTACCCTGTTTATATCCACTCACATCGTATGAATAAAACTGTGCTAAACATTTTTCTCAAGCTCTCAGCTCTGAGGCTGGGATGGTGTAGACTTGGTGGTTGATTCTTGAGCCTCCATTGCTGTTGCTTGACTTGATAGTGCCTGATAACGCTTGTCTTGAGAGTGGGCTCAAGCTTATGTCAGGGTGACAGTGTAAACGGATGTGTGACATATTTCCCTGAAGATCTGAGTAAGGAGTAGCTTGTTGCTTGGCAGCCCAGAGAATGTTCCAAGACCAAATTGCCAGCTTGTAAAGAGAAAGAGAAAGGCAGACAGATTATGAAAAAAAGCTTGTTGAAACAATGGGAGTAAAAAAGAAAGAAAGAAAAAAAAAAAGTACAGCTTAGTCCCCGGGACATTTTTCTTTTTATTGGTGGGTGGAAGGGCAGATATCTCTGTGCATGTCTGCATATGTGTGTGTACACAGTGCTGGAACTGGAATTTCAGGTATTTGAGGGAAATTGCATTCTGAATCGTCATGAAAAACTGGATATTCCTTTTATTCTAGAGAATTACATCTTCAAAACATGACAGATCTATGAAAACAGCCAGACACAGCAGAGAACTAGATGGCTGGCAAAAGAAGCAAAGTTGAAAATTGGCCATAGCAATTAAGTGGACTTACGAAACACTTGCACCTAATATCCATGTTCTTAAAAGCATCTGTTGCCAGCCACTGTTGCCTGTTTTTTGCAAACAACAGTTGCAGTGTTTCAGTTTCACAAAGATGGTTTTGTTATGAAACAAATATGTATGCAGGTGCATCCTAAAACAAATGGCTTAGATGCCATTAGTGAGGCTGGCTTTCATTTATGAAGCAGAAAATAAAAATGACCCAAAATAGATCTTTCACTAAGAAGGATTTATTCATGATCATAACTGTGGCAATGCTGAAATCAAGAAGATGGCAAATAAAAAGTACACAGATTGTGCAAAGGATAATGTAATCTCAGAAGAAGAGAGATGGCACCTAGTAATTATTGGTATGGAAAGATAAACTCTGAGCAGCAGCTGCACACTAGACACTTCCTCACTTAAAATGGAAGACTGTCTTAATGACTTATAGCTTGCAAGCTTCTTACTTAATGGAGCCTTGCCTGGGACTCTCTGGGCTAAACCATTTAACACAATCCTTTTAGCATTAAATAGCTCCTACTGCCAGTATCATAAAAATATCTCCAAACACAAAAGCATCCTTCATGTGTACTAAATACAATATGCAATTGAAAAAGCTATGATGTCGGATGTCTCCTCAAAGGGATTTGAGAAGTTCTTTTGAATAGGTTGCACAGGATGTGTTTGTGCTCCAGAACAGCTCAGAATGGCTCAGCACTTCTAACCAGCTAGTTGAGGAGCCAAGCAGCTTTGCAGGGAAGTACACATCACTTATAGCAGGTACTCAGTGGCAAAGAGCTAAATAGTTTTTGAAAGATCTGATTACTTGAACGGTTCCCTTTTATTGGCCATGTGCTTTCTCCATGGATGGATTTGTTGGATGTGCAACAATAATTGAATTTCATCCCATGGGTGAAGTCCATTTGGCGACTTAAGTGCAGTCACTTGTCAGGATGGATTTTTCCACAAATGTACTTTTTTTTAAGTTTGCATGTCTTTTGTCAATACCTCAGCTCTCTAAGGGACAGCATGTCAACTTCCTACACTCTTACATTTGACTGGTACTGAAAATCCGTCTGCTATGGTTCTCTGAAGTCTGTTTGATGGGGAAGGATTTTTGACAACTCCTGCCTCTCCAGAGCTCTTACCTCTTTGTTTTTGTTGTGGTTTTGTTTAGGTTTTTTTTTCCCCCCTTCTTCCCAATAACAGAGCCTTTTATTCAGGGTAGCAGTATTTATACTTTCTTTTTCTGTTCCTGTTTCCAAAACAGCGAGAAGTTCCCAAACTGATGAACTCTAATGAACAAGCACCTCAAAGCCTAAAGGCTGCTAATATCTCCTCTCTCAGCTCAGCCTTCAGCTTTCATCCAAAGGTAAGCATTAAGTTCATGACAGGGGGAGACAGTAAATAAAAGCCACACTAATGGGAAAAAGAAATGAATTGAAACTATTGAAAATTAAGAAAGCAGTAGAACTGGTACAAAATTAACTGGCCACTGCCTTATGGTCTTGTGCAACATACTTGTTTTACTGGGTGGTACTGCATGCAAGGCAAAATTTTAGATCTGTCTGGCAATTATTCCAGAAGGAGACAGGCAGTTGGAAATGAGCATCATTTTGTTCCCAAAGCTGTCCTCAATATCAGAGGAAGAGTAGATGGTAGCTCTCAATTTCTTTGTCAGGATCTAAGAACTGGAAGTCTCAGACACAGTAAATTCATTACTGAATGAACTGTCAAGAACCTCACAGAAGAACTTTGTAACTGGAGATGATCAATCTATTTAATTCACTGTCTTTCACCTGATGGTGGCCAGTACCAAATAATCCTGAGGAAGAAGCTGTAGTAAATAGCTGTGGATAAGGTTACTCAATGCTGCAAGAAAATGTCCGCTTAAATCCCAAAGGATCAAATCTTGTTCTTGTAGACAGCACAAGAAATACATGCTGTTAATTTATAGTATTTTTTTTCCATCTGACATCCCTCTCGACAATAAACCTCATCAGTTTCACCTTTGAGACTGATTTTGCTCTTTCAACTCTCCTTTAAATTCATTAAAACCTCATAGCTTTTGTACTGGTCATGGTGCTTGCAGTTCGCTTTTGTAAAATACTAGTAGTCAACCAGCAGCTTTTAAAGCCTTATTTTTGTAAAACAACATGAACCAAAACAATGGAGGATGAGGGAAGCATGAAAGTAAAAGTTGCTAAAGCACCATTTCCTCCCCCTAACAGAATTTACTCAGGTGGGAACCCTTAATTACAAGACTTGCATTTGCACTGTTTTCCCGTTGATGCATATAAATTATTATGTGAACTGATAGAAAAGAAACTCATTAAACAGCTTTTTTTTTTTAATGTAGAAAAATCAGCAGCACTTTCTTACATTCTTTGAAACATGATCTAATTAAAATTTGTGGTGTGAAAAAAAAAAAAACCACGCAGCATTTTAAAGCACTGTCTCCCACTTTGAGATAGAAAGCCAGTTTCACTGACTAAAACTGGCTGGATAATGCCAGTCTGGACAGTCCCAGCTTGACAGTCGGTGAAAATGTCTCCATCTACTGTGTTTTAATCCAAGTCCAGCTAGACATTCTAAAAAAGGAATTTGAAGACCATCTTCCTGATGACCTGACCTAGTGGAAGATGTCCCTGCCCATGGCAGGGAGGTTGGAACCAGATGATCTCTAAGGTCCCTTCCAACCCAAACCCTTCTATGATTCTATGATCTTGTGAAGTGTTGCCATGGTAGTTTTAATTTTCAGCCAAATAAAAATGAGACTCATTTTTGGCTGTTCAAACACTGCTTTCCTATCTCCCTATTTTTTGTTTGTTAGCATGCATCCATGAAAATATCTATGAGACCTTAAGAGACAAAGTTGCAGTGATTTCATTGACCATGTTTTACCGGTTTACTGAACAGCAGTTGCCCTGGACCACAGCTTGAAGATGATTTTGATTTGCCATTTCTTTTACCTGTTCACGGGGCTATTTAGTAGTGTCAAGAGGGAAGCATGACTACAACTCTGAGCTCTCGTTGTTCACAGCTGATGGAAAGCTATTAGTTGGGGCTTTACCTGATGGAGCATGTAAGACATTTATGGTGTTACTTAATATATAGGAGAATAGCCAGACCAAAGAGAAACAAGGTCTTCGGTGAGCAATAAAGAAGATCTGTCTTCCTATAGTTTTGTGTTTTGTGGTTGGATTCTCCTGTAAGAACAAAGTCCCTCAGAAGCAGGAACGCTGGTAACAGTGCTCTCCAAGGGGATTCCTAGCTATCCAACACAACTCCTACTACAGCCTTTCTACTCCTACTACATGCTTACAGGGGCATTCATAGGGCATCTCTTTCCATACAGCTGTGCATTTTCACAAAACATAACTTCATATCCTTAAGCCTGCCACTCCTGTATCTAATTTGTTTGAAATTGGCCCAATAGTAATTGCAAGGGGACTGAGAGACACAAATACAGAGACAGCAAGATCTCATAGGCTTTGTATCCTTAGGAAATCAGGCAAACAAGATCTTTCTGGCTTGGGATCTGGCACAAAGCTGAGTGACTTGGACTACAGTCAAACTGACAACGTAACAAATGGGAACACTTACGGGCTGCAACCATACCCAAGAATTCTGACCTCACTAGTCTGGCATGTGCTTCTGGTTCAGCCCTGTTCTGCTACCAGTTTTCTAACTCTGGCCACTGTCGCAGGAATTTTGGAACTTGAAACCCAGACTGCTAACCAAGACAAACCTGTCAAAGGGCTGACTCTTACAAAAAGCAGACAATGGCCTGTCCTTTTCTCCTCCTCCTGTATAGTTTAAATGTGAGAGAGAGATGGATTGTTGTCAGTGGACAAAAGAACTTACTGGAACAGCTGCATAATAACAAATACCAGCAACAATCCAAGCTCTAGATTCTTAGAATATACTGGAGCTAAAACAAAAGACTGAGGAATCTGGAGATGAGTTTTTGTGAGAACAATAAAGATACATGATTCATCTGAGAGAAGAGAATTCTAGTTTGAGGATCAGTTCTCAAATATAAACTCCTAAATTTCCCTTGGAAAGTACCACAGCCACTTAAAGGAGGTGTCTAAGGGCATGACAGAGATAGCTGTGACATCAGAACATAATTCAGAGGTGTTTTTCCCACATTTTACACTTCTAGCAGTGGGAACATTTTAAAAGCTATGGCTCCAAAATCTCCTCAAGAGAAGTGTCAGATAATGCCACATCATCAGCCTGAAGGAAAGCTCAGAACATCTAATATCATCCATTAGTTGGCAATCCCCAAACCCCACATTTTCATCCTAATTTGGAGCCAGGCACACATTGCCAATTGCTAATGTGGGAGAAAATGAGAAACCAAAAAAACCCCAAGTAGCTCTGTAAAAAGTGGAACTAATGAAGACTGCTTCCCTGGGGACATTTGTCTCACAGTTGATTGGTTTGATAATTAAATAGTAATATTTTGGCAGCAGGAATTCACCCCTTTCTAGACTTCAGGGAATCCACAACAAAGAGCAACATTGTGAATGCCCTAGGCACAGGAAAAGCCAGAATTTACTGCTTACTGGACAATGGAGAACCCTGAGAAGAGAACCTTGACCTTAAATGCTTTCCATTAAGGGCTGAGCTGAGCTTGCACTACTTTTGCAGGAGCAGTAACAATAAGGTCTTTCCTATTCTGTCATTTATTTTCAGGAAACTTCTAAGAATTTTGCATAAATTTGTAATTCACTTTGAGAACTAACCACCTCTGCCTCATCTAAGTGAAATGGTTCAACTGTTTCAAAAGATTGTGAGGAGACGGAGTGAAATCCCTAGTATGGCCACAGTATGGAATCAACCTTCATTTCTTCAGGCTAGAAAATAAAGCAGCACTAGGGTTGAATGCAGACTGATGTTAACATTCAATACAGCCTCCCTGCGGCAACTTCTGCAAAAAACTGCTGGTGTTCTCTTGGCAGAAGCAGCTGTCTGAGTGGCAGAGTTGTCCTCCCAACTTCTGAGATAAGTCACCACCTCTGCCCGGCACTCCCAGTGTTCCACAAGCATAACACGGGCAGTTGTAGTCTTGGCTCTAAAGCTTAAAACAGGATCATTTTTACTTCTTAAAAAAATGAAGACGTTTACTACCTACATTCCTTTCTAGTGAATCAGACAGGTCCTGGATATGCAAATACTGTTAGTAAATGGGTGTAACACCTCAGTATAGGGGGAGAGAGGGCAGCGTTAGGAGGGATAAAGTTGGAACTGGGTACATCACTGACAGAGCCTCCTCCGCACTCTCCCCCCAGCTTCCACGGGAGGTATTCACTGCCAGTATACCCTGTTACTGCCTGCACCCCAAGACTCTCTCCTTCTGATAACAATGTGATATGGGCTTAGGTGGTGAGTGGGGGAAAATCTACGGGCAGTTTTACAACTATAGAAGTGGCTGGAGGATTTTGCCATTTTTACCAGAGGCAGAAACATTCGGTGGCAGAGCAGGAAGACAGTTTCTGAAACAGCCCAACTAGCAACCTTCTGTTTGTAACATGATACATTTGTGTGTATGGCGTGTGTTACAGAAAGACACATTTGGATTTGGAGAAGCTGCAATTGTTCAGAGAAGCCTGGGACGCTAACCAGCCTACAGAGAGAGAACATTATTTCGGTGTTACTTCTGCCCTACTGACTAATTCTCAGAACAAATAGACTTTACAAAATTCAGACTTCAGCTGTGTAAGTGGGTAAAAAGTGGAGCTTTATGAAATCATGAAAACAATTACTGCTTTAAATTAAAAGTTTGTCTCAGTCTGCTGACACCCTCCCTTGCCACAATGTGATCCCTGCCACAATGTGATTTGCCTTGACATTCCTTTTTTTTCCTACATTTTAATTGTAAATTAATCACTGACTTGGACATCTCTCTGCTGTGCATTAATATGGTTGATATTAACAACAATATTGCTCTCCAGGCGTTTGAAATGTGCACGAAGTTTTGTGCACCAAATGGCCCATATTAACTTCTGGAATAGCCAGGTGCAAACTCTATTGCAGTGTTCAAATTAGTTCAATTTCTCTAACTGCTTCTCCTGTAATTGATGGCTCAAATTATAATAAAGTACAGTTCCTCTACATGATATATGTTACAACTACTACCTGTTATGCTGAATATTGCATTGCTTTGAAACTGCATTACCCTCTACCTACACTGATCAGATCTTTCTTTTAAAGGATCTACTTATGAACCAGAAAGTGTCTTCACATCATTCAGAAATTATACATATGCTCATGCACTTTATCAGCAGCTGACAGAATGGGGATGGCAAAATTACTGTCAGTCACGTTGCATTCAATCTCACATAAAGACCTGCTTTTTACTATACCTTAAAATTGACAATAAATGCCAGTCGTCTTTCCTTGCCCCATTACTGCATCCAGACATAGCTAGTAATGCTTAAAAGATACGCACCTTCATCTTAACTGCTTTAAAATTCCAGCTTCATTCTTTTTTCTGTATATACTCTTATTCTCCTATGCCTGCATCTGAAACACTCTCTCTTTACTATTCTCTTTTTCTGGTGTATGATTACATTGGGTCATAATTTTCTTCACATGGAAACAAAGATTTGTAAAATACAAACAAACAAATCAACCAAATTCTGATGGCTTACTGACCCCTAACTGCTTCAGTCCAAAGGTCATCCCCGATGGGAAAATAAGGAGGCATGGCTGGATTTGACTTTGGGGATATCTGCACCTTCAGGTGTGGCTAGAGTCTGGACCCTGGAAACTGCCTCTTGCAGCACATCATGAGTTGGCAGGTCTGTTCCAGCACTCCGAACTCTGGGAGCTGCTTGCAGCTGCTCAAGGAAACCACTAACAAGAACATCAGTTTCATTGCACCACAACAGAATCTGAGGAACTTGCAGTTCACCAGAAATGTATTTAGAAATTTTATTTTGATCCAATATGGACTGAAGCCAAATTTTAAAACAACGTCTAGAAAATTAGAAAAGTTGTGTTTCTGCAAACTCCAATTATAATACTTTATTTCTTCTTTAAACAGAGGTTAAAATGTCTTCCACTCCTGAAGACCAATATCCTCAGTTTATTCACAGAAAAAAAGTGAAGGGCAGATACTGAAGAGCAAGAGTCTGCACCCAGCTTGCTTTGCCAGTTGTTACAATTTGAAATTAAGGATCTCCCTCCTCCCAGTCCATGATGGAAAGGCACATGGCAATACGCCCCATTTTTGTGGGGGCAGCAAAACTGGTGCTGAGTTCAGTTAAACACCAAACACGGTCACCATAGCTGTTGTGCTGCAGATTAAAATATCATCTCTGTGTTCAGCAGCATTCAAAATGGCAAACTGTGTTAAGAACTGTTATGAAAGAAACTGAGAAAAAGAAAAAAAAGTATCACTAGGCTGTTTAGTGTCTTCATTACTGCTTGCAGTGCTGGTTCTTCCCCTTTGGTTTCAAAATGATACAGTAGAACTGAAAAGGTATGGCACAACTTCTGAACAAGGAGAAACTAAGTATACTGCAGGTCTTATGCACAGTGAAGAAAACAGCACAGTAAGAAATCTATAGATTTCTAAATTTGCAGCTGACAAGGAAAGGAGCGACAGGGAATTGTTATATACTAATTCTCATAATATTTGAACTATCAATACTATTAAGCAGATGATTTAAAACATGCAAAAGGCACTATTTTTTCACACAACAGTTGTAACACAGAATTTATTGCCATGAGGTGCTGTGTAATCTAAAAGGATTCAAAAACCAATCAGTTAAATTCATAAAACAGAAGTCCATCCAGTGCTCCTAAACAGAAAGCTTTAACACCAGTACTCCAGAACTAAGCCCCAGAAGACTGAAAATGGGAAAGATGTACCTGGGGTTTGATCCATCCCCAATCACCAGTTCCTACATTATTTACATGAACATCTAATACTTACTAGTGTTAGCGAGAGAGTGCTGGATTTGATGATCTGTTCAGGATGATCGTATATTAAAATAGATTTCACTGAGATGTTCAGGAGACAGAAGCCATGAAAGTACCTATGTAAAAAGATATAATGGGATGTCAGAAAATGGGCAGGTGATCAGTTATTTAGCTCTCCTGAATAGTTCAAAGAACCAACAACTTTTAAAAGAGGTAACTTACTTGAGCAGCAAGTGCAGTTGCAGCTGATTTTTCTCATGCCCTTTTTTGCTTGCTCTGACTAAACAATTAAAAGGCAAAAAGTTTACAGATATATGTTGCCTTCAGGTAAAAGTTTGCAGATGTATATTGTCTTTAGGCAAAATATGTTAATTTATGACACAAGCACACAAACAAGAAATGTACATCAAGAATATATTATGTACTAACTATAATACCTAGGCACTCTGTTCATAACCTGTGACTTGCAAAGAAATAGACAACAGACTTTCACTTCTTTTGAGAAGAAAATCCTGCCATCATGAGTGGTCATTCAAAATCCACACTGAAAACAAGTTGATAGAGAAAAAACCTAGATGTACATAATGAAACTGTCTGACAATCCTGATTGTAAAATCATTGACTTCACTACACCCAGGGAGCAGCGATTGCTGTTCAATACCCTGCACAGGCAGTGTTTGAAGATTGTCTTGCAATGCTTGTTGTCAAGTATGTTAAAACAGTTAATACACTCATAAGGGAGCTTTAACGTGATTGTCCGTTGGCTTTTTGCCAACTGACTTGGTCTTTCTGAAGTGGAGACAAGGTTCCTGCATGTGCTGTGCTCCGATGGGCTGTGCTACCTTAGTGCACATGCTACACCCTTTTATGTTTTCATGTGTCATTTCTTGCAGAAATCCCAGTCGACTGGCAGGAGGAATCTGGAAAGTCCACTGAAAATTCACCGTAGTCCTTACACTATCAGCAGCAAAACAGCAGTCATAGAATGGTGCTCTTAAAATAGTTGCTTGCAATAAAAGCAGCGTATAAACCCATATTCTAGTCCGATACGAGTTTTCACCAGTATTTTTGTGTTTTAACCTGTTTGCATAGATCTTGTCCCTTGCCTAGCTGTGGGTCAAGAGGTTCACCACAGGCTACATGCGGCAGCGGTGCGATGGTGGGACAGAGCCAGGCTGTACCTGCCCCCCAAGCCAAGAAGGGCACAAAGCCTGGGTTCCACCGCCGTGTGTCAGTGGCTGCGGAGCCCTCCGGGCGCGGCCGGGCCGGGCCGTTGCCTCCTTAGGTAATAAGTTTTTAGGGGCAAACTTGGAGCACTTTTCTGTGAATTGTGGACTACTTAGAGTAATATCTGGCTGAAGTTCTGTAGATTAGCATATGCCAAATGAGATAACGTGGACTAGTAGTGGTATCTAGCCCTAGAAGTCAAAGGCCGAGTCTGTTAAAATCGAGATTCCATTTTGAACATTTTTTATTTTTGTTTCTTCAAACAGTCTTAATGTGGCCTCCTTAATATATATAGGTTTAAAGACAGCAAACTGAAGAGAAATGGCAGCTTATTCATGATAATAAAGTATTTTGCTTATGGTCCTCTGTATTAGACTGAGACTTTTCTAGGCCAAGAATCAGGTGACATTTAAAGAACACTGTGAATAAGACTTCTCCTGAGGAGATTGTGTACTTTTTACAGCTTCTTGCATGCAAAGTCAGCCCTTCCTGAAGTAGTTTTAATAATGTAACAAATAAGGTGGATAGTAGGACAACCCAAATAGGCCTGTCTCAAATTCCAGCACCTAAAAGGACACTTCCAGGAAAATCAAGTTTTTCTGAGTTTTGCTTTTGTACTTCTATTTGTGTAGGATTACTGATCACCATCGCAGTATAACACTGTCACTGTTTAAAAAATGTTCACTCTTAAGGATATTTCAGAAGTTATTAATCCAAACGGTGCATCAAAATCTGGTTTGGAAAAGACATTTGATTTCCAAAACAGGTACAAGGAGTGGATGTTTCAAATAATAAAAAATGGTCTTTGAACTGACTTCAATTTCTGGGAATAACATTATCCAAATAAAGCAGATTGTGTATTTAAAAAAAAGGGGGGGGGGGT